>NC_091250.1:10664695-11309391 GCF_042477335.2 Ovis canadensis
TGGCCCCACGTGATTTCCGGGTGGGGCCCACGTGATTTCCGGGTGGGGCCCACGTGATTTCCGGGTGGGGCCCACGTGATATCCGGGTGGGGCCCACGTGATTTCCGGGTGGGGCCCACGTGATTTCCCCGTGGGGCCCACGTGATTTCCGGCTGGGGCCCACGTGATTTCCGGCTGGGGCCCACGTGATTTCCGGGTGGGGCCCACGTGATTTCCCCGTGGGGCCCACGTGATTTCCGGGTGGGGCCCACGTGATTTCCCCGTGGGGCCCACGTGATTTCCGGGTGGGGCCCACGTGATTTCCGTGTGGGGCCCACGTGATTTCCGGGTGGGGCCCACGTGATTTCCGTGTGGGGCCCACGTGATTTCCGGGTGGGGCCCACGTGATTTCCGGGTGGGCCCCACGTGATTTCCGGGTGGGGCCCACGTGATTTCCGGGTGGGGCCCACGTGATTTCCGGGTGGGGCCCACGTGATTTCCGGGTGGGGCCCACGTGATTTCCGGGTGGGGCCCACGTGATTTCCGGGTGGGGCCCACGTGATTTCCGGGTGGGGCCCACGTGATTTCCGGGTGGGGCCCACGTGATTTCCGTGTGGGGCCCACGTGATTTCCGGGTGGGGCCCACGTGATTTCCGGGTGGGGCCCACGTGATTTCCCCGTGGGGCCCACGTGATTTCCCCGTGGGGCCCACGTGATTTCCGGGTGGGGCCCACGTGATTTCCGGGTGGGGCCCACGTGATTTCCGGGTGGGGCCCACGTGATTTCCGGGTGGGGCCCACGTGATTTCCGGGTGGGGCCCACGTGATTTCCCCGTGGGGCCCACGTGATTTCCGGGTGCGGCCCACGTGATTTCCCCGTGGGGCCCACGTGATTTCCCCGTGGGGCCCACGTGATTTCCCCGTGGGGCCCACGTGATTTCCGGGTGGGGCCCACGTGATTTCCCCGTGAGGCCCACGTGATTTCCCCGTGGGGCCCACGTGATTTCCAGGTGGGGCCCACGTGATTTCCGGGTGGGGCCCACGTGATTTCCGGGTGGGGCCCACGTGATTTCCGGCTGTGGCCCACGTGATTTCCGGGTGGGGCCCACGTGATTTCCGGGTGGGGCCCACGTGATTTCCCCGTGGGGCCCACGTGATTTCCGGGTGGGGCCCACGTGATTTCCCCGTGGGGCCCACGTGATTTCCGGGTGGGGCCCACGTGATTTCCGGGTGGGGCCCACGTGATTTCCGGGTGGGGCCCACGTGATTTCCGGGTGGGGCCCACGTGATTTCCGGGTGGGGCCCACGTGATTTCCGGGTGGGGCCCACGTGATTTCCGGGTGGGGCCCACGTGTTTTCCGGGTGGGGCCCACGTGATTTCCGGGTGGGGCCCACGTGATTTCCGGGTGGCGCCCACGTGATTTCCGGGTGGGCCCCACGTGATTTCCGGGTGGGGCCCACGTGATTTCCGGGTGGGGCCCACGTGATTTCCGGGTGGGGCCCACGTGATTTCCGGGTGGGGCCCACGTGATTTCCGGGTGGGGCCCACGTGATTTCCGGGTGGGGCCCACGTGATTTCCCCGTGGGGCCCACGTGATTTCCGGCTGGGGCCCACGTGATTTCCGGCTGGGGCCCACGTGATTTCCGGGTGGGGCCCACGTGATTTCCCCGTGGGGCCCACGTGATTTCCGGGTGGGGCCCACGTGATTTCCCCGTGGGGCCCACGTGATTTCCGGGTGGGGCCCACGTGATTTCCGGGTGGGGCCCACGTGATTTCCGGGTGGGGCCCACGTGATTTCCGGGTGGGGCCCACGTGATTTCCGGGTGGGCCCCACCTGATTTCCGGGTGGGGCCCACGTGATTTCCGGGTGGCGCCCACGTGATTTCCGGGTGGGGCCCACGTGATTTCCCCGTGGGGCCCACGTGATTTCCCCGTGGGGACCACGTGATTTCCGGGTGGGGCCCACGTGATTTCCGGGTGGGGCCCACGTGATTTCCGGGTGGGGCCCACGTGATTTCCGGGTGGGGCCCACGTGATTTCCGGTTGGGGCCCACGTGATTTCCGGGTGGGCCCCACGTGATTTCCGTGTGGGGCCCACGTGATTTCCGGGTGGGGCCCACGTGATTTCCGGGTGGGGCCCACGTGATTTCCGGGTGGGACCCACGTGATTTCCGGGTGGGCCCCACGTGATTTCCGGGTGGGGCCCACGTGATTTCCGGGTGGGCCCCACGTGATTTCCGGGTGGGGCCCACGTGATTTCCGGGTGGGGCCCACGTGATTTCCGGGTGGGGCCCACGTGATTTCCGGGTGGGGCCCACGTGATATCCGGGTGGGGCCCACGTGATTTCCGGGTGGGGCCCACGTGATTTCCCCGTGGGGCCCACGTGATTTCCGGCTGGGGCCCACGTGATTTCCGGCTGGGGCCCACGTGATTTCCGGGTGGGGCCCACGTGATTTCCCCGTGGGGCCCACGTGATTTCCGGGTGGGGCCCACGTGATTTCCCCGTGGGGCCCACGTGATTTCCGGGTGGGGCCCACGTGATTTCCGTGTGGGGCCCACGTGATTTCCGGGTGGGGCCCACGTGATTTCCGTGTGGGGCCCACGTGATTTCCGGGTGGGGCCCACGTGATTTCCGGGTGGGCCCCACGTGATTTCCGGGTGGGGCCCACGTGATTTCCGGGTGGGGCCCACGTGATTTCCGGGTGGGGCCCACGTGATTTCCGGGTGGGGCCCACGTGATTTCCGGGTGGGGCCCACGTGATTTCCGGGTGGGGCCCACGTGATTTCCGGGTGGGGCCCACGTGATTTCCGGGTGGGGCCCACGTGATTTCCGTGTGGGGCCCACGTGATTTCCGGGTGGGGCCCACGTGATTTCCAGGTGGGGCCCACGTGATTTCCGGGTGGGGCCCACGTGATTTCCGGGTGGGGCCCACGTGATTTCCGGGTGGGGCCCACGTGATTTCCGGGTGGGGCCCACGTGATTTCCCCGTGGGGCCCACGTGATTTCCGGGTGGGGCCCACGTGTTTTCCGGGTGGGGCCCACGTGATTTCCGGGTGGGGCCAACGTGATTTCCCCATGAGGCCCAAGTGATTTCCCCGTGGGGCCCACGTGATTTCCGGGTGGGGCCCACGTGATTTCCGGGTGGGGCCCACGTGATTTCCGGGTGGGGCCCACGTGATTTCCGGGTGGGGCCCACGTGATTTCCGGGTGGGGCCCACGTGATTTCCGGCTGGGGCCCACGTGATTTCCGGGTGGGGCCCACGTGATTTCCGGGTGGGGCCCACGAGATTTCCGGGTGGGGCCCACGTGATTTCCGGGTGGGGCCCACGAGATTTCCTCGTGGGGCCCACGTGATTTCCGGGTGGGGCCCACGTGATTTCCGGGTGGGGCCCACGTGATGTCCGGGTGGGGCCCCCGTGATTTCCGGGTGGGGCCCACGTGATATTCGGGTGGGGCCCACGTGATTTCCGGGTGGGGCCCACGTGATTTCCGGGTGGGGCCCACGTGATTTCCGGCTGGGGCCCACGTGATTTCTGGGTGGGGCCCACGTGATTTCCGGGTGGGGCCCACGTGTTTTCCGGGTGGGGCCCACGTGATTTCCGGGTGGGGCCCACGTGATTTCCGGTTGGGGCCCACGTGATTTCCGGGTGGGGCCCACGTGATTTCCCCGTGGGGCCCACGTGATTTCCGGCTGGGGCCCACGTGATTTCCGGATGGGGCCCACGTGATTTCCGGGTGGGGCCCACGTGATTTCCCCGTGGGGCCCACGTGATTTCCGGCTGGTGCCCACGTGATTTCCGGGTGGGGCCCACGTGATTTCCGGGTGGGCCCCACGTGATTTCCCCGTGGGGCCCACGTGAGTTCCCCGTGGGGCCCACGTGATTGCCGGGTGGGGCCCACGTGATTTCCGGGTGGGGCCCACGTGATTTCCGGGCGGGGCCCACGTGATTTCCGGGCGGGGCCCACGTGATTTCCGGGTGGGGCCCACGTGATTTCCGGGTGGGGCCCACGTGATTTCCGGGTGGGGCCCACGTGATTTCCGGGTGGGGCCCACGAGATTTCCGGGTGGGGCCCACGAGATTTCCCCGTGGTGCCCACGTGATTTCCGGGTGGGGCCCACGTGATTTCCGGGTGGGGCCCACGTGATTTCCGGGTGGGCCCCACGTGATTTCCGGGTGGGGCCCACGTGATTTCCGGGTGGGGCCCACGTGATTTCCGGGTGGGGCCCACGTGATTTCCGGGTGGGGCCCACGAGAGTTCCGGGTGGGGCCCACGTGATTTCCGGGTGGGGCCCACGTGATTTCCGGGTGGGGCCCACCTGATTTCCGGGTGGGGCCCACGTGATTTCCGGGTGGGGCCCAGGTGATTTCCGGGTGGGGCCCACTTGATTTCCGGGTGGGCCCCACGTGATTTCCGTTTGGGGCCCACGTGATTTCCGGGTGGGGCCCACGTGATTTCCGGGTGGGCCCCACGTGATTTCCGGGTGGGGCCCACGTGATTTCCGGGTGGGGCCCACGTGATTTCCGGGTGGGGCCCACGTGATTTCCGGGTGGGGCCCACGTGATTTCCGGGTGGGGCCCACGTGATTTCCCCGTGGGGCCCACGTGATTTCCGGGTGGGGCCCACGTGATTTCCGGGTGGGGCCCACGTGATTTCCGGGTGGGGCCCACGTGATTTCCGGGTGGGGCCCACGTGATTTCCCCGTGGGGCCCACGTGATTTCCGGGTGGGGCCCACGTGATTTCCGGGTGGGGCCCACGTGATTTCCCCGTGGGGCCCACGTGATTTCCGGGTGGGGCCCACGTGATTTCCCCGTGGGGCCCACGTGATTTCCCCGTGGGGCCCACGTGATTTCCGGGTGGGGCCCACGTGATTTCCGGGTGGGGCCCACGTGATTTCCGGGTGGGGCCCACGTGATTTCCGGGTGGGGCCCACGTGATTTCCGGGTGGGGCCCACGTGATTTCCGGGTGGGGCCCACGTGATTTCCGGGTGGGGCCCACGTGATTTCCGGGTGGGGCCCACGTGATTTCCCCGTGGGGCCCACGTGATTTCCGGGTGGGGCCCACGTGATTTCCGGCTGGGGCCCACGTGATTTCCGGGTGGGGCCCACGTGATTTCCCCGTGGGGCCCACGTGATTTCCCCGTGGGGCCCACGTGATTTCCGGCTGGGGCCCACGTGATTTCCGGGTGGGGCCCACGTGATTTCCGGGTGGGGCCCACGTGATTTCCGGGTGGGGCCCACGTGATTTCCGGGTGGGGCCCACGTGATTTCCCCGTGGGGCCCACGTGATTTCCGGGTGGGTCCCACGGGATTTCCGGGTGGGGCCCACGTGATTTCCGGGTGGGGCCCACGTGATTTCCGGGTGGGGCCCACGTGATTTCCCCGTGGGGCCCACGTGATTTCCGGGTGGGTCCCACATGATTTCCCCGTGGGGGCCACGTGATTTCCGGGTGGGGCCCACGTGATTTCCGGGTGGGGCCCACGTGATTTCCGGGTGGGGCCCACGTGATTTCCGGGTGGGGCCCACGTGATTTCCGGGTGGGGCCCACGTGATTTCCGGGTGGGGCCCACGTGATTTCCGGGTGGGGCCCACGTGTTTTCCGGGTGGGGCCCACGTGATTTCCGGGTGGCGCCCACGTGATTTCCGGGTGGGCCCCACGTGATTTCCGGGTGGGGCCCACGTGATTTCCGGGTGGGGCCCACGTGATTTCCGGGTGGGGCCCACGTGATTTCCGGGTGGGGCCCACGTGATTTCCGGGTGGGGCCCACGTGATTTCCGGGTGGGGCCCACGTGATTTCCCCGTGGGGCCCACGTGATTTCCGGGTGGGGCCCACGTGATTTCCGGGTGGGGCCCACGTGATTTCCGGGTGGGGCCCACGTGATTTCCGGGTGGGGCCCACGTGATTTCCGGGTGGGGCCCACGTGATTTCCGGCTGGGGCCCACGTGATTTCCGGGTGGGGCCCACGTGATTTCCGGGTGGGGCCCACGTGATTTCCGGGTGGGGCCCACGTGATTTCCGGGTGGGGCCCACGAGATTTCCTCGTGGGGCCCACGTGATTTCCGGGTGGGGCCCACGTGATTTCCGGGTGGGGCCCACGTGATTTCCGGGTGGGGCCCACGTGATTTCCGGGTGGGGCCCACGTGATATTCGGGTGGGGCCCACGTGATTTCCGGGTGGGGCCCACGTGATTTCCGGGTGGGGCCCACGTGATTTCCGGGTGGGGCCCACGTGATTTCCGGGTGGGGCCCACGTGATTTCCGGGTGGGGCCCACGTGATTTCTGGGTGGGGCCCACGTGATTTCCGGGTGGGGCCCACGTGATTTCCGGGTGGGGCCCACGTGATTTCCCCGTGGGGCCCACGTGATTTCCCCGTGGGGCCCACGTGATTTCCGGGTGGGGCCCACGTGATTTCCGGGTGGGGCCCACGTGATTTCCGGGTGGGGCCCACGTGATTTCCGGGTGGGGCCCACGTGATTTCCGGGTGGGGCCCACGTGATTTCCCCGTGGGGCCCACGTGATTTCCGGGTGCGGCCCACGTGATTTCCCCGTGGGGCCCACGTGATTTCCCCGTGGGGCCCACGTGATTTCCCCGTGGGGCCCACGTGATTTCCGGGTGGGGCCCACGTGATTTCCCCGTGAGGCCCACGTGATTTCCCCGTGGGGCCCACGTGATTTCCAGGTGGGGCCCACGTGATTTCCGGGTGGGGCCCACGTGATTTCCGGGTGGGGCCCACGTGATTTCCGGGTGGGGCCCACGTGATTTCCCCGTGAGGCCCACGTGATTTCCCCGTGGGGCCCACGTGATTTCCGGGTGGGCCCCACGTGATTTCCGGGTGGGGCCCACGTGATTTCCGGGTGGGGCCCACGTGATTTCCGGGAGGGGCCCACGTGATTTCCGGGTGGGGCCCACGTGATTTCCGGGTGGGGCCCACGTGATTTCCGGGTGGGGCCCACGTGATTTCCCCGTGGGGCCCACGTGATTTCCGGGTGGGCCCCACGTGATTTCCGGGTGGGGCCCACGTGATTTCCGGGTGGGCCCCACGTGATTTCCGGGAGGGGCCCACGTGATTTCCGGGTGGGGCCCACGTGATTTCCGGGTGGGGCCCACGTGATTTCCGGGTGGGGCCCACGTGATTTCCGGGTGGGGCCCACGTGATTTCCGGGTGGGGCCCACGTGATTTCCCCGTGGGGCCCACGTGATTTCCGGGTGGGCCCCACGTGATTTCCGGGTGGGGCCCACGTGATTTCCCCGTGGGGCCCACGTGATTTCCGGGTGGGGCCCACGTGATTTCCGGGTGGGGCCCACGTGATTTCCGGGTGGGGCCCACGTGATTTCCCCGTGGGGCCCACGTGATTTCCGGGTGGGGCCCACGTGATTTCCGGGTGGGGCCCACGTGATTTCCGGGTGGGGCCCACGTGATTTCCGGGTGGGGCCCACGTGATTTCCCCGTGGGGCCCACGTGATTTCCGGCTGGGGCCCACGTGATTTCCGGGTGGGGCCCACGTGATTTCCGGGTGGGGCCCACGTGATTTCCGGGTGGGGCCCACGTGATTTCCGGGTGGGCCCCACGTGATTTCCCCGTGGGGCCCACGTGATTTCCCCGTGGGGCCCACGTGATTTCCGGGTGGGCCCCACGTGATTTCCGTGCGGGGCCCACGTGATTTCCGGGTGGGGCCCACGTGATTTCCGGGTGGGGCCCACGTGATTTCCGGGTGGGGCCCACGTGATTTCCGGGTGGGGCCCACGTGATTTCCGGGTGGGGCCCACGTGATTTCCCCGTGGGGCCCACGTGATTTCCGGGTGGGGCCCACGTGATTTCCGGGTGGGGCCCACGTGATTTCCGGGTGGGGCCCACGTGATTTCCGGGTGGGGCCCACGTGATTTCCGGGTGGGGCCCACGTGATTTCCCCGTGGGGCCCACGTGATTTCCGGGTGGGGCCCACGTGATTTCCCCGTGGGGGCCACGTGATTTCCCCGTGGGGCCCACGTGATTTCCGGGTGGGGCCCACGTGATTTCCGGGTGGGGCCCACGTGATTTCAGGGTGGGGCCCACGGGATTTCCGGGTGGGGCCCACGTGATTTCCGGGTGGGGCCCACGTGATTTCCGTGTGGGGCCCACGTGATTTCCGGGTGGGGCCCACGTGATTTCCGGGTGGGGCCCACGTGATTTCCGGGTGGGGCCCACGTGATTTCCGGCTGGGGCCCACACGATTTCCGGGTGGTGCCCACGTGATTTCCCCGTGGGGCCCACGTGATTTCCCCGTGGGGCCCACGTGATTTCCGGGTGGGCCCCACGTGATTTCCGGGTGGGGCCCACGTGATTTCCCCGTGGGGCCCACGTGATTTCCGGGTGGGGCCCACGTGATTTCCGGGTGGGGCCCACGTGATTTCCGGGTGGGGCCCACGTGATTTCCGGATGGGGCCCACGTGATTTCCGGGTGGGGCCCACGTGATTTCCGGGTGGGGCCCACGTGATTTCCGGGTGGGGCCCACGTGATTTCCGGGTGGGGCCCACGTGATTTCCCCGTGGGGCCCACGTGATTTCCGGCTGGGGCCCACGTGATTTCCGGCTGGGGCCCACGTGATTTCCGGGTGGGGCCCACGAGATTTCCGGGTGGGGCCCACGTGATTTCCGGGTGGGCCCCACGTGATTTCCCCGTGGGGCCCACGTGATTTCCCCGTGGGGCCCACGTGATTTCCGGGTGGGGCCCACGTGATTTCCGGGTGGGGCCCACGAGATTTCCCCGTGGGGCCCACGTGATTTCCGGGTGGGGCCCACGTGATTTCCGGGTGGGGCCCACGTGATTTCCGGGTGGGGCCCACGTGATTTCCGGGTGGGGCCCACGTGATTTCCGGGTGGGGCCCACGTGATTTCCGGGTGGGGCCCACGTGATTTCCGGGTGGGCCCCACGTGATTTCCGGGTGGGGCCCACGTGATTTCCGGGTGGGCCCCACGTGATTTCCGGGTGGGGCCCACGTGATTTCCGGGTGGGGCCCACGTGATTTCCGGGTGGGGCCCACGTGATTTCCGGGTGGGGCCCACGTGATTTCCGGGTGGGGCCCACGTGATTTCCCCGTGGGGCCCACGTGATTTCCGGGTGGGGCCCACGTGATTTCCGGGTGGGGCCCACGTGATTTCCGGGTGGGGCCCACGTGATTTCCGGGTGGGGCCCACGTGATTTCCCCGTGGGGCCCACGTGATTTCCGGGTGGGGCCCACGTGATTTCCGGGTGGGGCCCACGTGATTTCCGGGTGGGGCCCACGTGATTTCCCCGTGGGGCCCACGTGATTTCCCCGTGGGGCCCACGTGATTTCCGGGTGGGGCCCACGTGATTTCCGGGTGGGGCCCACGTGATTTCCGGGTGGGGCCCACGTGATTTCCGGGTGGGGCCCACGTGATTTCCGGGTTGGCCCCACGTGATTTCCGGGTGGGACCCACGTGATTTCCGGGTGGGGCCCACGTGATTTCCGGGTGGGGCCCACGTGATTTCCGGGTGGGGCCCACGTGATTTCCGGGTGGGGCCCACGTGATTTCCCCGTGGGGCCCACGTGATTTCCCGGTGGGGCCCACGTGATTTCCGGGTGGGGCCCACGTGATTTCCGGGTGGGGCCCACGTGATTTCCGGGTGGGGCCCACGTGATTTCCGGGTGGGGCCCACGTGATTTCCGGGTGGGGCCCACGTGATTTCCGGGTGGGGCCCACGTGATTTCCGGGTGGGGCCCACGTGATTTCCGGGTGGGGCCCACGTGATTTCCCCGTGGGGCCCACGTGATTTCCGGGTGGGGCCCACGTGATTTCCCCGTGAGGCCCACGTGATTTCCCCGTGGGGCCCACGTGATTTCCGGGTGGGGCCCACGTGATTTCCGGGTGGGGCCCACGTGATTTCCGGGTGGGGCCCACGTGATTTCCGGGTGGGGCCCACGTGATTTCCCCGTGGGGCCCACGTGATTTCCGGGTGGGGCCCACGTGATTTCCGGGTGGGGCCCACGTGATTTCCGGGTGGGGCCCACGTGATTTCCGGGTGGGGCCCACGTGATTTCCCCGTGAGGCCCACGTGATTTCCCCGTGGGGCCCACGTGATTTCCGGGTGGGCCCCACGTGATTTCCGGGTGGGGCCCACGTGATTTCCGGGTGGGGCCCACGTGATTTCCGGGAGGGGCCCACGTGATTTCCGGGTGGGGCCCACGTGATTTCCGGGTGGGGCCCACGTGATTTCCGGGTGGGGCCCACGTGATTTCCCCGTGGGGCCCACGTGATTTCCGGGTGGGCCCCACGTGATTTCCGGGTGGGGCCCACGTGATTTCCGGGTGGGCCCCACGTGATTTCCGGGAGGGGCCCACGTGATTTCCGGGTGGGGCCCACGTGATTTCCGGGTGGGGCCCACGTGATTTCCGGGTGGGGCCCACGTGATTTCCGGGTGGGGCCCACGTGATTTCCGGGTGTGGCCCACGTGATTTCCCCGTGGGGCCCACGTGATTTCCGGGTGGGCCCCACGTGATTTCCGGGTGGGGCCCACGTGATTTCCCCGTGGGGCCCACGTGATTTCCGGGTGGGGCCCACGTGATTTCCGGGTGGGGCCCACGTGATTTCCGGGTGGGGCCCACGTGATTTCCCCGTGGGGCCCACGTGATTTCCGGGTGGGGCCCACGTGATTTCCGGGTGGGGCCCACGTGATTTCCGGGTGGGGCCCACGTGATTTCCGGGTGGGGCCCACGTGATTTCCGGGTGGGCCCCACGTGATTTCCCCGTGGGGCCCACGTGATTTCCCCGTGGGGCCCACGTGATTTCCGGGTGGGCCCCACGTGATTTCCGTGCGGGGCCCACGTGATTTCCGGGTGGGGCCCACGTGATTTCCGGGTGGGGCCCACGTGATTTCCGGGTGGGGCCCACGTGATTTCCGGGTGGGGCCCACGTGATTTCCGGGTGGGGCCCACGTGATTTCCCCGTGGGGCCCACGTGATTTCCGGGTGGGGCCCACGTGATTTCCGGGTGGGGCCCACGTGATTTCCGGGTGGGGCCCACGTGATTTCCGGGTGGGGCCCACGTGATTTCCGGGTGGGGCCCACGTGATTTCCCCGTGGGGCCCACGTGATTTCCGGGTGGGGCCCACGTGATTTCCCCGTGGGGGCCACGTGATTTCCCCGTGGGGCCCACGTGATTTCCGGGTGGGGCCCACGTGATTTCCGGGTGGGGCCCACGTGATTTCAGGGTGGGGCCCACGGGATTTCCGGGTGGGGCCCACGTGATTTCCGGGTGGGGCCCACGTGATTTCCGTGTGGGGCCCACGTGATTTCCGGGTGGGGCCCACGTGATTTCCGGGTGGGGCCCACGTGATTTCCGGGTGGGGCCCACGTGATTTCCGGCTGGGGCCCACACGATTTCCGGGTGGTGCCCACGTGATTTCCCCGTGGGGCCCACGTGATTTCCCCGTGGGGCCCACGTGATTTCCGGGTGGGCCCCACGTGATTTCCGGGTGGGGCCCACGTGATTTCCCCGTGGGGCCCACGTGATTTCCGGGTGGGGCCCACGTGATTTCCGGGTGGGGCCCACGTGATTTCCGGGTGGGGCCCACGTGATTTCCGGATGGGGCCCACGTGATTTCCGGGTGGGGCCCACGTGATTTCCGGGTGGGGCCCACGTGATTTCCGGGTGGGGCCCACGTGATTTCCGGGTGGGGCCCACGTGATTTCCCCGTGGGGCCCACGTGATTTCCGGCTGGGGCCCACGTGATTTCCGGCTGGGGCCCACGTGATTTCCGGGTGGGGCCCACGTGATTTCCGGGTGGGGCCCACGTGATTTCCGGGTGGGCCCCACGTGATTTCCCCGTGGGGCCCACGTGATTTCCCAGTGGGGCCCACGTGATTTCCGGGTGGGGCCCACGTGATTTCCCCGTGGGGCCCACGTGATTTCCGGGTGGGGCCCACGTGATTTCCCCGTGGGGCCCACGTGATTTCCGGGTGGGGCCCACGTGATTTCCGGGTGGGACCCACGTGATTTCCGGGTGGGACCCACGTGATTTCCGGGTGGGGCCCACGTGATTTCCGGGTGGGGCCCACGTGATTTCCGGGTGGGGCCCACGTGATTTCCGGGTGGGGCCCACGTGATTTCCCCGTGGGGCCCACGTGATTTCCCGGTGGGGCCCACGTGATTTCCGGGTGGGGCCCACGTGATTTCCGGGTGGGGCCCACGTGATTTCCGGGTGGGGCCCACGTGATTTCCGGGTGGGGCCCACGTGATTTCCGGGTGGGGCCCACGTGATTTCCGGGTGGGGCCCACGTGATTTCCGGGTGGGGCCCACGTGATTTCCGGGTGGGGCCCACGTGATTTCCCCGTGGGGCCCACGTGATTTCCGGGTGGGGCCCACGTGATTTCCCCGTGAGGCCCACGTGATTTCCCCGTGGGGCCCACGTGATTTCCGGGTGGGGCCCACGTGATTTCCGGGTGGGGCCCACGTGATTTCCGGGTGGGGCCCACGTGATTTCCCCGTGGGGCCCACGTGATTTCCGGGTGGGGCCCACGTGATTTCCCCGTGAGGCCCACGTGATTTCCCCGTGGGGCCCACGTGATTTCCGGGTGGGGCCCACGTGATTTCCGGGTGGGGCCCACGTGATTTCCGGGTGGGGCCCACGTGATTTCCGGGTGGGGCCCACGTGATTTCCGGGTGGGGCCCACGTGATTTCCGGGTGGGGCCCACGTGATTTCCCCGTGGGGCCCACGTGATTTCTGGGTGGGGCCCACGTGATTTCCCCGAGGGGCCCACGTGATTTCCGGGTGGGGCCCACGTGATTTCCGGGTGGGGCCCACGTGATTTCCGGGTGGGGCCCACGTGATTTCCGGGTGGGGCCCACGTGATTTCCCCGAGGGGCCCACGTGATTTCCGGGTGGGGCCCACGTGATTTCCGGGTGGGGCCCACGTGATTTCCGGGTGGGGCCCACGTGATTTCCGGGTGGGGCCCACGTGATTTCCGGTTGGGGCCCACGTGATTTCCGGGTGGGGCCCACGTGATTTCCGGGTGGGGCCCACGTGATTTCCCCGTGGGGCCCACGTGATTTCCCCATGGGGCCCACGTGATTTCCGGCTGGGGCCCACGTGATTCCCGGGTGGGGTCCACGTGATTTCCAGGTGGGGCCCACGTGATTTCCCCGTGGGGCCCACGTGATTTCCGGGTGGGGCCCACGTGATTTCCGGGTGGGGCCCACGTGATTTCCGGGTGGGGCCCACGTGATTTCCGGGTGGGGCCCACGTGATTTCCGGATGTGGCCCACGTGTTTTCCGGGTGGGGCCCACGTGATTTCCGGGTGGGGCCCACGTGATTTCCGGGTGGGGCCCACGTGATTTCCGGGTGGGCCCCACGTGATTTCCGGGTGGGGCCCACGTGATTTCCGGGTGGGGCCCACGTGATTTCCGGGTGGGGCCCACGTGATTTCCGGGTGGGGCCCACGTGATTTCCGGCTGGGGCCCACGTGATTTCCGGGTGGGGCCCACGTGATTTCCGGGTGGGGCCCACGTGATTTCCGGGTGGGGCCCACGTGATTTCCGGGTGGGGCCCACGTGATTTCCGGGTGGGGCCCACGTGATTTCCGGGTGGGGCCCACGTGATTTACCCGTGGGGCCCACGTGATTTCCGGGTGGGGCCCACGTGATTTCCGGGTGGGGCCCACGTGATTTCCGGGTGGGGCCCACGTGATTTCCGGGTGGGGCCCACGTGATTTCCCCGTGGGGCCCACGTGATTTCCCCGTGGGGCCCACGTGATTTCCGGGTGGGGCCCACGTGATTTCCGGGTGGGGCCCACGTGATTTCCCGGTGGGGCCCACGTGATTTCCGGGTGGGGCCCACGTGATTTCCGGGTGGGGCCCACGTGATTTCCGGGTGGGCCCCACGTGATTTCCGTGTGGGGCCCACGTGATTTCCGGGTGGGGCCCACGTGATTTCTGGGTGGGGCCCACGTGATTTCCGGGTGGGGCCCACGTGATTTCCGGCTGGGGCCCACGTGATTTCCGGGTGGTGCCCACGTGATTTCCCCGTGGGGCCCACGTGATTTCCCCGTGGGGCCCACGTGATTTCCGGGTGGGCCCCACGTGATTTCCGGGTGGGGCCCACGTGATTTCCCCGTGGGGCCCACGTGATTTCCCCATGGGGCCCACGTGATTTCCGGGTGGGGCCCACGTGATTTCCGGGTGGGGCCCACGTGATTTCCGGGTGGGGCCCACGTGATTTCCGGTTGGGCCCCACGTGATTTCCGTGTGGGGCCCACGTGATTTCCGGGTGGGGCCCACGTGATTTCCGGGTGGGGCCCACGTGATTTCCGGGTGGGGCCCACGTGATTTCCGGGTGGGGCCCACGTGATTTCCGGGTGGGGCCCACGTGATTTCCGGGTGGGGCCCCCGTGATTTCCCCGTGGGGCCCACGTGATTTCCCCGTGGGGCCCACGTGATTTCCGGCTGGGGCCCACGTGATTTCCGGGTGGGGCCCACGTGATTTGCGGGTGGGGCCCACGTGATTTCCGGGTGGGGCCCACGTGATTTCCGGGTGGGGCCCACGTGATTTCCGGTTGGGGCCCACGTGATTTCCGGGTGGGGCCCACGTGATTTCCGGGTGGGGCCCACGTGATTTCCGGGTGGGGCCCACGTGATTTCCGCGTGGGGCCCACGTGATTTCCCCGTGGGGCCCACGTGATTTCCCCGTGGGGCCCACGTGATTTCCGGGTGGGGCCCACGTGATTTCCGGGTGGGGCCCACGTGATTTCCGGGTGGGGCCCACGTGATTTCCGGGTGGGGCCCACGTGATTTCCGGGTGGGCCCCACGTGATTTCCGTGTGGGGCCCACGTGATTTCCGGGTGGGGCCCACGTGATTTCCGGGTGGGGCCCACGTGATTTCCGGGTGGGCCCCACGTGATTTCCGGGTGGGGCCCACGTGATTTCCGGGTGGGGCCCACGTGATTTCCGGGTGGGGCCCACGTGATTTCCGGGTGGGGCCCACGTGATTTCCGGGTGGGGCCCACGTGATTTCCCCGTGGGGCCCACGTGATTTCCGGCTGGGGCCCACGTGATTTCCGGGTGGGGACCACGTGATTTCCCCGTGGGGCCCACGTGATTTCCCCGTGGGGCCCACGTGATTTCCGGGTGGGGCCCACGTGATTTCCGGGTGGGGCCCACGTGATTTCCCCGTGGGGCCCACGTGATTTCCCCGTGGGGCCCACGTGATTTCCGGGTGGGGCCCACGTGATTTCAGGGTGGGGCCCACGTGATTTCCCCGTGGGGCCCACGTGATTTCCCCGTTGGGCCCACGTGATTTCCCCGTGGGGCCCACGTGATTTCCGGGTGGGGCCCACGTGATTTCCGGGTGGGGCCCACGTGATTTCCCCGTGGGGCCCACGTGATTTCCCCGTGGGGCCCACGTGATTTCCCCGTGGGGCCCACGTGATTTCCGGCTGGGGCCCACGTGATTTCCGGCTGGGGCCCACGTGATTTCCGGGTGGGGCCCACGTGATTTCCGGGTGGGGCCCACGTGATTTCCGGGTGGGCCCCACGTGATTTCCCCGTGGGGCCCACGTGATTTCCGGGTGGGGCCCACGTGATTTCCGGGTGGGGCCCACGTGATTTCCGGGTGGGGCCCACGAGATTTCCCCGTGGGGCCCACGTGATTTCCGGGTGGGGCCCACGTGATTTCCGGGTGGGGCCCACGTGATTTCCGGGTGGGGCCCACGTGATTTCCGGGTGGGGCCCACGTGATTTCCGGGTGGGGCCCACGTGATTTCCGGGTGGGGCCCACGTGATTTCCGGGTGGGGCCCACGTGATTTCCGGGTGGGGCCCACGTGATTTCCGGGTGGGGCCCACGTGATTTCCGGGTGGGCCCCACGTGATTTCCGGGTGGGGCCCACGTGATTTCCGGGTGGGGCCCACGTGATTTCCGGGTGGGGCCCACGTGATTTCCGGGTGGGCCCCACGTGATTTCCGGGTGGGGCCCACGTGATTTCCGGGTGGGGCCCACGTGATTTCCGGGTGGGCCCCACGTGATTTCCGGGTGGGGCCCACGTGATTTCGGGGTGGGGCCCACGTGATTTCCGTGTGGGGCCCACGTGATTTCCGGGTGGGGCCCACGTGATTTCCGGGTGGGGCCCACGTGATTTCCCCGTGGGGCCCACGTGATTTCCGGGTGGGGCCCACGTGATTTCCGGGTGGGGCCCACGTGATTTCCGGCTGGGGCCCACGTGATTTCCGGGTGGGGCCCACGTGATTTCCGGGTGGGGCCCACGTGATTTCCCCGTGGGGCCCACGTGATTTCCGGGTGGGGCCCACGTGATTTCCGGGTGGGGCCCACGTGATTTCCGGGTGGGGCCCACGTGATTTCCCCGTGGGGCCAACGTGATTTCCCCGTGGGGCCCACGTGATTTCCGGGTGGGGCCCACGTGATTTCCGGGTGGGGCCCACGTGATTTCCGGGTGGGGCCCATGTGATATCCGGGTGGGGCCCACGTGATTTCCGGGTTGGCCCCACGTGATTTCCGGGTGGGGCCCACGTGATTTCCGGGTGGGGCCCACGTGATTTCCGGGTGGGGCCCACGTGATTTCCCCGTGGGGCCCACGTGATTTCCTGGTGGGGCCCACGTGATTTCCGGGTGGGGCCCACGTGATTTCCGGGTGGGGCCCACGTGATTTCCGGGTGGGGCCCACGTGATTTCCCCGTGGGGCCCACGTGATTTCCAGGTGGGGCCCACGTGATTTCCGCGTGGGGCCCACGTGATTTCCCCGTGGGGCCCACGTGATTTCCCCGTGGGGCCCACGTGATTTCCGGGTGGGGCCCACGTGATTTCCGGGTGGGGCCCACGTGATTTCCGGGTGGGGCCCACGTGATTTCCGGGTGGGGCCCACGTGATTTCCGGGTGGGCCCCACGTGATTTCCGTGTGGGGCCCACGTGATTTCCGGGTGGGGCCCACGTGATTTCCGGGTGGGGCCCACGTGATTTCCGGGTGGGCCCCACGTGATTTCCGGGTGGGGCCCACGTGATTTCCGGGTGGGGCCCACGTGATTTCCGGGTGGGGCCCACGTGATTTCCGGGTGGGGCCCACGTGATTTCCCCGTGGGGCCCACGTGATTTCCCCGTGGGGCCCACTTGATTTCCGGCTGGGGCCCACGTGATTTCCGGGTGGGGACCACGTGATTTCCCCGTGGGGCCCACGTGATTTCCCCGTGGGGCCCACGTGATTTCCGGGTGGGGCCCACGTGATTTCCGGGTGGGGCCCACGTGATTTCCCCGTGGGGCCCACGTGATTTCCCCGTGGGGCCCACGTGATTTCCGGGTGGGGCCCACGTGATTTCAGGGTGGGGCCCACGTGATTTCCCCGTGGGGCCCACGTGATTTCCCCGTTGGGACCACGTGATTTCCCCGTGGGGCCCACGTGATTTCCCCGTGGGGCCCACGTGATTTCCGGGTGGGGCCCACGTGATTTCCGGGTGGGGCCCACGTGATTTCCGGGTGGGGCCCACGTGATTTCCGGGTGGGGCCCACGTGATTTCCGGCTGGGGCCCACGTGATTTCCGGGTGGGGCCCACGTGATTTCCGGGTGGGCCCCACGTGATTTCCGTGTGGGGCCCACGTGATTTCCGGGTGGGGCCCACGTGATTTCCGGGTGGGGCCCACGTGATTTCCGGGTGGGGCCCACGTGATTTCCGGGTGGGGCCCACGTGATTTCCGGGTGGGGCCCACGTGATTTCCCCGTGGGGCCCACGTGATTTCCGGCTGGGGCCCACGTGATTTCCGGGTGGGGCCCACGTGATTTCCGGGTGGGGCCCACGTGATTTCCGGGTGGGGCCCACGTGATTTCCGGGTGGGGCCCACGTGATTTCCGGGTGGGGCCCACGTGATTTCCGGGTGGGGCCCACGTGATTTCCGGGTGGGGCCCACGTGATTTCCGGGTGGGGCCCACGTGATTTCCGCGTGGGGCCCACGTGATTTCCCCGTGGGGCCCACGTGATTTCCCCGTGGGGCCCACGTGATTTCCGGGTGGGGCCCACGTGATTTCCGGGTGGGGCCCACGTGATTTCCGGGTGGGGCCCACGTGATTTCCGGGTGGGGCCCACGTGATTTCCGGGTGGGCCCCACGTGATTTCCGGGTGGGGCCCACGTGATTTCCGGGTGGGGCCCACGTGATTTCCGGGTGGGGCCCACGTGATTTCCGGGTGGGCCCCACGTGATTTCCGGGTGGGGCCCACGTGATTTCCGGGTGGGGCCCACGTGATTTCCGGGTGGGGCCCACGTGATTTCCGGGTGGGGCCCTCGTGATTTCCGGGTGGGGCCCACGTGATTTCCCCGTGGGGCCCACGTGATTTCCGGCTGGGGCCCACGTGATTTCCGGGTGGGGACCACGTGATTTCCCCGTGGGGCCCACGTGATTCCGGGTGGGGCCCACGTGATTTCCGGGTGGGGCCCACGTGATTTCCGGGTGGGGCCCACGTGATTTCCCCGTGGGGCCCACGTGATTTCCCCGTGGGGCCCACGTGATTTCCGGGTGGGGCCCACGTGATTTCAGGGTGGGGCCCACGTGATTTCCCCGTGGGGCCCACGTGATTTCCCCGTTGGGCCCACGTGATTTCCCCGTGGGGCCCACGTGATTTCCGGGTGGGGCCCACGTGATTTCCGGGTGGGGCCCACGTGATTTCCCCGTGGGGCCCACGTGATTTCCGGGTGGGCCCCACGTGATTACCGGGTGGGGCCCACGTGATTTCCGGGTGGGGCCCACGTGATTTCCGGGTGGGGCCCACGTGATTTCCGGGTGGGGCCCACGTGATTTCCGGGTGGGGCCCACGTGATTTCCGGGTGGGGCCCACGTGATTTCCGGGTGGGGCCCACATGATTTCCCCGTGGGGCCCACGTGTTTTCCGGGTGGGGCCCACGTGATTTCCGGGTGGGGCCCACGTGATTTCCGGGTGGGGCCCACGTGATTTCCCCGTGGGGCCCACGTGATTTCCGGGTGGGCCCCACGTGATTTCCGGGTGGGGCCCACGTGATTTCCGGGTGGGGCCCACGTGATTTCCGGGTGGGGCCCACGTGATTTCCGGGTGGGGCCCACGTGATTTCCGGGTGGGGCCCACGTGATTTCCGGGTGGGGCCCACGTGATTTCCGGGTGGGGCCCACGTGATTTCCGGGTGGGGCCCACGTGATTTCCGGGTGGGGCCCACGTGATTTCCGGGTGGGGCCCACGTGATTTCCGGGTGGGGCCCACGTGATTTCCGGGTGGGGCCCACGTGATTTCCGGGTGGGGCCCACGTGATTTCCGGGTGGGGCCCACGTGATTTCCGGGTGGGGCCCACGTGATTTCCGGGTGGGGCCCACGTGATTTCCGGGTGGGGCCCACGTGATTTCCGGGTGGGGCCCACGTGATTTCCCCGTGGGGCCCACGTGATTTCCCCGTGGGGCCCACGTGATTTCCCCGTGGGGCCCACGTGATTTCCCCGTGGGGCCCACGTGATTTCCGGGTGGGGCCCACGTGATTTCCGGGTGGGGCCCACGTGATTTCCGGGTGGGGCCCACGTGATTTCCGGGTGGGGCCCACGTGATTTCCGGGTGGGGCCCACGTGATTTCCGGGTGGGGCCCACGTGATTTCCCCGTGGGGCCCACGTGATTTCCGGGTGGGGCCCACGTGATTTCCCCGTGGGGCCCACGTGATTTCCGGGTGGGGCCCATGGGATTTCCCCGTGGGGCCCACGTGATTTCCGGGTGGGGCCCACGTGATTTCCCCGTGAGGCCCACGTGATTTCCCCGTGGGGCCCACGTGATTTCCGGGTGGGGCCCACGTGATTTCCGGGTGGGGCCCACGTGATTTCTGGGTGGGGCCCACGTGATTTCCGGGTGGGGCCCACGTGATTTCCGGCTGTGGCCCACGTGATTTCCGGGTGGGGCCCACGTGATTTCCGGGTGGGGCCCACGTGATTTCCACGTGGGGCCCACGTGATTTCCGGGTGGGGCCCACGTGATTTCCGGGTGGGGCCCCCGTGATTTCCGGGTGGGGCCCACGTGATTTCCGGGTGGGGCCCACGTGATTTCCGGGTGGGGCCCACGTGATTTCCGGGTGGGGCCCACGTGATTTCCCCGTGGGGCCCACGTGATTTCCGGGTGGGGCCCACGTGATTTCCGGGTGGGGCCCACGTGATTTCCGGGTGGGGCCCACGTGATTTCCGGGTGGGGCCCACGTGATTTCCGGGTGGGGCCCACGTGATTTCCGGGTGGGGCCCACGTGATTTCCGGGTGGGGCCCACGTGATTTCCGGGTGGGGCCCACATGATTTCCCCGTCTGGCCCACGTGATTTCCGGGTGGGGCCCACGTGATTTCCGGGTGGGGCCCACGTGATTTCCGGGTGGGGCCCACGTGATTTCCGGGTGGGGCCCACATGATTTCCCCGTGGGGCCCACGTGATTTTCGGGTGGGGCCCACGTGATTTCCGGGTGGGGCCCACGTGATTTCCGGGTGGGGCCCACGTGATTTCCGGGTGGGCCCCACGTGATTTCCGGGTGGGGCCCACGTGATTTCCGGGTGGGGCCCACGTGATTTCCGGCTGGGGCCCACGTGATTTCCGGGTGGGGCCCACGTGATTTCCGGGTGGGGCCCACGTGATTTCCCCGTGGGGCCCACGTGATTTCCGGGTGGGGCCCACGTGATTTCCGGCTGGGGCCCCCGTGATTTCCGGGTGGGGCCCACGTGATTTCCGGGTGGGGCCCACGTGATTTCCCGGTGGGGCCCACGTGATTTCCGGGTGGGGCCCACGTGATTTCCGGGTGGGGCCCACGTGATTTCCGGGTGGGGCCCACGTGATTTCCGGTTGGGGCCCACGTGATTTCCGGCTGGGGCCCACGTGATTTCCGGCTGGGGCCCACGTGATTTCCGGGTGGGGCCCACGTGATTTCCGGGTGGGGCCCACGTGATTTCCGGGTGGGGCCCACGTGATTTCCGGGTGGGGCCCACGTGATTTCCGGGTGGGGCCCACGTGATTTCCGGGTGGGGCCCACGTGATTTCCGGGTGGGGCCCACGTGATTTCCGGGTGGGGCCCACGTGATTTCCGGGTGGGGCCCACGTGATTTCCGGGTGGGGCCCACGTGATTTCCGGGTGGGGCCCACGTGATTTCCGGGTGGGGCCCACGTGATTTCCGGGTGGGGCCCACGTGATTTCCGGGTGGGGCCCACGTGATTTCCGGGTGGGGCCCACGTGATTTCCCCGTGGGGCCCACGTGATTTCCCCGTGGGGCCCACGTGATTTCCCCGTGGGGCCCACGTGATTTCCGGGTGGGGCCCACGTGATTTCCGGGTGGGGCCCACGTGATTTCCGGGTGGGGCCCACGTGATTTCCCCGTGGGGCCCACGTGATTTCCGGGTGGGGCCCACGTGATTTCCCCGTGGGGCCCACGTGATTTCCGGGTGGGGCCCACGTGATTTCCCCGTGGGGCCCACGTGATTTCCGGGTGGGGCCCACGGGATTTCCCCGTGGGGCCCACGTGATTTCCGGGTGGGGCCCACGTGATTTCCCCGTGAGGCCCACGTGATTTCCCCGTGGGGCCCACGTGATTTCCGGGTGGGGCCCACGTGATTTCCGGGTGGGGCCCACGTGATTTCCGGGTGGGGCCCACGTGATTTCCGGGTGGGGCCCACGTGATTTCCGGCTGTGGCCCACGTGATTTCCGGGTGGGGCCCACGTGATTTCCGGGTGGGGCCCACGTGATTTCCACGTGGGGCCCACGTGATTTCCGGGTGGGGCCCACGTGATTTCCGGGTGGGGCCCCCGTGATTTCCGGGTGGGGCCCACGTGATTTCCGGGTGGGGCCCACGTGATTTCCGGGTGGGGCCCACGTGATTTCCGGGTGGGGCCCACGTGATTTCCCCGTGGGGCCCACGTGATTTCCGGGTGGGGCCCACGTGATTTCCGGGTGGGGCCCACGTGATTTCCGGGTGGGGCCCACGTGATTTCCGGGTGGGGCCCACGTGATTTCCGGGTGGGGCCCACGTGATTTCCGGGTGGGGCCCACGTGATTTCCGGGTGGGGCCCACGTGATTTCCGGGTGGGGCCCACATGATTTCCCCGTCTGGCCCACGTGATTTCCGGGTGGGGCCCACGTGATTTCCGGGTGGGGCCCACGTGATTTCCGGGTGGGGCCCACGTGATTTCCGGGTGGGGCCCACATGATTTCCCCGTGGGGCCCACGTGATTTCCGGGTGGGGCCCACGTGATTTCCGGGTGGGGCCTACGTGATTTCCGGGTGGGGCCCACGTGATTTCCGGGTGGGCCCCACGTGATTTCCGGGTGGGGCCCACGTGATTTCTGGGTGGGGCCCACGTGATTTCCGGCTGGGGCCCACGTGATTTCCGGGTGGGGCCCACGTGATTTCCGGGTGGGGCCCACGTGATTTCCCCGTGGGGCCCACGTGATTTCCGGGTGGGGCCCACGTGATTTCCGGCTGGGGCCCACGTGATTTCCGGGTGGGGCCCACGTGATTTCCGGGTGGGGCCCACGTGTTTTTCGGGTGGGGCCCACGTGATTTCCGGGTGGGGCCCACGTGATTTCCGGGTGGGGCCCACGTGATTTCCGGGTGGGGCCCACGTGATTTCCCCGTGGGGCCCACGTGATTTCCGGCTGGGGCCCACGTGATTTCCGGATGGGGCCCACGTGATTTCCGGGTGGGGCCCACGTGATTTCCCCGTGGGGCCCACGTGATTTCCGGCTGGTGCCCACGTGATTTCCGGGTGGGGCCCACGTGATTTCCGGGTGGGGCCCACGTGATTTCCCCGTGGGGCCCACGTGATTTCCCCGTGGGGCCCACGTGATTTCCGGCTGGGGCCCACGTGATTTCCGGCTGGGGCCCACGTGATTTCCGGGTGGGGCCCACGTGATTTCCGGGTGGGGCCCACGTGATTTCCGGGTGGGGCCCACGTGATTTCCGGGTGGGGCCCACGTGATTTCCGGGTGGGGCCCACGTGATTTCCGGGTGGGGCCCACGTGATTTCCGGGTGGGGCCCACGAGATTTCCGGGTGGGGCCCACGAGATTTCCCCGTGGGGCCCACGTGATTTCCGGGTGGGGCCCACGTGATTTCCGGGTGGGCCCCACGTGATTTCCGGGTGGGGCCAACGTGATTTCCGGGTGGGGCCCACGTGATTTCCGGGTGGGGCCCACGTGATTTCCGGGTGGGGCCCACGTGATTTCCGGGTGGGGCCCACGTGATTTCCGGGTGGGGCCCACGTGATTTCCGGGTGGGGCCCACCTGATTTCCGGGTGGGGCCCACGTGATTTCCGGGTGGGGCCCAGGTGATTTCCGGGTGGGGCCCACTTGATTTCCGGGTGGGCCCCACGTGATTTCCGTTTGGGGCCCACGTGATTTCCGGGTGGGGCCCACGTGATTTCCGGGTGGGCCCCACGTGATTTCCGGGTGGGGCCCACGTGATTTCCGGGTGGGGCCCACGTGATTTCCGGGTGGGGCCCACGTGATTTCCGGGTGGGACCCACGTGATTTCCGGGTGGGGCCCACGTGATTTCCGGGTGGGGCCCACGTGATTTCCGGGTGGGGCCCACGTGATTTCCGGGTGGGGCCCACGTGATTTCCGGGTGGGGCCCACGTGATTTCCGGGTGGGGCCCACGTGATTTCCGGGTGGGGCCCACGTGATTTCCGGGTGGGGCCCACGTGATTTCCCCGTGGGGCCCACGTGATTTCCGGGTGGGGCCCACGTGATTTCCGGGTGGGGCCCACGTGATTTCCCGGTGGGGCCCACGTGATTTCCCCGTGGGGCCCACGTGATTTCCGGGTGGGGCCCACGTGATTTCCGGGTGGGGCCCACGTGATTTCCCGGTGGGGCCCACGTGATTTCCCCGTGGGGCCCACGTGATTTCCGGGTGGGGCCCACGTGATTTCCGGGTGGGGCCCACGTGATTTCCCGGTGGGGCCCACGTGATTTCCGGGTGGGGCCCACGTGATTTCCGGGTGGGGCCCACGTGATTTCCGGGTGGGCCCCACGTGATTTCCGTGTGGGGCCCACGTGATTTCCGGGTGGGGCCCACGTGAGTTCCGGGTGGGGCCCACGTGATGTCCGGGTGGGGCCCACGTGATTTGCGGCTGGGGCCCACGTGATTTCCGGGTGGTGCCCACGTGATTTCCCGGTGGGGCCCACGTGATTTCCGGGTGGGGCCCACGTGATTTCCGGATGGGCCCCACATGATTTCCGGGTGAGGCCCACGTGATTTCCCCGTGGGGCCCACGTGATTTCCCCATGGGGCCCACGTGATTTCCGGGTGGGGCCCACGTGATTTCCGGGTGGGGCCCACATGATTTCCCCGTCTGGCCCACGTGATTTCCGGGTGGGGCCCACGTGATTTCCGGGTGGGGCCCACGTGATTTCCGGGTGGGGCCCACGTGATTTCCGGGTGGGGCCCACATGATTTCCCCGTGGGGCCCACGTGATTTCCGGGTGGGGCCCACGTGATTTCCGGGTGGGGCCCACGTGATTTCCGGGTGGGGCCCACGTGATTTCCGGGTGGGCCCCACGTGATTTCCGGGTGGGGCCCACGTGATTTCCGGGTGGGGCCCACGTGATTTCCGGCTGGGGCCCACGTGATTTCCGGGTGGGGCCCACGTGATTTCCGGGTGGGGCCCACGTGATTTCCCCGTGGGGCCCACGTGATTTCCGGGTGGGGCCCACGTGATTTCCGGCTGGGGCCCACGTGATTTCCGGGTGGGGCCCACGTGATTTCCGGGTGGGGCCCACGTGTTTTCCGGGTGGGGCCCACGTGATTTCCGGGTGGGGCCCACGTGATTTCCGGGTGGGGCCCACGTGATTTCCCCGTGGGGCCCACGTGATTTCCCCGTGGGGCCCACGTGATTTCCGGCTGGGGCCCACGTGATTTCCGGATGGGGCCCACGTGATTTCCGGGTGGGGCCCACGTGATTTCCCCGTGGGGCCCACGTGATTTCCGGCTGGTGCCCACGTGATTTCCGGGTGGGGCCCACGTGATTTCCGGGTGGGGCCCACGTGATTTCCCCGTGGGGCCCACGTGATTTCCCCGTGGGGCCCACGTGATTTCCGGCTGGGGCCCACGTGATTTCCGGCTGGGGCCCACGTGATTTCCGGGTGGGGCCCACGTGATTTCCGGGTGGGGCCCACGTGATTTCCGGGTGGGGCCCACGTGATTTCCGGGTGGGGCCCACGTGATTTCCGGGTGGGGCCCACGTGATTTCCGGGTGGGGCCCACGTGATTTCCGGGTGGGGCCCACGTGATTTCCGGGTGGGGCCCACGTGATTTCCGGGTGGGGCCCACGAGATTTCCGGGTGGGGCCCACGAGATTTCCCCGTGGGGCCCACGTGATTTCCGGGTGGGGCCCACGTGATTTCCGGGTGGGCCCCAAGTGATTTCCGGGTGGGGCCCACGTGATTTCCGGGTGGGGCCCACGTGATTTCCGGGTGGGGCCCACGTGATTTCCGGGTGGGGCCCACGTGATTTCCGGGTGGGGCCCACGTGATTTCCAGGTGGGGCCCACGTGATTTCCGGGTGGGGCCCACCTGATTTCCGGGTGGGGCCCACGTGATTTCCGGGTGGGGCCCAGGTGATTTCCGGATGGGGCCCACTTGATTTCCGGGTGGGCCCCACGTGATTTCCGTTTGGGGCCCACGTGATTTCCGGGTGGGGCCCACGTGATTTCCGGGTGGGCCCCACGTGATTTCCGGGTGGGGCCCACGTGATTTCCGGGTGGGGCCCACGTGATTTCCCCGTGGGGCCCACGTGATTTCCCCGTGGGGCCCACGTGATTTCCCCGTGGGGCCCACGTGATTTCCGGCTGGGGCCCACGTGATTTCCGGGTGGGGCCCACGTGATTTCCGGGTGGGGCCCACGTGATTTCCGGGTGGGGCCCACGTGATTTCCGGGTGGGGCCCACGTGATTTCCGGGTGGGGCCCACGTGATTTCCCCGTGGGGCCCACGTGATTTCCGGGTGGGGCCCACGTGATTTCCCCGTAAGGCCCACGTGATTTCCCCGTGGGGCCGACGTGATTTCCGGGTGGGGCCCACGTGATTTCCGGGTGGGGCCCACGTGATTTCCGGGTGGGGCCCACGTGATTTCCGGTTGGGGCCCACGTGATTTCCGGCTGTGGCCCACGTGATTTCCGGGTGGGGTCCACGTGATTTCCGGGTGGGGCCCACGTGATTTCCCCGTGGGGCCCACGTGATTTCCGGGTGGGGCCCACGTGATTTCCGGGTGGGGCCCACGTGATTTCCGGGTGGGGCCCACGTGATTTCCGGGTGGGGCCCACGTGATTTCCCCGTGGGGCCCACGTGATTTCCGGGTGGGGCCCACGTGATTTCCGGGTGGGGCCCACGTGATTTCCCCGTGGGGCCCACGTGATTTCCGGGTGGGGCCCACGTGATTTCCGGGTGGGGCCCACGTGATTTCCGGGTGGGGCCCACGTGATTTCCGGCTGGGGCCCACGTGATTTCCGGCTGGGGCCCACGTGATTTCCGGGTGGGGCCCACGTGATTTCCGGGTGGGGCCCACGTGATTTCCGGGTGGGGCCCACGTGATTTCCGGGTGGGGCCCACGTGATTTCCGGGTGGGGCCCACGTGATTTCCGGGTGGGGCCCACGTGATTTCCGGGTGGGGCCCACGTGATTTCCGGGTGGGGCCCACGTGATTTCCGGGTGGGGCCCACGTGATTTCCGGGTGGGGCCCACGTGATTTCCCCGTGGGGCCCACGTGATTTCCGGGTGGGGCCCACGTGATTTCCGGGTGGGGCCCACGTGATTTCCCGGTGGGGCCCACGTGATTTCCCCGTGGGGCCCACGTGATTTCCGGGTGGGGCCCACGTGATTTCCGGGTGGGGCCCACGTGATTTCCCGGTGGGGCCCACGTGATTTCCCCGTGGGGCCCACGTGATTTCCGGGTGGGGCCCACGTGATTTCCGGGTGGGGCCCACGTGATTTCCCGGTGGGGCCCACGTGATTTCCGGGTGGGGCCCACGTGATTTCCGGGTGGGGCCCACGTGATTTCCGGGTGGGCCCCACGTGATTTCCGTGTGGGGCCCACGTGATTTCCGGGTGGGGCCCACGTGATTTCCGGGTGGGGCCCACGTGATTTCCGGGTGGGGCCCACGTGATTTCCGGCTGGGGCCCACGTGATTTCCGGGTGGTGCCCACGTGATTTCCCGGTGGGGCCCACGTGATTTCCCCGTGGGGCCCACGTGATTTCCGGGTGGGCCCCACGTGATTTCCGGGTGAGGCCCACGTGATTTCCCCGTGGGGCCCACGTGATTTCCCCGTGGGGCCCACGTGATTTCCGGGTGGGGCCCACGTGATTTCCGGGTGGGGCCCACGTGATTTCCGGGTGGGGCCCACGTGATTTCCGGGTGGGGCCCACGTGATTTCCGGGTGGGGCCCACGTGATTTCCGGGTGGGGCCCACGTGATTTCCGGGTGGGGCCCACGTGATTTCCGGGTGGGGCCCACGTGATTTCCCCGTGGGGCCCACGTGATTTCCCCGTGGGGCCCACGTGATTTCCGGCTGGGGCCCACGTGATTTCCGGGTGGGGCCCACGTGATTTCCGGGTGGGGCCCACGTGATTTCCGGGTGGGGCCCACGTGATTTCCGGGTGGGGCCCACGTGATTTCCGGGTGGGGCCCACGTGATTTCCCCGTGGGGCCCACGTGATTTCCCCGTGGGGCCCACGTGATTTCCGGCTGGGGCCCACGTGATTTCCGGGTGGGGCCCACGTGATTTCCGGGTGGGGCCCACGTGATTTCCGGGTGGGGCCCACGTGATTTCCGGGTGGGGCCCACGTGATTTCCGGGTGGGGCCCACGTGATTTCCGGGTGGGGCCCACGTGATTTCCGGGTGGGGCCCACGTGATTTCCCCGTGGGGCCCACGTGATTTCCGGGTGGGGCCCACGTGATTTCCCCGTAAGGCCCACGTGATTTCCCCGTGGGGCCGACGTGATTTCCGGGTGGGGCCCACGTGATTTCCGGGTGGGGCCCACGTGATTTCCGGGTGGGGCCCACGTGATTTCCGGGTGGGGCCCACGTGATTTCCGGGTGGGGCCCACGTGATTTCCCCGTGGGGCCCACGTGATTTCCCCGTGGGGCCCACGTGATTTCCCCGTGGGGCCCACGTGATTTCCGGGTGGGGCCCACGTGATTTCCGGGTGGGGCCCACGTGATTTCCCGGTGGGGCCCACGTGATTTCCCCGTGGGGCCCACGTGATTTCCGGGTGGGGCCCACGTGATTTCCGGGTGGGGCCCACGTGATTTCCCGGTGGGGCCCACGTGATTTCCCCGTGGGGCCCACGTGATTTCCGGGTGGGGCCCACGTGATTTCCGGGTGGGGCCCACGTGATTTCCCGGTGGGGCCCACGTGATTTCCGGGTGGGGCCCACGTGATTTCCGGGTGGGGCCCATGTGATTTCCGGGTGGGCCCCACGTGATTTCCTGTGGGGCCCACGTGATTTCCGGGTGGGGCCCACGTGATTTCCGGGTGGGGCCCACGTGATTTCCGGGTGGGGCCCACGTGATTTCCGGCTGGGGCCCACGTGATTTCCGCGTGGTGCCCACGTGATTTCCCGGTGGGGCCCACGTGATTTCCCCGTGGGGCCCACGTGATTTCCGGGTGGGCCCCACGTGATTTCCGGGTGAGGCCCACGTGATTTCCCCGTGGGGCCCACGTGATTTCCCCATGGGGCCCACGTGATTTCCGGGTGGGGCCCACGTGATTTCCGGGTGGGGCCCACGTGATTTCCGGGTGGGGCCCACGTGATTTCCGGGTGGGGCCCACGTGATTTCCGGGTGGGGCCCACGTGATTTCCGGGTGGGGCCCACGTGATTTCCGGGTGGGGCCCACGTGATTTCCGGGTGGGGCCCACGTGATTTCCGGGTGGGGCCCACGTGATTTCCCCGTGGGGCCCACGTGATTTCCCCGTGGGGCCCACGTGATTTCCGGCTGGGGCCCACGTGATTTCCGGGTGGGGCCCACGTGATTTCCGGGTGGGGCCCACGTGATTTCCGGGTGGGGCCCACGTGATTTCCGGGTGGGGCCCACGTGATTTCCGGGTGGGGCCCACGTGATTTCCGGGTGGGGCCCACGTGATTTCCGGGTGGGCCCCACGTGATTTCCGTGTGGGCCCCACGTGATTTCCGGGTGGGGCCCACGTGATTTCCGGGTGGGGCCCACGTGATTTCCGGGTGGGGCCCACGTGATTTCCGGGTGGGGCCCACGTGATTTCCGGGTGGGGCCCACGTGATTTCCGGGTGGGGCCCACGTGATTTCCCCGTGGGGCCCACGTGATTTCCCCGTGGGGCCCACGTGATTTCCGGCTGGGGCCCACGTGATTTCCGGGTGGGGCCCACGTGATTTCCGGGTGGGGCCCACGTGATTTCCGGGTGGGGCCCACGTGATTTCCGGGTGGGGCCCACGTGATTTCCGGGTGGGGCCCACGTGATTTCCGGGTGGGGCCCACGTGATTTCCGGGTGGGGCCCACGTGATTTCCCCGTGGGGCCCACGTGATTTCCGGCTGGGGCCCACGTGATTTCCGGGTGGGGCCCACGTGATTTCCGGGTGGGGCCCACGTGATTTCCGGGTGGGGCCCACGTGATTTCCGGGTGGGGCCCACGTGATTTCCGGGTGGGCCCCACGTGATTTCCGGGTGGGGCCCACGTGATTTCCGGGTGGGGCCCACGTGATTTCCGGGTGGGGCCCACGTGATTTCCGGGTGGGGCCCACGTGATTTCCGGGTGGGGCCCACGTGATTTCCGGGTGGGGCCCACGTGATTTCCGGGTGGGGCCCACGTGATTTCCGGGTGGGGCCCACGTGATTTCCCCGTGGGGCCCACGTGATTTCCGGGTGGGGCCCACGTGATTTCCCCGTAAGGCCCACGTGATTTCCCCGTGGGGCCGACGTGATTTCCGGGTGGGGCCCACGTGATTTCCGGGTGGGGCCCACGTGATTTCCGGGTGGGGCCCACGTGATTTCCGGTTGGGGCCCACGTGATTTCCGGCTGTGGCCCACGTGATTTCCGGGTGGGGTCCACGTGATTTCCGGGTGGGGCCCACGTGATTTCCCCGTGGGGCCCACGTGATTTCCGGGTGGGGCCCACGTGATTTCCGGGTGGGGCCCACGTGATTTCCGGGTGGGGCCCACGTGATTTCCGGGTGGGGCCCACGTGATTTCCCCGTGGGGCCCACGTGATTTCCGGGTGGGGCCCACGTGATTTCCGGGTGGGGCCCACGTGATTTCCGGGTGGGGCCCACGTGATTTCCCCGTGGGGCCCACGTGATTTCCGGGTGGGGCCCACGTGATTTCCCCGTAAGGCCCACGTGATTTCCCCGTGGGGCCGACGTGATTTCCGGGTGGGGCCCACGTGATTTCCGGGTGGGGCCCACGTGATTTCCGGGTGGGGCCCACGTGATTTCCGGTTGGGGCCCACGTGATTTCCGGCTGTGGCCCACGTGATTTCCGGGTGGGGTCCACGTGATTTCCGGGTGGGGCCCACGTGATTTCCCCGTGGGGCCCACGTGATTTCCGGGTGGGGCCCACGTGATTTCCGGGTGGGGCCCACGTGATTTCCGGGTGGGGCCCACGTGATTTCCGGGTGGGGCCCACGTGATTTCCCCGTGGGGCCCACGTGATTTCCGGGTGGGGCCCACGTGATTTCCGGGTGGGGCCCACGTGATTTCCGGGTGGGGCCCACGTGATTTCCGGGTGGGGCCCACGTGATTTCCGGTTGGGGCCCACGTGATTTCCGGCTGGGGCCCACGTGATTTCCGGGTGGGGCCCACGTGATTTCCGGGTGGGGCCCACGTGATTTCCGGGTGGGGCCCACGTGATTTCCGGGTGGGGCCCACGTGATTTCCGGGTGGGGCCCACGTGATTTCCGGGTGGGGCCCACGTGATTTCCGGGTGGGGCCCACGTGATTTCCGGGTGGGGCCCACGTGATTTCCGGGTGGGGCCCACGTGATTTCCCCGTGGGGCCCACGTGATTTCCCCGTGGGGCCCACGTGATTTCCGGGTGGGGCCCACGTGATTTCCGGGTGGGGCCCACGTGATTTCCCGGTGGGGCCCACGTGATTTCCCCGTGGGGCCCACGTGATTTCCGGGTGGGGCCCACGTGATTTCCGGGTGGGGCCCACGTGATTTCCCGGTGGGGCCCACGTGATTTCCCCGTGGGGCCCACGTGATTTCCGGGTGGGGCCCACGTGATTTCCGGGTGGGGCCCACGTGATTTCCCGGTGGGGCCCACGTGATTTCCGGGTGGGGCCCACGTGATTTCCGGGTGGGGCCCATGTGATTTCCGGGTGGGCCCCACGTGATTTCCTGTGGGGCCCACGTGATTTCCGGGTGGGGCCCACGTGATTTCCGGGTGGGGCCCACGTGATTTCCGGGTGGGGCCCACGTGATTTCCGGCTGGGGCCCACGTGATTTCCGCGTGGTGCCCACGTGATTTCCCGGTGGGGCCCACGTGATTTCCCCGTGGGGCCCACGTGATTTCCGGGTGGGCCCCACGTGATTTCCGGGTGAGGCCCACGTGATTTCCCCGTGGGGCCCACGTGATTTCCCCATGGGGCCCACGTGATTTCCGGGTGGGGCCCACGTGATTTCCGGGTGGGGCCCACGTGATTTCCGGGTGGGGCCCACGTGATTTCCGGGTGGGGCCCACGTGATTTCCGGGTGGGGCCCACGTGATTTCCGGGTGGGGCCCACGTGATTTCCGGGTGGGGCCCACGTGATTTCCGGGTGGGGCCCACGTGATTTCCGGGTGGGGCCCACGTGATTTCCCCGTGGGGCCCACGTGATTTCCCCGTGGGGCCCACGTGATTTCCGGCTGGGGCCCACGTGATTTCCGGGTGGGGCCCACGTGATTTCCGGGTGGGGCCCACGTGATTTCCGGGTGGGGCCCACGTGATTTCCGGGTGGGGCCCACGTGATTTCCGGGTGGGGCCCACGTGATTTCCGGGTGGGGCCCACGTGATTTCCGGGTGGGCCCCACGTGATTTCCGTGTGGGCCCCACGTGATTTCCGGGTGGGGCCCACGTGATTTCCGGGTGGGGCCCACGTGATTTCCGGGTGGGGCCCACGTGATTTCCGGGTGGGGCCCACGTGATTTCCGGGTGGGGCCCACGTGATTTCCGGGTGGGGCCCACGTGATTTCCCCGTGGGGCCCACGTGATTTCCCCGTGGGGCCCACGTGATTTCCGGCTGGGGCCCACGTGATTTCCGGGTGGGGCCCACGTGATTTCCGGGTGGGGCCCACGTGATTTCCGGGTGGGGCCCACGTGATTTCCGGGTGGGGCCCACGTGATTTCCGGGTGGGGCCCACGTGATTTCCGGGTGGGGCCCACGTGATTTCCGGGTGGGGCCCACGTGATTTCCCCGTGGGGCCCACGTGATTTCCGGCTGGGGCCCACGTGATTTCCGGGTGGGGCCCACGTGATTTCCGGGTGGGGCCCACGTGATTTCCGGGTGGGGCCCACGTGATTTCCGGGTGGGGCCCACGTGATTTCCGGGTGGGGCCCACGTGATTTCCGGGTGGGGCCCACGTGATTTCCGGGTGGGCCCCACGTGATTTCCGTGTGGGGCCCACGTGATTTCCGGGTGGGGCCCACGTGATTTCCCCGTGGGGCCCACGTGATTTCCCCGTGGGGCCCACGTGATTTCCGGGTGGTCCCACGTGATTTCCGGGTGGGGCCCACGTGATTTCCGGGTGGGGCCCACGTGATTTCCGGGTGGGGCCCACGTGATTTCCGGGTGGGGCCCACGTGATTTCCGGGTGGGGCCCACGTGATTTCCGGGTGGGGCCCACGTGATTTCCCCGTGGGGCCCACGTGATTTCCGGGTGGTCCCACGGGATTTCCGGGTGGGGCCCACGTGATTTCCGGGTGGGGCCCACGTGATTTCCGGGTGGGGCCCACGTGATTTCCGGGTGGGGCCCACGTGATTTCCGGGTGGGGCCCCCGTGATTTCCGGGTGGGGCCCACGTGATTTCCGGGTGGGGCCCACGTGATTTCCGGGTGGGGCCCACGTGATTTCCGGGTGGGGCCCACGTGATTTCCCCGTGGGGCCCACGTGATTTCCGGGTGGGGCCCACGTGATTTCCGGGTGGGGCCCACGTGATTTCCGGGTGGGGCCCACGTGATTTCCGGGTGGGGCCCACGTGATTTCCGGGTGGGGCCCACGTGATTTCCGGGTGGGGCCCACGTGATTTCCGGGTGGGGCCCACGTGATTTCCGGGTGGGGCCCACATGATTTCCCCGTCTGGCCCACGTGATTTCCGGGTGGGGCCCACGTGATTTCCGGGTGGGGCCCACGTGATTTCCGGGTGGGGCCCACGTGATTTCCGGGTGGGGCCCACATGATTTCCCCGTGGGGCCCACGTGATTTCCGGGTGGGGCCCACGTGATTTCCGGGTGGGGCCCACGTGATTTCCGGGTGGGGCCCACGTGATTTCCGGGTGGGCGCCACGTGATTTCCGGGTGGGGCCCACGTGATTTCCGGGTGGGGCCCACGTGATTTCCGGGTGGGGCCCACGTGATTTCCGGGTGGGGCCCACGTGATTTCCCCGTGGGGCCCACGTGATTTCCGGGTGGGGCCCACGTGATTTCCGGGTGGGGCCCACGTGATTTCCGGGTGGGGCCCACGTGATTTCCGGGTGGGGCCCACGTGATTTCCGGGTGGGGCCCACGTGATTTCCGGGTGGGGCCCACGTGATTTCCGGGTGGGGCCCACGTGATTTCCGGGTGGGGCCCACGTGATTTCCGGGTGGGGCCCACGTGATTTCCGGGTGGGGCCCACGTGATTTCCGGGTGGGGCCCACGTGATTTCTCCGTGGGGCCCACGTGATTTCCCCGTGGGGCCCACGTGATTTCCGGCTGGGGCCCACGTGATTTCCGGCTGGGGCCCACGTGATTTCCGGGTGGGGCCCACGTGATTTCCGGGTGGGGCCCACGTGATTTCCGGGTGGGGCCCACGTGATTTCCGGGTGGGGCCCACGTGATTTCCGGGTGGGGCCCACGTGATTTCCGGGTGGGGCCCACGTGATTTCCGGGTGGGGCCCACGAGATTTCCGGGTGGGGCCCACGAGATTTCCCCGTGGTGCCCACGTGATTTCCGGGTGGGGCCCACGTGATTTCCGGGTGGGGCCCACGTGATTTCCGGGTGGGCCCCACGTGATTTCCGGGTGGGCCCCACGTGATTTCCGGGTGGGGCCCACGTGATTTCCGGGTGGGGCCCACGTGATTTCCGGGTGGGGCCCACGTGATTTCCGGGTGGGGCCCCCGTGATTTCCGGGTGGGGCCCACGTGATTTCCGGGTGGGGCCCACCTGATTTCCGGGTGGGGCCCACGTGATTTCCGGGTGGGGCCCAGGTGATTTCCGGGTGGGGCCCACTTGATTTCCGGGTGGGCCCCACGTGATTTCCGTTTGGGGCCCACGTGATTTCCGGGTGGGGCCCACGTGATTTCCGGGTGGGCCCCACGTGATTTCCGGGTGGGGCCCACGTGATTTCCGGGTGGGGCCCACGTGATTTCCGGGTGGGGCCCACGTGATTTCCGGGTGGGGCCCACGTGATTTCCCCGTGGGGCCCACGTGATTTCCCCGTGGGGCCCACGTGATTTCCGGGTGGGGCCCACGTGATTTCCGGGTGGGGCCCACGTGATTTCCGGGTGGGGCCCACGTGATTTCCCCGTGGGGCCCACGTGATTTCCGGGTGGGGCCCACGTGATTTCCGGGTGGGGCCCACGTGATTTCCGGGTGGGGCCCACGTGATTTCCCCGTGGGGCCCACGTGATTTCCCCGTGGGGCCCACGTGATTTCCGGGTGGGGCCCACGTGATTTCCGGGTGGGGCCCACGTGATTTCCGGGTGGGGCCCACGTGATTTCCGGCTGGGGCCCACGTGATTTCCGGGTGGGGCCCACGTGATTTCCGGGTGGGGCCCACGTGATTTCCGGGTGGGGCCCACGTGATTTCCGGGTGGGGCCCACGTGATTTCCGGGTGGGGCCCACGTGATTTCCGGGTGGGGCCCACGTGATTTCCCCGTGGGGCCCACGTGATTTCCGGCTGGGGCCCACGTGATTTCCGGCTGGGGCCCACGTGATTTCCGGGTGGGGCCCACGTGATTTCCCCGTGGGGCCCACGTGATTTCCGGGTGGGGCCCACGTGATTTCCCCGTGGGGCCCACGTGATTTCCGGGTGGGGCCCACGTGATTTCCGGGTGGGGCCCACGTGATTTCCGGGTGGGGCCCACGTGATTTCCGGGTGGGGCCCACGTGATTTCCCCGTGGGGCCCACGTGATTTCCGGGTGGGTCCCACGGGATTTCCGGGTGGGGCCCACGTGATTTCCGGGTGGGGCCCACGTGATTTCCGGGTGGGGCCCACGTGATTTCCCCGTGGGGCCCACGTGATTTCCGGGTGGGGCCCACGTGATTTCCCCGTGGGGGCCACGTGATTTCCGGGTGGGGCCCACGTGATTTCCGGGTGGGGCCCACGTGATTTCCGGGTGGGGCCCACGTGATTTCCGGGTGGGGCCCACGTGATTTCCGGGTGGGGCCCACGTGATTTCCGGGTGGGGCCCACGTGATTTCCGGGTGGGGCCCACGTGATTTCCGGGTGGGGCCCACGTGTTTTCCGGGTGGGGCCCACGTGATTTCCGGGTGGCGCCCACGTGATTTCCGGGTGGGCCCCACGTGATTTCCGGGTGGGGCCCACGTGATTTCCGGGTGGGGCCCACGTGATTTCCGGGTGGGGCCCACGTGATTTCCGGGTGGGGCCCACGTGATTTCCGGGTGGGGCCCACGTGATTTCCGGGGGGGCCCACGTGATTTCCCCGTGGGGCCCACGTGATTTCCGGGTGGGGCCCACGTGTTTTCCGGGTGGGGCCCACGTGATTTCCGGGTGGGGCCAACGTGATTTCCCCGTGAGGCCCACGTGATTTCCCCGTGGGGCCCACGTGATTTCCGGGTGGGGCCCACGTGATTTCCGGGTGGGGCCCACGTGATTTCCGGGTGGGGCCCACGTGATTTCCGGGTGGGGCCCACGTGATTTCCGGGTGGGGCCCACGTGATTTCCGGCTGGGGCCCACGTGATTTCCGGGTGGGGCCCACGTGATTTCCGGGTGGGGCCCACGTGATTTCCGGGTGGGGCCCACGTGATTTCCGGGTGGGGCCCACGAGATTTCCTCGTGGGGCCCACGTGATTTCCGGGTGGGGCCCACGTGATTTCCGGGTGGGGCCCACGTGATTTCCGGGTGGGGCCCACGTGATTTCCGGGTGGGGCCCACGTGATATTCGGGTGGGGCCCACGTGATTTCCGGGTGGGGCCCACGTGATTTCCGGGTGGGGCCCACGTGATTTCCGGGTGGGGCCCACGTGATTTCCGGGTGGGGCCCACGTGATTTCGGGGTGGGCCCCACGTGATTTCCGGGTGGGGCCCACGTGATTTCCGGGTGGGGCCCACGTGATTTCTGGGTGGGGCCCACGTGATTTCCGGGTGGGGCCCACGTGATTTCCGGGTGGGGCCCACGTGATTTCCCCGTGGGGCCCACGTGATTTCCCCGTGGGGCCCACGTGATTTCCGGGTGGGGCCCACGTGATTTCCGGGTGGGGCCCACGTGATTTCCGGGTGGGGCCCACGTGATTTCCGGGTGGGGCCCACGTGATTTCCGGGTGGGGCCCACGTGATTTCCCCGTGGGGCCGACGTGATTTCCGGGTGCGGCCCACGTGATTTCCCCGTGGGGCCCACGTGATTTCCCCGTGGGGCCCACGTGATTTCCCCGTGGGGCCCACGTGATTTCCGGGTGGGGCCCACGTGATTTCCCCGTGAGGCCCACGTGATTTCCCCGTGGGGCCCACGTGATTTCCAGGTGGGGCCCACGGGATTTCCGGGTGGGGCCCACGTGATTTCCGGGTGGGGCCCACGTGATTTCCGGCTGTGGCCCACGTGATTTCCGGGTGTGGCCCACGTGATTTCCGGGTGGGGCCCACGTGATTTCCGGGTGGGGCCCACGTGATTTCCGGGTGGGGCCCACGTGATTTCCCCGTGGGGCCCACGTGATTTCCGGGTGGGGCCCACGTGATTTCCGGGTGGGGCCCACGTGATTTCCGGGTGGGGCCCACGTGATTTCCGGGTGGGGCCCACGTGATTTCCGGGTGGGGCCCACGTGATTTCCGGGTGGGGCCCACGTGATTTCCGGCTGGGGCCCACGTGATTTCCGGGTGGGGCCCACGTGATTTCCGGGTGGGGCCCACGTGATTTCCCCGTGGGGCCCACGTGATTTCCGGGTGGGGCCCACGTGATTTCCGGCTGGGGCCCACGTGATTTCCGGGTGGGGCCCACGTGATTTCCGGGTGGGGCCCACGTGTTTTCCGGGTGGGGCCCACGTGATTTCCGGGTGGGGCCCACGTGATTTCCGGGTGGGGCCCACGTGATTTCCGGGTGGGGCCCACGTGATTTCCCCGTGGTGCCCACGTGATTTCCGGCTGGGGCCCACGTGATTTCCGGATGGGGCCCACGTGATTTCCGGGTGGGGCCCACGTGATTTCCCCGTGGGGCCCACGTGATTTCCGGCTGGTGCCCACGTGATTTCCGGGTGGGGCCCACGTGATTTCCGGGTGGGGCCCACGTGATTTCCCCGTGGGGCCCACGTGATTTCCCCGTGGGGCCCACGTGATTTCCGGCTGGGGCCCACGTGATTTCCGGCTGGGGCCCACGTGATTTCCGGGTGGGGCCCACGTGATTTCCGGGTGGGGCCCACGTGATTTCCGGGTGGGGCCCACGTGATTTCCGGGTGGGGCCCACGTGATTTCCGGGTGGGGCCCACGTGATTTCCGGGTGGGGCCCACGTGATTTCCGGGTGGGGCCCACGAGATTTCCGGGTGGGGCCCACGAGATTTCCCCGTGGGGCCCACGTGATTTCCGGGTGGGGCCCACGTGATTTCCGGGTGGGGCCCACGTGATTTCCGGGTGGGCCCCACGTGATTTCCGGGTGGGGCCCACGTGATTTCCGGGTGGGGCCCACGTGATTTCCGGGTGGGGCCCACGTGATTTCCGGGTGGGGCCCACGTGATTTCCGGGTGGGGCCCACGTGATTTCCGGGTGGGGCCCACGTGATTTCCGGGTGGGGCCCACCTGATTTCCGGGTGGGGCCCACGTGATTTCCGGGTGGGGCCCAGGTGATTTCCGGGTGGGGCCCACTTGATTTCCGGGTGGGCCCCACGTGATTTCCGTTTGGGGCCCACGTGATTTCCGGGTGGGGCCCACGTGATTTCCGGGTGGGCCCCACGTGATTTCCGGGTGGGGCCCACGTGATTTCCGGGTGGGGCCCACGTGATTTCCGGGTGGGGCCCACGTGATTTCCGGGTGGGGCCCACGTGATTTCCGGGTGGAGCCCACGTGATTTCCCCGTGGGGCCCACGTGATTTCCGGGTGGGGCCCACGTGATTTCCGGGTGGGGCCCACGTGATTTCCGGGTGGGGCCCACGTGATTTCCGGGTGGGGCCCACGTGATTTCCCCGTGGGGCCCACGTGATTTCCGGGTGGGGCCCACGTGATTTCCGGGTGGGGCCCACGTGATTTCCGGGTGGGGCCCACGTGATTTCCCCGTGGGGCCCACGTGATTTCCCCGTGGGGCCCACGTGATTTCCGGGTGGGGCCCACGTGATTTCCGGGTGGGGCCCACGTGATTTCCGGGTGGGGCCCACGTGATTTCCGGGTGGGGCCCACGTGATTTCCGGGTGGGGCCCACGTGATTTCCGGGTGGGGCCCACGTGATTTCCGGGTGGGGCCCACGTGATTTCCGGGTGGGGCCCACGTGATTTCCCCGTGGGGCCCACGTGATTTCCGGGTGGGGCCCACGTGATTTCCGGCTGGGGCCCACGTGATTTCCGGGTGGGGCCCACGTGATTTCCCCGTGGGGCCCACGTGATTTCCGGGTGGGGCCCACGTGATTTCCCCGTGGGGCCCACGTGATTTCCGGGTGGGGCCCACGTGATTTCCGGGTGGGGCCCACGTGATTTCCGGGTGGGGCCCACGTGATTTCCGGGTGGGGCCCACGTGATTTCCCCGTGGGGCCCACGTGATTTCCGGGTGGGTCCCACGGGATTTCCGGGTGGGGCCCACGTGATTTCCGGGTGGGGCCCACGTGATTTCCGGGTGGGGCCCACGTGATTTCCCCGTGGGGCCCACGTGATTTCCGGGTGGGGCCCACATGATTTCCCCGTGGGGGCCACGTGATTTCCGGGTGGGGCCCACGTGATTTCCGGGTGGGGCCCACGTGATTTCCGGGTGGGGCCCACGTGATTTCCGGGTGGGGCCCACGTGATTTCCGGGTGGGGCCCACGTGATTTCCGGGTGGGGCCCACGTGATTTCCGGGTGGGGCCCACGTGTTTTCCGGGTGGGGCCCACGTGATTTCCGGGTGGCGCCCACGTGATTTCCGGGTGGGCCCCACGTGATTTCCGGGTGGGGCCCACGTGATTTCCGGGTGGGGCCCACGTGATTTCCGGGTGGGGCCCACGTGATTTCCGGGTGGGGCCCACGTGATTTCCGGGTGGGGCCCACGTGATTTCCGGGTGGGGCCCACGTGATTTCCGGGTGGGGCCCACGTGATTTCCGGGTGGGGCCCACGTGATTTCCGGGTGGGGCCCACGTGATTTCCGGGTGGGGCCCACGTGATTTCCGGGTGGGGCCCACGTGATTTCCGGCTGGGGCCCACGTGATTTCCGGCTGGGGCCCACGTGATTTCCGGGTGGGGCCCACGTGATTTCCGGGTGGGGCCCACGTGATTTCCGGGTGGGGCCCACGAGATTTCCTCGTGGGGCCCACGTGATTTCCGGGTGGGGCCCACGTGATTTCCGGGTGGGGCCCACGTGATTTCCGGGTGGGCCCACGTGATTTCCGGGTGGAGCCCACGTGATATTCGGGTGGGGCCCACGTGATTTCCGGGTGGGGCCCACGTGATTTCCGGGTGGGGCCCACGTGATTTCCGGGTGGGGCCCACGTGATTTCCGGGTGGGGCCCACGTGATTTCGGGGTGGGCCCCACGTGATTTCCGGGTGGGGCCCACGTGATTTCCGGGTGGGGCCCACGTGATTTCTGGGTGGGGCCCACGTGATTTCCGGGTGGGGCCCACGTGATTTCCGGGTGGGGCCCACGTGATTTCCCCGTGGGGCCCACGTGATTTCCGGGTGGGGCCCACGTGATTTCCGGGTGGGGCCCTCGTGATTTCCCCGTGGGGCCCACGTGATTTCCGGGTGCGGCCCACGTGATTTCCCCGTGGGGCCCACGTGATTTCCCCGTGGGGCCCACGTGATTTCCCCGTGGGGCCCACGTGATTTCCGGGTGGGGCCCACGTGATTTCCCCGTGAGGCCCACGTGATTTCCCCGTGGGGCCCACGTGATTTCCAGGTGGGGCCCACGTGATTTCCGGGTGGGGCCCACGTGATTTCCGGGTGGGGCCCACGTGATTTCCGGCTGTGGCCCACGTGATTTCCGGGTGGGGCCCACGTGATTTCCGGGTGGGGCCCACGTGATTTCCCCGTGGGGCCCACGTGATTTCCGGGTGGGGCCCACGTGATTTCCCCGTGGGGCCCACGTGATTTCCGGGTGGGGCCCACGTGATTTCCGGGTGGGGCCCACGTGATTTCCGGGTGGGGCCCACGTGATTTCCGGGTGGGGCCCACGTGATTTCCGGGTGGGGCCCACGTGATTTCCGGGTGGGGCCCACGTGATTTCCGGGTGGGGCCCACGTGATTTCCCCGTGGGGCCCACGTGATTTCCGGGTGGGGCCCACGTGATTTCCGGGTGGGGCCCACGTGATTTCCGGGTGGGGCCCACGTGATTTCCCCGTGGGGCCCACGTGATTTCCGGGTGGGGCCCACGTGATTTCCGGGTGGGGCCCACGTGATTTCCGGGTGGGGCCCACGTGATTTCCCCGTGGGGCCCACGTGATTTCCCCGTGGGGCCCACGTGATTTCCGGGTGGGGCCCACGTGATTTCCGGGTGGGGCCCACGTGATTTCCGGGTGGGGCCCACGTGATTTCCGGGTGGGGCCCACGTGATTTCCGGGTGGGGCCCACGTGATTTCCGGGTGGGGCCCACGTGATTTCCGGGTGGGGCCCACGTGATTTCCGGGTGGGGCCCACGTGATTTCCGGGTGGGGCCCACGTGATTTCCCCGTGGGGCCCACGTGATTTCCGGGTGGGGCCCACGTGATTTCCGGCTGGGGCCCACGTGATTTCCGGGTGGGGCCCACGTGATTTCCCCGTGGGGCCCACGTGATTTCCGGGTGGGGCCCACGTGATTTCCCCGTGGGGCCCACGTGATTTCCGGGTGGGGCCCACGTGATTTCCGGGTGGGGCCCACGTGATTTCCGGGTGGGGCCCACGTGATTTCCGGGTGGGGCCCACGTGATTTCCCCGTGGGGCCCACGTGATTTCCGGGTGGGTCCCACGGGATTTCCGGGTGGGGCCCACGTGATTTCCGGGTGGGGCCCACGTGATTTCCGGGTGGGGCCCACGTGATTTCCCCGTGGGGCCCACGTGATTTCCGGGTGGGGCCCACATGATTTCCCCGTGGGGGCCACGTGATTTCCGGGTGGGGCCCACGTGATTTCCGGGTGGGGCCCACGTGATTTCCGGGTGGGGCCCACGTGATTTCCGGGTGGGGCCCACGTGATTTCCGGGTGGGGCCCACGTGATTTCCGGGTGGGGCCCACGTGATTTCCGGGTGGGGCCCACGTGTTTTCCGGGTGGGGCCCACGTGATTTCCGGGTGGCGCCCACGAGATTTCCGGGTGGGCCCCACGTGATTTCCGGGTGGGGCCCATGTGATTTCCGGGTGGGGCCCACGTGATTTCCGGGTGGGGCCCACGTGATTTCCGGGTGGGGCCCACGTGATTTCCGGGTGGGGCCCACGTGATTTCCGGGTGGGGCCCACGTGATTTCCCCGTGGGGCCCACGTGATTTCCGGGTGGGGCCCACGTGATTTCCGGGTGGGGCCCACGTGATTTCCGGGTGGGGCCCACGTGATTTCCGGGTGGGGCCCACGTGATTTCCGGCTGGGGCCCACGTGATTTCCGGCTGGGGCCCACGTGATTTCCGGCTGGGGCCCACGTGATTTCCGGGTGGGGCCCACGTGATTTCCGGGTGGGGCCCACGTGATTTCCGGGTGGGGCCCACGAGATTTCCTCGTGGGGCCCACGTGATTTCCGGGTGGGGCCCACGTGATTTCCGGGTGGGGCCCACGTGATTTCCGGGTGGGGCCCACGTGATTTCCGGGTGGGGCCCACGTGATTTCCGGGTGGGGCCCACGTGATTTCCCCGTGGGGCCCACGTGATTTCCCCGTGGGGCCCACGTGATTCTTATTCAGTTACAGCAAGGGTGTGAAGTACCTGTTGGAAGTTCCAGAGGTTAGATGTCATTATCAGTGAGATGCCTCAGCGGAAAACGGCCTCATCTAGCCTGGAGTGGAGAACCTCCTGGATTTTTTCGAGTTGGGGCAGGTGCTCTCGTCTTATGACGGTGACCTATGGGACTCGCTCTGGTGTCCTCAGGACTGGCCAGTCCCCATGCGAGTTGCTCGCGGGCCTTTTGGGATTCCTCTCCCTTCGATGCCAGGGCCAAAGACCTTGTGTGGAGTCGGGGCCGGAACCTGAGGATTCCTCTCCAGTGCTGACATGGAACTTGGGGTACTTCTGGACTCTCCCCAGGGGAGTCAGTACTCGTCTCGAGAGGTGGCATGCATGTGCGCTTTCCTCTCGAGCTGTAGCAGCAGTGTCACGCTTCCGGTCGCGTCGATCATGGGATCAGTGGCTTTCCCTTGAGGATTTCCCACGAGGCTTTTCCACGAGTCTGCGGGGGGCGGGGTCCGGTGGGAGCGGGTGCTGTGCTGGGATGAGGCCCTTTATCCTTACATCTTCCTGTGGGAACGGAATCGGGGAGCTCTGTGGCCTTGCCGCCTTCAGTGGCTTCCTCTGCACAGGGGCCTAGTGCCTTCTGCCTTCTGTCAGGCGTTACGGGGTTTGGGCTTCGCTTTGTCGGCCTTGGCCTTGGCCCTGGCCTGGGCCTTGGCCTTACCCTTGGCGTTGCCCTTGCCCTTGCCCTTGGCCTTGGGCTTGGCCTTCCCTAGGCCTTGTCCTTGGCCTTACCTTGTCCTTGCCCTTACATTGTCCTTGCCCTTAAACTTAAACTTGACCTTGACCTTGACTTTGACCTTGACCTTGGACTTGACTTTGACCTTGAACTTGACCTTGACCTTGAACTTGAACTTGACCAACAAGGGGAGACCAGATTTGCTCAGAGCAGCGGAGGTCCAGAGGCAGGGCCGTGTATCTCCCCTTCCCTTTGTGATCACTGCAAAGACATTCCTAGCTGATAGCGGGAGTGCCCATGAAGAAGCAAGCAGTGGGAGTGTGTTTGACACGACTGTGTGCCTCAACTCCACAAGGGGCCTTTCCTCTTGAAGTAGTCCACTTGTCCCCTTGGGGAGGGTGTCATGCCTCTTTTCTCACACTGCCAAAGGGTGGAGCAAAGCTCGCTCTGTCAGAGGTACAAAAACAGCAACTGAATGGATTTTCAAGCTCTTGCTAGGCTGCACCCTTTCAGGGCCCACTTTACTGAAACAGGTGCTCTGTGGCCCCCGGTTGGGTATGCAGGTTCACAAACAGGGTGAGATCCTGTCCAAGCCAACAATTTTCCTGAAAGACCTAGGCTCACTAAAGCTCTCCTCCAGAGCAAAGGGGATAGAGGAGATGTATGGAGGAGTCTTTGCCTTTCCCTATGAGTGTGGGGCTACTCCCTACAGCCCCAAGCTCAGGGATAACTGCCTCTAAGAAAGGAATGGCAAGAAGTGCTAATCTTGGAGGTTGGGACAGGGAGTTCGCAGCATGTGGGGAAAGAAAGACTTCTTCGGGGAAGAAGAGGCAACCACCGGGGGTGTGTTTGCAAGCCTCTATTTGGAAGGAACAGGTTTGCTTATACAACTCAAGACCTCCAGATCTGCTCAGAGGACTGAAGTTCCAGAGACAGGGCCATGTATCTCCCCTTCCCTTTGAGATCCTTGCCAAGACATTCCTAGCAGATTGTCGGAGTGCCCATGAAGAAGCAAGCAGCGGGAGTGTGCTTGACATCACTGGCTGCCTACCTGGGCTCAGCTCCTCAAGGGGCCTTTCTCTCCTGGTAGGCCCTATGTCCCCTTTGGGAGAGGGTTGTGCCCTCTTCCCTCCACACTGCCAAAGGGTGGAGGTGGAGCAAACTCGTTCTCTCCGAGGTAAAAGAAAGACAAATTGGATGGATTTTTAAGCTCTTGCTATGCTGCACCCCTCCAGGACCCACTCGAGCAAAACAGGTGCCCTGTGGCCCCTAGGTCGGGTATGCAGGTTCACACACTGGGTGTGATCCCGTCAAAGCCAAGAATTTTCCTGACAGACCTAGGCTCACTAGAGCTCTCCTCCAGAGGAAAGGGGACAGAAAAGATGTGTGTGTGGAGGTGGCTCTGCCTTTCCAGGTCCCAATCTCAGGGATAACTGCCCCTAAGAAAGGAACTGCTGCTGCTGCTGCTGCTGCTGCTGCTGCTGCTGCTAAGTTGCTTCAGTCGTGTTCGACTCTGTGCGACGCCATAGACGGTAGCCCACTAGGCTCCCCCGTCCCTGGGATTCTCCAGGCAAGAACAGTAAGTGGGTTGCCATTGCCTTCTCCAATGCATGAAAGTGAAAATGAAAGTGCAGTCGCTCAGTCGTGTCCGACCCTCAGCGACCCCATGGACTGCAGCCTACCAGGCTTCTCTGTCCATAGGATTTTCTGAAAGGAACTGCAAGAAGCACTTTTCCAGGAGGCTGGGAAAGGGAGTTCGCAGGATGTGGGGAAAGAGAGCCTCCTTCGGGGAAGAATAGGCGGCCACTTGTTTTGTGTTGCAAACCTCTATTTGGAAGGAACAGGTTAGCTTATACAAAGGGAGACCTCCAGATCTGCTCAGAGGACCGAAGTTGCAGAGGCAGGTCGGTGTATTTTCCCTTCACTTTGCGATCCTTGCAAAGACATTCCTTGCTGATAGATGACTCAGCAAGGGCCTTTGAGACTGTTGTTTTCTTTCCTAGGTTCAAAGATTCCTTCAGTTCCTAATATAGATATCCTAGAAATTATGTGACATCCGTGAAAATCTGATATGTCCTGGTCAAATGCTGTCAGTTATAATTCTAGTTATCATATTAAAGCATTTCAAGTCGCAGCAGTGACCAGATGACATTGTCAATTTCTATTTCATCAGGTTTTAACCATGTCCTCTATGGTTTCACACTGATGCCTTTGCAGAAATACTGCTACTTCAAGATATATGGAAAATACTTTTTTTAAGCTTACTGATAATTTGTTTGTTTGTTTGCTTGTCTTCTGGTAAGCTGGTACCAGATGCAATTTAGTCTCCTCTCTAGGTTAAGAGAACAAAGTTTTCTTAGAATGCAATTTTTGATCACAGACTATGAGTTTCTCTACCTTTCATTGATTTATAATTGTTTTCATCATCTGTTTTTTTTTTTTTTTACTTCGGTAAAGTAAATAAGCCTTATTTAAGATTTTGGTACATGTAGGATGGACTAAGCTTTCCCCACTCTTGCAAGTTCCCTTAACCCTTCAGATTCTTCTCGTGGGACCAAGATCTCACTTTCCTCCAGAGGGACAATCCAAGCTTTTTATCAGTTGATCTGCCCCTGACATCAGAGTCAAGTTGAGCACGAGTTGGCCTATAATTTAGGCATGAAACTATGACTACATAAAGAAAAGGTGACTTTATGATTCAGGGATGGCCATGATATGCCTTGCACTTCAGAGAAAATGGGTTAAAATGATTTTTTTTTCTTCAGAACTGCACAGCCAGTTCTTTCAGCATATGCAATTGAAAACATCTAGTCATTAGGTCAGTTTTCATTCCAATCCCAAAGAAAGGCAATGACAAAGAATATTCAAGCAGCTGCACAATTGCACTCATCTCACACACTAGTAAAGTAATGTTCAAAATTCTCCAAGTTCACATGAACTGTGAACTTCCAGATGTTCAAGAGGGATTTAAAAAATGCAGAGAAACCAGAGATCAAATTGCCAACATCCACTGGCTCATTGAAAAAGCAAGAGAGTTCCAGAAAAAAAAAATCTATTTCTGCTTTATTGACAATGCCAAAGCCTTTGACTGTGTGGATCACAAGAAACTGGGAAAAATTCTGAAAGAGATGGGAATACCAGACCACCTGACCTGTCTCTTGAGAAACCTGTATGCAGGTCAGGAAGAAACAGTTCGAACTGGACATGGAACAACAGACTGGTTCTAAATAGGAAAAGGAACATGTCAAGGCTGTATATTGTCACCCTGCTTATTTAACTTATATGCAGAGTACAGCATGAGAAACACTGGGCTGGAGGAAGCACACGCTGGAATCAAGGTTGCTGGGAGAAATATCAATAATCTCAGATATTCAGATGACACCACCCTTATGGCAGAAAGTGAAGAAGAGCTAAAGAGTCTCCTGATGAAAGTGAAAGAGGAGAGTGAAAAAGTTAGCTTAAAGCTCAGCATTCAGAAAACTAAAATCATTGCATCCAGTCTCATCACTTCATGGCAAATAGATGGGAAAACATTGGAAACAGCAGCAGACTATTTTTGGGGCTTGGAAATCACTGCAGGTGATGGCTGCCTCCATGAACTTAAAACATATTTATGACTTGGAAGAAAAGTGATGACCAAACTAGACAGCATATTAAAAAGCCGAGACGTTGCTTTGCCAACAAAGATCCATCCGGTCAAGGCTATGGTTTTTCCATATGTCATGGATGGATATGAAAGATGTACTATAAAGAAAGTGACAGCTGAAAATTTGATGCTTTTGAACTGTGGTGTTGGAGAAGATGCTTGTAGGTCGCTTAGACTACAAGGAGACGCACCCACTCCATCCTAAAGGAAATCAGGTCTGAATATCCATTGGAAGGACTAATACTGAACCTGAAACTCCAATACTTTGGCCACTTGATGTGAAGAGCTGACTCACTTGGAAGTTGCTTTGATTTGCCTATGAGTGTGGGAGCCCTCCCTGGGCAAAGGGCCTCAGGGGTCATTGCCACTGAATCACGACATCCAAGCAAGCGCATTCCAGCTGTGTGACATGCAGGAAGCAGGAGACTGGGAAAACTGTCTTCCTTAGAAGAAGGAAAGTCATCCACAGAGAGTGTGTTTTCAGGCCTCTCTTTGCAGCAAGTGTTTTGCTTCTCAGACATCAGAGCTGCAGGCTTGCTCTGAGGGCCTCAATTCCAGAGTCAGGGCTGTGTGTCTCACTGCACTTTCCAAGCATTGCAGACACATTCCTAGGTTGGAGCAGTGCTTCCCGTGAGAAAGAAGCCTCGGGAGTGTGTCTGAGCGGGCTGAGTGCCATGCTAGGGTCACCTAGTCGAGGGCACCTTGCACATCCAATGGGCCCCAGGCGAGTAGCTATGGACCGGCCCCTCGGTTGAGATATCCCAAAGCAGGGAACAAAGCTAGCTCTGTCAGAAGGAGGAAAACGGCAATGGGATGGATTTTCAAGCGGTTGCTAAGTCACACCACGTGAGGGCTCCGCGGGAAAGAAATGCGAATTTTGGCCTCTAGGCCCAGTATCCAGATGTGTGCACAGGATATTTTCCCCACAGGATCCAAGAATGTTCCAGACAGACCTAAGCTCACTAGCTCTCTCCTGCAGAGGAAATGAAATATTGTTGCTGAACCACGAAAAGATGCTGGGATTCTTGGCTCATGGAGGAGAAGAATTCAATCCAGGGCCCAAGATGAGGCTTGATTGCTCAGAGCTTTTGTGCAATCGAGTTTTATTCAAGTAGAAAGGAGATAGAGAAAGCTTCTGACAGAGACATCACAAGGGGCAGAAAGCGTACCCCCTTGCTAGCGTTAGTAATGGAGTTATATACTCTCCAATAAGTTATTACAATGAACAAAAGAATGTGTGGAGGTTGTAAAGACTCACTAGACCTACTCCCATAATTTACATTTTAAGATAACAGGATTAGCCAGAAGGTTTTTCCAGAGACCGTCCTCAAGAAGGATGCATGATTGTTATATAATCCTAAGGAATGTAGAGGGAAAAAAAAGTGTGTCCTTTCTTCCTCCTTGAGAATTCTAGACCCCTCTCTCCTTGGGGACCCTTGAACTTCTTATAAACCTGCCTTGGCAATGACTCTCTCAGAAACATGATTGAACAGCCGTTTGGAGCTTCCTTTGACTTTCCCTGGGAGGGAGGGAGCCCTCCCTGAGCACAGGGCCTCAGGGGCCATGGCCAATGAAAACTCATCTCCCAGTAAGTGCTTTTCAGCCCTGTGTGACTCTCAGCCCACAGGAGGCTGAGAAAACTCTCTTCCTTGGAGGAAGGAAAGGCAGCCCAAGAGTGTGTTTTCAGGCCTGTATCTTGCAGCAAGTGTTTGGCTTGTTAGACATAAGACCTGCAGGCCTGCTCCAACAGACTCCATTCCAGAATCAGGGCCTTGTGTCTCCCTGCAGTTTCCTGGCCTCGCAAACACATTCCTAGGTGAGAGCAGTCCTGCCCATGGGGAAGCAGGCTGCGGGAGTGTGTCTGAGGGGGCCAGGTGCCATGCTGGGGTCACCTGGTCGAGGGCACCTTGCACCTCCAATGGACCCCAGGCAAGGAGTTGCAGGCCACCACCTTGCTTCTGAAATCCCAAAGTGGGGAGCAAAGCTCGCTCTGTCAGAGGGAAGAAAACAGCAACAGGATGGATTTTCAAGCAGTTGCTAGGCTGTACTGCGTTAGGGCTCCAAGGAAGAAAAATGCAAATGTTAGCCCCTACGACTGGTATCCAGGTGGGCTCCCAGGATGATTTCCCCGCAGGATCCAAGAACGTTCCAGACAGACCTGGGCTCACTAGCTCCCTCCTGCAGAGGAAACATGATAGAACAGCTGTTTGGAGGTTGCTTTGACTTCCCCTGGGAGGGTAGGATCCCTCCCTGGGTGCAGGGCCTCAGGGGCCATTGCCGCTGAGAAATGCCCTCTAAGCCAGACCTTTCCAGCCTTGTATGACTCAGCACGGAGGAGACTGGAAAAGCTATCTTCCTTGGAGGAAGGAAAGGCAGCCCCAGAGAGTGTGTTTTCACACCTGTATCTTGCAGCAAGTGTTTGCGTCTCAGACGTCAGACCTCCAGGCCTGCTCCAACGGCCTCAGTTCCAGAGTCAGGGCCGTGTGTCTCCCTGCATTTTCTGAGCCTTGGGAACACATTCCTAGGTCAGAACAGTCCTGCCCATGGGGAAGGAGGCTGCGGGAGTGTGTCTGAGGGGGTCGGGTGCCATGCTGGGGTCCAATAGAGCTGGAACCTCCAATAGACCCCAGGACAACAGCGGTGGGGCTGCCCCTGGCATCCGAAATGCCAAAGTGAGAAGCAAAGCTAGCTCTATCAGAAGGAAGAAAAGAACAATTGGATGCATGTTCAGGCTGTTGTTGGGCCGCACCACTTCAGGGTCCCCCCCGAGAGGAACGGGCGCCCTGTGGCCCCTAGGTCCGATATGCAGGTTAACACACAGGGTGTGTCCCCATAGGAGCCAAGAATTTTCCTGACAGACCTAGGCTCACTAGAGCTCTCCTACAGGGCAAAAGGGATAGAACAGACTGTGGATGTGACTCTGCCTTTCCCAGCGAGCATGGGGCCCTGCCTACAGCCCCGGGCTCCAGGGAAAATTGTCCCTGAAAAATGACCTCCAAGAAGCGCTTTTCCAGCAGGCTGGGATGCAGAGTTCACAGGATGCGGGGAAAGTGATCGTCCTTCAGGGAAGAAGAGGCAGCCACCCAGTGTGTGTTTGCAAGCCTGTATTTGGAAGAAACTGGTTAGCTTCTTCAAGGGGAGACCTCCAGGTCTGCTCAGAGGACCGATATTCCAGAGGCAGCACCGCGGTATTGCTCATGAAGAAGCAGGATGCAGCAATGTGTCAGACATGACTGGGTGCCTTCCTGGGTTCAGCTCCGTGAGGGGCCTTTCCACTCAAAGTAGGTCCCATGCCTCCTTGGGGAGGAAGTGGGGCCCGCTTGCCTCCAAATTGCCAAAGGCTGGAACAAAGCTAGTTCTATCAGAGGTAAGAAAAGAGCAATTGGATGGATGTGGAAGCTGTTGCTGGGCCGCACTGCTTCAGGCCCCCCACCCCTCCGGCCCCGAGAGAAACAGGCGCCCTGTGGCCCCTCGGTCCTGTATGCAGTTTCACACATAGAATGTGTCCCCATAGGAGCCAAGAACTTTCCTGACAGACCTAGGCTCACTAGAGCTCTCCTACAGAGCAAAGGGGATGGGACAGATGTGTGGCTGTGGCTCTGCCTTTCCCTGGGAGTGTGGAGCCGCTCCCTATGGCCCTGGGCTCCAGGGGAAATTGCCCCTGAATAATGACCTCCAAGAAGCGCTTTTCCAACTGGCTGAGACGTGGAGTTCTCAGGATGCAGGGAAAGCGAGTGTCCCTTCAGGGAAGCAAAGGCAGTCACCTGTTATCATTACTTACTAGAATAGTAGGTACCTTCTCTGGTTGGGCAGAGGCCTTCACTACCTGATCTGAAAAAGAAAATGAAGTAGCTCGCTGATTTGAGAAATAATTCACAGACTTGGGTTTCCAACCAGTATAGAATCCGACAATGGCCCTGTCTTTGTAGCCGCGTTAATTAACAGGTATGTGAAGCTCTAAATATCAGTGGAAATTACATACAGCATATAGGCCCCTGTGTTCTGGAATGGTGGAAAGAAACAACCAAACTCTTCAAGAGACTCTTTCAAAATGGATCATAGAGACTGACTGTACATGGATGGGCTTGCTTCTGGCAGACTTACTCATATTACGGGTAACTGCACGTTCCCATAGTTGTTGTCCTTATGAAATTTTCGATGGGAGAACCCCCCACCCCACAATGAGGCAGGTGTTAGCAGATTTGCCACAAGTAAGCAGGTGGGATTTCACAGCAGCTGGAACAATTAGGTAAGGTAATAAATCAGGTAACTAAGTTTGTGTAAAAAAAAATATCATTCCCCCTTGAGGAACAGATTCATGAATTTGTGCTCAGTGATCAGGTGTGGCTCAATGACTGGAAACACAATTCCTTGGCCTGACATCGGAAAGGTCCTTATACTGCTGTTTTAGCCACAATTCTGAAAGAGAAGGGAATACTAGACCACCTAACCTGCCTCTTGAGAAATCTGTATGAAGGTTAGAGCAGGACATGGAACAACAGACTGGTTCCAAAAAGGAAAAGGAGTATGTCAAGGCTGTATATTGTCACCCTGTTTTATTAACTTATATGCAGACTACATCATGAAAAATGCTGGGATGGAAGATACGTGAGCTGGAATCAAGATTCCCGGAAGAAATAGCAATAAACTTAGATATGCAGATGTCATCACAATTATGGCAGAATGGGAAGAGGAACGGGTATGTCGGGGAACTTTTTGAGTTGCAGTAAGGGTGTGAAGGACCTTTTGGAAGTTCCAGAGGTTTGGTGTGATTAGCCTCGAGAAGCCTCAGCGGAATTGGGCCTCATCTCGCCTGGAGGTCAAAACCTCCTGGATTTTCTCTAGTTCTGGCAGGTTCTCTCCACTTAGGACGGGGACCTCAGGGACCCCCTCTGGTGGCCTCAGGAAAGGCCAGTCCCCATGCGAGTTACTAGGAGGCCTCTCGGGATTCCTCTCACTTCGATGCCGGGGCCTAAGACCTTGTGTGGAGTCGGGGCCGGAACGTGAGGATTCCTCTCCAGTGCTGACATGGATCTTGGGGTACTTCTGGAGTCTCCCCAGGGGACTAAGTCCGCGTCTCGAATGGAGGCATGCACGTGCGCTTTCCTCCAGAGCGGTAGCAGCAGTGTCACCCTTCCCGTCGCGTCGATCATGGGATCTTTGTCTTTCCCCTGAGGATTTCCCATGAGGCTTTCCCACGAGGCTTTCCCACAAGGCTATCCCTCAGGGCCGTCCCACGTGCCACCGTGGTGTGAGTCGAAAACAGTTTCCTCTGGACTGTACTGGGACATCTAGAAGACTCTGGGAATGGTGGAACGACCCTGGAGTTCCTCTCGCCTTTCCTATGGAGAGCGCCTCCTATTGAGATGCGACTGTAACGCCCAGAATTCTTTCCCAACCAAGCAGGGAAAGGATCCCTCATCGGGAACTACGATGCGGCAACGGGGCTCCTCTCGATGTGGGCGGGACCATCGTGTTTCCTCTAGAGTGGAGATGGGTAGTTGGGGAACTTCTTGTGTTGCAGCAACTGTGTGAAGGTCCTTTTGGAAGTTCCAGAGGTTCGGTGTGATTAGCCTGGAGAAGCCTCAGCGGAAATGGGCCTCATCTCGCCTGGAGGGCAAAACCTCCTGGATTTTCTCGAGTTGCGGCAGGTGCTCTCGACTTACGATGGGGACCTTAGGGACCCGCTCTGGTGGCCTCAGGAAATCCAGTCCCCATGCGAATTAGTAGGGGGCCTCTCGGGATGCCTCTCCCGTCCATGCTGGGGCCCAAGACATTGTTGGTAGTCATGGCCGGAACCTGAGGATTCCTCTCCAGTGCTGACATTGGTCTTGGGGTACTTCGGGAGTCTCCCCCAGGGAGTCAGTCCTCGTCTTGAGAGGGGGCATGCACGTGCGCTTTCCTCCCGAGTTGTAGCAACAGTGTCACGCTTCCTGTAGGGTGGATCAAGGGATCTGTGGCTTTCCCTAGACTCTTTCCCACGAGGCTTTCCATGAGTCTTACCCACAGCGCTTTCCCACGTGCCACCGTGCTGTGCGTCGATCCTCGGCGTGGAAGTCGATGCAGTGCAGGGAAAACAGGTTCCTCTGGAATGGACTGAGACATCTGGGGGACTCTTGGAATGGAGGCAGGACCCTGGAATTCCTCTCGCCTTTCCTGTGGAGAATGCCTCCTCTTGAGATGCGACGGGAACGCAGGGAATTTTTTCCCTAACAAGCAGGGAAGGGATCCCTCATCTCGAGCTACGAGGCGGAAACGGGGCTCCTCTGGATGTGGGCGGGACCCTCGTGCTTCCTCTCGAGTGGAGACGAGTATGTCGGGAAACTTCTTGAGTTGCAGCAGGGCTTTGAAGGACCTTTAATAAGTTCCAGAGGTTAGGTGTGATTAGCCTCGAGAATCCTCAGTGGAAATGGGCCTCATCTAGCCTGGAGGGGAGAACCTCCTGGATTTTCACGAGTTGCGGCAGGTGCTCTCCACTTACGATGGTGACCTATGGGACCCGCTCTGGTGGCCTCAGGAAAGGCCAGTCCCCATGCGAGTTGCTTGCGGGCCTTTTGGGATTCCTCTCCCTTCGATGCCGGGGCCTTAAACCTTGTGTGGAGGCCGGGCCAGAACCTGAGGATTCCTCTCCAGTGCTGACATGGATCTTGGGGTACTTCTCGAGTCTCCCCAGGGGAGTAAGTCCTCGTCTCGGATGGGGGCATGCACGTGCTCTTTCCTCCAGAGCGGTAGCAGCTGTGTCACGCTTCCCAACGCCTGGATCAAGGGATCTTTGGCTTTCCCTCGAGGCTTTTGCACGACGCTTTCCCACAGGGCTGTCCCACGTGCCCCCGTGGTGGGAGTCAATCCTCGGCGTGAAAGTCGACTCATTGCAGGGAAAACAGGTTCCTCTGGTATGGACTGAGACATCTGGGGGACTCTTGGAATGGTAGCACGACCCTGGAGTTCCTCTCGCCTTTCCTGTGGAGAGCGCCTCCTCTTGAGGTGAGAGGGGAATGCCGGGAACTCTTTCCCGACAAAGAGGCGAAATGTCCCTCATCTCGAGCTACGAGGCGGAAACGGGGCTCCTCTGCATATGCCCGGGACCCTCGTGCTTCCTCTAGAGTGGAGACGGGTATGTCAGGCAACTTCTTGAGTAGCAGTAAGGGTGTGAAGGACCTTTTGGAAGTTCCAGAGGTTAGGTGTGATTAGCTTTGAGAAGCCTCAGCGGAAATGGGTCTCATCTCGCCGGGAGGTTAAAACCTCCTTGATTTTCTCGAGTTGCGGCAGGTGCTCTCGATTTACAACGGGGACCTCAGGGACCCGCTCTGGTGGCCTCAGGAAAGGCCAGTCCACATGCGAGTTGCTCGGGGGCCTCTCGGGATTCCTCTCCCTTTGATGACGGGGCCTTTGACCTTGAGTGGTGTCAGGTCCGGAACCTGAGGATTCCTCTCCAGTGCTCACATGGTTCTTGGGTACTTCTGGAGTCTCCCCAGGGGAGTAACTCCTCGTCTCGAATGGGGGCATGCACGTGCGCTTTCCTCCAGAGCTGTAGCAGTAGTGTCACGCTTCCCATCGCCTGGATCAAGGGATCTGTGGCTTTCCCTCGAGGCTTTCCCACGAGGCTTTCCCACGAGGCTTTCCCACAGGGCTGTCCCTCTTGCCACCGTGGTGTGATTCGATCCTCGGCGTGAAAGTCGACGCAGTGCAGGGAAAACAGGTTCCTCTGGAATGGACTGAGAATTCTGGGGGACTCTTGGATTGGTGGCACGACACTGGAGTTCCTCTCGCCTTTCCTGTGGAGAGGGCCTCCTGTTGAGATGGGACGGGAACGCCGGGAATTCTTTCCCGACCAAGCAGCGAAAGGATCCCTCATCTCGAGCTACGAGGCGGAAACGGGGCTCCTCTGGATGTTTGCAGGACACTCGTGCTTCCTCTAGAGTGGAGCCGGGTATGTCAGGGAACTTCTTGAGTTGCAGCAAGGTTGTGAAGCACCCTTTGGAAGTTCCAGAGGTTAGATGTGATTAGCCTAGAGATGCCTCATCAGAAATGGGCCTCATCAAGCCTGGAGGGGAGAACCTCCTGGATTTTCTCGAGTTGCAGCAGGTTCTCCCGTCTTACGACGGTTACCTTAGGGACCCGCTCTGGTGGCCTCAGGTTTGGCCAGTCCCCAATCGATGCTCATGGGCCTCCTGGATTCCTTTCTCGTCAATGCCTGGGCCTAAGACCTTTTGTGGAGTCGGGCCCAGAACCTGAGGATTCCTCTCCAGTGCTGACATGGATCTTGGGGTACTTCTGGAGTCTCCCCAGGGGAGTCAGTCCTCATCTTGAATGGGGGCATGCACGAGCGCTTTCCTCCAGAGCGGTAGCAGCAGTGTCACGCTTCCCATCGCGTGGATCAAGAGATCTGTGGCTTTCCCTCGATGCTTTCCCACGAGGCTTTCCCACAGGGCTGTCCCAGGTGCCATCGTGGTGGGAGTCGATCCTCGCCATGATAGTCGAGGAAGTCAGGGAAAACAGGTTCCTCTGGAATGGACTGAGACACCTGGGGGACTCTGGGATGGTGGCACGACCCTTGAGTTCCTCTCGCCTTCCTGTGGAGAACGCCTCCTCTTGAGATGTGACGGGAACGTCCAGAATTCTTTCCCGACAAAGCAGCGAAAGGATCCCTCATCTCCAGCTAAGAGGCGGAAACGGGGCTCCTCTGGATGTGGGCGGGACCCTCGTGCTTCCTCTCGAGTGGAGACGGGTATGTCGGGGAACTTCTTGAGCTGCAGCACGGGTGTGAAGGACCTTTTGGAAGTTCCAGAGGTTAGGTGTGATTAGCCTCGTGAAGCCTCAGTGGAAATGGGCCTCATCTCGCCTGGAGGGCAAAACCTCCTGGATTTTCTCGAGTTGTGGCAGGTGCTCTCGACTTAAGACAGGGACCTCAGGGACCCGCTCTGGTGGCCTCGGGACTGGCCAGTCCCCCAGTGAGTTGCTCGCGGGCCTCTGGGATTCTTCTCCCTTCGATGCCAGGGCCTAAGACATTGTGTGGAGTCGGGGCGGGAACCTGAGGATTCCTCTCCAGTGCTGACTTGGTTCTTGGGGTACTTCTGGAGTCTCCTCAGGGGAGTAAGTCCTCGTCTCGAATGGGGGCATGCACCTGCGGTTTCCTCCAGAGCGGTAGCAGCAGTGTCGCGCTTCCCGGCGCGTGGATCAAGGGATCTGTGGCTTTCCCTCCAGGCTTTCCCACGAGGCTTTCCCACGAGGCTTTCCCACAGGGCTGTCCCACGTGCCACCTTGGTGGGAGTCGATCCTCGGCATGAAAGTCGAGGCAGTGCAGGTAACACAGGTTCCTCTGGAATGGACTGAGACATCTGGGGTCTCTGGGAATGGTGACAAGACCCTGGAGTTCCTGTCGCCTTTCCTGTGGAGAGTGCCTCCTTTTGAGATTCGACAGGTACGCCGGGAATTCTTTCCAGACCAAGCAGAGAAAGAATCCCTCATCTCGAGCTACGAGGCGGAAACGGGGCTCCTCTGGATGTGGGCGGGACCGTCGTGCTTCCTTGAGAGTTAGGCCGGGTATGTCGGGGAACTTCTTGAGTTGCAGCAAGGGTGTGAAGGACCTTTGGAAGTTCCACAGGTTAAGTGTGATTAGCCTCGTGACGCCTCAGCGGAAATGGGCCTCATCTAGCCTGAAGGGCAAAACCTCCTGGATTTTCTCGTGTTGCCGCAGGTACTTTCGTCTTACGACGGTGACCTAAGTGACCCACTCTGGTGGCCTCAGGAAAGGCCAGTCCCCATGCGAGTTGCTCGGGCGCCTCTCGGGGTTCCTCTCCCTTCGATGCCGGGGCCTAAGTCCTTGTGTGGAGTCGGGGCCAGAACCTGAGGATTCCTCTGCAGTGCTGACATGGATCTTGGGTTATTTCTGCAGTCTCCCCATGGGAGTAAGTCCTCATCTCGAATGGGGGCATGCACGTGCGCTTTCCTCCAGTGCCGTAGCAGCAGTGTCACGCTTCCCGTCGCGTCAATCAAGGGATCTGTGGCTTTCCCTCGAGGCTTTCCCACAGGGCTGTCCCACGTGCCACCGTGGTGGGAGTCGATCCTCGGCATGAAAGTTGAGGCAGTGAAGGGAAAACAGGTTCCTCTGGAATGGACTGAAAGATATGTGGGACTCTGGGAATGGAGACAAGACCCTGGAGTTCCTCTCGCCTTTCCTCTGGAGAGCGCCTCCTCTTGAGATGCGCCAGGAATGCCCAGAATTCTTTCCCGACCAAGCAGCGAAAGGATCCCTCATCTCGAGCTAAGAGGTGAAAACTGGGCTCCTCTGGATGTGGGCGTGACCCTCGTGCTTCCTCTAGAATGGAGACGGGTTGTCGGGGAACTTCTTGAGTTGCAGCAAGGTTGTGAAGCACCCTTTGGAAGTTCCAGATGTTAGATGTGATTAGCCTCGAGACGCCTCATCGGAAATGGTCCTCATCTAGCCTGGAGGGCAAAATATCCTGGATTTTCTCGAGTTCCGGCAGATGCTGTCATCTTACGACGGTGACGATAGGGCCCGCTCTGGTGGCCTCAGGACTGCTCAGTCCCCATTCGAGTTGCTCGGGGGTCTCCTGGGATTCCTCTCCCTTTGATGCCGGGGACTAAGACCTTCTGTGGAGTAGAGCCCGGAACATGAGGATTCCTCTCCAGTGCTGACATGGAACTTGGGCTACTTCTGGAGCCTCCCCAGGGCAGTAAGTCCTCTTCTCAAGAGGGGGCATGCACTTTCGCTTTCCTCCAAAGCGGGTGCAGCAGTGTCACGCTTCCCATAGCGTCGATCAAGGGATCTGCGCCTTTCTGTCTAGGCTTTCCCACGAGGCTTTCCCACGAGGCTTTCCCACAGGGCTGTCCCACGTGCCGCCTTGGTGGGAGTCGATCCTTGGCATGAAAGTCGAGGCAGTGCAGGGAACACAGGTTCCTCTGGAATGGACTGAGACATCTGGGGGACTCTGGGAATGGTGACAAGACCCTGGAGTTCCTCTCGCCTTTCCTGTGGAGAGCTCCTCCTTTTGAGATTGGACACGGGAATTCTTTCCAGACCAAGCAGAGAAAGGATCCCTCATCTCGAGCTACGAGGCGGAAACGGGGCTCCTCTGGATGTGAGCGGGACCCTCGTGCTTCCTTTAGGGTTAGGGCGGGTATGTCGGGGAACTTCTTGAGTTGCAGCAAGGGTGTGAAGGACCTTTGGAAGTTCCAGAGGTTAGGTGTGATTAGCCTCGTGAGGCCTCAGCGGAAATGGGCCTCATCTAGCCTGAAGGGCAAAACCTCCTGGATTTTCTCGAGTTGCCGCAGGTCCTTTCGTCTTAGGACGGTGACCTAAGGGACCCGCTCTGGTGGCCTCAGGAAAGGACAGTCCCCATGCGAGTTGCTCGGGGGCCTCTCGTGGTCCTCTCCCTTCGATGCCGGGTCCTAAGACCTTGTGTGGAGTCGGGGTCGGAACCTGAGGATTCCTCTCCAGTGCTGACATGGATCTTAGGGTACTTCTGGAGTCTCCCCAGGGGAGTAAGTCCTCGTCTCGAATGGGGGCATGCACGTTCGCTTTCCACCAGAGCGGTAGCAGCAATGTCATGCACCCGTCGCATGGATCAAGGGATCTGTGGCTTTCCCTCGAGGCTTTCCCCCGAGGTTTTGCAACGAGGCTTTCCCACAGGGCTGTCCCACGTGCCACCGTGGTGGGAGTCGAGCCTTGGCGTGAAAGTCGAGGCAGTGCAGGAAAACAGGTTCCTCTGGAATGGACTGAGACATCTGGGGGTCTCTGGGAATGGTGGCACGACGCTGGAGTTCTCGCCTTTTCTGTGGAGAGCACCTCCTCTTGAGATGCGACAGGAATGCCCAGAATTCTTTCCCGAACAAGCAGCCAAAGGATCCCTCATCACGAGCTACGAGGCGGAAACGGGGCTCCTCTGGATGTGGGCGGGGCCCTCTTGCTTCCTCTCGAGTGGAGACGGGTATGTCGGGGAACTTCTTGAGTTGCAGAAAGGGTGTGAAGGACCCTTTGGACTTTCTAGAGGTTAGATGTGATTAACCTCAACGCCTCAGCGGAAATGGGCCTCATCTAGCCTGGAGGGCAGAACCTCCTGGATTTTCTCGAGATGCAGCAGGTGCTCTCGTCTTACCACGGTGACGAAAGGGACCTGCTCTTATCGCCTTAGGACTGGCCAGTCCCCATGCGAGTTACTCGGGAGCCTCTCGGGATTCCTTTCCCGTCGATGCCGGGCCTAAGACCTTGTGTGGAGTAGTGGCCGGAACCTGAGGATTCCTCTAAAGTGCTGACATGGATCATGGGGTGCTTCTGGAGTCTCCCCAGGGGAGTAAGTCCTCATCTCGAAAGGAGGCATGCACGTGCGCTTCCCTGCAGAGCGGTAGCAGCAGTGTCACGATTCCCGTCACGTGCATCAAGGGAACTGTGGCTTTCCCTCGAGGCTTTCCACAGGGCTGTCCCACGTGCCACCGTGGTGGGAGACGATCCTCGGCGTGAAAGTCGAGGCAGTGCAGGGAAAACAGGTTCCTCTGTAATGGACTGAGACATCTGGGGTACTCTGGGAATGGTGGCACGACCCTGGAGTTCCTCTCGCCTTTCCTGTGGAGAGCGCCTCCCCTTGAGATGCGACGGGGACTCACAGAATTCTTTCCGGACCAAGTAGCAAAAGGATCCCTCATCTCCAGCTATGAGGCGAAACGGGGCTCCTCTGGATGTGGGCGGGACCCTCGTGCTTCCTCTAGAGTGGAGACGGGGATGTCCGGGAACTTCTTGAGTTGCAGCAAAGGTGTGAAGGACCTTTTGGAAGTTCCAGAGTTTAGATGTGATTAGCCTTGAGAAGCCTCAGCGGAAATGGGCCTCATCTCGCCTGGAGGGCAAAACCTCCTGGATTTTCTCGAGTTGCGGCAGGTGCTCTCGACTTACGACGGGGACCTCAGGGACTCGCTCTGGTGGCCTCAGGAAAGGCCAGTCTCCATGCGAGTTGCTCGCGGGCCTCTCGGTATTCCTCTCTCGTCGATGCCGGGGCCCAAGACCTTGTGTGGAGTCGGGGCCGGAACCTGAGGATTCCTCTCCAGTGCTGACATGGATCTTGGGGTACTTCTGGAGTCTCCTCAGGGTAGTGAGTCCTCGTCTCGAGAGGGAGCATTCACGTGGGCTTTCCTCCCGAGCTGTAGCAGCAGTGTCACACTTCCCTTCTCGTCGATCATGGGATCTGTGGCTTTCCCTCGAGGATTTCCCATAAGGCTTTCCCACGAGGCTTTCCCACAGGGCTGTCCCACGTGCCACCGTGGTGGGAGTCGATCCTCAGCGTGAAAGTCGAGGCAGTGCAGGGAAAACAGGTTCCTCTGGAATGGATTGAGACATCTGGGGGACTCTCCGAATGGTGGCACGACCCTGGAGTTCCTCTCGCCTTTCCTGTGGAGAGGACCTCCTCTTGAGATGCGACGGGAATGCCAGGAATTCTTTCCCGACCAAGCAGGGAAAGGATCTCTCATCTCGAGGTACGAGGCGGAAACGGGGCTCCTCTGGATGTGGGCGGGACCCTCGTGCTTCCTCTGTAGTGGAGACGGGTATGTCAGGGAACTTCCTGAGTCGCAGCAATGGTTGAAGGACCTTTTGGAAGTTCCAGAGAGTAGGTGTGATTAACCTCGAGAAGCCTCAGCGGAAATGGGCATCATCTCGCCTGGAGGGCAAAACATCCTGGATTGTCTCGAATTGTGGCAGGTGCTCTGGACTTACGACGGGTACTTCAGGGACCCACTCTGGTGGCCTCACGAAAGGCCAGTCCCCATGCCAGTTGATCGGGGGCCTCTCGGGATTCCTCTCCCGTCGATGTCGAGGCCTAAGAATTGTGTGGAGTCGGGGCCGGAAACTTGAGAATTCCTCTCCAGTGCTGACATGGATCTTGGGGTACTTCTGGAGTCTCCCCAGAGGAGTAAGTACTCGTCTCCAATGGGGGCATGCACGTGCGCTTTACTCCAGAGCGGTAGCAGCAGTGTGACGCTTCCCATCGCCTGGATCAAGGGATCTGTGGCTTTCCCTCGAGGCTTTTCCAGGAGGCTTTCCCACAAGGCTTTCCCACAGGGCTGTCCCACGTGCGACCGTGGTGGTAGTCGATCCTCATCCTGAAAGTCGAGGCAGTGCAGGGAAAACAGGTTCCTCTGGAATGGACTGAGACATCAGGGGAACTCTGGGAATGGTGACACGACCCTGGAGTTCCTCTCGCCTTTCCTGTGGAGAGCGCCTCCTCTTGAGATGCGACGGGAACACCGGCAATTCTTTCCAGACCAAGCAGGGAAAGGATCCCTCATCTCAAGCTTCGAGGCGGAAACGGGGCTCTTCTGGATGTGGGCGGGAACCGCTTGCTTCCTCTAGAGTGGAGACGGGGATGTCAGGGAACTTCTTGAGTTGCAGCAGGGGTGTGAAGGACCTTTTGGAAGTTCCAGAGGTTAGGTGTGATTAGCCTCGAGAAGCCTCAGCGGAAATGGGCCTCATCTCGCCTGGAGGCAGAACCTCCTGGATTTTCTCGAGTTGAGGCAGGTGGTTTCGTGATTTCCGGGTGGGGCCCACGTGATTTCCGGGTGGGGCCCACGTGATTTCCGGGTGGGGCCCACGTGATTTCCGGGTGGGGCCCACGTGATTTCCGGGTGGGGCCCACGTGATTTCCGGGTGGGGCCCACGTGATTTCCGGGTGGGGCCCACGTGATTTCCCCGTGGGGCCCACGTGATTTCCGGCTGGGGCACACGTGATTTCCGGCTGGGGCCCACGTGATTTCCGGGTGGGGCCCACGTGATTTCCCCGTGGGGCCCACGTGATTTCCGGGTGGGGCCCACGTGATTTCCCCGTGGGGCCCACGTGATTTCCGGGTGGGGCCCACGTGACTTCCGTGTGGGGCCCACGTGATTTCCGGGTGGGGCCCACGTGATTTCCGGGTGGGGCCCACGTGATTTCCGGGTGGGCCCCACGTGATTTCCGGGTGGGCCCCACGTGATTTCCGCGTGGGGCCCACGTGATTTCCCCGTGGGGCCCACGTGATTTCCCCGTGGGGCCCACGTGATTTCCGGGTGGGGCTCACGTGATTTCCGGGTGGGGCCCACGTGATTTCCGGGTGGGGCCCACGTGATTTCCGGGTGGGGCCCACGTGATTTCCGGGTGGGGCCCACGTGATTTCCGGGTGGGCCCCACGTGATTTCCGTGTGGGGCCCACGTGATTTCCGGGTGGGGCCCACGTGATTTCCGGGTGGGCCCCACGTGATTTCCGGGTGGGGCCCACGTGATTTCCGGGTGGGGCCCACGTGATTTCCGTGTGGGGCCCACGTGATTTCCGGGTGGGGCCCACGTGATTTCCGGGTGGGGCCCACGTGATTTCCGGGTGGGGCCCACGTGATTTCCGGCTGGGGCCCACGTGATTTCCGGGTGGGGCCCACGTGATTTCCGGGTGGGGCCCACGTGATTTCCGGGTGGGGCCCACGTGATTTCCGGGTGGGGCCCACGTGATTTCCCCGTGGGGCCCACGTGATTTCCGGGTGGGGCCCACGTGATTTCCGGGTGGGGCCCACGTGATTTCCCCGTGGGGCCCACGTGATTTCCCCGTGGGGCCCACGTGATTTCCGGGTGGGCCCCACGTGATTTCCGGGTGGGGCCCACGTGATTTCCGGGTGGGGCCCACGTGATTTCCGGGTGGGGCCCACGTGATTTCCGGGTGGGGCCCACGTGATTTCCGGGTGGGGCCCACGTGATTTCCGGGTGGGGCCCACGTGATTTCCGGGTGGGGCCCACGTGATTTCCGGGTGGGGCCCACGTGATTTCCCCTTGGGGCCCACGTGATTTCCGGGTGGGGCCCACGTGATTTCCCCGTGGGGCCCACGTGATTTCCCCGTGGGGCCCACGTGATTTCCGGGTGGGGCCCACGTGATTTCCGGGTGGGGCCCACGTGATTTCCGGGTGGGGCCCACGTGATTTCCGGCTGGGGCCCACGTGATTTCCGGGTGGGGCCCACGTGATTTCCGGGTGGGGCCCACGTGATTTCCGGGTGGGGCCCACGTGACTTCCGGGTGGGGCCCACGTGATTTCCGGCTGGGGCCCACGTGATTTCCGGCTGGGGCCCACGTGATTTCCGGGTGGGGCCCACGTGATTTCCGGGTGGGGCCCACGTGATTTCCGGGTGGGGCCCACGTGATTTCCGTGTGGGGCCCACGTGATTTCCGGGTGGGGCCCACGTGATTTCCGGGTGGGGCCCACGTGATTTCCGGGTGGGGCCCATGTGATTTCCGGCTGGGGTCCACGTGATTTCCGGGTGGTGCCCACGTGATTTCCCCGTGGGGCCCACGTGATTTCCCCGTGGGGCCCACGTGATTTCCGGGTGGGCCCCACGTGATTTCCGGGTGGGGCCCACGTGATTTCCGGCTGGGGCCCACGTGATTTCCGGGTGGGGCCCACGTGATTTCCCCGTGGGGCCCACGTGATTTCCGGGTGGGGCCCACGTGATTTCCCCGTGGGGCCCACGTGATTTCCCCGTGGGGCCCACGTGATTTCCGGGTGGGGCCCACGTGATTTCCGGGTGGGGCCCACGTGATTTCCGGCTGGGGCCCACGTGATTTCCGGGTGGGGCCCACGTGATTTCCGGGTGGGGCCCACGTGATTTCCGGGTGGGGCCCACGTGATTTCCGGGTGGGGCCCACGTGATTTCCGGGTGGGGCCCACGTGATTTCCGGGTGGGGCCCACGTGATTTCCGGGTGGGGCCCACGTGATTTCCGGGTGGGGCCCACGTGATTTCCCCGTGGGGCCCACGTGATTTCCCCGTGGGGCCCACGTGATTTCCGGGTGGGGCCCACGTGATTTCCGGGTGGGGCCCACGTGATTTCCGGGTGGGGCCCACGTGATTTCCGGGTTGGGCCCACGTGATTTCCGGCTGGGGCCCACGTGATTTCCGGGTGGTGCCCACGTGATTTCCCCGTGGGGCCCACGTGATTTCCGGGTGGGGCCCACGTGATTTCCGGGTGGGCCCCACGTGATTTCCGGGTGGGGCCCACGTGATTTCCGGCTGGGGCCCACGTGATTTCCGGGTGGGGCCCACGTGATTTCCGGGTGGGGCCCACGTGATTTCCGGGTGGGGCCCACGTGATTTCCGGGTGGGGCCCACGTGATTTCCGGGTGGGGCCCACGTGATTTCCGGGTGGGGCCCACGTGATTTCCGGGTGGGGCCCACGAGATTTCCCCGTGGGGCCCACGTGATTTCCGGGTGGGGCCCACGTGATTTCCGGGTGGGGCCCACGTGATTTCCGGGTGGGGCCCACGTGATTTCCGGGTGGGGCCCACGTGATTTCCGGGTGGGCCCCACGTGATTTCCGGGTGGGGCCCACGTGATTTCCGGGTGGGGCACACGTGATTTCCGGGTGGGGCCCACGTGATTTCCGGGTGGGGCCCACGTGATTTCCGGGTGGGGCCCACGTGATTTCCGGGTGGGGCCCACGTGATTTCCGGGTGGGCCCCACGTGATTTCCGGGTTGGGCCCACGTGATTTCCGGGTGGGGCCCACGTGATTTCCGGGTGGGGCCCACGTGATTTCCGGATGGGGCCCACGTTATTTCCGGGTGGGGCCCACGTGATTTCCGGGTGGGGCCCACGTGATTTCCGGGTGGGGCCCACGTGATTTCCGGGTGGGCCCCACGTGATTTCCGGGTGGGGCCCACGTGATTTCCGGGTGGGGCCCACGTGATTTCCGGGTGGGGCCCACGTGATTTCCGCGTGGGGCCCACGTGATTTCCCCGTGGGGCCCAAGTGATTTCCCCGTGGGGCCCACGTGATTTCCGGGTGGGGCCCACGTGATTTCCGGGTGGGGCCCACGTGATTTCCGGGTGGGCCCCACGTGATTTCCGGGTGGGGCCCACGTGATTTCCGGGTGGGGCCCACGTGATTTCCGGGTGGGGCCCACGTGATTTCCGGGTGGGCCCCACGTGATTTCCGGGTGGGGCCCACGTGATTTCCGGGTGGGGCCCACGTGATTTCCGGGTGGGGCCCACGTGATTTCCGGGTGGGGCCCACGTGATTTCCGGGTGGGGCCCACGTGATTTCCCCGTGGGGCCCACGTGATTTCCGGCTGGGGCCCACGTGATTTCCGGGTGGGGCCCACGTGATTTCCGGGTGGGGCCCACGTGATTTCCGGGTGGGGCCCACGTGATTTCCGGGTGGGAGCCACGTGATTTCCGGGTGGGGCCCACGTGATTTCCCCGTGGGGCCCACGTGATTTCCCCGTGGGGCCCACGTGATTTCCGGGTGGGGCCCACGTGATTTCAGGGTGGGGCCCACGTGATTTCCCCGTGGGGCCCACGTGATTTCCCCGTTGGGCCCACGTGATTTCCCCGTGGGGCCCACGTGATTTCCGGGTGGGGCCCACGTGATTTCCGGGTGGGGCCCACGTGATTTCCCCGTGGGGCCCACGTGATTTCCGGGTGGGCCCCACGTGATTACCGGGTGGGGCCCACGTGATTTCTGGGTGGGGCCCACGTGATTTCCGGGTGGGGCCCACGTGATTTCCGGGTGGGGCCCACGTGATTTCCGGGTGGGGCCCACGTGATTTCCGGGTGGGGCCCACATGATTTCCCCGTGGGGCCCACGTGTTTTCCGGGTGGGGCCCACGTGATTTCCGGGTGGGGCCCACGTGATTTCCGGGTGGGGCCCACGTGATTTCCGGGTGGGGCCCACGTGATTTCCGGGTGGGCCCCACGTGATTTCCGGGTGTGGCCCACGTGATTTCCGGGTGGGGCCCACGTGATTTCCGGGTGGGGCCCACGTGATTTCCGGGTGGGGCCCACGTGATTTCCGGGTGGGGCCCACGTGATTTCCGGGTGGGGCCCACGTGATTTCCGGGTGGGGCCCACGTGATTTCCGGGTGGGGCCCACGTGATTTCCGGGTGGGGCCCACGTGATTTCCGGGTGGGGCCCACGTGATTTCCGGGTGGGGCCCACGTGATTTCCGGGTGGGGCCCACGTGATTTCCGGGTGGGGCCCACGTGATTTCCGGGTGGGGCCCACGTGATTTCCGGGTGGGGCCCACGTGATTTCCGGGTGGGGCCCACGTGATTTCCGGGTGGGGCCCACGTGATTTCCGGGTGGGGCCCACGTGATTTCCGGGTGGGGCCCACGTGATTTCCGGGTGGGGCCCACGTGATTTCCGGGTGGGGCCCACGTGATTTCCGGGTGGGGCCCACGTGATTTCCCCGTGGGGCCCACGTGATTTCCCCGTGGGGCCCACGTGATTTCCCCGTGGGGCCCACGTGATTTCCGGGTGGGGCCCACGTGATTTCCGGGTGGGGCCCACGTGATTTCCGGGTGGGGCCCACGTGATTTCCGGGTGGGGCCCACGTGATTTCCGGGTGGGGCCCACGTGATTTCCCCGTGGGGCCCACGTGATTTCCGTGTGGGGCCCACGTGATTTCCCCGTGGGGCCCACGTGATTTCCGGGTGGGGCCCATGGGATTTCCCCGTGGGGCCCACGTGATTTCCGGGTGGGGCCCACGTGATTTCCCCGTGAGGCCCACGTGATTTCCCCGTGGGGCCCACGTGATTTCCGGGTGGGGCCCACGTGATTTCCGGGTGGGGCCCACGTGATTTCTGGGTGGGGCCCACGTGATTTCCGGGTGGGGCCCACGTGATTTCCGGCTGTGGCCCACGTGATTTCCGGGTGGGGCCCACGTGATTTCCGGGTGGGGCCCACGTGATTTCCACGTGGGGCCCACGTGATTTCCGGGTGGGGCCCACGTGATTTCCGGGTGGGGCCCCCGTGATTTCCGGGTGGGGCCCACGTGATTTCCGGGTGGGGCCCACGTGATTTCCGGGTGGGGCCCACGTGATTTCCGGGTGGGGCCCACGTGATTTCCCCGTGGGGCCCACGTGATTTCCGGGTGGGGCCCACGTGATTTCCGGGTGGGGCCCACGTGATTTCCGGGTGGGGCCCACGTGATTTCCGGGTGGGGCCCACGTGATTTCCGGGTGGGGCCCACGTGATTTCCGGGTGGGGCCCACGTGATTTCCGGGTGGGGCCCACGTGATTTCCGGGTGGGGCCCACATGATTTCCCCGTCTGGCCCACGTGATTTCCGGGTGGGGCCCACGTGATTTCCGGGTGGGGCCCACGTGATTTCCGGGTGGGGCCCACGTGATTTCCGGGTGGGGCCCACATGATTTCCCCGTGGGGCCCACGTGATTTCCGGGTGGGGCCCACGTGATTTCCGGGTGGGGCCCACGTGATTTCCGGGTGGGGCCAACGTGATTTCCGGGTGGGCCCCACGTGATTTCCGGGTGGGGCCCACGTGATTTCCGGGTGGGGCCCACGTGATTTCCGGCTGGGGCCCACGTGATTTCCGGGTGGGGCCCACGTGATTTCCGGGTGGGGCCCACGTGATTTCCCCGTGGGGCCCACGTGATTTCCGGGTGGGGCCCACGTGATTTCCGGCTGGGGCCCACGTGATTTCCGGGTGGGGCCCACGTGATTTCCGGGTGGGGCCCACGTGATTTCCCGGTGGGGCCCACGTGATTTCCGGGTGGGGCCCACGTGATTTCCGGGTGGGGCCCACGTGATTTCCGGGTGGGGCCCACGTGATTTCCGGTTGGGGCCCACGTGATTTCCCGCTGGGGCCCACGTGATTTCCGGGTGGGGCCCACGTGATTTCCGGGTGGGGCCCACGTGATTTCCGGGTGGGGCCCACGTGATTTCCGGGTGGGGCCCACGTGATTTCCGGGTGGGGCCCACGTGATTTCCGGGTGGGGCCCACGTGATTTCCGGGTGGGGCCCACGTGATTTCCGGGTGGGGCCCACGTGATTTCCGGGTGGGGCCCACGTGATTTCCGGGTGGGTCCCACGTGATTTCCGGGTGGGGCCCACGTGATTTCCGGGTGGGGCCCACGTGATTTCCGGGTGGGGCCCACGTGATTTCCGGGTGGGGCCCACGTGATTTCCGGGTGGGGCCCACGTGATTTCCGGGTGGGGCCCACGTGATTTCCGGGTGGGGCCCACGTGATTTCCGGGTGGGGCCCACGTGATTTCCCCGTGGGGCCCACGTGATTTCCCCGTGGGGCCCACGTGATTTCCCCGTGGGGCCCACGTGATTTCCGGGTGGGGCCCACGTGATTTCCGGGTGGGGCCCACGTGATTTCCGGGTGGGGCCCACGTGATTTCCCCGTGGGGCCCACGTGATTTCCCCGTGGGGCCCACGTGATTTCCGGGTGGGGCCCACGTGATTTCCGGGTGGGGCCCACGTGATTTCCGGGTGGGGCCCACGTGATTTCCCCGTGGGGCCCACGTGATTTCCGGGTGGGGCCCATGGGATTTCCCCGTGGGGCCCACGTGATTTCCGGGTGGGGCCCACGTGATTTCCCCGTGAGGCCCACGTGATTTCCCCGTGGGGCCCACGTGATTTCCGGGTGGGGCCCACGTGATTTCCGGGTGGGGCCCACGTGATTTCTGGGTGGGGCCCACGTGATTTCCGGGTGGGGCCCACGTGATTTCCGGCTGTGGCCCACGTGATTTCCGGGTGGGGCCCACGTGATTTCCGGGTGGGGCCCACGTGATTTCCACGTGGGGCCCACGTGATTTCCGGGTGGGGCCCACGTGATTTCCGGGTGGGGCCCCCGTGATTTCCGGGTGGGGCCCACGTGATTTCCGGGTGGGGCCCACGTGATTTCCGGGTGGGGCCCACGTGATTTCCGGGTGGGGCCCACGTGATTTCCCCGTGGGGCCCACGTGATTTCCGGGTGGGGCCCACGTGATTTCCGGGTGGGGCCCACGTGATTTCCGGGTGGGGCCCACGTGATTTCCGGGTGGGGCCCACGTGATTTCCGGGTGGGGCCCACGTGATTTCCGGGTGGGGCCCACGTGATTTCCGGGTGGGGCCCACGTGATTTCCGGGTGGGGCCCACATGATTTCCCCGTCTGGCCCACGTGATTTCCGGGTGGGGCCCACGTGATTTCCGGGTGGGGCCCACGTGATTTCCGGGTGGGGCCCACGTGATTTCCGGGTGGGGCCCACATGATTTCCCCGTGGGGCCCACGTGATTTCCGGGTGGGGCCCACGTGATTTCCGGGTGGGGCCCACGTGATTTCCGGGTGGGGCCCACGTGATTTCCGGGTGGGCCCCACGTGATTTCCGGGTGGGGCCCACGTGATTTCCGGGTGGGGCCCACGTGATTTCCGGCTGGGGCCCACGTGATTTCCGGGTGGGGCCCACGTGATTTCCGGGTGGGGCCCACGTGATTTCCCCGTGGGGCCCACGTGATTTCCGGGTGGGGCCCACGTGATTTCCGGCTGGGGCCCACGTGATTTCCGGGTGGGGCCCACGTGATTTCCGGGTGGGGCCCACGTGTTTTTCGGGTGGGGCCCACGTGATTTCCGGGTGGGGCCCACGTGATTTCCGGGTGGGGCCCACGTGATTTCCGGGTGGGGCCCACGTGATTTCCCCGTGGGGCCCACGTGATTTCCGGCTGGGGCCCACGTGATTTCCGGATGGGGCCCACGTGATTTCCGGGTGGGGCCCACGTGATTTCCCCGTGGGGCCCACGTGATTTCCGGCTGGTGCCCACGTGATTTCCGGGTGGGGCCCACGTGATTTCCGGGTGGGGCCCACGTGATTTCCCCGTGGGGCCCACGTGATTTCCCCGTGGGGCCCACGTGATTTCCGGCTGGGGCCCACGTGATTTCCGGCTGGGGCCCACGTGATTTCCGGGTGGGGCCCACGTGATTTCCGGGTGGGGCCCACGTGATTTCCGGGTGGGGCCCACGTGATTTCCGGGTGGGGCCCACGTGATTTCCGGGTGGGGCCCACGTGATTTCCGGGTGGGGCCCACGTGATTTCCGGGTGGGGCCCACGAGATTTCCGGGTGGGGCCCACGAGATTTCCCCGTGGGGCCCACGTGATTTCCGGGTGGGGCCCACGTGATTTCCGGGTGGGCCCCACGTGATTTCCGGGTGGGGCCAACGTGATTTCCGGGTGGGGCCCACGTGATTTCCGGGTGGGGCCCACGTGATTTCCGGGTGGGGCCCACGTGATTTCCGGGTGGGGCCCACGTGATTTCCGGGTGGGGCCCACGTGATTTCCGGGTGGGGCCCACCTGATTTCCGGGTGGGGCCCACCTGATTTCCGGGTGGGGCCCAGGTGATTTCCGGGTGGGGCCCACTTGATTTCCGGGTGGGCCCCACGTGATTTCCGTTTGGGGCCCACGTGATTTCCGGGTGGGGCCCACGTGATTTCCGGGTGGGCCCCACGTGATTTCCGGGTGGGGCCCACGTGATTTCCGGGTGGGGCCCACGTGATTTCCGGGTGGGGCCCACGTGATTTCCGGGTGGGGCCCACGTGATTTCCGGGTGGGGCCCACGTGATTTCCGGGTGGGGCCCACGTGATTTCCGGGTGGGGCCCACGTGATTTCCGGGTGGGGCCCACGTGATTTCCGGGTGGGGCCCACGTGATTTCCGGGTGGGGCCCACGTGATTTCCGGGTGGGGCCCACGTGATTTCCGGGTGGGGCCCACGTGATTTCCGGCTGGGGCCCACGTGATTTCCGGGTGGTGCCCACGTGATTTCCCGGTGGGGCCCACGTGATTTCCCCGTGGGGCCCACGTGATTTCCGGGTGGGCCCCACGTGATTTCCGGGTGAGGCCCACGTGATTTCCCCGTGGGGCCCACGTGATTTCCCCATGGGGCCCACGTGATTTCCGGGTGGGGCCCACGTGATTTCCGGGTGGGGCCCACATGATTTCCCCGTCTGGCCCACGTGATTTCCGGGTGGGGCCCACGTGATTTCCGGGTGGGGCCCACGTGATTTCCGGGTGGGGCCCACGTGATTTCCGGGTGGGGCCCACATGATTTCCCCGTGGGGCCCACGTGATTTCCGGGTGGGGCCCACGTGATTTCCGGGTGGGGCCCACGTGATTTCCGGGTGGGGCCCACGTGATTTCCGGGTGGGCCCCACGTGATTTCCGGGTGGGGCCCACGTGATTTCCGGGTGGGGCCCACGTGATTTCCGGCTGGGGCCCACGTGATTTCCGGGTGGGGCCCACGTGATTTCCGGGTGGGGCCCACGTGATTTCCCCGTGGGGCCCACGTGATTTCCGGGTGGGGCCCACGTGATTTCCGGGTGGGGCCCACGTGATTTCCGGGTGGGGCCCACGTGATTTCCGGGTGGGGCCCACGTGATTTCCGGGTGGGGCCCACGTGATTTCCGGGTGGGGCCCACGTGATTTCCGGGTGGGGCCCACGTGATTTCCCCGTGGGGCCCACGTGATTTCCGGGTGGGGCCCACGTGATTTCCGGGTGGGGCCCACGTGATTTCCCGGTGGGGCCCACGTGATTTCCCCGTGGGGCCCACGTGATTTCCGGGTGGGGCCCACGTGATTTCCGGGTGGGGCCCACGTGATTTCCCGGTGGGGCCCACGTGATTTCCCCGTGGGGCCCACGTGATTTCCGGGTGGGGCCCACGTGATTTCCGGGTGGGGCCCACGTGATTTCCCGGTGGGGCCCACGTGATTTCCGGGTGGGGCCCACGTGATTTCCGGGTGGGGCCCACGTGATTTCCGGGTGGGCCCCACGTGATTTCCGTGTGGGGCCCACGTGATTTCCGGGTGGGGCCCACGTGATTTCCGGGTGGGGCCCACGTGATTTCCGGGTGGGGCCCACGTGATTTCCGGCTGGGGCCCACGTGATTTCCGGGTGGTGCCCACGTGATTTCCCGGTGGGGCCCACGTGATTTCCCCGTGGGGCCCACGTGATTTCCGGGTGGGCCCCACGTGATTTCCGGGTGAGGCCCACGTGATTTCCCCGTGGGGCCCACGTGATTTCCCCATGGGGCCCACGTGATTTCCGGGTGGGGCCCACGTGATTTCCGGGTGGGGCCCACGTGATTTCCGGGTGGGGCCCACGTGATTTCCGGGTGGGGCCCACGTGATTTCCGGGTGGGGCCCACGTGATTTCCGGGTGGGGCCCACGTGATTTCCGGGTGGGGCCCACGTGATTTCCGGGTGGGGCCCACGTGATTTCCGGGTGGGGCCCACGTGATTTCCCCGTGGGGCCCACGTGATTTCCCCGTGGGGCCCACGTGATTTCCGGCTGGGGCCCACGTGATTTCCGGGTGGGGCCCACGTGATTTCCGGGTGGGGCCCACGTGATTTCCGGGTGGGGCCCACGTGATTTCCGGGTGGGGCCCACGTGATTTCCGGGTGGGGCCCACGTGATTTCCGGGTGGGGCCCACGTGATTTCCGGGTGGGCCCCACGTGATTTCCGTGTGGGCCCCACGTGATTTCCGGGTGGGGCCCACGTGATTTCCGGGTGGGGCCCACGTGATTTCCGGGTGGGGCCCACGTGATTTCCGGGTGGGGCCCACGTGATTTCCGGGTGGGGCCCACGTGATTTCCGGGTGGGGCCCACGTGATTTCCCCGTGGGGCCCACGTGATTTCCCCGTGGGGCCCACGTGATTTCCGGCTGGGGCCCACGTGATTTCCGGGTGGGGCCCACGTGATTTCCGGGTGGGGCCCACGTGATTTCCGGGTGGGGCCCACGTGATTTCCGGGTGGGGCCCACGTGATTTCCGGGTGGGGCCCACGTGATTTCCGGGTGGGGCCCACGTGATTTCCGGGTGGGGCCCACGTGATTTCCGGGTGGGGCCCACGTGATTTCCCCGTGGGGCCCACGTGATTTCCGGCTGGGGCCCACGTGATTTCCGGGTGGGGCCCACGTGATTTCCGGGTGGGGCCCACGTGATTTCCGGGTGGGGCCCACGTGATTTCCGGGTGGGGCCCACGTGATTTCCGGGTGGGGCCCACGTGATTTCCGGGTGGGCCCCACGTGATTTCCGGGTGGGGCCCACGTGATTTCCGGGTGGGGCCCACGTGATTTCCCCGTGGGGCCCACGTGATTTCCCCGTGGGGCCCACGTGATTTCCGGGTGGTCCCACGTGATTTCCGGGTGGGGCCCACGTGATTTCCGGGTGGGGCCCACGTGATTTCCGGGTGGGGCCCACGTGATTTCCCCGTGGGGCCCACGTGATTTCCGGGTGGGGCCCACGTGATTTCCCCGTGGGGCCCACGTGATTTCCGGGTGGGGCCCACGTGATTTCCCCGTGGGGCCCACGTGATTTCCGGGTGGGGCCCACGGGATTTCCCCGTGGCGCCCACGTGATTTCCGGGTGGGGCCCACGTGATTTCCCCGTGAGGCCCACGTGATTTCCCCGTGGGGCCCACGTGATTTCCGGGTGGGGCCCACGTGATTTCCGCGTGGGGCCCACGTGATTTCCCCGTGGGGCCCACGTGATTTCCCCGTGGGGCCCACGTGATTTCCGGGTGGGGCCCACGTGATTTCCGGGTGGGGCCCACGTGATTTCCGGGTGGGGCCCACGTGATTTCCGGGTGGGGCCCACGTGATTTCCGGGTGGGGCCCACGTGATTTCCGGGTGGGGCCCACGTGATTTCCCCGTGGGGCCCACGTGTTTTCCGGGTGGGGCCCACGTGATTTCCGGGTGGGGCCCACGTGATTTCCCCGTGGGGCCCACGTGATTTCCGGGTGGGGCCCACGTGATTTCCCCGTGGGGCCCACGTGATTTCCGGGTGGGGCCCATGGGATTTCCCCGTGGGGCCCACGTGATTTCCGTGTGGGGCCCACGTGATTTCCCCGTGAGGCCCACGTGATTTCCCCGTGGGGCCCACGTGATTTCCGGGTGGGGCCCACGTGATTTCCGGGTGGGGCCCACGTGATTTCTGGGTGGGGCCCACGTGATTTCCGGGTGGGGCCCACGTGATTTCCGGCTGTGGCCCACGTGATTTCCGGGTGGGGCCCACGTGATTTCCGGGTGGGGCCCACGTGATTTCCACGTGGGGCCCACGTGATTTCCGGGTGTGGCCCACGTGATTTCCGGGTGGGGCCCCCGTGATTTCCGGGTGGGGCCCACGTGATTTCCGGGTGGGGCCCACGTGATTTCCGGGTGGGGCCCACGTGATTTCCGGGTGGGGCCCACGTGATTTCCCCGTGGGGCCCACGTGATTTCCGGGTGGGGCCCACGTGATTTCCGGGTGGGGCCCACGTGATTTCCGGGTGGGGCCCACGTGATTTCCGGGTGGGGCCCACGTGATTTCCGGGTGGGGCCCACGTGATTTCCGGGTGGGGCCCACGTGATTTCCGGGTGGGGCCCACGTGATTTCCGGGTGGGGCCCACATGATTTCCCCGTCTGGCCCACGTGATTTCCGGGTGGGGCCCACGTGATTTCCGGGTGGGGCCCACGTGATTTCCGGGTGGGGCCCACGTGATTTCCGGGTGGGGCCCACATGATTTCCCCGTGGGGCCCACGTGATTTCCGGGTGGGGCCCACGTGATTTCCGGGTGGGGCCCACGTGATTTCCGGGTGGGGCCCACGTGATTTCCGGGTGGGCCCCACGTGATTTCCGGGTGGGGCCCACGTGATTTCCGGGTGGGGCCCACGTGATTTCCGGCTGGGGCCCACGTGATTTCCGGGTGGGGCCCACGTGATTTCCGGGTGGGGCCCACGTGATTTCCCCGTGGGGCCCACGTGATTTCCGGGTGGGGCCCACGTGATTTCCGGCTGGGGCCCACGTGATTTCCGGGTGGGGCCCACGTGATTTCCGGGTGGGGCCCACGTGATTTCCCGGTGGGGCCCACGTGATTTCCGGGTGGGGCCCACGTGATTTCCGGGTGGGGCCCACGTGATTTCCGGGTGGGGCCCACGTGATTTCCGGTTGGGGCCCACGTGATTTCCGGCTGGGGCCCACGTGATTTCCGGGTGGGGCCCACGTGATTTCCGGGTGGGGCCCACGTGATTTCCGGGTGGGGCCCACGTGATTTCCGGGTGGGGCCCACGTGATTTCCGGGTGGGGCCCACGTGATTTCCGGGTGGGGCCCACGTGATTTCCGGGTGGGGCCCACGTGATTTCCGGGTGGGGCCCACGTGATTTCCGGGTGGGGCCCACGTGATTTCCGGGTGGGGCCCACGTGATTTCCGGGTGGGGCCCACGTGATTTCCGGGTGGGGCCCACGTGATTTCCGGGTGGGGCCCACGTGATTTCCGGGTGGGGCCCACGTGATTTCCGGGTGGGGCCCACGTGATTTCCGGGTGGGGCCCACGTGATTTCCGGGTGGGGCCCACGTGATTTCCCCGTGGGGCCCACGTGATTTCCCCGTGGGGCCCACGTGATTTCCGGGTGGGGCCCACGTGATTTCCGGGTGGGGCCCACGTGATTTCCGGGTGGGGCCCACGTGATTTCCGGGTGGGGCCCACGTGATTTCCCCGTGGGGCCCACGTGATTTCCGGGTGGGGCCCACGTGATTTCCCCGTGGGGCCCACGTGATTTCCGGGTGGGGCCCACGTGATTTCCCCGTGGGGCCCACGTGATTTCCGGGTGGGGCCCATGGGATTTCCCCGTGGGGCCCACGTGATTTCCGGGTGGGGCCCACGTGATTTCCCCGTGAGGCCCACGTGATTTCCCCGTGGGGCCCACGTGATTTCCGGGTGGGGCCCACGTGATTTCCTGGTGGGGCCCACGTGATTTCCGGGTGGGGCCCACATGATTTCCCCGTGGGGCCCACGTGATTTCCGGGTGGGGCCCACGTGATTTCCGGGTGGGGCCCACGTGATTTCCGGGTGGGGCCCACGTGATTTCCGGGTGGGCCCCACGTGATTTCCGGGTGGGGCCCACGTGATTTCCGGGTGGGGCCCACGTGATTTCCGGCTGGGGCCCACGTGATTTCCGGGTGGGGCCCACGTGATTTCCGGGTGGGGCCCACGTGATTTCCCCGTGGGGCCCACGTGATTTCCGGGTGGGGCCCACGTGATTTCCGGCTGGGGCCCACGTGATTTCCGGGTGGGGCCCACGTGATTTCCGGGTGGGGCCCACGTGATTTCCCGGTGGGGCCCACGTGATTTCCGGGTGGGGCCCACGTGATTTCCGGGTGGGGCCCACGTGATTTCCGGGTGGGGCCCACGTGATTTCCGGTTGGGGCCCACGTGATTTCCGGCTGGGGCCCACGTGATTTCCGGCTGGGGCCCACGTGATTTCCGGGTGGGGCCCACGTGATTTCCGGGTGGGGCCCACGTGATTTCCGGGTGGGGCCCACGTGATTTCCGGGTGGGGCCCACGTGATTTCCGGGTGGGGCCCACGTGATTTCCGGGTGGGGCCCACGTGATTTCCGGGTGGGGCCCACGTGATTTCCGGGTGGGGCCCACGTGATTTCCGGGTGGGGCCCACGTGATTTCCGGGTGGGGCCCACGTGATTTCCGGGTGGGGCCCACGTGATTTCCGGGTGGGGCCCACGTGATTTCCGGGTGGGGCCCACGTGATTTCCGGGTGGGGCCCACGTGATTTCCGGGTGGGGCCCACGTGATTTCCGGGTGGGGCCCACGTGATTTCCGGGTGGGGCCCACGTGATTTCCCCGTGGGGCCCACGTGATTTCCCCGTGGGGCCCACGTGATTTCCCCGTGGGGCCCACGTGATTTCCGGGTGGGCCCCACGTGATTTCCGGGTGGGGCCCACGTGATTTCCGGGTGGGGCCCACGTGATTTCCGGGTGGGGCCCACGTGATTTCCCCGTGGGGCCCACGTGATTTCCGGGTGGGGCCCACGTGATTTCCCCGTGGGGCCCACGTGATTTCCGGGTGGGGCCCACGTGATTTCCCCGTGGGGCCCACGTGATTTCCGGGTGGGGCCCATGGGATTTCCCCGTGGGGCCCACGTGATTTCCGGGTGGGGCCCACGTGATTTCCCCGTGAGGCCCACGTGATTTCCCCGTGGGGCCCACGTGATTTCCGGGTGGGGCCCACGTGATTTCCGGGTGGGGCCCACGTGATTTCTGGGTGGGGCCCACGTGATTTCCGGGTGGGGCCCACGTGATTTCCGGCTGTGGCCCACGTGATTTCCGGGTGGGGCCCACGTGATTTCCGGGTGGGGCCCACGTGATTTCCACGTGGGGCCCACGTGATTTCCGGGTGTGGCCCACGTGATTTCCGGGTGGGGCCCCCGTGATTTCCGGGTGGGGCCCACGTGATTTCCGGGTGGGGCCCACGTGATTTCCGGGTGGGCCCCACGTGATTTCCGGGTGGGGCCCACGTGATTTCCCCGTGGGGCCCACGTGATTTCCGGGTGGGGCCCACGTGATTTCCGGGTGGGGCCCACGTGATTTCCGGGTGGGGCCCACGTGATTTCCGGGTGGGGCCCACGTGATTTCCGGGTGGGGCCCACGTGATTTCCGGGTGGGGCCCACGTGATTTCCGGGTGGGGCCCACGTGATTTCCCCGTCTGGCCCACGTGATTTCCGGGTGGGGCCCACGTGATTTCCGGGTGGGGCCCACGTGATTTCCGGGTGGGGCCCACGTGATTTCCGGGTGGGGCCCACATGATTTCCCCGTGGGGCCCACGTGATTTCCGGGTGGGGCCCACGTGATTTCCGGGTGGGGCCCACGTGATTTCCGGGTGGGGCCCACGTGATTTCCGGGTGGGCCCCACGTGATTTCCGGGTGGGGCCCACGTGATTTCCGGGTGGGGCCCACGTGATTTCCGGCTGGGGCCCACGTGATTTCCGGGTGGGGCCCACGTGATTTCCGGGTGGGGCCCACGTGATTTCCCCGTGGGGCCCACGTGATTTCCGGGTGGGGCCCACGTGATTTCCGGCTGGGGCCCACGTGATTTCCGGGTGGGGCCCACGTGATTTCCGGGTGGGGCCCACGTGTTTTTCGGGTGGGGCCCACGTGATTTCCGGGTGGGGCCCACGTGATTTCCGGGTGGGGCCCACGTGATTTCCGGGTGGGGCCCACGTGATTTCCCCGTGGGGCCCACGTGATTTCCGGCTGGGGCCCACGTGATTTCCGGATGGGGCCCACGTGATTTCCGGGTGGGGCCCACGTGATTTCCCCGTGGGGTCCACGTGATTTCCGGCTGGTGCCCACGTGATTTCCGGGTGGGGCCCACGTGATTTCCGGGTGGGGCCCACGTGATTTCCCCGTGGGGCCCACGTGATTTCCCCGTGGGGCCCACGTGATTTCCGGCTGGGGCCCACGTGATTTCCGGCTGGGGCCCACGTGATTTCCGGGTGGGGCCCACGTGATTTCCGGGTGGGGCCCACGTGATTTCCGGGTGGGGCCCACGTGATTTCCGGGTGGGGCCCACGTGATTTCCGGGTGGGGCCCACGTGATTTCCGGGTGGGGCCCACGTGATTTCCGGGTGGGGCCCACGAGATTTCCGGGTGGGGCCCACGAGATTTCCCCGTGGGGCCCACGTGATTTCCGGGTGGGGCCCACGTGATTTCCGGGTGGGCCCCACGTGATTTCCGGGTGGGGCCAACGTGATTTCCGGGTGGGGCCCACGTGATTTCCGGGTGGGGCCCACGTGATTTCCGGGTGGGGCCCACGTGATTTCCGGGTGGGGCCCACGTGATTTCCGGGTGGGGCCCACGTGATTTCCGGGTGGGGCCCACCTGATTTCCGGGTGGGGCCCACGTGATTTCCGGGTGGGGCCCAGGTGATTTCCGGGTGGGGCCCACTTGATTTCCGGGTGGGCCCCACGTGATTTCCGTTTGGGGCCCACGTGATTTCCGGGTGGGGCCCACGTGATTTCCGGGTGGGCCCCACGTGATTTCCGGGTGGGGCCCACGTGATTTCCGGGTGGGGCCCACGTGATTTCCGGGTGGGGCCCACGTGATTTCCGGGTGGGGCCCACGTGATTTCCGGGTGGGGCCCACGTGATTTCCGGGTGGGGCCCACGTGATTTCCGGGTGGGGCCCACGTGATTTCCGGGTGGGGCCCACGTGATTTCCGGGTGGGGCCCACGTGATTTCCCCGTGGGGCCCACGTGATTTCCGGGTGGGGCCCACGTGATTTCCGGGTGGGGCCCACGTGATTTCCCGGTGGGGCCCACGTGATTTCCCCGTGGGGCCCACGTGATTTCCGGGTGGGGCCCACGTGATTTCCGGGTGGGGCCCTCGTGATTTCCCGGTGGGGCCCACGTGATTTCCCCGTGGGGCCCACGTGATTTCCGGGTGGGGCCCACGTGATTTCCGGGTGGGGCCCACGTGATTTCCCGGTGGGGCCCACGTGATTTCCGGGTGGGGCCCACGTGATTTCCGGGTGGGGCCCACGTGATTTCCGGGTGGGCCCCACGTGATTTCCGTGTGGGGCCCACGTGATTTCCGGGTGGGGCCCACGTGATTTCCGGGTGGGGCCCACGTGATTTCCGGGTGGGGCCCACGTGATTTCCGGCTGGGGCCCACGTGATTTCCGGGTGGTGCCCACGTGATTTCCCGGTGGGGCCCACGTGATTTCCCCGTGGGGCCCACGTGATTTCCGGGTGGGCCCCACGTGATTTCCGGGTGAGGCCCACGTGATTTCCCCGTGGGGCCCACGTGATTTCCCCATGGGGCCCACGTGATTTCCGGGTGGGGCCCACGTGATTTCCGGGTGGGGCCCACATGATTTCCCCGTCTGGCCCACGTGATTTCCGGGTGGGGCCCACGTGATTTCCGGGTGGGGCCCACGTGATTTCCGGGTGGGGCCCACGTGATTTCCGGGTGGGGCCCACATGATTTCCCCGTGGGGCCCACGTGATTTCCGGGTGGGGCCCACGTGATTTCCGGGTGGGGCCCACGTGATTTCCGGGTGGGGCCCACGTGATTTCCGGGTGGGCCCCACGTGATTTCCGGGTGGGGCCCACGTGATTTCCGGGTGGGGCCCACGTGATTTCCGGCTGGGGCCCACGTGATTTCCGGGTGGGGCCCACGTGATTTCCGGGTGGGGCCCACGTGATTTCCCCGTGGGGCCCACGTGATTTCCGGGTGGGGCCCACGTGATTTCCGGCTGGGGCCCACGTGATTTCCGGGTGGGGCCCACGTGATTTCCGGGTGGGGCCCACGTGTTTTCCGGGTGGGGCCCACGTGATTTCCGGGTGGGGCCCACGTGATTTCCGGGTGGGGCCCACGTGATTTCCCCGTGGGGCCCACGTGATTTCCCCGTGGGGCCCACGTGATTTCCGGCTGGGGCCCACGTGATTTCCGGATGGGGCCCACGTGATTTCCGGGTGGGGCCCACGTGATTTCCCCGTGGGGCCCACGTGATTTCCGGCTGGTGCCCACGTGATTTCCGGGTGGGGCCCACGTGATTTCCGGGTGGGGCCCACGTGATTTCCCCGTGGGGCCCACGTGATTTCCCCGTGGGGCCCACGTGATTTCCGGCTGGGGCCCACGTGATTTCCGGCTGGGGCCCACGTGATTTCCGGGTGGGGCCCACGTGATTTCCGGCTGGGGCCCACGTGATTTCCGGGTGGGGCCCACGTGATTTCCGGGTGGGGCCCACGTGATTTCCGGGTGGGGCCCACGTGATTTCCGGGTGGGGCCCACGTGATTTCCGGGTGGGGCCCACGTGATTTCCGGGTGGGGCCCACGTAATTTCCGGGTGGGGCCCACGAGATTTCCGGGTGGGGCCCACGAGATTTCCCCGTGGGGCCCACGTGATTTCCCCGTGGGGCCCACGTGATTTCCGGGTGGGCCCCAAGTGATTTCCGGGTGGGGCCCACGTGATTTCCGGGTGGGGCCCACGTGATTTCCGGGTGGGGCCCACGTGATTTCCGGGTGGGGCCCACGTGATTTCCGGGTGGGGCCCACGTGATTTCCGGGTGGGGCCCACGTGATTTCCGGGTGGGGCCCACCTGATTTCCGGGTGGGGCCCACGTGATTTCCGGGTGGGGCCCAGGTGATTTCCGGGTGGGGCCCACTTGATTTCCGGGTGGGCCCCACGTGATTTCCGTTTGGGGCCCACGTGATTTCCGGGTGGGGCCCACGTGATTTCCGGGTGGGCCCCACGTGATTTCCGGGTGGGGCCCACGTGATTTCCGGGTGGGGCCCACGTGATTTCCGGGTGGGGCCCACGTGATTTCCGGGTGGGGCCCACGTGATTTCCGGCTGGGGCCCACGTGATTTCCGGGTGGGGCCCACGTGATTTCCGGGTGGGGCCCACGTGATTTCCGGGTGGGGCCCACGTGATTTCCGGGTGGGGCCCACGTGATTTCCGGGTGGGGCCCACGTGATTTCCGGGTGGGGCCCACGTGATTTCCGGGTGGGGCCCACGTGATTTCCGGGTGGGGCCCACGTGATTTCCGGCTGGGGCCCACGTGATTTCCGGCTGGGGCCCACGTGATTTCCGGGTGGGGCCCACGTGATTTCCGGGTGGGGCCCACGTGATTTCCGGGTGGGGCCCACGTGATTTCCGGGTGGGGCCCACGTGATTTCCGGGTGGGGCCCACGTGATTTCCGGGTGGGGCCCACGTGATGTCCGGGTGGGGCCCACGTGATTTCCGGGTGGGCCCCACGTGATTTCCGTGTGGGGCCCACGTGATTTCCGGGTGGGGCCCACGTGATTTCCCCGTGGGGCCCACGTGATTTCCCCGTGGGGCCCACGTGATTTCCGGGTGGTCCCACGTGATTTCCGGGTGGGGCCCACGTGATTTCCGGGTGGGGCCCACGTGATTTCCGGGTGGGGCCCACGTGATTTCCCCGTGGGGCCCACGTGATTTCCGGGTGGGGCCCACGTGATTTCCCCGTGGGGCCCACGTGATTTCCGGGTGGGGCCCACGTGATTTCCCCGTGGGGCCCACGTGATTTCCGGGTGGGGCCCACGGGATTTCCCCGTGGGGCCCACGTGATTTCCGGGTGGGGCCCACGTGATTTCCCCGTGAGGCCCACGTGATTTCCCCGTGGGGCCCACGTGATTTCCGGGTGGGGCCCACGTGATTTCCCCGTGGGGCCCACGTGATTTCCGGGTGGGGCCCACGTGATTTCCCCGTGGGGCCCACGTGATTTCCGGGTGGGGCCCACGTGATTTCCCCGTGGGGCCCACGTGATTTCCGGGTGGGGCCCACGTGATTTCCCCGTGGGGCCCACGTGATTTCCGGGTGGGGCCCACGGGATTTCCCCGTGGGGCCCACGTGATTTCCGGGTGGTCCCACGTGATTTCCGGGTGGGGCCCACGTGATTTCCGGGTGGGGCCCACGTGATTTCCGGGTGGGGCCCACGTGATTTCCCCGTGGGGCCCACGTGATTTCCGGGTGGGGCCCACGTGATTTCCCCGTGGGGCCCACGTGATTTCCGGGTGGGGCCCACGTGATTTCCCCGTGGGGCCCACGTGATTTCCGGGTGGGGCCCACGGGATTTCCCCGTGGGGCCCACGTGATTTCCGGGTGGGGCCCACGTGATTTCCCCGTGAGGCCCACGTGATTTCCCCGTGGGGCCCACGTGATTTCCGGGTGGGGCCCACGTGATTTCCGCGTGGGGCCCACGTGATTTCCGGGTGGGGCCCACGTGATTTCCGGGTGGGGCCCACGTGATTTCCGGCTGTGGCCCACGTGATTTCCGGGTGGGGCCCACGTGATTTCCGGGTGGGGCCCACGTGATTTCCCCGTGGGGCCCACGTGATTTCCGGGTGGTCCCACGGGATTTCCGGGTGGGGCCCACGTGATTTCCGGGTGGGGCCCACGTGATTTCCGGGTGGGGCCCACGTGATTTCCGGGTGGGGCCCACGTGATTTCCGGGTGGGGCCCCCGTGATTTCCGGGTGGGGCCCACGTGATTTCCGGGTGGGGCCCACGTGATTTCCGGGTGGGGCCCACGTGATTTCCGGGTGGGGCCCACGTGATTTCCCCGTGGGGCCCACGTGATTTCCGGGTGGGGCCCACGTGATTTCCGGGTGGGGCCCACGTGATTTCCGGGTGGGGCCCACGTGATTTCCGGGTGGGGCCCACGTGATTTCCGGGTGGGGCCCACGTGATTTCCGGGTGGGGCCCACGTGATTTCCGGGTGGGGCCCACGTGATTTCCGGGTGGGGCCCACATGATTTCCCCGTCTGGCCCACGTGATTTCCGGGTGGGGCCCACGTGATTTCCGGGTGGGGCCCACGTGATTTCCGGGTGGGGCCCACGTGATTTCCGGGTGGGGCCCACATGATTTCCCCGTGGGGCCCACGTGATTTCCGGGTGGGGCCCACGTGATTTCCGGGTGGGGCCCACGTGATTTCCGGGTGGGGCCCACGTGATTTCCGGGTGGGGCCCACGTGATTTCCGGGTGGGGCCCACGTGATTTCCCCGTGGGGCCCACGTGATTTCCGGGTGGGGCCCACGTGATTTCCGGGTGGGGCCCACGTGATTTCCGGGTGGGGCCCACGTGATTTCCGGGTGGGGCCCACGTGATTTCCGGGTGGGGCCCACGTGATTTCCGGCTGGGGCCCACGTGATTTCCGGGTGGGGCCCACGTGATTTCCGGGTGGGGCCCACGTGATTTCCCCGTGGGGCCCACGTGATTTCCGGGTGGGGCCCACGTGATTTCCGGCTGGGGCCCACGTGATTTCCGGGTGGGGCCCACGTGATTTCCGGGTGGGGCCCACGTGTTTTCCGGGTGGGGCCCACGTGATTTCCGGGTGGGGCCCACGTGATTTCCGGGTGGGGCCCACGTGATTTCCGGGTGGGGCCCACGTGATTTCCCCGTGGGGCCCACGTGATTTCCGGCTGGGGCCCACGTGATTTCCGGATGGGGCCCACGTGATTTCCAGGTGGGGCCCACGTGATTTCCCCGTGGGGCCCACGTGATTTCCGGCTGGTGCCCACGTGATTTCCGGGTGGGGCCCACGTGATTTCCGGGTGGGGCCCACGTGATTTCTCCGTGGGGCCCACGTGATTTCCCCGTGGGGCCCACGTGATTTCCGGCTGGGGCCCACGTGATTTCCGGCTGGGGCCCACGTGATTTCCGGGTGGGGCCCACGTGATTTCCGGGTGGGGCCCACGTGATTTCCGGGTGGGGCCCACGTGATTTCCGGGTGGGGCCCACGTGATTTCCGGGTGGGGCCCACGTGATTTCCGGGTGGGGCCCACGTGATTTCCGGGTGGGGCCCACGAGATTTCCGGGTGGGGCCCACGAGATTTCCCCGTGGGGCCCACGTGATTTCCGGGTGGGGCCCACGTGATTTCCGGGTGGGGCCCACGTGATTTCCGGGTGGGCCCCACGTGATTTCCGGGTGGGCCCCACGTGATTTCCGGGTGGGGCCCACGTGATTTCCGGGTGGGGCCCACGTGATTTCCGGGTGGGGCCCACGTGATTTCCGGGTGGGGCCCACGTGATTTCCGGGTGGGGCCCACGTGATTTCCGGGTGGGGCCCACCTGATTTCCGGGTGGGGCCCACGTGATTTCCGGGTGGGGCCCAGGTGATTTCCGGGTGGGGCCCACTTGATTTCCGGGTGGGCCCCACGTGATTTCCGTTTGGGGCCCACGTGATTTCCGGGTGGGGCCCACGTGATTTCCGGGTGGGCCCCACGTGATTTCCGGGTGGGGCCCACGTGATTTCCGGGTGGGGCCCACGTGATTTCCGGGTGGGGCCCACGTGATTTCCGGGTGGGGCCCACGTGATTTCCCCGTGGGGCCCACGTGATTTCCCCGTGGGGCCCACGTGATTTCCGGGTGGGGCCCACGTGATTTCCGGGTGGGGCCCACGTGATTTCCGGGTGGGGCCCACGAGATTTCCTCGTGGGGCCCACGTGATTTCCGGGTGGGGCCCACGTGATTTCCGGGTGGGGCCCACGTGATTTCCGGGTGGGGCCCACGTGATTTCCGGGTGGGGCCCACGTGATATTCGGGTGGGGCCCACGTGATTTCCGGGTGGGGCCCACGTGATTTCCGGGTGGGGCCCACGTGATTTCCGGGTGGGGCCCACGTGATTTCCGGGTGGGGCCCACGTGATTTCGGGGTGGGCCCCACGTGATTTCCGGGTGGGGCCCACGTGATTTCCGGGTGGGGCCCACGTGATTTCTGGGTGGGGCCCACGTGATTTCCGGGTGGGGCCCACGTGATTTCCGGGTGGGGCCCACGTGATTTCCCCGTGGGGCCCACGTGATTTCCCCGTGGGGCCCACGTGATTTCCGGGTGGGGCCCACGTGATTTCCCCGTGGGGCCCACGTGATTTCCCCGTGGGGCCCACGTGATTTCCGGGTGGGGCCCACGTGATTTCCGGGTGGGGCCCACGTGATTTCCGGGTGGGGCCCACGTGATTTCCGGCTGTGGCCCACGTGATTTCCGGGTGGGGCCCACGTGATTTCCGGGTGGGGCCCACGTGATTTCCGGGTGGGGCCCACGTGATTTCCGGGTGGGGCCCACGTGATTTCCCCGTGGGGCCCACGTGATTTCCGGGTGGGGCCCACGTGATTTCCGGGTGGGGCCCACGTGATTTCCGGGTGGGGCCCACGTGATTTCCGGGTGGGGCCCACGTGATTTCCGGGTGGGGCCCACGTGATTTCCGGCTGGGGCCCACGTGATTTCCGGGTGGGGCCCACGTGATTTCCGGGTGGGGCCCACGTGATTTCCCCATGGGGCCCACGTGATTTCCGGGTGGGGCCCACGTGATTTCCGGCTGGGGCCCACGTGATTTCCGGGTGGGGCCCACGTGATTTCCGGGTGGGGCCCACGTGTTTTCCGGGTGGGGCCCACGTGATTTCCGGGTGGGGCCCACGTGATTTCCGGTTGGGGCCCACGTGATTTCCGGGTGGGGCCCACGTGATTTCCCCGTGGGGCCCACGTGATTTCCGGCTGGGCCCCACGTGATTTCCGGATGGGGCCCACGTGATTTCCGGGTGGGGCCCACGTGATTTCCCCGTGGGGCCCACGTGATTTCCGGCTGGTGCCCACGTGATTTCCGGGTGGGGCCCACGTGATTTCCGGGTGGGGCCCACGTGATTTCCCCGTGGGGCCCACGTGATTTCCCCGTGGGGCCCACGTGATTTCCGGCTGGGGCCCACGTGATTTCCGGCTGGGGCCCACGTGATTTCCGGGTGGGGCCCACGTGATTTCCGGGTGGGGCCCACGTGATTTCCGGGTGGGGCCCACGTGATTTCCGGGTGGGGCCCACGTGATTTCCGGGTGGGGCCCACGTGATTTCCGGGTGGGGCCCACGTGATTTCCGGGTGGGGCCCACGAGATTTCCGGGTGGGGCCCACGAGATTTCCCCGTGGGGCCCACGTGATTTCCGGGTGGGGCCCACGTGATTTCCGGGTGGGGCCCACGTGATTTCCGGGTGGGCCCCACGTGATTTCCGGGTGGGGCCCACGTGATTTCCGGGTGGGGCCCACGTGATTTCCGGGTGGGGCCCACGTGATTTCCGGGTGGGGCCCACGTGATTTCCGGGTGGGGCCCACGTGATTTCCGGGTGGGGCCCACGTGATTTCCGGGTGGGGCCCACCTGATTTCCGGGTGGGGCCCACGTGATTTCCGGGTGGGGCCCAGGTGATTTCCGGGTGGGGCCCACTTGATTTCCGGGTGGGCCCCACGTGATTTCCGTTTGGGGCCCACGTGATTTCCGGGTGGGGCCCACGTGATTTCCGGGTGGGCCCCACGTGATTTCCGGGTGGGGCCCACGTGATTTCCGGGTGGGGCCCACGTGATTTCCGGGTGGGGCCCACGTGATTTCCGGGTGGGGCCCACGTGATTTCCGGGTGGGGCCCACGTGATTTCCCCGTGGGGCCCACGTGATTTCCGGGTGGGGCCCACGTGATTTCCGGGTGGGGCCCACGTGATTTCCCGGGGGGGCCCACGTGATTGCCGGGTGGGGCCCACGTGATTTCCGGGTGGGTCCCACGGGATTTCCGGGTGGGGCCCACGTGATTTCCCCGTGGGGCCCACGTGATTTCCCCGTGGGGCCCACGTGATTTCCGGGTGGGGCCCACGTGATTTCCCCGTGAGGCCCACGTGATTTCCACGAGGGGCCCACGTGATTTCCAGGTGGGGCCCACGTGATTTCCGGGTGGGGCCCACGTGATTTCCGGGTGGGGCCCACGTGATTTCCGGCTGTGGCCCACGTGATTTCCGGGTGGGGCCCACGTGATTTCCGGGTGGGGCCCACGTGATTTCCGGGTGGGGCCCACGTGATTTCCGGGTGGGGCCCACGTGATTTCCGGGTGGGGCCCACGTGATTTCCGGGTGGGGCCCACGTGATTTCCGGCTGGGGCCCACGTGATTTCCGGCTGGGGCCCACGTGATTTCCGGGTGGGGCCCACGTGATTTCCGGGTGGGGCCCACGTGATTTCCCCGTGGGGCCCACGTGATTTCCGGGTGGGGCCCACGTGATTTCCGGCTGGGGCCCACGTGATTTCCGGGTGGGGCCCACGTGATTTCCGGGTGGGGCCCACGTGTTTTCCGGGTGGGGCCCACGTGATTTCCGGGTGGGGCCCACGTGATTTCCGGTTGGGGCCCAGGTGATTTCCGGGTGGGGCCCACGTGATTTCCCCGTGGGGCCCACGTGATTTCCGGCTGGGGCCCACGTGATTTCCGGATGGGGCCCACGTGATTTCCGGGTGGGGCCCACGTGATTTCCGGGTGGGGCCCACGTGATTTCCGGGTGGGGCCCACGTGATTTCCGGGTGGGGCCCACCTGATTTCCGGGTGGGGCCCACGTGATTTCCGGGTGGGGCCCACGTGATTTCCGGGTGGGGCCCACGTGATTTCCGGGTGGGGCCCACGTGATTTCCCCGTGGGGCCCACGTGATTTCCGGGTGGGGCCCACGTGATTTCCGGGTGGGGCCCACGTGATTTCCGGGTGGGGCCCACGTGATTTCCGGGTGGGGCCCACGTGATTTCCGGGTGGGGCCCACGTGATTTCCGGGTGGGGCCCACGTGATTTCCGGGTGGGGCCCACGTGATTTCCGGGTGGGGCCCACATGATTTCCCCGTCTGGCCCACGTGATTTCCGGGTGGGGCCCACGTGATTTCCGGGTGGGGCCCACGTGATTTCCGGGTGGGGCCCACGTGATTTCCGGGTGGGGCCCACATGATTTCCCCGTGGGGCCCACGTGATTTCCGGGTGGGGCCCACGTGATTTCCGGGTGGGGCCCACGTGATTTCCGGGTGGGGCCCACGTGATTTCCGGGTGGGCGCCACGGGATTTCCGGGTGGGGCCCACGTGATTTCCGGGTGGGGCCCACGTGATTTCCGGGTGGGGCCCACGTGATTTCCGGGTGGGGCCCACGTGATTTCCCCGTGGGGCCCACGTGATTTCCGGGTGGGGCCCACGTGATTTCCGGGTGGGGCCCACGTGATTTCCGGGTGGGGCCCACGTGATTTCCGGGTGGGGCCCACGTGATTTCCGGGTGGGGCCCACGTGATTTCCGGCTGGGGCCCACGTGATTTCCGGGTGGGGCCCACGTGATTTCCGGGTGGGGCCCACGTGATTTCCCCGTGGGGCCCACGTGATTTCCGGGTGGGGCCCACGTGATTTCCGGGTGGGGCCCACGTGATTTCCGGGTGGGGCCCACGTGATTTCCGGGTGGGGCCCACGTGTTTTCCGGGTGGGGCCCACGTGATTTCCGGGTGGGGCCCACGTGATTTCCGGGTGGGGCCCACGTGATTTCCGGGTGGGGCCCACGTGATTTCCCCGTGGGGCCCACGTGATTTCCGGCTGGGGCCCACGTGATTTCCGGATGGGGCCCACGTGATTTCCGGGTGGGGCCCACGTGATTTCCCCGTGGGGCCCACGTGATTTCCGGCTGGTGCCCACGTGATTTCCGGGTGGGGCCCACGTGATTTCCGGGTGGGGCCCACGTGATTTCTCCGTGGGGCCCACGTGATTTCCCCGTGGGGCCCACGTGATTTCCGGCTGGGGCCCACGTGATTTCCGGCTGGGGCCCACGTGATTTCCGGGTGGGGCCCACGTGATTTCCGGGTGGGGCCCACGTGATTTCCGGGTGGGGCCCACGTGATTTCCGGGTGGGGCCCACGTGATTTCCGGGTGGGGCCCACGTGATTTCCGGGTGGGGCCCACGTGATTTCCGGGTGGGGCCCACGAGATTTCCGGGTGGGGCCCACGAGATTTCCCCGTGGGGCCCACGTGATTTCCGGGTGGGGCCCACGTGATTTCCGGGTGGGGCCCACGTGATTTCCGGGTGGGCCCCACGTGATTTCCGGGTGGGCCCCACGTGATTTCCGGGTGGGGCCCACGTGATTTCCGGGTGGGGCCCACGTGAGTTCCGGGTGGGGCCCACGTGATTTCCGGGTGGGGCCCACGTGATTTCCGGGTGGGGCCCACGTGATTTCCGGGTGGGGCCCACCTGATTTCCGGGTGGGGCCCACGTGATTTCCGGGTGGGGCCCAGGTGATTTCCGGGTGGGGCCCACTTGATTTCCGGGTGGGCCCCACGTGATTTCCGTTTGGGGCCCACGTGATTTCCGGGTGGGGCCCACGTGATTTCCGGGTGGGCCCCACGTGATTTCCGGGTGGGGCCCACGTGATTTCCGGGTGGGGCCCACGTGATTTCCGGGTGGGGCCCACGTGATTTCCGGGTGGGGCCCACGTGATTTCCCCGTGGGGCCCACGTGATTTCCCCGTGGGGCCCACGTGATTTCCGGGTGGGGCCCACGTGATTTCCGGGTGGGGCCCACGTGATTTCCGGGTGGGGCCCACGAGATTTCCTCGTGGGGCCCACGTGATTTCCGGGTGGGGCCCACGTGATTTCCGGGTGGGGCCCACGTGATTTCCGGGTGGGGCCCACGTGATTTCCGGGTGGGGCCCACGTGATATTCGGGTGGGGCCCACGTGATTTCCGGGTGGGGCCCACGTGATTTCCGGGTGGGGCCCACGTGATTTCCGGGTGGGGCCCACGTGATTTCCGGGTGGGGCCCACGTGATTTCGGGGTGGGCCCCACGTGATTTCCGGGTGGGGCCCACGTGATTTCCGGGTGGGGCCCACGTGATTTCTGGGTGGGGCCCACGTGATTTCCGGGTGGGGCCCACGTGATTTCCGGGTGGGGCCCACGTGATTTCCCCGTGGGGCCCACGTGATTTCCCCGTGGGGCCCACGTGATTTCCGGGTGGGGCCCACGTGATTTCCCCGTGGGGCCCACGTGATTTCCCCGTGGGGCCCACGTGATTTCCAGGTGGGGCCCACGTGATTTCCGGGTGGGGCCCACGTGATTTCCGGGTGGGGCCCACGTGATTTCCGGCTGTGGCCCACGTGATTTCCGGGTGGGGCCCACGTGATTTCCGGGTGGGGCCCACGTGATTTCCGGGTGGGGCCCACGTGATTTCCGGGTGGGGCCCACGTGATTTCCCCGTGGGGCCCACGTGATTTCCGGGTGGGGCCCACGTGATTTCCGGGTGGGGCCCACGTGATTTCCGGGTGGGGCCCACGTGATTTCCGGGTGGGGCCCACGTGATTTCCGGGTGGGGCCCACGTGATTTCCGGCTGGGGCCCACGTGATTTCCGGGTGGGGCCCACGTGATTTCCGGGTGGGGCCCACGTGATTTCCCCGTGGGGCCCACGTGATTTCCGGGTGGGGCCCACGTGATTTCCGGCTGGGGCCCACGTGATTTCCGGGTGGGGCCCACGTGATTTCCGGGTGGGGCCCACGTGTTTTCCGGGTGGGGCCCACGTGATTTCCGGGTGGGGCCCACGTGATTTCCGGTTGGGGCCCACGTGATTTCCGGGTGGGGCCCACGTGATTTCCCCGTGGGGCCCACGTGATTTCCGGCTGGGGCCCACGTGATTTCCGGATGGGGCCCACGTGATTTCCGGGTGGGGCCCACGTGATTTCCCCGTGGGGCCCACGTGATTTCCGGCTGGTGCCCACGTGATTTCCGGGTGGGGCCCACGTGATTTCCGGGTGGGGCCCACGTGATTTCCCCGTGGGGCCCACGTGATTTCCCCGTGGGGCCCACGTGATTTCCGGCTGGGGCCCACGTGATTTCCGGCTGGGGCCCACGTGATTTCCGGGTGGGGCCCACGTGATTTCCGGGTGGGGCCCACGTGATTTCTGGGTGGGGCCCACGTGATTTCCGGGTGGGGCCCACGTGATTTCCGGGTGGGGCCCACGTGATTTCCGGGTGGGGCCCACGTGATTTCCGGGTGGGGCCCACGAGATTTCCGGGTGGGGCCCACGAGATTTCCCCGTGGGGCCCACGTGATTTCCGGGTGGGGCCCACGTGATTTCCGGGTGGGGCCCACGTGATTTCCGGGTGGGCCCCACGTGATTTCCGGGTGGGGCCCACGTGATTTCCGGGTGGGGCCCACGTGATTTCCGGGTGGGGCCCACGTGATTTCCGGGTGGGGCCCACGTGAGTTCCGGGTGGGGCCCACGTGATTTCCGGGTGGGGCCCACGTGATTTCCGGGTGGGGCCCACCTGATTTCCGGGTGGGGCCCACGTGATTTCCGGGTGGGGCCCAGGTGATTTCCGGGTGGGGCCCACTTGATTTCCGGGTGGGCCCCACGTGATTTCCGTTTGGGGCCCACGTGATTTCCGGGTGGGGCCCACGTGATTTCCGGGTGGGCCCCACGTGATTTCCGGGTGGGGCCCACGTGATTTCCGGGTGGGGCCCACGTGATTTCCGGGTGGGGCCCACGTGATTTCCGGGTGGGGCCCACGTGATTTCCGGGTGGGGCCCACGTGATTTCCCCGTGGGGCCCACGTGATTTCCGGGTGGGGCCCACGTGATTTCCGGGTGGGGCCCACGTGATTTCCGGGTGGGGCCCACGTGATTTCCGGGTGGGGCCCACGTGATTTCCGGGTGGGTCCCACGGGATTTCCGGGTGGGGCCCACGTGATTTCCCCGTGGGGCCCACGTGATTTCCCCGTGGGGCCCACGTGATTTCCGGGTGGGGCCCACGTGATTTCCCCGTGAGGCCCACGTGATTTCCCCGTGGGGCCCACGTGATTTCCAGGTGGGGCCCACGTGATTTCCGGGTGGGGCCCACGTGATTTCCGGGTGGGGCCCACGTGATTTCCGGCTGTGGCCCACGTGATTTCCGGGTGGGGCCCACGTGATTTCCGGGTGGGGCCCACGTGATTTCCGGGTGGGGCCCACGTGATTTCCGGGTGGGGCCCACGTGATTTCCGGGTGGGGCCCACGTGATTTCCGGGTGGGGCCCACGTGATTTCCGGCTGGGGCCCACGTGATTTCCGGCTGGGGCCCACGTGATTTCCGGGTGGGGCCCACGTGATTTCCGGGTGGGGCCCACGTGATTTCCCCGTGGGGCCCACGTGATTTCCGGGTGGGGCCCACGTGATTTCCGGCTGGGGCCCACGTGATTTCCGGGTGGGGCCCACGTGATTTCCGGGTGGGGCCCACGTGTTTTCCGGGTGGGGCCCACGTGATTTCCGGGTGGGGCCCACGTGATTTCCGGTTGGGGCCCAGGTGATTTCCGGGTGGGGCCCACGTGATTTCCCCGTGGGGCCCACGTGATTTCCGGCTGGGGCCCACGTGATTTCCGGATGGGGCCCACGTGATTTCCGGGTGGGGCCCACGTGATTTCCCCGTGGGGCCCACGTGATTTCCGGCTGGTGCCCACGTGATTTCCGGGTGGGGCCCACGTGATTTCCGGGTGGGGCCCACGTGATTTCCCCGTGGGGCCCACGTGATTTCCCCGTGGGGCCCACGTGATTTCCGGCTGGGGCCCACGTGATTTCCGGCTGGGGCCCACGTGATTTCCGGGTGGGGCCCACGTGATTTCCGGGTGGGGCCCACGTGATTTCCGGGTGGGGCCCACGTGATTTCCGGGTGGGGCCCACGTGATTTCCGGGTGGGGCCCACGTGATTTCCGGGTGGGGCCCACGTGATTTCCGGGTGGGGCCCACGAGATTTCCGGGTGGGGCCCACGAGATTTCCCCGTGGGGCCCACGTGATTTCCGGGTGGGGCCCACGTGATTTCCGGGTGGGGCCCACGTGATTTCCGGGTGGGCCCCACGTGATTTCCGGGTGGGGCCCACGTGATTTCCGGGTGGGGCCCACGTGATTTCCGGGTGGGGCCCACGTGATTTCCGGGTGGGGCCCACGTGATTTCCGGGTGGGGCCCACGTGATTTCCGGGTGGGGCCCACGTGATTTCCGGGTGGGGCCCACCTGATTTCCGGGTGGGGCCCACGTGATTTCCGGGTGGGGCCCAGGTGATTTCCGGGTGGGGCCCACTTGATTTCCGGGTGGGCCCCACGTGATTTCCGTTTGGGGCCCACGTGATTTCCGGGTGGGGCCCACGTGATTTCCGGGTGGGCCCCACGTGATTTCCGGGTGGGGCCCACGTGATTTCCGGGTGGGGCCCACGTGATTTCCGGGTGGGGCCCACGTGATTTCCGGGTGGGGCCCACGTGATTTCCGGGTGGGGCCCACGTGATTTCCCCGTGGGGCCCACGTGATTTCCGGGTGGGGCCCACGTGATTTCCGGGTGGGGCCCACGTGATTTCCGGGTGGGGCCCACGTGATTTCCGGGTGGGGCCCACGTGATTTACCCGTGGGGCCCACGTGATTTCCGGGTGGGGCCCACGTGATTTCCGGGTGGGGCCCACGTGATTTCCGGGTGGGGCCCACGTGATTTCCCCGTGGGGCCCACGTGATTTCCCCGTGGGGCCCACGTGATTTCCGGGTGGGGCCCACGTGATTTCCGGGTGGGGCCCACGTGATTTCCGGGTGGGGCCCACGTGATTTCCGGGTGGGGCCCACGTGATTTCCGGGTGGGGCCCACGTGATTTCCGGGTGGGGCCCACGTGATTTCCGGGTGGGGCCCACGTGATTTCCGGGTGGGGCCCACGTGATTTCCCCGTGGGGCCCACGTGATTTCCGGGTGGGGCCCACGTGATTTCCGGCTGGGGCCCACGTGATTTCCGGGTGGGGCCCACGTGATTTCCCCGTGGGGCCCACGTGATTTCCGGGTGGGGCCCACGTGATTTCCCCGTGGGGCCCACGTGATTTCCGGGTGGGGCCCACGTGATTTCCGGGTGGGGCCCACGTGATTTCCGGGTGGGGCCCACGTGATTTCCGGGTGGGGCCCACGTGATTTCCCCGTGGGGCCCACGTGATTTCCGGGTGGGTCCCACGGGATTTCCGGGTGGGGCCCACGTGATTTCCGGGTGGGGCCCACGTGATTTCCGGGTGGGGCCCACGTGATTTCCCCGTGGGGCCCACGTGATTTCCGGGTGGGGCCCACATGATTTCCCCGTGGGGGCCACGTGATTTCCGGGTGGGGCCCACGTGATTTCCGGGTGGGGCCCACGTGATTTCCGGGTGGGGCCCACGTGATTTCCGGGTGGGGCCCACGTGATTTCCGGGTGGGGCCCACGTGATTTCCGGGTGGGGCCCACGTGATTTCCGGGTGGGGCCCACGTGTTTTCCGGGTGGGGCCCACGTGATTTCCGGGTGGCGCCCACGTGATTTCCGGGTGGGCCCCACGTGATTTCCGGGTGGGGCCCACGTGATTTCCGGGTGGGGCCCACGTGATTTCCGGGTGGGGCCCACGTGATTTCCGGGTGGGGCCCACGTGATTTCCGGGTGGGGCCCACGTGATTTCCGGGTGGGGCCCACGTGATTTCCCCGTGGGGCCCACGTGATTTCCGGGTGGGGCCCACGTGATTTCCGGGTGGGGCCCACGTGATTTCCGGGTGGGGCCCACGTGATTTCCGGGTGGGGCCCACGTGATTTCCGGGTGGGGCCCACGTGATTTCCGGCTGGGGCCCACGTGATTTCCGGCTGGGGCCCACGTGATTTCCGGGTGGGGCCCACGTGATTTCCGGGTGGGGCCCACGTGATTTCCGGGTGGGGCCCACGAGATTTCCTCGTGGGGCCCACGTGATTTCCGGGTGGGGCCCACGTGATTTCCGGGTGGGGCCCACGTGATTTCCGGGTGGGGCCCACGTGATTTCCGGGTGGAGCCCACGTGATATTCGGGTGGGGCCCACGTGATTTCCGGGTGGGGCCCACGTGATTTCCGGGTGGGGCCCACGTGATTTCCGGGTGGGGCCCACGTGATTTCCGGGTGGGGCCCACGTGATTTCCGGGTGGGCCCCACGTGATTTCCGGGTGGGGCCCACGTGATTTCCGGGTGGGGCCCACGTGATTTCCGGGTGGGGCCCACGTGATTTCCGGGTGGGGCCCACGTGATTTCCGGGTGGGGCCCACGTGATTTCCCCGTGGGGCCCACGTGATTTCCCCGTGGGGCCCACGTGATTTCCGGGTGGGGCCCACGTGATTTCCGGGTGGGGCCCACGTGATTTCCGGGTGGGGCCCACGTGATTTCCGGGTGGGGCCCACGTGATTTCCGGGTGGGGCCCACGTGATTTCCCCGTGGGGCCCACGTGATTTCCGGGTGCGGCCCACGTGATTTCCCCGTGGGGCCCACGTGATTTCCCCGTGGGGCCCACGTGATTTCCCCGTGGGGCCCACGTGATTTCCGGGTGGGGCCCACGTGATTTCCCCGTGAGGCCCACGTGATTTCCCCGTGGGGCCCACGTGATTTCCAGGTGGGGCCCACGTGATTTCCGGGTGGGGCCCACGTGATTTCCGGGTGGGGCCCACGTGATTTCCGGCTGTGGCCCACGTGATTTCCGGGTGGGGCCCACGTGATTTCCGGGTGGGGCCCACGTGATTTCCCCGTGGGGCCCACGTGATTTCCGGGTGGGGCCCACGTGATTTCCCCGTGGGGCCCACGTGATTTCCGGGTGGGGCCCACGTGATTTCCCCGTGGGGCCCACGTGATTTCCGGGTGGGGCCCACGTGATTTCCGGGTGGGGCCCACGTGATTTCCGGGTGGGGCCCACGTGATTTCCGGGTGGGGCCCACGTGATTTCCCCGTGGGGCCCACGTGATTTCCGGGTGGGTCCCACGGGATTTCCGGGTGGGGCCCACGTGATTTCCGGGTGGGGCCCACGTGATTTCCGGGTGGGGCCCACGTGATTTCCCCGTGGGGCCCACGTGATTTCCGGGTGGGGCCCACATGATTTCCCCGTGGGGGCCACGTGATTTCCGGGTGGGGCCCACGTGATTTCCGGGTGGGGCCCACGTGATTTCCGGGTGGGGCCCACGTGATTTCCGGGTGGGGCCCACGTGATTTCCGGGTGGGGCCCACGTGATTTCCGGGTGGGGCCCACGTGATTTCCGGGTGGGGCCCACGTGTTTTCCGGGTGGGGCCCACGTGATTTCCGGGTGGCGCCCACGTGATTTCCGGGTGGGCCCCACGTGATTTCCGGGTGGGGCCCACGTGATTTCCGGGTGGGGCCCACGTGATTTCCGGGTGGGGCCCACGTGATTTCCGGGTGGGGCCCACGTGATTTCCGGGTGGGGCCCACGTGATTTCCGGGTGGGGCCCACGTGATTTCCCCGTGGGGCCCACGTGATTTCCGGGTGGGGCCCACGTGATTTCCGGGTGGGGCCCACGTGATTTCCGGGTGGGGCCCACGTGATTTCCGGGTGGGGCCCACGTGATTTCCGGGTGGGGCCCACGTGATTTCCGGCTGGGGCCCACGTGATTTCCGGCTGGGGCCCACGTGATTTCCGGGTGGGGCCCACGTGATTTCCGGGTGGGGCCCACGTGATTTCCGGGTGGGGCCCACGAGATTTCCTCGTGGGGCCCACGTGATTTCCGGGTGGGGCCCACGTGATTTCCGGGTGGGGCCCACGTGATTTCCGGGTGGGGCCCACGTGATTTCCGGGTGGAGCCCACGTGATATTCGGGTGGGGCCCACGTGATTTCCGGGTGGGGCCCACGTGATTTCCGGGTGGGGCCCACGTGATTTCCGGGTGGGGCCCACGTGATTTCCGGGTGGGGCCCACGTGATTTCGGGGTGGGCCCCACGTGATTTCCGGGTGGGGCCCACGTGATTTCCGGGTGGGGCCCACGTGATTTCTGGGTGGGGCCCACGTGATTTCCGGGTGGGGCCCACGTGATTTCCGGGTGGGGCCCACGTGATTTCCCCGTGGGGCCCACGTGATTTCCCCGTGGGGCCCACGTGATTTCCGGGTGGGGCCCACGTGATTTCCGGGTGGGGCCCACGTGATTTCCGGGTGGGGCCCACGTGATTTCCGGGTGGGGCCCACGTGATTTCCGGGTGGGGCCCACGTGATTTCCCCGTGGGGCCCACGTGATTTCCGGGTGCGGCCCACGTGATTTCCCCGTGGGGCCCACGTGATTTCCCCGTGGGGCCCACGTGATTTCCCCGTGGGGCCCACGTGATTTCCGGGTGGGGCCCACGTGATTTCCCCGTGAGGCCCACGTGATTTCCCCGTGGGGCCCACGTGATTTCCGGGTGGGGCCCACGTGATTTCCGGGTGGGGCCCACGTGATTTCCGGGTGGGGCCCACGTGATTTCCGGCTGTGGCCCACGTGATTTCCGGGTGGGGCCCACGTGATTTCCGGGTGGGGCCCACGTGATTTCCCCGTGGGGCCCACGTGATTTCCGGGTGGGGCCCACGTGATTTCCCCGTGGGGCCCACGTGATTTCCGGGTGGGGCCCACGTGATTTCCGGGTGGGGCCCACGTGATTTCCGGGTGGGGCCCACGTGATTTCCGGGTGGGGCCCACGTGATTTCCGGGTGGGGCCCACGTGATTTCCGGGTGGGGCCCACGTGATTTCCGGGTGGGGCCCACGTGATTTCCGGGTGGGGCCCACGTGATTTCCGGGTGGGGCCCACGTGATTTCCGGGTGGGGCCCACGTGATTTCCGGGTGGGGCCCACGTGATTTCCGGGTGGGGCCCACGTGATTTCCGGGTGGGGCCCACGTGATTTCCGGGTGGGGCCCACGTGATTTCCGGGTGGGGCCCACGTGATTTCCGGGTGGGGCCCACGTGATTTCCGGGTGGGGCCCACGTGATTTCCGGGTGGGGCCCACGTGATTTCCGGGTGGGGCCCACGTGATTTCCGGGTGGGGCCCACGTGATTTCCCCGTGGGGCCCACGTGATTTCCGGCTGGGGCCCACGTGATTTCCGGCTGGGGCCCACGTGATTTCCGGGTGGGGCCCACGTGATTTCCCCGTGGGGCCCACGTGATTTCCGTGTGGGGCCCACGTGATTTCCGGGTGGGGCCCACGTGATTTCCGGGTGGGGCCCACGTGATTTCCGGGTGGGGCCCACGTGATTTCCGGGTGGGGCCCACGTGATTTCCGGGTGGGGCCCACGTGATTTCCGGGTGGGGCCCACGTGATTTCCCCGTGGGGCCCACGTGATTTCCGGCTGGGGCCCACGTGATTTCCGGCTGGGGCCCACGTGATTTCCGGGTGGGGCCCACGTGATTTCCCCGTGGGGCCCACGTGATTTCCGGGTGGGGCCCACGTGATTTCCCCGTGGGGCCCACGTGATTTCCGGGTGGGGCCCACGTGATTTCCGTGTGGGGCCCACGTGATTTCCGGGTGGGGCCCACGTGATTTCCGTGTGGGGCCCACGTGATTTCCGGGTGGGGCCCACGTGATTTCCGGGTGGGCCCCACGTGATTTCCGGGTGGGGCCCACGTGATTTCCGGGTGGGGCCCACGTGATTTCCGGGTGGGGCCCACGTGATTTCCGGGTGGGGCCCACGTGATTTCCGGGTGGGGCCCACGTGATTTCCGGGTGGGGCCCACGTGATTTCCGGGTGGGGCCCACGTGATTTCCGGGTGGGGCCCACGTGATTTCCGGGTTGGCCCCACGTGATTTCCGGGTGGGGCCCACGTGATTTCCGGGTGGGGCCCACGTGATTTCCGGGTGGGGCCCACGTGATATCCGGGTGGGGCCCACGTGATTTCCGGGTGGGGCCCACGTGATTTCCCCGTGGGGCCCACGTGATTTCCGGCTGGGGCCCACGTGATTTCCGGCTGGGGCCCACGTGATTTCCGGGTGGGGCCCACGTGATTTCCCCGTGGGGCCCACGTGATTTCCGGGTGGGGCCCACGTGATTTCCCCGTGGGGCCCACGTGATTTCCGGGTGGGGCCCACGTGATTTCCGTGTGGGGCCCACTTGATTTCCGGGTGGGGCCCACGTGATTTCCGTGTGGGGCCCACGTGATTTCCGGGTGGGGCCCACGTGATTTCCGGGTGGGCCCCACGTGATTTCCGGGTGGGGCCCACGTGATTTCCGGGTGGGGCCCACGTGATTTCCGGGTGGGGCCCACGTGATTTCCGGGTGGGGCCCACGTGATTTCCGGGTGGGGCCCACGTGATTTCCGGGTGGGGCCCACGTGATTTCCGGGTGGGGCCCACGTGATTTCCGGGTGGGGCCCACGTGATTTCCGGGTGGGGCCCACGTGATTTCCGTGTGGGGCCCACGTGATTTCCGGGTGGGGCCCACGTGATTTCCGGGTGGGGCCCACGTGATTTCCGGGTGGGGCCCACGTGATTTCCGGGTGGGGCCCACGTGATTTCCGGGTGGGGCCCACGTGATTTCCGGGTGGGGCCCACGTGATTTCCCCGTGGGGCCCACGTGATTTCCGGGTGGGGCCCACGTGTTTTCCGGGTGGGGCCCACGTGATTTCCGGGTGGGGCCAACGTGATTTCCCCGTGAGGCCCACGTGATTTCCGGGTGGGGCCCACGTGATTTCCGGGTGGGGCCCACGTGATTTCCGGGTGGGGCCCACGTGATTTCCGGGTGGGGCCCACGTGATTTCCGGGTGGGGCCCACGTGATTTCCGGGTGGGGCCCACGTGATTTCCGGGTGGGGCCCACGTGATTTCCGGGTGGGGCCCACGAGATTTCCTCGTGGGGCCCACGTGATTTCCGGGTGGGGCCCACGTGATTTCCGGGTGGGGCCCACGTGATTTCCGGGTGGGGCCCACGTGATTTCCGGGTGGGGCCCACGAGATTTCCTCGTGGGGCCCACGTGATTTCCGGGTGGGGCCCACGTGATTTCCGGGTGGGGCCCACGTGATTTCCGGGTGGGGCCCACGTGATTTCCGGGTGGGGCCCACGTGATATTCGGGTGGGGCCCACGTGATTTCCGGGTGGGGCCCACGTGATTTCCGGGTGGGGCCCACGTGATTTCCGGGTGGGGCCCACGTGATTTCCGGGTGGGGCCCACGTGATTTCGGGGTGGGCCCCACGTGATTTCCGGGTGGGGCCCACGTGATTTCCGGGTGGGGCCCACGTGATTTCCGGGTGGGGCCCACGTGATTTCCGGGTGGGGCCCACGTGATTTCCGGGTGGGGCCCACGTGATTTCCGGGTGGGGCCCACGTGATTTCCGGGTGGGGCCCACGTGATTTCCGGGTGGGGCCCACGTGATTTCCCCGTGGGGCCCACGTGATTTCCGGCTGGGGCCCACGTGATTTCCGGCTGGGGCCCACGTGATTTCCGGCTGGGGCCCACGTGATTTCCGGGTGGGGCCCACGTGTTTTCCGGGTGGGGCCCACGTGATTTCCGGGTGGGGCCCACGTGATTTCCGGTTGGGGCCCACGTGATTTCCGGGTGGGGCCCACGTGATTTCCCCGTGGGGCCCACGTGATTTCCGGCTGGGGCCCACGTGATTTCCGGATGGGGCCCACGTGATTTCCGGGTGGGGCCCACGTGATTTCCCCGTGGGGCCCACGTGATTTCCGGCTGGTGCCCACGTGATTTCCGGGTGGGGCCCACGTGATTTCCGGGTGGGGCCCACGTGATTTCCCCGTGGGGCCCACGTGATTTCCCCGTGGGGCCCACGTGATTTCCGGCTGGGGCCCACGTGATTTCCGGCTGGGGCCCACGTGATTTCCGGGTGGGGCCCACGTGATTTCCGGGTGGGGCCCACGTGATTTCCGGGTGGGGCCCACGTGATTTCCGGGTGGGGCCCACGTGATTTCCGGGTGGGGCCCACGAGATTTCCGGGTGGGGCCCACGAGATTTCCCCGTGGGGCCCACGTGATTTCCGGGTGGGGCCCACGTGATTTCCGGGTGGGGCCCACGTGATTTCCGGGTGGGCCCCACGTGATTTCCGGGTGGGGCCCACGTGATTTCCGGGTGGGGCCCACGTGATTTCCGGGTGGGGCCCACGTGATTTCCGGGTGGGGCCCCCGTGATTTCCGGGTGGGGCCCACGTGAGGTCCGGGTGGGGCCCACGTGATTTCCGGGTGGGGCCCACCTGATTTCCGGGTGGGGCCCACGTGATTTCCGGGTGGGGCCCAGGTGATTTCCGGGTGGGGCCCACTTGATTTCCGGGTGGGCCCCACGTGATTTCCGTTTGGGGCCCACGTGATTTCCGGGTGGGGCCCACGTGATTTCCGGGTGGGCCCCACGTGATTTCCGGGTGGGGCCCACGTGATATCCGGGTGGGGCCCACGTGATTTCCGGGTGGGGCCCACGTGATTTCCGGGTGGGGCCCACGTGATTTCCGGGTGGGGCCCACGTGATTTCCCCGTGGGGCCCACGTGATTTCCGGGTGGGGCCCACGTGATTTCCGGGTGGGGCCCACGTGATTTCCGGGTGGGGCCCACGTGATTTCCGGGTGGGGCCCACGTGATTTCCCCGTGGGGCCCACGTGATTTCCGGGTGGGGCCCACGTGATTTCCGGGTGGGGCCCACGTGATTTCCCCGTGGGGCCCACGTGATTTCCGGGTGGGGCCCACGTGATTTCCGGGTGGGGCCCACGTGATTTCCCCGTGGGGCCCACGTGATTTCCGGGTGGGGCCCACGTGATTTCCGGGTGGGGCCCACGTGATTTCCGGGTGGGGCCCAAGTGATTTCCGGGTGGGGCCCACGTGATTTCCGGGTGGGGCCCACGTGATTTCCGGGTGGGGCCCACGTGATTTCCGGGTGGGGCCCACGTGATTTCCGGGTGGGGCCCACGTGATTTCCCCGTGGGGCCCACGTGATTTCCGGGTGGGGCCCACGTGATTTCCGGCTGGGGCCCACGTGATTTCCGGGTGGGGCCCACGTGATTTCCCCGTGGGGCCCACGTGATTTCCCCGTGGGGCCCACGTGATTTCCCCGTGGGGCCCACGTGATTTCCGGGTGGGGCCCACGTGATTTCCGGGTGGGGCCCACGTGATTTCCGGGTGGGGCCCACGTGATTTCCGGGTGGGGCCCACGTGATTTCCCCGTGGGGCCCACGTGATTTCCGGGTGGGTCCCACGGGATTTCCGGGTGGGGCCCACGTGATTTCCGGGTGGGGCCCACGTGATTTCCGGGTGGGGCCCACGTGATTTCCCCGTGGGGCCCACGTGATTTCCGGGTGGGGCCCACATGATTTCCCAGTGGGGGCCACGTGATTTCCGGGTGGGGCCCACGTGATTTCCGGGTGGGGCCCACGTGATTTCCGGGTGGGGCCCACGTGATTTCCGGGTGGGGCCCACGTGATTTCCGGGTGGGGCCCACGTGATTTCCGGGTGGGGCCCACGTGATTTCCGGGTGGGGCCCACGTGTTTTCCGGGTGGGGCCCACGTGATTTCCGGGTGGCGCCCACGTGATTTCCGGGTGGGCCCCACGTGATTTCCGGGTGGGGCCCACGTGATTTCCGGGTGGGGCCCACGTGATTTCCGGGTGGGGCCCACGTGATTTCCGGGTGGGGCCCACGTGATTTCCGGGTGGGGCCCACGTGATTTCCGGGTGGGGCCCACGTGATTTCCCCGTGGGGCCCACGTGATTTCCGGGTGGGGCCCACGTGATTTCCGGGTGGGGCCCACGTGATTTCCGGGTGGGGCCCACGTGATTTCCGGGTGGGGCCCACGTGATTTCCGGGTGGGGCCCACGTGATTTCCGGCTGGGGCCCACGTGATTTCCGGGTGGGGCCCACGTGATTTCCGGGTGGGGCCCACGTGATTTCCGGGTGGGGCCCACGTGATTTCCGGGTGGGGCCCACGAGATTTCCTCGTGGGGCCCACGTGATTTCCGGGTGGGGCCCACGTGATTTCCGGGTGGGGCCCACGTGATTTCCGGGTGGGGCCCACGTGATTTCCGGGTGGGGCCCACGTGATTTCCGGGTGGGCCCCACCTGATTTCCGGGTGGGGCCCACGTGATTTCCGGGTGGCGCCCACGTGATTTCCGGGTGGGGCCCACGTGATTTCCCCGTGGGGCCCACGTGATTTCCCCGTGGGGACCACGTGATTTCCGGGTGGGGCCCACGTGATTTCCGGGTGGGGCCCACGTGATTTCCGGGTGGGGCCCACGTGATTTCCGGGTGGGGCCCACGTGATTTCCGGTTGGGGCCCACGTGATTTCCGGGTGGGCCCCACGTGATTTCCGTGTGGGGCCCACGTGATTTCCGGGTGGGGCCCACGTGATTTCCGGGTGGGGCCCACGTGATTTCCGGGTGGGACCCACGTGATTTCCGGGTGGGCCCCACGTGATTTCCGGGTGGGGCCCACGTGATTTCCGGGTGGGCCCCACGTGATTTCCGGGTGGGGCCCACGTGATTTCCGGGTGGGGCCCACGTGATTTCCGGGTGGGCCCCACGTGATTTCCGGGTGGGGCCCACGTGATTTCCGGGTGGGGCCCACGTGATTTCCCCGTGGGGCCCACGTGATTTCCGGGTGGGGCCCACGTGATTTCCGGGTGGGGCCCACGTGATTTCCGGGTGGGGCCCACGTGATTTCCGGCTGGGGCCCACGTGATTTCCGGGTGGGGCCCACGTGATTTCCGGGTGGGGCCCACGTGATTTCCGGGTGGGGCCCACGTGATTTCCGGGTGGGGCCCACGTGATTTCCGGGTGGGGCCCACGTGATTTCCGGGTGGGGCCCACGTGATTTCCCCGTGGGGCCCACGTGATTTCCGGCTGGGGCCCACGTGATTTCCGGCTGGGGCCCACGTGATTTCCGGGTGGGGCCCACGTGATTTCCCCGTGGGGCCCACGTGATTTCCGGGTGGGGCCCACGTGATTTCCCCGTGGGGCCCACGTGATTTCCGGGTGGGGCCCACGTGATTTCCGTGTGGGGCCCACGTGATTTCCGGGTGGGGCCCACGTGATTTCCGTGTGGGGCCCACGTGATTTCCGGGTGGGGCCCACGTGATTTCCGGGTGGGCCCCACGTGATTTCCGGGTGGGGCCCACGTGATTTCCGGGTGGGGCCCACGTGATTTCCGGGTGGGGCCCACGTGATTTCCGGGTGGGGCCCACGTGATTTCCGGGTGGGGCCCACGTGATTTCCGGGTGGGGCCCACGTGATTTCCGGGTGGGGCCCACGTGATTTCCGGGTGGGGCCCACGTGATTTCCGGGTTGGCCCCACGTGATTTCCGGGTGGGGCCCACGTGATTTCCGGGTGGGGCCCACGTGATTTCCGTGTGGGGCCCACGTGATTTCCGGGTGGGACCCACGTGATTTCCGGGTGGGCCCCACGTGATTTCCGGGTGGGGCCCACGTGATTTCCGGGTGGGGCCCACGTGATTTCCGGGTGGGGCCCACGTGATTTCCGGGTGGGGCCCACGTGATTTCCCCGTGGGGCCCACGTGATTTCCGGGTGGGTCCCACGGGATTTCCGGGTGGGGCCCACGTGATTTCCGGGTGGGGCCCACGTGATTTCCGGGTGGGGCCCACGTGATTTCCCCGTGGGGCCCACGTGATTTCCGGGTGGGGCCCACATGATTTCCCCGTGGGGGCCACCTGATTTCCGGGTGGGGCCCACGTGATTTCCGGGTGGGGCCCACGTGATTTCCGGGTGGGGCCCACGTGATTTCCGGGTGGGGCCCACGTGATTTCCGGGTGGGGCCCACGTGATTTCCGGGTGGGGCCCACGTGATTTCCGGGTGGGGCCCACGTGATTTCCGGGTGGGGCCCACGTGTTTTCCGGGTGGGGCCCACGTGATTTCCGGGTGGGGCCCACGTGATTTCCGGGTGGCGCCCACGTGATTTCCGGGTGGGCCCCACGTGATTTCCGGGTGGGGCCCACGTGATTTCCGGGTGGGGCCCACGTGATTTCCGGGTGGGGCCCACGTGATTTCCGGGTGGGGCCCACGTGATTTCCGGGTGGGGCCCACGTGATTTCCGGGTGGGGCCCACGTGATTTCCCCGTGGGGCCCACGTGATTTCCGGCTGGGGCCCACGTGATTTCCGGGTGGGGCCCACGTGATTTCCGGGTGGGGCCCACGTGATTTCCGCGTGGGGCCCACGTGATTTCCGGTTGGGGCCCACGTGATTTCCCCGTGGGGCCCACGTGATTTCCGGGTGGGGCCCACGTGATTTCCGGGTGGGCCAGAAGTGATTTCCGGGTGGGGCCCACGTGATTTCCGGGTGGGGCCCACGTGATTTCCGGGTGGGGCCCACGTGATTTCCGGGTGGGGCCCAGGTGATTTCCGGGTGGGGCCCACTTGATTTCCGGGTGGGCCCCACGTGATTTCCGTTTGGGGCCCACGTGATTTCCGGGTGGGGCCCACGTGATTTCCGGGTGGGCCCCACGTGATTTCCGGGTGGGGCCCACGTGATTTCCGGGTGGGGCCCACGTGATTTCCCCGTGGGGCCCACGTGATTTCCCCGTGGGGCCCACGTGATTTCCCCGTGGGGCCCACGTGATTTCCGGCTGGGGCCCACGTGATTTCCGGCTGGGGCCCACGTGATTTCCGGGTGGGGCCCACGTGATTTCCGGGTGGGGCCCACGTGATTTCCGGGTGGGGCCCACGTGATTTCCGGGTGGGGCCCACGTGATTTCCGGGTGGGGCCCACGTGATTTCCCCGTGGGGCCCACGTGATTTCCGGGTGGGGCCCACGTGATTTCCCCGTAAGGCCCACGTGATTTCCCCGTGGGGCCGACGTGATTTCCGGGTGGGGCCCACGTGATTTCCCCGTGGGGCCCACGTGATTTCCCCGTGGGGACCACGTGATTTCCGGGTGGGGCCCACGTGATTTCCGGGTGGGGCCCACGTGATTTCCGGGTGGGGCCCACGTGATTTCCGGGTGGGGCCCACGTGATTTCCGGTTGGGGCCCACGTGATTTCCGGGTGGGCCCCACGTGATTTCCGTGTGGGGCCCACGTGATTTCCGGGTGGGGCCCACGTGATTTCCGGGTGGGGCCCACGTGATTTCCGGGTGGGACCCACGTGATTTCCGGGTGGGCCCCACGTGATTTCCGGGTGGGGCCCACGTGATTTCCGGGTGGGCCCCACGTGATTTCCGGGTGGGGCCCACGTGATTTCCGGGTGGGGCCCACGTGATTTCCGGGTGGGCCCCACGTGATTTCCGGGTGGGGCCCACGTGATTTCCGGGTGGGGCCCACGTGATTTCCCCGTGGGGCCCACGTGATTTCCGGGTGGGGCCCACGTGATTTCCGGGTGGGGCCCACGTGATTTCCGGGTGGGGCCGACGTGATTTCCGGCTGGGGCCCACGTGATTTCCGGGTGGGGCCCACGTGATTTCCGGGTGGGGCCCACGTGATTTCCGGGTGGGGCCCACGTGATTTCCGGGTGGGGCCCACGTGATTTCCGGGTGGGGCCCACGTGATTTCCGGGTGGGGCCCACGTGATTTCCCCGTGGGGCCCACGTGATTTCCGGCTGGGGCCCACGTGATTTCCGGCTGGGGCCCACGTGATTTCCGGGTGGGGCCCACGTGATTTCCCCGTGGGGCCCACGTGATTTCCGGGTGGGGCCCACGTGATTTCCCCGTGGGGCCCACGTGATTTCCGGGTGGGGCCCACGTGATTTCCGTGTGGGGCCCACGTGATTTCCGGGTGGGGCCCACGTGATTTCCGTGTGGGGCCCACGTGATTTCCGGGTGGGGCCCACGTGATTTCCGGGTGGGCCCCACGTGATTTCCGGGTGGGGCCCACGTGATTTCCGGGTGGGGCCCACGTGATTTCCGGGTGGGGCCCACGTGATTTCCGGGTGGGGCCCACGTGATTTCCGGGTGGGGCCCACGTGATTTCCGGGTGGGGCCCACGTGATTTCCGGGTGGGGCCCACGTGATTTCCGGGTTGGCCCCACGTGATTTCCGGGTGGGGCCCACGTGATTTCCGGGTGGGGCCCACGTGATTTCCGTGTGGGGCCACGTGATTTCCGGGTGGGACCCACGTGATTTCCGGGTGGGCCCCACGTGATTTCCGGGTGGGGCCCACGTGATTTCCGGGTGGGGCCCACGTGATTTCCGGGTGGGGCCCACGTGATTTCCGGGTGGGGCCCACGTGATTTCCCCGTGGGGCCCACGTGATTTCCGGGTGGGTCCCACGGGATTTCCGGGTGGGGCCCACGTGATTTCCGGGTGGGGCCCACGTGATTTCCGGGTGGGGCCCACGTGATTTCCCCGTGGGGCCCACGTGATTTCCGGGTGGGGCCCACATGATTTCCCCGTGGGGGCCACCTGATTTCCGGGTGGGGCCCACGTGATTTCCGGGTGGGGCCCACGTGATTTCCGGGTGGGGCCCACGTGATTTCCGGGTGGGGCCCACGTGATTTCCGGGTGGGGCCCACGTGATTTCCGGGTGGGGCCCACGTGATTTCCGGGTGGGGCCCACGTGATTTCCGGGTGGGGCCCACGTGTTTTCCGGGTGGGGCCCACGTGATTTCCGGGTGGGGCCCACGTGATTTCCGGGTGGCGCCCACGTGATTTCCGGGTGGGCCCCACGTGATTTCCGGGTGGGGCCCACGTGATTTCCGGGTGGGGCCCACGTGATTTCCGGGTGGGGCCCACGTGATTTCCGGGTGGGGCCCACGTGATTTCCGGGTGGGGCCCACGTGATTTCCGGGTGGGGCCCACGTGATTTCCCCGTGGGGCCCACGTGATTTCCGGCTGGGGCCCACGTGATTTCCGGGTGGGGCCCACGTGATTTCCGGGTGGGGCCCACGTGATTTCCGCGTGGGGCCCACGTGATTTCCGGTTGGGGCCCACGTGATTTCCCCGTGGGGCCCACGTGATTTCCGGGTGGGGCCCACGTGATTTCCGGGTGGGCCCCAAGTGATTTCCGGGTGGGGCCCACGTGATTTCCGGGTGGGGCCCACGTGATTTCCGGGTGGGGCCCACGTGATTTCCGGGTGGGGCCCAGGTGATTTCCGGGTGGGGCCCACTTGATTTCCGGGTGGGCCCCACGTGATTTCCGTTTGGGGCCCACGTGATTTCCGGGTGGGGCCCACGTGATTTCCGGGTGGGCCCCACGTGATTTCCGGGTGGGGCCCACGTGATTTCCGGGTGGGGCCCACGTGATTTCCCCGTGGGGCCCACGTGATTTCCCCGTGGGGCCCACGTGATTTCCCCGTGGGGCCCACGTGATTTCCGGCTGGGGCCCACGTGATTTCCGGCTGGGGCCCACGTGATTTCCGGGTGGGGCCCACGTGATTTCCGGGTGGGGCCCACGTGATTTCCGGGTGGGGCCCACGTGATTTCCGGGTGGGGCCCACGTGATTTCCGGGTGGGGCCCACGTGATTTCCCCGTGGGGCCCACGTGATTTCCGGGTGGGGCCCACGTGATTTCCCCGTAAGGCCCACGTGATTTCCCCGTGGGGCCGACGTGATTTCCGGGTGGGGCCCACGTGATTTCCGGGTGGGGCCCACGTGATTTCCGGGTGGGGCCCACGTGATTTCCGGTTGGGGCCCACGTGATTTCCGGCTGTGGCCCACGTGATTTCCGGGTGGGGTCCACGTGATTTCCGGGTGGGGCCCACGTGATTTCCCCGTGGGGCCCACGTGATTTCCGGGTGGGGCCCACGTGATTTCCGGGTGGGGCCCACGTGATTTCCGGGTGGGGCCCACGTGATTTCCGGGTGGGGCCCACGTGATTTCCCCGTGGGGCCCACGTGATTTCCGGGTGGGGCCCACGTGATTTCCGGGTGGGGCCCACGTGATTTCCGGGTGGGGCCCACGTGATTTCCGGGTGGGGCCCACGTGATTTCCGGTTGGGGCCCACGTGATTTCCGGCTGGGGCCCACGTGATTTCCGGGTGGGGCCCACGTGATTTCCGGGTGGGGCCCACGTGATTTCCGGGTGGGGCCCACGTGATTTCCGGGTGGGGCCCACGTGATTTCCGGGTGGGGCCCACGTGATTTCCGGGTGGGGCCCACGTGATTTCCGGGTGGGGCCCACGTGATTTCCGGGTGGGGCCCACGTGATTTCCGGGTGGGGCCCACGTGATTTCCGGGTGGGGCCCACGTGATTTCCGGGTGGGGCCCACGTGATTTCCCCGTGGGGCCCACGTGATTTCCCCGTGGGGCCCACGTGATTTCCCCGTGGGGCCCACGTGATTTCCGGCTGGGGCCCACGTGATTTCCGGGTGGGGCCCACGTGATTTCCGGGTGGGGCCCACGTGATTTCCGGGTGGGGCCCACGTGATTTCCGGGTGGGGCCCACGTGATTTCCGGGTGGGCCCCACGTGATTTCCGTGTGGGCCCCACGTGATTTCCGGGTGGGGCCCACGTGATTTCCGGGTGGGGCCCACGTGATTTCCGGGTGGGGCCCACGTGATTTCCGGGTGGGCCCCACGTGATTTCCGTGTGGGCCCCACGTGATTTCCGGGTGGGGCCCACGTGATTTCCGGGTGGGGCCCACGTGATTTCCGGGTGGGGCCCACGTGATTTCCGGGTGGGGCCCACGTGATTTCCGGGTGGGGCCCACGTGATTTCCGGGTGGGGCCCACGTGATTTCCGGGTGGGGCCCACATGATTTCCCCGTGGGGCCCACGTGATTTCCGGGTGGGGCCCACGTGATTTCCGGGTGGGGCCCACGTGATTTCCGGGTGGGGCCCACGTGATTTCCGGGTGGGCGCCACGTGATTTCCGGGTGGGGCCCACGTGATTTCCGGGTGGGGCCCACGTGATTTCCGGGTGGGGCCCACGTGATTTCCGGGTGGGGCCCACGTGATTTCCGGGTGGGGCCCACGTGATTTCCGGGTGGGGCCCACGTGATTTCCGGGTGGGGCCCACGTGATTTCCCCGTGGGGCCCACGTGATTTCCGGCTGGGGCCCACGTGATTTCCGGATGGGGCCCACGTGATTTCCGGGTGGGGCCCACGTGATTTCCCCGTGGGGCCCACGTGATTTCCGGCTGGTGCCCACGTGATTTCCGGGTGGGGCCCACGTGATTTCCGGGTGGGGCCCACGTGATTTCTCCGTGGGGCCCACGTGATTTCCCCGTGGGGCCCACGTGATTTCCGGCTGGGGCACACGTGATTTCCGGCTGGGGCCCACGTGATTTCCGGGTGGGGCCCACGTGATTTCCGGGTGGGGCCCACGTGATTTCCGGGTGGGGCCCACGTGATTTCCGGGTGGGGCCCACGTGATTTCCGGGTGGGGCCCACGTGATTTCCGGGTGGGGCCCACGTGATTTCCGGGTGGGGCCCACGAGATTTCCGGGTGGGGCCCACGAGATTTCCCCGTGGGGCCCACGTGATTTCCGGGTGGGGCCCACGTGATTTCCGGGTGGGGCCCACGTGATTTCCGGGTGGGCCCCACGTGATTTCCGGGTGGGCCCCACGTGATTTCCGGGTGGGGCCCACGTGATTTCCGGGTGGGGCCCACGTGATTTCCGGGTGGGGCCCACGTGATTTCCGGGTGGGGCCCACGTGATTTCCGGGTGGGGCCCACGTGATTTCCGGGTGGGGCCCACCTGATTTCCGGGTGGGGCCCACGTGATTTCCGGGTGGGGCCCAGGTGATTTCCGGGTGGGGCCCACTTGATTTCCGGGTGGGCCCCACGTGATTTCCGTTTGGGGCCCACGTGATTTCCGGGTGGGGCCCACGTGATTTCCGGGTGGGCCCCACGTGATTTCCGGGTGGGGCCCACGTGATTTCCGGGTGGGGCCCACGTGATTTCCGGGTGGGGCCCACGTGATTTCCGGGTGGGGCCCACGTGATTTCCCCGTGGGGCCCACGTGATTTCCCCGTGGGGCCCACGTGATTTCCGGGTGGGGCCCACGTGATTTCCGGGTGGGGCCCACGTGATTTCCGGGTGGGGCCCACGTGATTTCCGGGTGGGGCCCACGTGATTTCCCCGTGGGGCCCACGTGATTTCCGGGTGGGGCCCACGTGATTTCCGGGTGGGGCCCACGTGATTTCCGGGTGGGGCCCACGTGATTTCCCCGTGGGGCCCACGTGATTTCCCCGTGGGGCCCACGTGATTTCCGGGTGGGGCCCACGTGATTTCCGGGTGGGGCCCACGTGATTTCCGGGTGGGGCCCACGTGATTTCCGGCTGGGGCCCACGTGATTTCCGGGTGGGGCCCACGTGATTTCCGGGTGGGGCCCACGTGATTTCCGGGTGGGGCCCACGTGATTTCCGGGTGGGGCCCACGTGATTTCCGGGTGGGGCCCACGTGATTTCCGGGTGGGGCCCACGTGATTTCCCCGTGGGGCCCACGTGATTTCCGGCTGGGGCCCACGTGATTTCCGGCTGGGGCCCACGTGATTTCCGGGTGGGGCCCACGTGATTTCCCCGTGGGGCCCACGTGATTTCCGGGTGGGGCCCACGTGATTTCCCCGTGGGGCCCACGTGATTTCCGGGTGGGGCCCACGTGATTTCCGGGTGGGGCCCACGTGATTTCCGGGTGGGGCCCACGTGATTTCCGGGTGGGGCCCACGTGATTTCCGGGTGTGGCCCACGTGATTTCCGGGTGGGGCCCACGTGATTTCCCCGTGGGGCCCACGTGATTTCCGGCTGGGGCCCACGTGATTTCCGGCTGGGGCCCACGTGATTTCCGGGTGGGGCCCACGTGATTTCCCCGTGGGGCCCACGTGATTTCCGGGTGGGGCCCACGTGATTTCCCCGTGGGGCCCACGTGATTTCCGGGTGGGGCCCACGTGATTTCCGGGTGGGGCCCACGTGATTTCCGGGTGGGGCCCACGTGATTTCCGGGTGGGGCCCACGTGATTTCCGGGTGGGGCCCACGTGATTTCCGGGTGGGCCCCACCTGATTTCCGGGTGGGGCCCACGTGATTTCCGGGTGGCGCCCACGTGATTTCCGGGTGGGGCCCACGTGATTTCCCCGTGGGGCCCACGTGATTTCCCCGTGGGGACCACGTGATTTCCGGGTGGGGCCCACGTGATTTCCGGGTGGGGCCCACGTGATTTCCGGGTGGGGCCCACGTGATTTCCGGGTGGGGCCCACGTGATTTCCGGTTGGGGCCCACGTGATTTCCGGGTGGGCCCCACGTGATTTCCGTGTGGGGCCCACGTGATTTCCGGGTGGGGCCCACGTGATTTCCGGGTGGGGCCCACGTGATTTCCGGGTGGGACCCACGTGATTTCCGGGTGGGCCCCACGTGATTTCCGGGTGGGGCCCACGTGATTTCCGGGTGGGCCCCACGTGATTTCCGGGTGGGGCCCACGTGATTTCCGGGTGGGGCCCACGTGATTTCCGGGTGGGCCCCACGTGATTTCCGGGTGGGGCCCACGTGATTTCCGGGTGGGGCCCACGTGATTTCCCCGTGGGGCCCACGTGATTTCCGGGTGGGGCCCACGTGATTTCCGGGTGGGGCCCACGTGATTTCCGGGTGGGGCCCACGTGATTTCCGGCTGGGGCCCACGTGATTTCCGGGTGGGGCCCACGTGATTTCCGGGTGGGGCCCACGTGATTTCCGGGTGGGGCCCACGTGATTTCCGGGTGGGGCCCACGTGATTTCCGGGTGGGGCCCACGTGATTTCCGGGTGGGGCCCACGTGATTTCCCCGTGGGGCCCACGTGATTTCCGGCTGGGGCCCACGTGATTTCCGGCTGGGGCCCACGTGATTTCCGGGTGGGGCCCACGTGATTTCCCCGTGGGGCCCACGTGATTTCCGGGTGGGGCCCACGTGATTTCCCCGTGGGGCCCACGTGATTTCCGGGTGGGGCCCACGTGATTTCCGTGTGGGGCCCACGTGATTTCCGGGTGGGGCCCACGTGATTTCCGGGTGGGGCCCACGTGATTTCCGGGTGGGGCCCACGTGATTTCCGGGTGGGCCCCACGTGATTTCCGGGTGGGGCCCACGTGATTTCCGGGTGGGGCCCACGTGATTTCCGGGTGGGGCCCACGTGATTTCCGGGTGGGGCCCACGTGATTTCCGGGTGGGGCCCACGTGATTTCCGGGTGGGGCCCACGTGATTTCCGGGTGGGGCCCACGTGATTTCCGGGTGGGGCCCACGTGATTTCCGGGTTGGCCCCACGTGATTTCCGGGTGGGGCCCACGTGATTTCCGGGTGGGGCCCACGTGATTTCCGTGTGGGGCCCACGTGATTTCCGGGTGGGACCCACGTGATTTCCGGGTGGGCCCCACGTGATTTCCGGGTGGGGCCCACGTGATTTCCGGGTGGGGCCCACGTGATTTCCGGGTGGGGCCCACGTGATTTCCGGGTGGGGCCCACGTGATTTCCCCGTGGGGCCCACGTGATTTCCGGGTGGGTCCCACGGGATTTCCGGGTGGGGCCCACGTGATTTCCGGGTGGGGCCCACGTGATTTCCGGGTGGGGCCCACGTGATTTCCCCGTGGGGCCCACGTGATTTCCGGGTGGGGCCCACATGATTTCCCCGTGGGGGCCACCTGATTTCCGGGTGGGGCCCACGTGATTTCCGGGTGGGGCCCACGTGATTTCCGGGTGGGGCCCACGTGATTTCCGGGTGGGGCCCACGTGATTTCCGGGTGGGGCCCACGTGATTTCCGGGTGGGGCCCACGTGATTTCCGGGTGGGGCCCACGTGATTTCCGGGTGGGGCCCACGTGTTTTCCGGGTGGGGCCCACGTGATTTCCGGGTGGGGCCCACGTGATTTCCGGGTGGCGCCCACGTGATTTCCGGGTGGGCCCCACGTGATTTCCGGGTGGGGCCCACGTGATTTCCGGGTGGGGCCCACGTGATTTCCGGGTGGGGCCCACGTGATTTCCGGGTGGGGCCCACGTGATTTCCGGGTGGGGCCCACGTGATTTCCGGGTGGGGCCCACGTGATTTCCCCGTGGGGCCCACGTGATTTCCGGCTGGGGCCCACGTGATTTCCGGGTGGGGCCCACGTGATTTCCGGGTGGGGCCCACGTGATTTCCGCGTGGGGCCCACGTGATTTCCGGTTGGGGCCCACGTGATTTCCCCGTGGGGCCCACGTGATTTCCGGGTGGGGCCCACGTGATTTCCGGGTGGGCCCCAAGTGATTTCCGGGTGGGGCCCACGTGATTTCCGGGTGGGGCCCACGTGATTTCCGGGTGGGGCCCACGTGATTTCCGGGTGGGGCCCAGGTGATTTCCGGGTGGGGCCCACTTGATTTCCGGGTGGGCCCCACGTGATTTCCGTTTGGGGCCCACGTGATTTCCGGGTGGGGCCCACGTGATTTCCGGGTGGGCCCCACGTGATTTCCGGGTGGGGCCCACGTGATTTCCGGGTGGGGCCCACGTGATTTCCCCGTGGGGCCCACGTGATTTCCCCGTGGGGCCCACGTGATTTCCCCGTGGGGCCCACGTGATTTCCGGCTGGGGCCCACGTGATTTCCGGCTGGGGCCCACGTGATTTCCGGGTGGGGCCCACGTGATTTCCGGGTGGGGCCCACGTGATTTCCGGGTGGGGCCCACGTGATTTCCGGGTGGGGCCCACGTGATTTCCGGGTGGGGCCCACGTGATTTCCCCGTGGGGCCCACGTGATTTCCGGGTGGGGCCCACGTGATTTCCCCGTAAGGCCCACGTGATTTCCCCGTGGGGCCGACGTGATTTCCGGGTGGGGCCCACGTGATTTCCGGGTGGGGCCCACGTGATTTCCGGGTGGGGCCCACGTGATTTCCGGTTGGGGCCCACGTGATTTCCGGCTGTGGCCCACGTGATTTCCGGGTGGGGTCCACGTGATTTCCGGGTGGGGCCCACGTGATTTCCCCGTGGGGCCCACGTGATTTCCGGGTGGGGCCCACGTGATTTCCGGGTGGGGCCCACGTGATTTCCGGGTGGGGCCCACGTGATTTCCGGGTGGGGCCCACGTGATTTCCGGGTGGGGCCCACGTGATTTCCGGGTGGGGCCCACGTGATTTCCGGGTGGGGCCCACGTGATTTCCGGGTGGGGCCCACGTGATTTCCGGGTGGGGCCCACGTGATTTCCGGTTGGGGCCCACGTGATTTCCGGCTGGGGCCCACGTGATTTCCGGGTGGGGCCCACGTGATTTCCGGGTGGGGCCCACGTGATTTCCGGGTGGGGCCCACGTGATTTCCGGGTGGGGCCCACGTGATTTCCGGGTGGGGCCCACGTGATTTCCGGGTGGGGCCCACGTGATTTCCGGGTGGGGCCCACGTGATTTCCGGGTGGGGCCCACGTGATTTCCGGGTGGGGCCCACGTGATTTCCGGGTGGGGCCCACGTGATTTCCGGGTGGGGCCCACGTGATTTCCCGGTGGGGCCCACGTGATTTCCCCGTGGGGCCCACGTGATTTCCGGGTGGGGCCCACGTGATTTCCGGGTGGGGCCCACGTGATTTCCCGGTGGGGCCCACGTGATTTCCCCGTGGGGCCCACGTGATTTCCGGGTGGGGCCCACGTGATTTCCGGGTGGGGCCCACGTGATTTCCCAGTGGGGCCCACGTGATTTCCGGGTGGGGCCCACGTGATTTCCGGGTGGGCCCCACGTGATTTCCGTGTGGGGCCCATGTGATTTCCGGGTGGGGCCCACGTGATTTCCGGGTGGGGCCCACGTGATTTCCGGGTGGGGCCCACGTGATTTCCGGCTGGGGCCCACGTGATTTCCGGGTGGTGCCCACGTGATTTCCCGGTGGGGCCCACGTGATTTCCCCGTGGGGCCCACGTGATTTCCGGGTGGGCCCCACGTGATTTCCGGGTGAGGCCCACGTGATTTCCCCGTGGGGCCCACGTGATTTCCCCATGGGGCCCACGTGATTTCCGGGTGGGGCCCACGTGATTTCCGGGTGGGGCCCACGTGATTTCCGGGTGGGGCCCACGTGATTTCCGGGTGGGGCCCACGTGATTTCCGGGTGGGGCCCACGTGATTTCCGGGTGGGGCCCACGTGATTTCCGGGTGGGGCCCACGTGATTTCCGGGTGGGGCCCACGTGATTTCCCCGTGGGGCCCACGTGATTTCCCCGTGGGGCCCACGTGATTTCCGGCTGGGGCCCACGTGATTTCCGGGTGGGGCCCACGTGATTTCCGGGTGGGGCCCACGTGATTTCCGGGTGGGGCCCACGTGATTTCCGGGTGGGGCCCACGTGATTTCCGGGTGGGCCCCACGTGATTTCCGTGTGGGCCCCACGTGATTTCCGGGTGGGGCCCACGTGATTTCCGGGTGGGGCCCACGTGATTTCCGGGTGGGGCCCACGTGATTTCCGGGTGGGCCCCACGTGATTTCCGTGTGGGCCCCACGTGATTTCCGGGTGGGGCCCACGTGATTTCCGGGTGGGGCCCACGTGATTTCCGGGTGGGGCCCACGTGATTTCCGGGTGGGGCCCACGTGATTTCCGGGTGGGGCCCACGTGATTTCCGGGTGGGGCCCACGTGATTTCCCCGTGGGGCCCACGTGATTTCCCCGTGGGGCCCACGTGATTTCCGGCTGGGGCCCACGTGATTTCCGGGTGGGGCCCACGTGATTTCCGGGTGGGGCCCACGTGATTTCCGGGTGGGGCCCACGTGATTTCCGGGTGGGGCCCACGTGATTTCCGGGTGGGGCCCACGTGATTTCCGGGTGGGGCCCACGTGATTTCCGGGTGGGGCCCACGTGATTTCCGGGTGGGGCCCACGTGATTTCCGGGTGGGGCCCACGTGATTTCCGGCTGGGGCCCACGTGATTTCCGGGTGGGGCCCACGTGATTTCCGGGTGGGGCCCACGTGATTTCCGGGTGGGGCCCACGTGATTTCCGGGTGGGGCCCACGTGATTTCCGGGTGGGGCCCACGTGATTTCCGGGTGGGGCCCACGTGATTTCCGGGTGGGGCCCACGTGATTTCCGGGTGGGCCCCACGTGATTTCCGTGTGGGGCCCACGTGATTTCCGGGTGGGGCCCACGTGATTTCCCCGTGGGGCCCACGTGATTTCCCCGTGGGGCCCACGTGATTTCCGGGTGGTCCCACGTGATTTCCGGGTGGGGCCCACGTGATTTCCGGGTGGGGCCCACGTGATTTCCGGGTGGGGCCCACGTGTTTTCCCCGTGGGGCCCACGTGATTTCCGGGTGGGGCCCACGTGATTTCCCCGTGGGGCCCACGTGATTTCCGGCTGGGGCCCACGTGATTTCCGGGTGGGGCCCACGTGATTTCCGGGTGGGGCCCACGGGATTTCCGCGTGGGGCCCACGTGATTTCCGGGTGGGGCCCACGTGATTTCCCCGTGGGGCCCACGTGATTTCCGGGTGGGGCCCACGTGATTTCCGCGTGGGGCCCACGTGATTTCCGGGTGGGGCCCACGTGATTTCCGGGTGGGGCCCACGTGATTTCCGGCTGTGGCCCACGTGATTTCCGGGTGGGGCCCACGTGATTTCCGGGTGGGGCCCACGTGATTTCCCCGTGGGGCCCACGTGATTTCCGGGTGGTCCCACGGGATTTCCGGGTGGGGCCCACGTGATTTCCGGGTGGGGCCCACGTGATTTCCGGGTGGGGCCCACGTGATTTCCGGGTGGGGCCCACGTGATTTCCGGGTGGGGCCCCCGTGATTTCCGGGTGGGGCCCACGTGATTTCCGGGTGGGGCCCACGTGATTTCCGGGTGGGGCCCACGTGATTTCCGGGTGGGGCCCACGTGATTTCCCCGTGGGGCCCACGTGATTTCCGGGTGGGGCCCACGTGATTTCCGGGTGGGGCCCACGTGATTTCCGGGTGGGGCCCACGTGATTTCCGGGTGGGGCCCACGTGATTTCCGGGTGGGGCCCACGTGATTTCCGGGTGGGGCCCACGTGATTTCCGGGTGGGGCCCACGTGATTTCCGGGTGGGGCCCACATGATTTCCCCGTGGGGCCCACGTGATTTCCGGGTGGGGCCCACGTGATTTCCGGGTGGGGCCCACGTGATTTCCGGGTGGGGCCCACGTGATTTCCGGGTGGGCGCCACGTGATTTCCGGGTGGGGCCCACGTGATTTCCGGGTGGGGCCCACGTGATTTCCGGGTGGGGCCCACGTGATTTCCGGGTGGGGCCCACGTGATTTCCCCGTGGGGCCCACGTGATTTCCGGGTGGGGCCCACGTGATTTCCGGGTGGGGCCCACGTGATTTCCGGGTGGGGCCCACGTGATTTCCGGGTGGGGCCCACGTGATTTCCCCGTGGGGCCCACGTGATTTCCCCGTGGGGCCCACGTGATTTCCGGGTGGGGCCCACGTGATTTCCGGGTGGGGCCCACGTGATTTCCGGGTGGGGCCCACGTGATTTCCGGCTGGGGCCCACGTGATTTCCGGGTGGGGCCCACGTGATTTCCGGGTGGGGCCCACGTGATTTCCGGGTGGGGCCCACGTGATTTCCGGGTGGGGCCCACGTGATTTCCGGGTGGGGCCCACGTGATTTCCGGGTGGGGCCCACGTGATTTCCGGGTGGGGCCCACGTGATTTCCCCGTGGGGCCCACGTGATTTCCGGCTGGGGCCCACGTGATTTCCGGCTGGGGCCCACGTGATTTCCGGGTGGGGCCCACGTGATTTCCCCGTGGGGCCCACGTGATTTCCGGGTGGGGCCCACGTGATTTCCCGTGGGGCCCACGTGATTTCCGGGTGGGGCCCACGTGATTTCCGGGTGGGGCCCACGTGATTTCCGGGTGGGGCCCACGTGATTTCCGGGTGGGGCCCACGTGATTTCCCCGTGGGGCCCACGTGATTTCCGGGTGGGTCCCACGGGATTTCCGGGTGGGGCCCACGTGATTTCCGGGTGGGGCCCACGTGATTTCCGGGTGGGGCCCACGTGATTTCCCCGTGGGGCCCACGTGATTTCCGGGTGGGGCCCACGTGATTTCCCCGTGGGGGCCACGTGATTTCCGGGTGGGGCCCACGTGATTTCCGGGTGGGGCCCACGTGATTTCCGGGTGGGGCCCACGTGATTTCCGGGTGGGGCCCACGTGATTTCCGGGTGGGGCCCACGTGATTTCCGGGTGGGGCCCACGTGATTTCCGGGTGGGGCCCACGTGATTTCCGGGTGGGGCCCACGTGTTTTCCGGGTGGGGCCCACGTGATTTCCGGGTGGCGCCCACGTGATTTCCGGGTGGGCCCCACGTGATTTCCGGGTGGGGCCCACGTGATTTCCGGGTGGGGCCCACGTGATTTCCGGGTGGGGCCCACGTGATTTCCGGGTGGGGCCCACGTGATTTCCGGGTGGGGCCCACGTGATTTCCGGGTGGGGCCCACGTGATTTCCCCGTGGGGCCCACGTGATTTCCGGGTGGGGCCCACGTGTTTTCCGGGTGGGGCCCACGTGATTTCCGGGTGGGGCCAACGTGATTTCCCCGTGAGGCCCACGTGATTTCCCCGTGGGGCCCACGTGATTTCCGGGTGGGGCCCACGTGATTTCCGGGTGGGGCCCACGTGATTTCCGGGTGGGGCCCACGTGATTTCCGGGTGGGGCCCACGTGATTTCCGGGTGGGGCCCACGTGATTTCCGGCTGGGGCCCACGTGATTTCCGGGTGGGGCCCACGTGATTTCCGGGTGGGGCCCACGTGATTTCCGGGTGGGGCCCACGTGATTTCCGGGTGGGGCCCACGGATTTCCTCGTGGGGCCCACGTGATTTCCGGGTGGGGCCCACGTGATTTCCGGGTGGGGCCCACGTGATTTCCGGGTGGGGCCCACGTGATTTCCGGGTGGGGCCCACGTGATATTCGGGTGGGGCCCACGTGATTTCCGGGTGGGGCCCACGTGATTTCCGGGTGGGGCCCACGTGATTTCCGGGTGGGGCCCACGTGATTTCCGGGTGGGGCCCACGTGATTTCGGGGTGGGCCCCACGTGATTTCCGGGTGGGGCCCACGTGATTTCCGGGTGGGGCCCACGTGATTTCTGGGTGGGGCCCACGTGATTTCCGGGTGGGGCCCACGTGATTTCCGGGTGGGGCCCACGTGATTTCCCCGTGGGGCCCACGTGATTTCCCCGTGGGGCCCACGTGATTTCCGGGTGGGGCCCACGTGATTTCCGGGTGGGGCCCACGTGATTTCCGGGTGGGGCCCACGTGATTTCCGGGTGGGGCCCACGTGATTTCCGGGTGGGGCCCACGTGATTTCCCCGTGGGGCCCACGTGATTTCCGGGTGCGGCCCACGTGATTTCCCCGTGGGGCCCACGTGATTTCCCCGTGGGGCCCACGTGATTTCCCCGTGGGGCCCACGTGATTTCCGGGTGGGGCCCACGTGATTTCCCCGTGAGGCCCACGTGATTTCCCCGTGGGGCCCACGTGATTTCCAGGTGGGGCCCACGTGATTTCCGGGTGGGGCCCACGTGATTTCCGGGTGGAGCCCACGTGATTTCCGGCTGTGGCCCACGTGATTTCCGGGTGGGGCCCACGTGATTTCCGGGTGGGGCCCACGTGATTTCCGGGTGGGGCCCACGTGATTTCCGGGTGGGGCCCACGTGATTTCCCCGTGGGGCCCACGTGATTTCCGGGTGGGGCCCACGTGATTTCCGGGTGGGGCCCACGTGATTTCCGGGTGGGGCCCACGTGATTTCCGGGTGGGCCCACGTGATTTCCGGGTGGGGCCCACGTGATTTCCGGGAGGGGCCCACGTGATTTCCGGCTGGGGCCCACGTGATTTCCGGGTGGGGCCCACGTGATTTCCGGGTGGGGCCCACGTGATTTCCCCGTGGGGCCCACGTGATTTCCGGGTGGGGCCCACGTGATTTCCGGCTGGGGCCCACGTGATTTCCGGGTGGGGCCCACGTGATTTCCGGGTGGGGCCCACGTGTTTTCCGGGTGGGGCCCACGTGATTTCCGGGTGGGGCCCACGTGATTTCCGGTTGGGGCCCACGTGATTTCCGGGTGGGGCCCACGTGATTTCCCCGTGGGGCCCACGTGATTTCCGGCTGGGGCCCACGTGATTTCCGGATGGGGCCCACGTGATTTCCGGGTGGGGCCCACGTGATTTCCCCGTGGGGCCCACGTGATTTCCGGCTGGTGCCCACGTGATTTCCGGGTGGGGCCCACGTGATTTCCGGGTGGGGCCCACGTGATTTCCCCGTGGGGCCCACGTGATTTCCCCGTGGGGCCCACGTGATTTCCGGCTGGGGCCCACGTGATTTCCGGCTGGGGCCCACGTGATTTCCGGGTGGGGCCCACGTGATTTCCGGGTGGGGCCCACGTGATTTCCGGGTGGGGCCCACGTGATTTCCGGGTGGGGCCCACGTGATTTCCGGGTGGGGCCCACGTGATTTCCGGGTGGGGCCCACGTGATTTCCGGGTGGGGCCCACGAGATTTCCGGGTGGGGCCCACGAGATTTCCCCGTGGGGCCCACGTGATTTCCGGGTGGGGCCCACGTGATTTCCGGGTGGGGCCCACGTGATTTCCGGGTGGGCCCCACGTGATTTCCGGGTGGGGCCCACGTGATTTCCGGGTGGGGCCCACGTGATTTCCGGGTGGGGCCCACGTGATTTCCGGGGGGGGCCCACGTGATTTCCGGGTGGGGCCCACGTGATTTCCGGGTGGGGCCCACGTGCTTTCCGGGTGGGGCCCACCTGATTTCCGGGTGGGGCCCACGTGATTTCCGGGTGGGGCCCAGGTGATTTCCGGGTGGGGCCCACGTGATTTCCGGGTGGGGGCCCACGTGATTTCCGTTTGGGGCCCACGTGATTTCCGGGTGGGGCCCACGTGATTTCCGGGTGGGTCCCACGTGATTTCCGGGTGGGGCCCACGTGATTTCCGGGCGGGGCCCACGTGATTTCCGGGTGGGGCCCACGTGATTTCCGGGTGGGGCCCACGTGATTTCCGGGTGGGGCCCACGTGATTTCCCCGTGGGGCCCACGTGATTTCCGGGTGGGGCCCACGTGATTTCCGGGTGGGGCCCACGTGATTTCCGGGTGGGGCCCACGTGATTTCCGGGTGGGGCCCACGTGATTTCCCCGTGGGGCCCACGTGATTTCCGGGTGGGGCCCACGTGATTTCCGGGTGGGGCCCACGTGATTTCCGGGTGGGGCCCACGTGATTTCCCCGTGGGGCCCACGTGATTTCCCCGTGGGGCCCACGTGATTTCCGGGTGGGGCCCACGTGATTTCCGGGTGGGGCCCACGTGATTTCCGGGTGGGGCCCACGTGATTTCCGGGTGGGGCCCACGTGATTTCCGGGTGGGGCCCACGTGATTTCCGGGTGGGGCCCACGTGATTTCCGGGTGGGGCCCACGTGATTTCCGGGTGGGGCCCACGTGATTTCCCCGTGGGGCCCACGTGATTTCCGGGTGGGGCCCACGTGATTTCCGGCTGGGGCCCACGTGATTTCCGGGTGGGGCCCACGTGATTTCCCCGTGGGGCCCACGTGATTTCCGGGTGGGGCCCACGTGATTTCCCCGTGGGGCCCACGTGATTTCCGGGTGGGGCCCACGTGATTTCCGGGTGGGGCCCACGTGATTTCCGGGTGGGGCCCACGTGATTTCCGGGTGGGGCCCACGTGATTTCCCCGTGGGGCCCACGTGATTTCCCGGTGGGTCCCACGGGATTTCCGGGTGGGGCCCACGTGATTTCCGGGTGGGGCCCACGTGATTTCCGGGTGGGGCCCACGTGATTTCCCCGTGGGGCCCACGTGATTTCCGGGTGGGGCCCACATGATTTCCCCGTGGGGGCCACGTGATTTCCGGGTGGGGCCCACGTGATTTCCGGGTGGGGCCCACGTGATTTCCGGGTGGGGCCCACGTGATTTCCGGGTGGGGCCCACGTGATTTCCGGGTGGGGCCCACGTGATTTCCGGGTGGGGCCCACGTGATTTCCGGGTGGGGCCCACGTGTTTTCCGGGTGGGGCCCACGTGATTTCCGGGTGGCGCCCACGTGATTTCCGGGTGGGCCCCACGTGATTTCCGGGTGGGGCCCACGTGATTTCCGGGTGGGGCCCACGTGATTTCCGGGTGGGGCCCACGTGATTTCCGGGTGGGGCCCACGTGATTTCCGGGTGGGGCCCACGTGATTTCCGGGTGGGGCCCACGTGATTTCCCCGTGGGGCCCACGTGATTTCCGGGTCGGGCCCACGTGATTTCCGGGTGGGGCCCACGTGATTTCCGGGTGGGGCCCACGTGATTTCCGGGTGGGGCCCACGTGATTTCCGGGTGGGGCCCACGTGATTTCCGGGTGGGGCCCACGTGATTTCCGGCTGGGGCCCACGTGATTTCCGGGTGGGGCCCACGTGATTTCCGGGTGGGGCCCACGTGATTTCCGGGTGGGGCCCACGAGATTTCCTCGTGGGGCCCACGTGATTTCCGGGTGGGGCCCACGTGATTTCCGGGTGGGGCCCACGTGATTTCCGGGTGGGGCCCACGTGATTTCCGGGTGGAGCCCACGTGATATTCGGGTGGGGCCCACGTGATTTCCGGGTGGGGCCCACGTGATTTCCGGGTGGGGCCCACGTGATTTCCGGGTGGGGCCCACGTGATTTCCGGGTGGGGCCCACGTGATTTCGGGGTGGGCCCCACGTGATTTCCGGGTGGGGCCCACGTGATTTCCGGGTGGGGCCCACGTGATTTCTGGGTGGGGCCCACGTGATTTCCGGGTGGGGCCCACGTGATTTCCGGGTGGGGCCCACGTGATTTCCCCGTGGGGCCCACGTGATTTCCCCGTGGGGCCCACGTGATTTCCGGGTGGGGCCCACGTGATTTCCGGGTGGGGCCCACGTGATTTCCGGGTGGGGCCCACGTGATTTCCGGGTGGGGCCCACGTGATTTCCGGGTGGGGCCCACGTGATTTCCCCGTGGGGCCCACGTGATTTCCGGGTGCGGCCCACGTGATTTCCCCGTGGGGCCCACGTGATTTCCCCGTGGGGCCCACGTGATTTCCCCGTGGGGCCCACGTGATTTCCGGGTGGGGCCCACGTGATTTCCCCGTGGGGCCCACGTGATTTCCAGGTGGGGCCCACGTGATTTCCGGGTGGGGCCCACGTGATTTCGGGGTGGGCCCCACGTGATTTCCGGGTGGGGCCCACGTGATTTCCGGGTGGGGCCCACGTGATTTCTGGGTGGGGCCCACGTGATTTCCGGGTGGGGCCCACGTGATTTCCGGGTGGGGCCCACGTGATTTCCCCGTGGGGCCCACGTGATTTCCCCGTGGGGCCCACGTGATTTCCGGGTGGGGCCCACGTGATTTCCGGGTGGGGCCCACGTGATTTCCGGGTGGGGCCCACGTGATTTCCGGGTGGGGCCCACGTGATTTCCGGGTGGGGCCCACGTGATTTCCCCGTGGGGCCCACGTGATTTCCGGGTGCGGCCCACGTGATTTCCCCGTGGGGCCCACGTGATTTCCCCGTGGGGCCCACGTGATTTCCCCGTGGGGCCCACGTGATTTCCGGGTGGGGCCCACGTGATTTCCCCGTGAGGCCCACGTGATTTCCCCGTGGGGCCCACGTGATTTCCAGGTGGGGCCCACGTGATTTCCGGGTGGGGCCCACGTGATTTCCGGGTGGGGCCCACGTGATTTCCGGCTGTGGCCCACGTGATTTCCGGGTGGGGCCCACGTGATTTCCGGGTGGGGCCCACGTGATTTCCGGGTGGGGCCCACGTGATTTCCCGGTGGGGCCCACGTGATTTCCCCGTGGGGCCCACGTGATTTCCGGGTGGGGCCCACGTGATTTCCGGGTGGGGCCCACGTGATTTCCGGGTGGGGCCCACGTGATTTCCGGGTGGGGCCCACGTGATTTCCGGGTGGGGCCCACGTGATTTCCGGGTGGGGCCCACGTGATTTCCGGCTGGGGCCCACGTGATTTCCGGGTGGGGCCCACGTGATTTCCGGGTGGGGCCCACGTGATTTCCCCGTGGGGCCCACGTGATTTCCGGGTGGGGCCCACGTGATTTCCGGCTGGGGCCCACGTGATTTCCGGGTGGGGCCCACGTGATTTCCGGGTGGGGCCCACGTGTTTTCCGGGTGGGGCCCACGTGATTTCCGGGTGGGGCCCACGTGATTTCCGGTTGGGGCCCACGTGATTTCCGGGTGGGGCCCACGTGATTTCCCCGTGGGGCCCACGTGATTTCCGGCTGGGGCCCACGTGATTTCCGGATGGGGCCCACGTGATTTCCGGGTGGGGCCCACGTGATTTCCCCGTGGGGCCCACGTGATTTCCGGCTGGTGCCCACGTGATTTCCGGGTGGGGCCCACGTTATTTCCGGGTGGGGCCCACGTGATTTCCCCGTGGGGCCCACGTGATTTCCCCGTGGGGCCCACGTGATTTCCGGCTGGGGCCCACGTGATTTCCGGCTGGGGCCCACGTGATTTCCGGGTGGGGCCCACGTGATTTCCGGGTGGGGCCCACGTGATTTCCGGGTGGGGCCCACGTGATTTCCGGGTGGGGCCCACGTGATTTCCGGGTGGGGCCCACGTGATTTCCGGGTGGGGCCCACGTGATTTCCGGGTGGGGCCCACGAGATTTCCGGGTGGGGCCCACGAGATTTCCCCGTGGGGCCCACGTGATTTCCGGGTGGGGCCCACGTGATTTCCGGGTGGGGCCCACGTGATTTCCGGGTGGGCCCCACGTGATTTCCGGGTGGGGCCCACGTGATTTCCGGGTGGGGCCCACGTGATTTCCGGGTGGGGCCCACGTGATTTCCGGGTGGGGCCCACGTGATTTCCGGGTGGGGCCCACGTGATTTCCGGGTGGGGCCCACGTGATTTCCGGGTGGGGCCCACCTGATTTCCGGGTGGGGCCCACGTGATTTCCGGGTGGGGCCCAGGTGATTTCCGGGTGGGGCCCACTTGATTTCCGGGTGGGCCCCACGTGATTTCCGTTTGGGGCCCACGTGATTTCCGGGTGGGGCCCACGTGATTTCCGGGTGGGCCCCACGTGATTTCCGGGTGGGGCCCACGTGATTTCCGGGTGGGGCCCACGTGATTTCCGGGTGGGGCCCACGTGATTTCCGGGTGGGGCCCACGTGATTTCCGGGTGGGGCCCACGTGATTTCCCCGTGGGGCCCACGTGATTTCCGGGTGGGGCCCACGTGATTTCCGGGTGGGGCCCACGTGATTTCCGGGTGGGGCCCACGTGATTTCCGGGTGGGGCCCACGTGATTTCCCCGTGGGGCCCACGTGATTTCCGGGTGGGGCCCACGTGATTTCCGGGTGGGGCCCACGTGATTTCCGGGTGGGGCCCACGTGATTTCCCCGTGGGGCCCACGTGATTTCCCCGTGGGGCCCACGTGATTTCCGGGTGGGGCCCACGTGATTTCCGGGTGGGGCCCACGTGATTTCCGGGTGGGGCCCACGTGATTTCCGGGTGGGGCCCACGTGATTTCCGGGTGGGGCCCACGTGATTTCCGGGTGGGGCCCACGTGATTTCCGGGTGGGGCCCACGTGATTTCCGGGTGGGGCCCACGTGATTTCCCCGTGGGGCCCACGTGATTTCCGGGTGGGGCCCACGTGATTTCCGGCTGGGGCCCACGTGATTTCCGGGTGGGGCCCACGTGATTTCCCCGTGGGGCCCACGTGATTTCCGGGTGGGGCCCACGTGATTTCCCCGTGGGGCCCACGTGATTTCCGGGTGGGGCCCACGTGATTTCCGGGTGGGGCCCACGTGATTTCCGGGTGGGGCCCACGTGATTTCCGGGTGGGGCCCACGTGATTTCCCCGTGGGGCCCACGTGATTTCCGGGTGGGTCCCACGGGATTTCCGGGTGGGGCCCACGTGATTTCCGGGTGGGGCCCACGTGATTTCCGGGTGGGGCCCACGTGATTTCCCCGTGGGGCCCACGTGATTTCCGGGTGGGGCCCACGTGATTTCCGGGTGGGCCCCACGTGATTTCCGGGTGGGGCCCACGTGATTTCCGGGTGGGGCCCACGTGATTTCCGGGTGGGGCCCACGTGATTTCCGGGTGGGGCCCACGTGATTTCCGGGTGGGGCCCACGTGATTTCCGGGTGGGGCCCACGTGATTTCCGGGTGGGGCCCACGTGATTTCCGGGTGGGGCCCACGTGATTTCCGGGTGGGGCCCACGTGATTTCCGGGTGGGCCCCACGTGATTTCCGGGTGGGGCCCACGTGATTTCCGGGTGGGGCCCACGTGATTTCCGGGTGGGGCCCACGTGATTTCCGGGTGGGGCCCACGTGATTTCCGGGTGGGGCCCACGTGATTTCCGGGTGGGGCCCACGTGATTTCCCCGTGGGGCCCACGTGATTTCCGGGTGGGGCCCACGTGATTTCCGGGTGGGGCCCACGTGATTTCCGGGTGGGGCCCACGTGATTTCCGGGTGGGGCCCACGAGATTTCCTCGTGGGGCCCACGTGATTTCCGGGTGGGGCCCACGTGATTTCCGGGTGGGGCCCACGTGATTTCCGGGTGGGGCCCACGTGATTTCCGGGTGGAGCCCACGTGATATTCGGGTGGGGCCCACGTGATTTCCGGGTGGGGCCCACGTGATTTCCGGGTGGGGCCCACGTGATTTCCGGGTGGGGCCCACGTGATTTCCGGGTGGGGCCCACGTGATTTTGGGGTGGGCCCCACGTGATTTCCGGGTGGGGCCCACGTGATTTCCGGGTGGGGCCCACGTGATTTCTGGGTGGGGCCCACGTGATTTCCGGGTGGGGCCCACGTGATTTCCGGGTGGGGCCCACGTGATTTCCCCGTGGGGCCCACGTGATTTCCCCGTGGGGCCCACGTGATTTCCGGGTGGGGCCCACGTGATTTCCGGGTGGGGCCCACGTGATTTCCGGGTGGGGCCCACGTGATTTCCGGGTGGGGCCCACGTGATTTCCGGGTGGGGCCCACGTGATTTCCCCGTGGGGCCCACGTGATTTCCGGGTGCGGCCCACGTGATTTCCCCGTGGGGCCCACGTGATTTCCCCGTGGGGCCCACGTGATTTCCCCGTGGGGCCCACGTGATTTCCGGGTGGGGCCCACGTGATTTCCCCGTGAGGCCCACGTGATTTCCCCGTGGGGCCCACGTGATTTCCAGGTGGGGCCCACGTGATTTCCGGGTGGGGCCCACGTGATTTCCGGGTGGGGCCCACGTGATTTCCGGCTGTGGCTCACGTGATTTCCGGGTGGGGCCCACGTGATTTCCGGGTGGGGCCCACGTGATTTCCCCGTGGGGCCCACGTGATTTCCGGGTGGGGCCCACGTGATTTCCCCGTGGGGCCCACGTGATTTCCGGGTGGGGCCCACGTGATTTCCGGGTGGGGCCCACGTGATTTCCGGGTGGGGCCCACGTGATTTCCGGGTGGGGCCCACGTGATTTCCGGGTGGGGCCCACGTGATTTCCGGGTGGGGCCCACGTGATTTCCGGGTGGGGCCCACGTGTTTTCCGGGTGGGGCCCACGTGATTTCCGGGTGGGGCCCACGTGATTTCCGGGTGGCGCCCACGTGATTTCCGGGTGGGCCCCACGTGATTTCCGGGTGGGGCCCACGTGATTTCCGGGTGGGGCCCACGTGATTTCCGGGTGGGGCCCACGTGATTTCCGGGTGGGGCCCACGTGATTTCCGGGTGGGGCCCACGTGATTTCCGGGTGGGGCCCACGTGATTTCCCCGTGGGGCCCACGTGATTTCCGGCTGGGGCCCACGTGATTTCCGGGTGGGGCACACGTGATTTCCGGGTGGGGCCCACGTGATTTCCCCGTGGGGCCCACGTGATTTCCGGGTGGGGCCCACGTGATTTCCCCGTGGGGCCCACGTGATTTCCGGGTGGGGCCCACGTGATTTCCGGGTGGGGCCCACGTGATTTCCGGGTGGGGCCCACGTGATTTCCGGGTGGGGCCCACGTGATTTCCGGGTGGGGCCCACGTGATTTCCGGGTGGGCCCCACCTGATTTCCGGGTGGGGCCCACGTGATTTCCGGGTGGCGCCCACGTGATTTCCGGGTGGGGCCCACGTGATTTCCCCGTGGGGCCCACGTGATTTCCCCGTGGGGACCACGTGATTTCCGGGTGGGGCCCACGTGATTTCCGGGTGGGGCCCACGTGATTTCCGGGTGGGGCCCACGTGATTTCCGGGTGGGGCCCACGTGATTTCCGGTTGGGGCCCACGTGATTTCCGGGTGGGCCCCACGTGATTTCCGTGTGGGGCCCACGTGATTTCCGGGTGGGGCCCACGTGATTTCCGGGTGGGGCCCACGTGATTTCCGGGTGGGACCCACGTGATTTCCGGGTGGGCCCCACGTGATTTCCGGGTGGGGCCCACGTGATTTCCGGGTGGGCCCCACGTGATTTCCGGGTGGGGCCCACGTGATTTCCGGGTGGGGCCCACGTGATTTCCGGGTGGGGCCCACGTGATTTCCGGGTTGGCCCCACGTGATTTCCGGGTGGGGCCCACGTGATTTCCGGGTGGGGCCCACGTGATTTCCGGGTGGGGCCCACGTGATATCCGGGTGGGGCCCACGTGATTTCCGGGTGGGGCCCACGTGATTTCCCCGTGGGGCCCACGTGATTTCCGGCTGGGGCCCACGTGATTTCCGGCTGGGGCCCACGTGATTTCCGGGTGGGGCCCACGTGATTTCCCCGTGGGGCCCACGTGATTTCCGGGTGGGGCCCACGTGATTTCCGGGTGGGGCCCACGTGATTTCCGGGTGGGGCCCACGTGATTTCCGTGTGGGGCCCACGTGATTTCCGGGTGGGGCCCACGTGATTTCCGGGTGGGGCCCACGTGATTTCCGGGTGGGGCCCACGTGATTTCCGGGTGGGCCCCACGTGATTTCCGGGTGGGGCCCACGTGATTTCCGGGTGGGGCCCACGTGATTTCCGGGTGGGGCCCACGTGATTTCCGGGTGGGGCCCACGTGATTTCCGGGTGGGGCCCACGTGATTTCCGGGTGGGGCCCACGTGATTTCCGGGTGGGGCCCACGTGATTTCCGGGTGGGGCCCACGTGATTTCCGGGTGGGGCCCACGTGATTTCCGTGTGGGGCCCACGTGATTTCCGGGTGGGGCCCACGTGATTTCCGGGTGGGGCCCACGTGATTTCCCCGTGGGGCCCACGTGATTTCCCCGTGGGGCCCACGTGATTTCCGGGTGGGGCCCACGTGATTTCCGGGTGGGGCCCACGTGATTTCCGGGTGGGGCCCACGTGATTTCCGGGTGGGGCCCACGTGATTTCCCCGTGGGGCCCACGTGATTTCCGGGTGCGGCCCACGTGATTTCCCCGTGGGGCCCACGTGATTTCCGGGTGGGGCCCACGTGATTTCCGGGTGGGGCCCACGTGATTTCCGGGTGGGGCCCACGTGATTTCCCCGTGAGGCCCACGTGATTTCCCCGTGGGGCCCACGTGATTTCCAGGTGGGGCCCACGTGATTTCCGGGTGGGGCCCACGTGATTTCCGGGTGGGGCCCACGTGATTTCCGGCTGTGGCCCACGTGATTTCCGGGTGGGGCCCACGTGATTTCCGGGTGGGGCCCACGTGATTTCCCCGTGGGGCCCACGTGATTTCCGGGTGGGGCCCACGTGATTTCCCCGTGGGGCCCACGTGATTTCCGGGTGGGGCCCACGTGATTTCCGGGTGGGGCCCACGTGATTTCCGGGTGGGGCCCACGTGATTTCCGGGTGGGGCCCACGTGATTTCCGGGTGGGGCCCACGTGATTTCCGGGTGGGGCCCACGTGATTTCCGGGTGGGGCCCACGTGTTTTCCGGGTGGGGCCCACGTGATTTCCGGGTGGGGCCCACGTGATTTCCGGGTGGCGCCCACGTGATTTCCGGGTGGGCCCCACGTGATTTCCGGGTGGGGCCCACGTGATTTCCGGGTGGGGCCCACGTGATTTCCGGGTGGGGCCCACGTGATTTCCGGGTGGGGCCCACGTGATTTCCGGGTGGGGCCCACGTGATTTCCGGGTGGGGCCCACGTGATTTCCCCGTGGGGCCCACGTGATTTCCGGCTGGGGCCCACGTGATTTCCGGCTGGGGCCCACGTGATTTCCGGGTGGGGCCCACGTGATTTCCCCGTGGGGCCCACGTGATTTCCGGGTGGGGCCCACGTGATTTCCCCGTGGGGCCCACGTGATTTCCGGGTGGGGCCCACGTGATTTCCGGGTGGGGCCCACGTGATTTCCGGGTGGGGCCCACGTGATTTCCGGGTGGGGCCCACGTGATTTCCGGGTGGGCCCCACCTGATTTCCGGGTGGGGCCCACGTGATTTCCGGGTGGCGCCCACGTGATTTCCGGGTGGGGCCCACGTGATTTCCCCGTGGGGCCCACGTGATTTCCGGGTGGGGCCCACGTGATTTCCGGGTGGGGCCCACGTGATTTCCGGGTGGGGCCCACGTGATTTCCGGGTGGGGCCCACGTGATTTCCGGGTGGGGCCCACGTGATTTCCGGTTGGGGCCCACGTGATTTCCGGGTGGGCCCCACGTGATTTCCGTGTGGGGCCCACGTGATTTCCGGGTGGGGCCCACGTGATTTCCGGGTGGGGCCCACGTGATTTCCGGGTGGGACCCACGTGATTTCCGGGTGGGCCCCACGTGATTTCCGGGTGGGGCCCACGTGATTTCCGGGTGGGCCCCACGTGATTTCCGGGTGGGGCCCACGTGATTTCCGGGTGGGGCCCACGTGATTTCCGGGTGGGGCCCACGTGATTTCCGGGTGGGGCCCACGTGATATCCGGGTGGGGCCCACGTGAATTCCGGGTGGGGCCCACGTGATTTCCCCGTGGGGCCCACGTGATTTCCGGCTGGGGCCCACGTGATTTCCGGCTGGGGCCCACGTGATTTCCGGGTGGGGCCCACGTGATTTCCCCGTGGGGCCCACGTGATTTCCGGGTGGGGCCCACGTGATTTCCCCGTGGGGCCCACGTGATTTCCGGGTGGGGCCCACGTGATTTCCGTGTGGGGCCCACGTGATTTCCGGGTGGGGCCCACGTGATTTCCGTGTGGGGCCCACGTGATTTCCGGGTGGGGCCCACGTGATTTCCGGGTGGGCCCCACGTGATTTCCGGGTGGGGCCCACGTGATTTCCGGGTGGGGCCCACGTGATTTCCGGGTGGGGCCCACGTGATTTCCGGGTGGGGCCCACGTGATTTCCGGGTGGGGCCCACGTGATTTCCGGGTGGGGCCCACGTGATTTCCGGGTGGGGCCCACGTGATTTCCGGGTGGGGCCCACGTGATTTCCGGGTGGGGCCCACGTGATTTCCGTGTGGGGCCCACGTGATTTCCGGGTGGGGCCCACGTGATTTCCGGGTGGGGCCCACGTGATTTCCGGGTGGGGCCCACGTGATTTCCGGGTGGGGCCCACGTGATTTCCGGGTGGGGCCCACGTGATTTCCGGGTGGGGCCCACGTGATTTCCCCGTGGGGCCCACGTGATTTCCGGGTGGGGCCCACGTGTTTTCCGGGTGGGGCCCACGTGATTTCCGGGTGGGGCCAACGTGATTTCCCCATGAGGCCCAAGTGATTTCCCCGTGGGGCCCACGTGATTTCCGGGTGGGGCCCACGTGATTTCCGGGTGGGGCCCACGTGATTTCCGGGTGGGGCCCACGTGATTTCCGGGTGGGGCCCACGTGATTTCCGGGTGGGGCCCACGTGATTTCCGGCTGGGGCCCACGTGATTTCCGGGTGGGGCCCACGTGATTTCCGGGTGGGGCCCACGTGATTTCCGGGTGGGGCCCACGTGATTTCCGGGTGGGGCCCACGAGATTTCCTCGTGGGGCCCACGTGATTTCCGGGTGGGGCCCACGTGATTTCCGGGTGGGGCCCACGTGATTTCCGGGTGGGGCCCACGTGATTTCCGGGTGGGGCCCACGTGATATTCGGGTGGGGCCCACGTGATTTCCGGGTGGGGCCCACGTGATTTCCGGGTGGGGCCCACGTGATTTCCGGCTGGGGCCCACGTGATTTCCGGGTGGGGCCCACGTGATTTCCGGGTGGGGCCCACGTGTTTTCCGGGTGGGGCCCACGTGATTTCCGGGTGGGGCCCACGTGATTTCCGGTTGGGGCCCACGTGATTTCCGGGTGGGGCCCACGTGATTTCCCCGTGGGGCCCACGTGATTTCCGGCTGGGGCCCACGTGATTTCCGGATGGGGCCCACGTGATTTCCGGGTGGGGCCCACGTGATTTCCCCGTGGGGCCCACGTGATTTCCGGCTGGTGCCCACGTGATTTCCGGGTGGGGCCCACGTGATTTCCGGGTGGGGCCCACGTGATTTCCCCGTGGGGCCCACGTGATTTCCCCGTGGGGCCCACGTGATTTCCGTGTGGGGCCCACGTGATTTCCGGCTGGGGCCCACGTGATTTCCGGGCGGGGCCCACGTGATTTCCGGGCGGGGCCCACGTGATTTCCGGGTGGGGCCCACGTGATTTCCGGGTGGGGCCCACGTGATTTCCGGGTGGGGCCCACGAGAGTTCCGGGTGGGGCCCCCGAGATTTCCGGGTGGGGCCCACGAGATTTCCCCGTGGGGCCCACGTGATTTCCGGGTGGGGCCCACGTGATTTCCGGGTGGGGCCCACGTGATTTCCGGGTGGGCCCCACGTGATTTCCGGGTGGGGCCCACGTGATTTCCGGGTGGGGCCCACGTGATTTCCGGGTGGGGCCCACGTGATTTCCGGGTGGGGCCCACGTGATTTCCGGGTGGGGCCCACGTGATTTCCGGGCGGGGCCCACGTGATTTCCGGGTGGGGCCCACCTGATTTCCGGGTGGGGCCCACGTGATTTCCGGGTGGGGCCCAGGTGATTTCCGGGTGGGGCCCACTTGATTTCCGGGTGGGCCCCACGTGATTTCCGTTTGGGGCCCACGTGATTTCCGGGTGGGGCCCACGTGATTTCCGGGTGGGCCCCACGTGATTTCCGGGTGGGGCCCACGTGATTTCCGGGTGGGGCCCACGTGATTTCCGGGTGGGGCCCACGTGATTTCCGGGTGGGGCCCACGTGATTTCCGGGTGGGGCCCACGTGATTTCCCCGTGGGGCCCACGTGATTTCCGGGTGGGGCCCACGTGATTTCCGGGTGGGGCCCACGTGATTTCCGGGTGGGGCCCACGTGATTTCCGGGTGGGGCCCACGTGATTTCCCCGTGGGGCCCACGTGATTTCCGGGTGGGGCCCACGTGATTTCCGGGTGGGGCCCACGTGATTTCCCCGTGGGGCCCACGTGATTTCCGGGTGGGGCCCACGTGATTTCCCCGTGGGGCCCACGTGATTTCCCCGTGGGGCCCACGTGATTTCCGGGTGGGGCCCACGTGATTTCCGGGTGGGGCCCACGTGATTTCCGGGTGGGGCCCACGTGATTTCCGGGTGGGGCCCACGTGATTTCCGGGTGGGGCCCACGTGATTTCCGGGTGGGGCCCACGTGATTTCCGGGTGGGGCCCACGTGATTTCCGGGTGGGGCCCACGTGATTTCCCCGTGGGGCCCACGTGATTTCCGGGTGGGGCCCACGTGATTTCCGGCTGGGGCCCACGTGATTTCCGGGTGGGGCCCACGTGATTTCCCCGTGGGGCCCACGTGATTTCCCCGTGGGGCCCACGTGATTTCCGGCTGGGGCCCACGTGATTTCCGGGTGGGGCCCACGTGATTTCCGGGTGGGGCCCACGTGATTTCCGGGTGGGGCCCACGTGATTTCCGGGTGGGGCCCACGTGATTTCCCCGTGGGGCCCACGTGATTTCCGGGTGGGTCCCACGGGATTTCCGGGTGGGGCCCACGTGATTTCCGGGTGGGGCCCACGTGATTTCCGGGTGGGGCCCACGTGATTTCCCCGTGGGGCCCACGTGATTTCCGGGTGGGGCCCACATGATTTCCCCGTGGGGGCCACGTGATTTCCGGGTGGGGCCCACGTGATTTCCGGGTGGGGCCCACGTGATTTCCGGGTGGGGCCCACGTGATTTCCGGGTGGGGCCCACGTGATTTCCGGGTGGGGCCCACGTGATTTCCGGGTGGGGCCCACGTGATTTCCGGGTGGGGCCCACGTGTTTTCCGGGTGGGGCCCACGTGATTTCCGGGTGGCGCCCACGTGATTTCCGGGTGGGCCCCACGTGATTTCCGGGTGGGGCCCACGTGATTTCCGGGTGGGGCCCACGTGATTTCCGGGTGGGGCCCACGTGATTTCCGGGTGGGGCCCACGTGATTTCCGGGTGGGGCCCACGTGATTTCCGGGTGGGGCCCACGTGATTTCCCCGTGGGGCCCACGTGATTTCCGGGTGGGGCCCACGTGATTTCCGGGTGGGGCCCACGTGATTTCCGGGTGGGGCCCACGTGATTTCCGGGTGGGGCCCACGTGATTTCCGGGTGGGGCCCACGTGATTTCCGGCTGGGGCCCACGTGATTTCCGGGTGGGGCCCACGTGATTTCCGGGTGGGGCCCACGTGATTTCCGGGTGGGGCCCACGTGATTTCCGGGTGGGGCCCACGAGATTTCCTCGTGGGGCCCACGTGATTTCCGGGTGGGGCCCACGTGATTTCCGGGTGGGGCCCACGTGATTTCCGGGTGGGGCCCACGTGATTTCCGGGTGGGGCCCACGTGATATTCGGGTGGGGCCCACGTGATTTCCGGGTGGGGCCCACGTGATTTCCGGGTGGGGCCCACGTGATTTCCGGGTGGGGCCCACGTGATTTCCGGGTGGGGCCCACGTGATTTCCGGGTGGGGCCCACGTGATTTCTGGGTGGGGCCCACGTGATTTCCGGGTGGGGCCCACGTGATTTCCGGGTGGGGCCCACGTGATTTCCCCGTGGGGCCCACGTGATTTCCCCGTGGGGCCCACGTGATTTCCGGGTGGGGCCCACGTGATTTCCGGGTGGGGCCCACGTGATTTCCGGGTGGGGCCCACGTGATTTCCGGGTGGGGCCCACGTGATTTCCGGGTGGGGCCCACGTGATTTCCCCGTGGGGCCCACGTGATTTCCGGGTGCGGCCCACGTGATTTCCCCGTGGGGCCCACGTGATTTCCCCGTGGGGCCCACGTGATTTCCCCGTGGGGCCCACGTGATTTCCGGGTGGGGCCCACGTGATTTCCCCGTGAGGCCCACGTGATTTCCCCGTGGGGCCCACGTGATTTCCAGGTGGGGCCCACGTGATTTCCGGGTGGGGCCCACGTGATTTCCGGATGGGGCCCACGTGATTTCCGGGTGGGGCCCACGTGATTTCCCCGTGAGGCCCACGTGATTTCCCCGTGGGGCCCACGTGATTTCCGGGTGGGCCCCACGTGATTTCCGGGTGGGGCCCACGTGATTTCCGGGTGGGGCCCACGTGATTTCCGGGAGGGGCCCACGTGATTTCCGGGTGGGGCCCACGTGATTTCCGGGTGGGGCCCACGTGATTTCCGGGTGGGGCCCACGTGATTTCCCCGTGGGGCCCACGTGATTTCCGGGTGGGCCCCACGTGATTTCCGGGTGGGGCCCACGTGATTTCCGGGTGGGCCCCACGTGATTTCCGGGAGGGGCCCACGTGATTTCCGGGTGGGGCCCACGTGATTTCCGGGTGGGGCCCACGTGATTTCCGGGTGGGGCCCACGTGATTTCCGGGTGGGGCCCACGTGATTTCCGGGTGGGGCCCACGTGATTTCCCCGTGGGGCCTACGTGATTTCCGGGTGGGCCCCACGTGATTTCCGGGTGGGGCCCACGTGATTTCCCCGTGGGGCCCACGTGATTTCCGGGTGGGGCCCACGTGATTTCCGGGTGGGGCCCACGTGATTTCCGGGTGGGGCCCACGTGATTTCCCCGTGGGGCCCACGTGATTTCCGGGTGGGGCCCACGTGATTTCCGGGTGGGGCCCACGTGATTTCCGGGTGGGGCCCACGTGATTTCCGGGTGGGGCCCACGTGATTTCCCCGTGGGGCCCACGTGATTTCCGGCTGGGGCCCACGTGATTTCCGGGTGGGGCCCACGTGATTTCCGGGTGGGGCCCACGTGATTTCCGGGTGGGGCCCACGTGATTTCCGGGTGGGCCCCACGTGATTTCCCCGTGGGGCCCACGTGATTTCCCCGTGGGGCCCACGTGATTTCCGGGTGGGCCCCACGTGATTTCCGTGCGGGGCCCACGTGATTTCCGGGTGGGGCCCACGTGATTTCCGGGTGGGGCCCACGTGATTTCCGGGTGGGGCCCACGTGATTTCCGGGTGGGGCCCACGTGATTTCCGGGTGGGGCCCACGTGATTTCCCCGTGGGGCCCACGTGATTTCCGGGTGGGGCCCACGTGATTTCCGGGTGGGGCCCACGTGATTTCCGGGTGGGGCCCACGTGATTTCCGGGTGGGGCCCACGTGATTTCCGGGTGGGGCCCACGTGATTTCCCCGTGGGGCCCACGTGATTTCCGGGTGGGGCCCACGTGATTTCCCCGTGGGGGCCACGTGATTTCCCCGTGGGGCCCACGTGATTTCCGGGTGGGGCCCACGTGATTTCCGGGTGGGGCCCACGTGATTTCAGGGTGGGGCCCACGGGATTTCCGGGTGGGGCCCACGTGATTTCCGGGTGGGTCCCACGTGATTTCCGTGTGGGGCCCACGTGATTTCCGGGTGGGGCCCACGTGATTTCCGGGTGGGGCCCACGTGATTTCCGGGTGGGGCCCACGTGATTTCCGGCTGGGGCCCACACGATTTCCGGGTGGTGCCCACGTGATTTCCCCGTGGGGCCCACGTGATTTCCCCGTGGGGCCCACGTGATTTCCGGGTGGGCCCCACGTGATTTCCGGGTGGGGCCCACGTGATTTCCCCGTGGGGCCCACGTGATTTCCGGGTGGGGCCCACGTGATTTCCGGGTGGGGCCCACGTGATTTCCGGGTGGGGCCCACGTGATTTCCGGCTGGGGCCCACGTGATTTCCGGGTGGGGCCCACGTGATTTCCGGGTGGGGCCCACGTGATTTCCCCGTGGGGCCCACGTGATTTCCGGGTGGGGCCCACGTGATTTCCGGCTGGGGCCCACGTGATTTCCGGGTGGGGCCCACGTGATTTCCGGGTGGGGCCCACGTGTTTTCCGGGTGGGGCCCACGTGATTTCCGGGTGGGGCCCACGTGATTTCCGGTTGGGGCCCACGTGATTTCCGGGTGGGGCCCACGTGATTTCCCCGTGGGGCCCACGTGATTTCCGGCTGGGGCCCACGTGATTTCCGGATGGGGCCCACGTGATTTCCGGGTGGGGCCCACGTGATTTCCCCGTGGGGCCCACGTGATTTCCGGCTGGTGCCCACGTGATTTCCGGGTGGGGCCCACGTTATTTCCGGGTGGGGCCCACGTGATTTCCCCGTGGGGCCCACGTGATTTCCCCGTGGGGCCCACGTGATTTCCGGCTGGGGCCCACGTGATTTCCGGCTGGGGCCCACGTGATTTCCGGGTGGGGCCCACGTGATTTCCGGGTGGGGCCCACGTGATTTCCGGGTGGGGCCCACGTGATTTCCGGGTGGGGCCCACGTGATTTCCGGGTGGGGCCCACGTGATTTCCGGGTGGGGCCCACGTGATTTCCGGGTGGGGCCCACGAGATTTCCGGGTGGGGCCCACGAGATTTCCCCGTGGGGCCCACGTGATTTCCGGGTGGGGCCCACGTGATTTCCGGGTGGGGCCCACGTGATTTCCGGGTGGGCCCCACGTGATTTCCGGGTGGGGCCCACGTGATTTCCGGGTGGGGCCCACGTGATTTCCGGGTGGGGCCCACGTGATTTCCGGGTGGGGCCCACGTGATTTCCGGGTGGGGCCCACGTGATTTCCGGGTGGGGCCCACGTGATTTCCGGGTGGGGCCCACCTGATTTCCGGGTGGGGCCCACGTGATTTCCGGGTGGGGCCCAGGTGATTTCCGGGTGGGGCCCACTTGATTTCCGGGTGGGCCCCACGTGATTTCCGTTTGGGGCCCACGTGATTTCCGGGTGGGGCCCACGTGATTTCCGGGTGGGCCCCACGTGATTTCCGGGTGGGGCCCACGTGATTTCCGGGTGGGGCCCACGTGATTTCCGGGTGGGGCCCACGTGATTTCCGGGTGGGGCCCACGTGATTTCCGGGTGGGGCCCACGTGATTTCCCCGTGGGGCCCACGTGATTTCCGGGTGGGGCCCACGTGATTTCCGGGTGGGGCCCACGTGATTTCCGGGTGGGGCCCACGTGATTTCCGGGTGGGGCCCACGTGATTTCCCCGTGGGGCCCACGTGATTTCCGGGTGGGGCCCACGTGATTTCCGGGTGGGGCCCACGTGATTTCCGGGTGGGGCCCACGTGATTTCCCCGTGGGGCCCACGTGATTTCCCCGTGGGGCCCACGTGATTTCCGGGTGGGGCCCACGTGATTTCCGGGTGGGGCCCACGTGATTTCCGGGTGGGGCCCACGTGATTTCCGGGTGGGGCCCACGTGATTTCCGGGTGGGGCCCACGTGATTTCCGGGTGGGGCCCACGTGATTTCCGGGTGGGGCCCACGTGATTTCCGGGTGGGGCCCACGTGATTTCCCCGTGGGGCCCACGTGATTTCCGGGTGGGGCCCACGTGATTTCCGGCTGGGGCCCACGTGATTTCCGGGTGGGGCCCACGTGATTTCCCCGTGGGGCCCACGTGATTTCCGGGTGGGGCCCACGTGATTTCCCCGTGGGGCCCACGTGATTTCCGGGTGGGGCCCACGTGATTTCCGGGTGGGGCCCACGTGATTTCCGGGTGGGGCCCACGTGATTTCCGGGTGGGGCCCACGTGATTTCCCCGTGGGGCCCACGTGATTTCCGGGTGGGTCCCACGGGATTTCCGGGTGGGGCCCACGTGATTTCCGGGTGGGGCCCACGTGATTTCCGGGTGGGGCCCACGTGATTTCCCCGTGGGGCCCACGTGATTTCCGGGTGGGGCCCACGTGATTTCCGGGTGGGCCCCACGTGATTTCCGGGTGGGGCCCACGTGATTTCCGGGTGGGGCCCACGTGATTTCCGGGTGGGGCCCACGTGATTTCCGGGTGGGGCCCACGTGATTTCCGGGTGGGGCCCACGTGATTTCCGGGTGGGGCCCACGTGATTTCCGGGTGGGGCCCACGTGATTTCCGGGTGGGGCCCACGTGATTTCCGGGTGGGGCCCACGTGATTTCCGGGTGGGCCCCACGTGATTTCCGGGTGGGGCCCACGTGATTTCCGGGTGGGGCCCACGTGATTTCCGGGTGGGGCCCACGTGATTTCCGGGTGGGGCCCACGTGATTTCCGGGTGGGGCCCACGTGATTTCCGGGTGGGGCCCACGTGATTTCCCCGTGGGGCCCACGTGATTTCCGGGTGGGGCCCACGTGATTTCCGGGTGGGGCCCACGTGATTTCCGGGTGGGGCCCACGTGATTTCCGGGTGGGGCCCACGAGATTTCCTCGTGGGGCCCACGTGATTTCCGGGTGGGGCCCACGTGATTTCCGGGTGGGGCCCACGTGATTTCCGGGTGGGGCCCACGTGATTTCCGGGTGGAGCCCACGTGATATTCGGGTGGGGCCCACGTGATTTCCGGGTGGGGCCCACGTGATTTCCGGGTGGGGCCCACGTGATTTCCGGGTGGGGCCCACGTGATTTCCGGGTGGGGCCCACGTGATTTTGGGGTGGGCCCCACGTGATTTCCGGGTGGGGCCCACGTGATTTCCGGGTGGGGCCCACGTGATTTCTGGGTGGGGCCCACGTGATTTCCGGGTGGGGCCCACGTGATTTCCGGGTGGGGCCCACGTGATTTCCCCGTGGGGCCCACGTGATTTCCCCGTGGGGCCCACGTGATTTCCGGGTGGGGCCCACGTGATTTCCGGGTGGGGCCCACGTGATTTCCGGGTGGGGCCCACGTGATTTCCGGGTGGGGCCCACGTGATTTCCGGGTGGGGCCCACGTGATTTCCCGGTGGGGCCCACGTGATTTCCGGGTGCGGCCCACGTGATTTCCCCGTGGGGCCCACGTGATTTCCCCGTGGGGCCCACGTGATTTCCCCGTGGGGCCCACGTGATTTCCGGGTGGGGCCCACGTGATTTCCCCGTGAGGCCCACGTGATTTCCCCGTGGGGCCCACGTGATTTCCAGGTGGGGCCCACGTGATTTCCGGGTGGGGCCCACGTGATTTCCGGGTGGGGCCCACGTGATTTCCGGCTGTGGCTCACGTGATTTCCGGGTGGGGCCCACGTGATTTCCGGGTGGGGCCCACGTGATTTCCCCGTGGGGCCCACGTGATTTCCGGGTGGGGCCCACGTGATTTCCCCGTGGGGCCCACGTGATTTCCGGGTGGGGCCCACGTGATTTCCGGGTGGGGCCCACGTGATTTCCGGGTGGGGCCCACGTGATTTCCGGGTGGGGCCCACGTGATTTCCGGGTGGGGCCCACGTGATTTCCGGGTGGGGCCCACGTGATTTCCGGGTGGGGCCCACGTGTTTTCCGGGTGGGGCCCACGTGATTTCCGGGTGGGGCCCACGTGATTTCCGGGTGGCGCCCACGTGATTTCCGGGTGGGCCCCACGTGATTTCCGGGTGGGGCCCACGTGATTTCCGGGTGGGGCCCACGTGATTTCCGGGTGGGGCCCACGTGATTTCCGGGTGGGGCCCACGTGATTTCCGGGTGGGGCCCACGTGATTTCCGGGTGGGGCCCACGTGATTTCCCCGTGGGGCCCACGTGATTTCCGGCTGGGGCCCACGTGATTTCCGGGTGGGGCACACGTGATTTCCGGGTGGGGCCCACGTGATTTCCCCGTGGGGCCCACGTGATTTCCGGGTGGGGCCCACGTGATTTCCCCGTGGGGCCCACGTGATTTCCGGGTGGGGCCCACGTGATTTCCGGGTGGGGCCCACGTGATTTCCGGGTGGGGCCCACGTGATTTCCGGGTGGGGCCCACGTGATTTCCGGGTGGGGCCCACGTGATTTCCGGGTGGGCCCCACCTGATTTCCGGGTGGGGCCCACGTGATTTCCGGGTGGCGCCCACGTGATTTCCGGGTGGGGCCCACGTGATTTCCCCGTGGGGCCCACGTGATTTCCCCGTGGGGACCACGTGATTTCCGGGTGGGGCCCACGTGATTTCCGGGTGGGGCCCACGTGATTTCCGGGTGGGGCCCACGTGATTTCCGGGTGGGGCCCACGTGATTTCCGGTTGGGGCCCACGTGATTTCCGGGTGGGCCCCACGTGATTTCCGTGTGGGGCCCACGTGATTTCCGGGTGGGGCCCACGTGATTTCCGGGTGGGGCCCACGTGATTTCCGGGTGGGACCCACGTGATTTCCGGGTGGGCCCCACGTGATTTCCGGGTGGGGCCCACGTGATTTCCGGGTGGGCCCCACGTGATTTCCGGGTGGGGCCCACGTGATTTCCGGGTGGGGCCCACGTGATTTCCGGGTGGGGCCCACGTGATTTCCGGGTTGGCCCCACGTGATTTCCGGGTGGGGCCCACGTGATTTCCGGGTGGGGCCCACGTGATTTCCGGGTGGGGCCCACGTGATATCCGGGTGGGGCCCACGTGATTTCCGGGTGGGGCCCACGTGATTTCCCCGTGGGGCCCACGTGATTTCCGGCTGGGGCCCACGTGATTTCCGGCTGGGGCCCACGTGATTTCCGGGTGGGGCCCACGTGATTTCCCCGTGGGGCCCACGTGATTTCCGGGTGGGGCCCACGTGATTTCCGGGTGGGGCCCACGTGATTTCCGGGTGGGGCCCACGTGATTTCCGTGTGGGGCCCACGTGATTTCCGGGTGGGGCCCACGTGATTTCCGGGTGGGGCCCACGTGATTTCCGGGTGGGGCCCACGTGATTTCCGGGTGGGCCCCACGTGATTTCCGGGTGGGGCCCACGTGATTTCCGGGTGGGGCCCACGTGATTTCCGGGTGGGGCCCACGTGATTTCCGGGTGGGGCCCACGTGATTTCCGGGTGGGGCCCACGTGATTTCCGGGTGGGGCCCACGTGATTTCCGGGTGGGGCCCACGTGATTTCCGGGTGGGGCCCACGTGATTTCCGGGTGGGGCCCACGTGATTTCCGTGTGGGGCCCACGTGATTTCCGGGTGGGGCCCACGTGATTTCCGGGTGGGGCCCACGTGATTTCCCCGTGGGGCCCACGTGATTTCCCCGTGGGGCCCACGTGATTTCCGGGTGGGGCCCACGTGATTTCCGGGTGGGGCCCACGTGATTTCCGGGTGGGGCCCACGTGATTTCCGGGTGGGGCCCACGTGATTTCCCCGTGGGGCCCACGTGATTTCCGGGTGCGGCCCACGTGATTTCCCCGTGGGGCCCACGTGATTTCCGGGTGGGGCCCACGTGATTTCCGGGTGGGGCCCACGTGATTTCCGGGTGGGGCCCACGTGATTTCCCCGTGAGGCCCACGTGATTTCCCCGTGGGGCCCACGTGATTTCCAGGTGGGGCCCACGTGATTTCCGGGTGGGGCCCACGTGATTTCCGGGTGGGGCCCACGTGATTTCCGGCTGTGGCCCACGTGATTTCCGGGTGGGGCCCACGTGATTTCCGGGTGGGGCCCACGTGATTTCCCCGTGGGGCCCACGTGATTTCCGGCTGGGGCCCACGTGATTTCCGGCTGGGGCCCACGTGATTTCCGGGTGGGGCCCACGTGATTTCCCCGTGGGGCCCACGTGATTTCCGGGTGGGGCCCACGTGATTTCCCCGTGGGGCCCACGTGATTTCCGGGTGGGGCCCACGTGATTTCCGGGTGGGGCCCACGTGATTTCCGGGTGGGGCCCACGTGATTTCCGGGTGGGGCCCACGTGATTTCCGGGTGGGCCCCACCTGATTTCCGGGTGGGGCCCACGTGATTTCCGGGTGGCGCCCACGTGATTTCCGGGTGGGGCCCACGTGATTTCCCCGTGGGGCCCACGTGATTTCCGGGTGGGGCCCACGTGATTTCCGGGTGGGGCCCACGTGATTTCCGGGTGGGGCCCACGTGATTTCCGGGTGGGGCCCACGTGATTTCCGGGTGGGGCCCACGTGATTTCCGGTTGGGGCCCACGTGATTTCCGGGTGGGCCCCACGTGATTTCCGTGTGGGGCCCACGTGATTTCCGGGTGGGGCCCACGTGATTTCCGGGTGGGGCCCACGTGATTTCCGGGTGGGACCCACGTGATTTCCGGGTGGGCCCCACGTGATTTCCGGGTGGGGCCCACGTGATTTCCGGGTGGGCCCCACGTGATTTCCGGGTGGGGCCCACGTGATTTCCGGGTGGGGCCCACGTGATTTCCGGGTGGGGCCCACGTGATTTCCGGGTGGGGCCCACGTGATATCCGGGTGGGGCCCACGTGAATTCCGGGTGGGGCCCACGTGATTTCCCCGTGGGGCCCACGTGATTTCCGGCTGGGGCCCACGTGATTTCCGGCTGGGGCCCACGTGATTTCCGGGTGGGGCCCACGTGATTTCCCCGTGGGGCCCACGTGATTTCCGGGTGGGGCCCACGTGATTTCCCCGTGGGGCCCACGTGATTTCCGGGTGGGGCCCACGTGATTTCCGTGTGGGGCCCACGTGATTTCCGGGTGGGGCCCACGTGATTTCCGTGTGGGGCCCACGTGATTTCCGGGTGGGGCCCACGTGATTTCCGGGTGGGCCCCACGTGATTTCCGGGTGGGGCCCACGTGATTTCCGGGTGGGGCCCACGTGATTTCCGGGTGGGGCCCACGTGATTTCCGGGTGGGGCCCACGTGATTTCCGGGTGGGGCCCACGTGATTTCCGGGTGGGGCCCACGTGATTTCCGGGTGGGGCCCACGTGATTTCCGGGTGGGGCCCACGTGATTTCCGGGTGGGGCCCACGTGATTTCCGTGTGGGGCCCACGTGATTTCCGGGTGGGGCCCACGTGATTTCCAGGTGGGGCCCACGTGATTTCCGGGTGGGGCCCACGTGATTTCCGGGTGGGGCCCACGTGATTTCCGGGTGGGGCCCACGTGATTTCCGGGTGGGGCCCACGTGATTTCCCCGTGGGGCCCACGTGATTTCCGGGTGGGGCCCACGTGTTTTCCGGGTGGGGCCCACGTGATTTCCGGGTGGGGCCAACGTGATTTCCCCATGAGGCCCAAGTGATTTCCCCGTGGGGCCCACGTGATTTCCGGGTGGGGCCCACGTGATTTCCGGGTGGGGCCCACGTGATTTCCGGGTGGGGCCCACGTGATTTCCGGGTGGGGCCCACGTGATTTCCGGGTGGGGCCCACGTGATTTCCGGCTGGGGCCCACGTGATTTCCGGGTGGGGCCCACGTGATTTCCGGGTGGGGCCCACGTGATTTCCGGGTGGGGCCCACGTGATTTCCGGGTGGGGCCCACGAGATTTCCTCGTGGGGCCCACGTGATTTCCGGGTGGGGCCCACGTGATTTCCGGGTGGGGCCCACGTGATTTCCGGGTGGGGCCCACGTGATTTCCGGGTGGGGCCCACGTGATATTCGGGTGGGGCCCACGTGATTTCCGGGTGGGGCCCACGTGATTTCCGGGTGGGGCCCACGTGATTTCCGGCTGGGGCCCACGTGATTTCCGGGTGGGGCCCACGTGATTTCCGGGTGGGGCCCACGTGTTTTCCGGGTGGGGCCCACGTGATTTCCGGGTGGGGCCCACGTGATTTCCGGTTGGGGCCCACGTGATTTCCGGGTGGGGCCCACGTGATTTCCCCGTGGGGCCCACGTGATTTCCGGCTGGGGCCCACGTGATTTCCGGATGGGGCCCACGTGATTTCCGGGTGGGGCCCACGTGATTTCCCCGTGGGGCCCACGTGATTTCCGGCTGGTGCCCACGTGATTTCCGGGTGGGGCCCACGTGATTTCCGGGTGGGGCCCCCGTGATTTCCGGGTGGGGCCCACGTGATTTCCCCGTGGGGCCCACGTGATTTCCGGGTGGGGGCCCACGTGATTTCCCCGTGGGGCCCACGTGATTTCCGGGCGGGGCCCACGTGATTTCCGGGCGGGGCCCACGTGATTTCCGGGTGGGGCCCACGTGATTTCCGGGTGGGGCCCACGTGATTTCCGGGTGGGGCCCACGTGATTTCCGGGTGGGGCCCACGAGATTTCCGGGTGGGGCCCACGAGATTTCCCCGTGGGGCCCACGTGATTTCCGGGTGGGGCCCACGTGATTTCCGGGTGGGGCCCACGTGATTTCCGGGTGGGCCCCACGTGATTTCCGGGTGGGGCCCACGTGATTTCCGGGTGGGGCCCACGTGATTTCCGGGTGGGGCCCACGTGATTTCCGGGTGGGGCCCACGTGATTTCCGGGTGGGGCCCACGTGATTACCGGGTGGGGCCCACGTGATGTCCGGGTGGGGCCCACCTGATTTCCGGGTGGGGCCCACGTGATTTCCGGGTGGGGCCCAGGTGATTTCCGGGTGGGGCCCACTTGATTTCCGGGTGGGCCCCACGTGATTTCCGTTTGGGGCCCACGTGATTTCCGGGTGGGGCCCACGTGATTTCCGGGTGGGCCCCACGTGATTTCCGGGTGGGGCCCACGTGATTTCCGGGTGGGGCCCACGTGATTTCCGGGTGGGGCCCACGTGATTTCCGGGTGGGGCCCACGTGATTTCCGGGTGGGGCCCACGTGATTTCCCCGTGGGGCCCACGTGATTTCCGGGTGGGGCCCACGTGATTTCCGGGTGGGGCCCACGTGATTTCCGGGTGGGGCCCACGTGATTTCCGGGTGGGGCCCACGTGATTTCCCCGTGGGGCCCACGTGATTTCCGGGTGGGGCCCACGTGATTTCCGGGTGGGGCCCACGTGATTTCCCCGTGGGGCCCACGTGATTTCCGGGTGGGGCCCACGTGATTTCCCCGTGGGGCCCACGTGATTTCCCCGTGGGGCCCACGTGATTTCCGGGTGGGGCCCACGTGATTTCCGGGTGGGGCCCACGTGATTTCCGGGTGGGGCCCACGTGATTTCCGGGTGGGGCCCACGTGATTTCCGGGTGGGGCCCACGTGATTTCCGGGTGGGGCCCACGTGATTTCCGGGTGGGGCCCACGTGATTTCCGGGTGGGGCCCACGTGATTTCCCCGTGGGGCCCACGTGATTTCCGGGTGGGGCCCACGTGATTTCCGGCTGGGGCCCACGTGATTTCCGGGTGGGGCCCACGTGATTTCCCCGTGGGGCCCACGTGATTTCCCCGTGGGGCCCACGTGATTTCCGGCTGGGGCCCACGTGATTTCCGGGTGGGGCCCACGTGATTTCCGGGTGGGGCCCACGTGATTTCCGGGTGGGGCCCACGTGATTTCCGGGTGGGGCCCACGTGATTTCCCCGTGGGGCCCACGTGATTTCCGGGTGGGTCCCACGGGATTTCCGGGTGGGGCCCACGTGATTTCCGGGTGGGGCCCACGTGATTTCCGGGTGGGGCCCACGTGATTTCCCCGTGGGGCCCACGTGATTTCCGGGTGGGGCCCACATGATTTCCCCGTGGGGGCCACGTGATTTCCGGGTGGGGCCCACGTGATTTCCGGGTGGGGCCCACGTGATTTCCGGGTGGGGCCCACGTGATTTCCGGGTGGGGCCCACGTGATTTCCGGGTGGGGCCCACGTGATTTCCGGGTGGGGCCCACGTGATTTCCGGGTGGGGCCCACGTGTTTTCCGGGTGGGGCCCACGTGATTTCCGGGTGGCGCCCACGTGATTTCCGGGTGGGCCCCACGTGATTTCCGGGTGGGGCCCACGTGATTTCCGGGTGGGGCCCACGTGATTTCCGGGTGGGGCCCACGTGATTTCCGGGTGGGGCCCACGTGATTTCCGGGTGGGGCCCACGTGATTTCCGGGTGGGGCCCACGTGATTTCCCCGTGGGGCCCACGTGATTTCCGGGTGGGGCCCACGTGATTTCCGGGTGGGGCCCACGTGATTTCCGGGTGGGGCCCACGTGATTTCCGGGTGGGGCCCACGTGATTTCCGGGTGGGGCCCACGTGATTTCCGGCTGGGGCCCACGTGATTTCCGGGTGGGGCCCACGTGATTTCCGGGTGGGGCCCACGTGATTTCCGGGTGGGGCCCACGTGATTTCCGGGTGGGGCCCACGAGATTTCCTCGTGGGGCCCACGTGATTTCCGGGTGGGGCCCACGTGATTTCCGGGTGGGGCCCACGTGATTTCCGGGTGGGGCCCACGTGATTTCCGGGTGGGGCCCACGTGATATTCGGGTGGGGCCCACGTGATTTCCGGGTGGGGCCCACGTGATTTCCGGGTGGGGCCCACGTGATTTCCGGGTGGGGCCCACGTGATTTCCGGGTGGGGCCCACGTGATTTCCGGGTGGGGCCCACGTGATTTCTGGGTGGGGCCCACGTGATTTCCGGGTGGGGCCCACGTGATTTCCGGGTGGGGCCCACGTGATTTCCCCGTGGGGCCCACGTGATTTCCCCGTGGGGCCCACGTGATTTCCGGGTGGGGCCCACGTGATTTCCGGGTGGGGCCCACGTGATTTCCGGGTGGGGCCCACGTGATTTCCGGGTGGGGCCCACGTGATTTCCGGGTGGGGCCCACGTGATTTCCCCGTGGGGCCCACGTGATTTCCGGGTGCGGCCCACGTGATTTCCCCGTGGGGCCCACGTGATTTCCCCGTGGGGCCCACGTGATTTCCCCGTGGGGCCCACGTGATTTCCGGGTGGGGCCCACGTGATTTCCCCGTGAGGCCCACGTGATTTCCCCGTGGGGCCCACGTGATTTCCAGGTGGGGCCCACGTGATTTCCGGGTGGGGCCCACGTGATTTCCGGATGGGGCCCACGTGATTTCCGGGTGGGGCCCACGTGATTTCCCCGTGAGGCCCACGTGATTTCCCCGTGGGGCCCACGTGATTTCCGGGTGGGCCCCACGTGATTTCCGGGTGGGGCCCACGTGATTTCCGGGTGGGGCCCACGTGATTTCCGGGAGGGGCCCACGTGATTTCCGGGTGGGGCCCACGTGATTTCCGGGTGGGGCCCACGTGATTTCCGGGTGGGGCCCACGTGATTTCCCCGTGGGGCCCACGTGATTTCCGGGTGGGCCCCACGTGATTTCCGGGTGGGGCCCACGTGATTTCCGGGTGGGCCCCACGTGATTTCCGGGAGGGGCCCACGTGATTTCCGGGTGGGGCCCACGTGATTTCCGGGTGGGGCCCACGTGATTTCCGGGTGGGGCCCACGTGATTTCCGGGTGGGGCCCACGTGATTTCCGGGTGGGGCCCACGTGATTTCCCCGTGGGGCCTACGTGATTTCCGGGTGGGCCCCACGTGATTTCCGGGTGGGGCCCACGTGATTTCCCCGTGGGGCCCACGTGATTTCCGGGTGGGGCCCACGTGATTTCCGGGTGGGGCCCACGTGATTTCCGGGTGGGGCCCACGTGATTTCCCCGTGGGGCCCACGTGATTTCCGGGTGGGGCCCACGTGATTTCCGGGTGGGGCCCACGTGATTTCCGGGTGGGGCCCACGTGATTTCCGGGTGGGGCCCACGTGATTTCCCCGTGGGGCCCACGTGATTTCCGGCTGGGGCCCACGTGATTTCCGGGTGGGGCCCACGTGATTTCCGGGTGGGGCCCACGTGATTTCCGGGTGGGGCCCACGTGATTTCCGGGTGGGCCCCACGTGATTTCCCCGTGGGGCCCACGTGATTTCCCCGTGGGGCCCACGTGATTTCCGGGTGGGCCCCACGTGATTTCCGTGCGGGGCCCACGTGATTTCCGGGTGGGGCCCACGTGATTTCCGGGTGGGGCCCACGTGATTTCCGGGTGGGGCCCACGTGATTTCCGGGTGGGGCCCACGTGATTTCCGGGTGGGGCCCACGTGATTTCCCCGTGGGGCCCACGTGATTTCCGGGTGGGGCCCACGTGATTTCCGGGTGGGGCCCACGTGATTTCCGGGTGGGGCCCACGTGATTTCCGGGTGGGGCCCACGTGATTTCCGGGTGGGGCCCACGTGATTTCCCCGTGGGGCCCACGTGATTTCCGGGTGGGGCCCACGTGATTTCCCCGTGGGGGCCACGTGATTTCCCCGTGGGGCCCACGTGATTTCCGGGTGGGGCCCACGTGATTTCCGGGTGGGGCCCACGTGATTTCAGGGTGGGGCCCACGGGATTTCCGGGTGGGGCCCACGTGATTTCCGGGTGGGTCCCACGTGATTTCCGTGTGGGGCCCACGTGATTTCCGGGTGGGGCCCACGTGATTTCCGGGTGGGGCCCACGTGATTTCCGGGTGGGGCCCACGTGATTTCCGGCTGGGGCCCACACGATTTCCGGGTGGTGCCCACGTGATTTCCCCGTGGGGCCCACGTGATTTCCCCGTGGGGCCCACGTGATTTCCGGGTGGGCCCCACGTGATTTCCGGGTGGGGCCCACGTGATTTCCCCGTGGGGCCCACGTGATTTCCGGGTGGGGCCCACGTGATTTCCGGGTGGGGCCCACGTGATTTCCGGGTGGGGCCCACGTGATTTCCGGATGGGGCCCACGTGATTTCCGGGTGGGGCCCACGTGATTTCCGGGTGGGGCCCACGTGATTTCCGGGTGGGGCCCACGTGATTTCCGGGTGGGGCCCACGTGATTTCCCCGTGGGTCCCACGTGATTTCCGGCTGGGGCCCACGTGATTTCCGGCTGGGGCCCACGTGATTTCCGGGTGGGGCCCACGTGATTTCCGGGTGGGGCCCACGTGATTTCCGGGTGGGCCCCACGTGATTTCCCCGTGGGGCCCACGTGATTTCCCCGTGGGGCCCACGTGATTTCCGGGTGGGGCCCACGTGATTTCCGGGTGGGGCCCACGAGATTTCCCCGTGGGGCCCACGTGATTTCCGGGTGGGGCCCACGTGATTTCCGGGTGGGGCCCACGTGATTTCCGGGTGGGGCCCACGTGATTTCCGGGTGGGGCCCACGTGATTTCCGGGTGGGGCCCACGTGATTTCCGGGTGGGGCCCACGTGATTTCCGGGTGGGCCCCACGTGATTTCCGGGTGGGGCCCACGTGATTTCCGGGTGGGCCCCACGTGATTTCCGGGTGGGGCCCACGTGATTTCCGGGTGGGGCCCACGTGATTTCCGGGTGGGGCCCACGTGATTTCCGGGTGGGGCCCACATGATTTCCGGGTGGGGCCCACGTGATTTCCCCGTGGGGCCCACGTGATTTCCGGGTGGGGCCCACGTGATTTCCGGGTGGGGCCCACGTGATTTCCGGGTGGGGCCCACGTGATTTCCGGGTGGGGCCCACGTGATTTCCCCGTGGGGCCCACGTGATTTCCGGGTGGGGCCCACGTGATTTCCGGGTGGGGCCCACGTGATTTCCGGGTGGGGCCCACGTGATTTCCCCGTGGGGCCCACGTGATTTCCCCGTGGGGCCCACGTGATTTCCGGGTGGGGCCCACGTGATTTCCGGGTGGGGCCCACGTGATTTCCGGGTGGGGCCCACGTGATTTCCGGGTGGGGCCCACGTGATTTCCGGGTTGGCCCCACGTGATTTCCGGGTGGGACCCACGTGATTTCCGGGTGGGGCCCACGTGATTTCCGGGTGGGGCCCACGTGATTTCCGGGTGGGGCCCACGTGATTTCCGGGTGGGGCCCACGTGATTTCCCCGTGGGGCCCACGTGATTTCCCGGTGGGGCCCACGTGATTTCCGGGTGGGGCCCACGTGATTTCCGGGTGGGGCCCACGTGATTTCCGGGTGGGGCCCACGTGATTTCCGGGTGGGGCCCACGTGATTTCCGGGTGGGGCCCACGTGATTTCCGGGTGGGGCCCACGTGATTTCCGGGTGGGGCCCACGTGATTTCCGGGTGGGGCCCACGTGATTTCCCCGTGGGGCCCACGTGATTTCCGGGTGGGGCCCACGTGATTTCCCCGTGAGGCCCACGTGATTTCCCCGTGGGGCCCACGTGATTTCCGGGTGGGGCCCACGTGATTTCCGGGTGGGGCCCACGTGATTTCCGGGTGGGGCCCACGTGATTTCCGGGTGGGGCCCACGTGATTTCCCCGTGGGGCCCACGTGATTTCCGGGTGGGGCCCACGTGATTTCCGGGTGGGGCCCACGTGATTTCCGGGTGGGGCCCACGTGATTTCCGGGTGGGGCCCACGTGATTTCCGGGTGGAGCCCACGTGATTTCCGGGTGGGGCCCACGTGATTTCCCCGTGGGGCCCACGTGATTTCCGGGTGGGGCCCACGTGATTTCCCCGAGGGGCCCACGTGATTTCCGGGTGGGGCCCACGTGATTTCCGGGTGGGGCCCACGTGATTTCCGGGTGGGGCCCACGTGATTTCCGGGTGGGGCCCACGTGATTTCCCCGAGGGGCCCACGTGATTTCCGGGTGGGCCCCACGTGATTTCCGGGTGGGGCCCACGTGATTTCCGGGTGGGGCCCACGTGATTTCCGGGTGGGGCCCACGTGATTTCCGGGTGGGGCCCACGTGATTTCCCCGTGAGGCCCACGTGATTTCCCCGTGGGGCCCACGTGATTTCCGGGTGGGCCCCACGTGATTTCCGGGTGGGGCCCACGTGATTTCCGGGTGGGGCCCACGTGATTTCCGGGAGGGGCCCACGTGATTTCCGGGTGGGGCCCACGTGATTTCCGGGTGGGGCCCACGTGATTTCCGGGTGGGGCCCACGTGATTTCCCCGTGGGGCCCACGTGATTTCCGGGTGGGCCCCACGTGATTTCCGGGTGGGGCCCACGTGATTTCCGGGTGGGCCCCACGTGATTTCCGGGAGGGGCCCACGTGATTTCCGGGTGGGGCCCACGTGATTTCCGGGTGGGGCCCACGTGATTTCCGGGTGGGGCCCACGTGATTTCCGGGTGGGGCCCACGTGATTTCCGGGTGGGGCCCACGTGATTTCCCCGTGGGGCCCACGTGATTTCCGGGTGGGCCCCACGTGATTTCCGGGTGGGGCCCACGTGATTTCCCCGTGGGGCCCACGTGATTTCCGGGTGGGGCCCACGTGATTTCCGGGTGGGGCCCACGTGATTTCCGGGTGGGGCCCACGTGATTTCCCCGTGGGGCCCACGTGATTTCCGGGTGGGGCCCACGTGATTTCCGGGTGGGGCCCACGTGATTTCCGGGTGGGGCCCACGTGATTTCCGGGTGGGGCCCACGTGATTTCCGGGTGGGCCCCACGTGATTTCCCCGTGGGGCCCACGTGATTTCCCCGTGGGGCCCACGTGATTTCCGGGTGGGCCCCACGTGATTTCCGTGCGGGGCCCACGTGATTTCCGGGTGGGGCCCACGTGATTTCCGGGTGGGGCCCACGTGATTTCCGGGTGGGGCCCACGTGATTTCCGGGTGGGGCCCACGTGATTTCCGGGTGGGGCCCACGTGATTTCCCCGTGGGGCCCACGTGATTTCCGGGTGGGGCCCACGTGATTTCCGGGTGGGGCCCACGTGATTTCCGGGTGGGGCCCACGTGATTTCCGGGTGGGGCCCACGTGATTTCCGGGTGGGGCCCACGTGATTTCCCCGTGGGGCCCACGTGATTTCCGGGTGGGGCCCACGTGATTTCCCCGTGGGGGCCACGTGATTTCCCCGTGGGGCCCACGTGATTTCCGGGTGGGGCCCACGTGATTTCCGGGTGGGGCCCACGTGATTTCAGGGTGGGGCCCACGGGATTTCCGGGTGGGGCCCACGTGATTTCCGGGTGGGGCCCACGTGATTTCCGTGTGGGGCCCACGTGATTTCCGGGTGGGGCCCACGTGATTTCCGGGTGGGGCCCACGTGATTTCCGGGTGGGGCCCACGTGATTTCCGGCTGGGGCCCACACGATTTCCGGGTGGTGCCCACGTGATTTCCCCGTGGGGCCCACGTGATTTCCCCGTGGGGCCCACGTGATTTCCGGGTGGGCCCCACGTGATTTCCGGGTGGGGCCCACGTGATTTCCCCGTGGGGCCCACGTGATTTCCGGGTGGGGCCCACGTGATTTCCGGGTGGGGCCCACGTGATTTCCGGGTGGGGCCCACGTGATTTCCGGATGGGGCCCACGTGATTTCCGGGTGGGGCCCACGTGATTTCCGGGTGGGGCCCACGTGATTTCCGGGTGGGGCCCACGTGATTTCCGGGTGGGGCCCACGTGATTTCCCCGTGGGGCCCACGTGATTTCCGGCTGGGGCCCACGTGATTTCCGGCTGGGGCCCACGTGATTTCCGGGTGGGGCCCACGTGATTTCCGGGTGGGGCCCACGTGATTTCCGGGTGGGCCCCACGTGATTTCCCCGTGGGGCCCACGTGATTTCCCCGTGGGGCCCACGTGATTTCCGGGTGGGGCCCACGTGATTTCCCCGTGGGGCCCTCGTGATTTCCGGGTGGGGCCCACGTGATTTCCCCGTGGGGCCCACGTGATTTCCGGGTGGGGCCCACGTGATTTCCGGGTGGGACCCACGTGATTTCCGGGTGGGACCCACGTGATTTCCGGGTGGGGCCCACGTGATTTCCGGGTGGGGCCCACGTGATTTCCGGGTGGGGCCCACGTGATTTCCGGGTGGGGCCCACGTGATTTCCCCGTGGGGCCCACGTGATTTCCCGGTGGGGCCCACGTGATTTCCGGGTGGGGCCCACGTGATTTCCGGGTGGGGCCCACGTGATTTCCGGGTGGGGCCCACGTGATTTCCGGGTGGGGCCCACGTGATTTCCGGGTGGGGCCCACGTGATTTCCGGGTGGGGCCCACGTGATTTCCGGGTGGGGCCCACGTGATTTCCGGGTGGGGCCCACGTGATTTCCCCGTGGGGCCCACGTGATTTCCGGGTGGGGCCCACGTGATTTCCCCGTGAGGCCCACGTGATTTCCCCGTGGGGCCCACGTGATTTCCGGGTGGGGCCCACGTGATTTCCGGGTGGGGCCCACGTGATTTCCGGGTGGGGCCCACGTGATTTCCGGGTGGGGCCCACGTGATTTCCCCGTGGGGCCCACGTGATTTCCGGGTGGGGCCCACGTGATTTCCCCGTGAGGCCCACGTGATTTCCCCGTGGGGCCCACGTGATTTCCGGGTGGGGCCCACGTGATTTCCGGGTGGGGCCCACGTGATTTCCGGGTGGGGCCCACGTGATTTCCGGGTGGGGCCCACGTGATTTCCGGGTGGGGCCCACGTGATTTCCGGGTGGGGCCCACGTGATTTCCCCGTGGGGCCCACGTGATTTCTGGGTGGGGCCCACGTGATTTCCCCGAGGGGCCCACGTGATTTCCGGGTGGGGCCCACGTGATTTCCGGGTGGGGCCCACGTGATTTCCGGGTGGGGCCCACGTGATTTCCGGGTGGGGCCCACGTGATTTCCCCGAGGGGCCCACGTGATTTCCGGGTGGGGCCCACGTGATTTCCGGGTGGGGCCCACGTGATTTCCGGGTGGGGCCCACGTGATTTCCGGGTGGGGCCCACGTGATTTCCGGTTGGGGCCCACGTGATTTCCGGGTGGGGCCCACGTGATTTCCGGGTGGGGCCCACGTGATTTCCCCGTGGGGCCCACGTGATTTCCCCATGGGGCCCACGTGATTTCCGGCTGGGGCCCACGTGATTCCCGGGTGGGGTCCACGTGATTTCCAGGTGGGGCCCACGTGATTTCCCCGTGGGGCCCACGTGATTTCCGGGTGGGGCCCACGTGATTTCCGGGTGGGGCCCACGTGATTTCCGGGTGGGGCCCACGTGATTTCCGGGTGGGGCCCACGTGATTTCCGGGTGGGGCCCACGTGTTTTCCGGGTGGGGCCCACGTGATTTCCGGGTGGGGCCCACGTGATTTCCGGGTGGGGCCCACGTGATTTCCGGGTGGGGCCCACGTGATTTCCGGGTGGGGCCCACGTGATTTCCGGGTGGGGCCCACGTGATTTCCGGGTGGGGCCCACGTGATTTCCGGGTGGGGCCCACGTGATTTCCGGGTGGGGCCCACGTGATTTCCGGGTGGGGCCCACGTGATTTCCGGGTGGGGCCCACGTGATTTCCGGGTGGGGCCCACGTGATTTCCGGGTGGGGCCCACGTGATTTCCGGGTGGGGCCCACGTGATTTACCCGTGGGGCCCACGTGATTTCCGGGTGGGGCCCACGTGATTTCCGGGTGGGGCCCACGTGATTTCCGGGTGGGGCCCACGTGATTTCCGGGTGGGGCCCACGTGATTTCCCCGTGGGGCCCACGTGATTTCCCCGTGGGGCCCACGTGATTTCCGGGTGGGGCCCACGTGATTTCCGGGTGGGGCCCACGTGATTTCCCGGTGGGGCCCACGTGATTTCCGGGTGGGGCCCACGTGATTTCCGGGTGGGGCCCACGTGATTTCCGGGTGGGCCCCACGTGATTTCCGTGTGGGGCCCACGTGATTTCCGGGTGGGGCCCACGTGATTTCCCCATGGGGCCCACGTGATTTCCGGGTGGGGCCCACGTGATTTCCGGGTGGGGCCCACGTGATTTCCGGGTGGGGCCCACGTGATTTCCGGTTGGGCCCCACGTGATTTCCGTGTGGGGCCCACGTGATTTCCGGGTGGGGCCCACGTGATTTCCGGGTGGGGCCCACGTGATTTCCGGGTGGGGCCCACGTGATTTCCGGGTGGGGCCCACGTGATTTCCGGGTGGGGCCCACGTGATTTCCGGGTGGGGCCCCCGTGATTTCCCCGTGGGGCCCACGTGATTTCCCCGTGGGGCCCACGTGATTTCCGGCTGGGGCCCACGTGATTTCCGGGTGGGGCCCACGTGATTTCCGGGTGGGGCCCACGTGATTTCCGGGTGGGGCCCACGTGATTTCCGGGTGGGGCCCACGTGATTTCCGGTTGGGGCCCACGTGATTTCCGGGTGGGGCCCACGTGATTTCCGGGTGGGGCCCACGTGATTTCCGGGTGGGGCCCACGTGATTTCCGCGTGGGGCCCACGTGATTTCCCCGTGGGGCCCACGTGATTTCCCCGTGGGGCCCACGTGATTTCCGGGTGGGGCCCACGTGATTTCCGGGTGGGGCCCACGTGATTTCCGGGTGGGGCCCACGTGATTTCCGGGTGGGGCCCACGTGATTTCCGGGTGGGCCCCACGTGATTTCCGTGTGGGGCCCACGTGATTTCCGGGTGGGGCCCACGTGATTTCCGGGTGGGGCCCACGTGATTTCCGGGTGGGCCCCACGTGATTTCCGGGTGGGGCCCACGTGATTTCCGGGTGGGGCCCACGTGATTTCCGGGTGGGGCCCACGTGATTTCCGGGTGGGGCCCACGTGATTTCCGGGTGGGGCCCACGTGATTTCCCCGTGGGGCCCACGTGATTTCCGGCTGGGGCCCACGTGATTTCCGGGTGGGGACCACGTGATTTCCCCGTGGGGCCCACGTGATTTCCCCGTGGGGCCCACGTGATTTCCGGGTGGGGCCCACGTGATTTCCGGGTGGGGCCCACGTGATTTCCCCGTGGGGCCCACGTGATTTCCCCGTGGGGCCCACGTGATTTCCGGGTGGGGCCCACGTGATTTCAGGGTGGGGCCCACGTGATTTCCCCGTGGGGCCCACGTGATTTCCCCGTTGGGCCCACGTGATTTCCCCGTGGGGCCCACGTGATTTCCGGGTGGGGCCCACGTGATTTCCGGGTGGGGCCCACGTGATTTCCCCGTGGGGCCCACGTGATTTCCCCGTGGGGCCCACGTGATTTCCCCGTGGGGCCCACGTGATTTCCGGCTGGGGCCCACGTGATTTCCGGCTGGGGCCCACGTGATTTCCGGGTGGGGCCCACGTGATTTCCGGGTGGGGCCCACGTGATTTCCGGGTGGGCCCCACGTGATTTCCCCGTGGGGCCCACGTGATTTCCGGGTGGGGCCCACGTGATTTCCGGGTGGGGCCCACGTGATTTCCGGGTGGGGCCCACGAGATTTCCCCGTGGGGCCCACGTGATTTCCGGGTGGGGCCCACGTGATTTCCGGGTGGGGCCCACGTGATTTCCGGGTGGGGCCCACGTGATTTCCGGGTGGGGCCCACGTGATTTCCGGGTGGGGCCCACGTGATTTCCGGGTGGGGCCCACGTGATTTCCGGGTGGGGCCCACGTGATTTCCGGGTGGGGCCCACGTGATTTCCGGGTGGGGCCCACGTGATTTCCGGGTGGGCCCCACGTGATTTCCGGGTGGGGCCCACGTGATTTCCGGGTGGGGCCCACGTGATTTCCGGGTGGGGCCCACGTGATTTCCGGGTGGGCCCCACGTGATTTCCGGGTGGGGCCCACGTGATTTCCGGGTGGGGCCCACGTGATTTCCGGGTGGGCCCCACGTGATTTCCGGGTGGGGCCCACGTGATTTCCGGGTGGGGCCCACGTGATTTCCGTGTGGGGCCCACGTGATTTCCGGGTGGGGCCCACGTGATTTCCGGGTGGGGCCCACGTGATTTCCCCGTGGGGCCCACGTGATTTCCGGGTGGGGCCCACGTGATTTCCGGGTGGGGCCCACGTGATTTCCGGCTGGGGCCCACGTGATTTCCGGGTGGGGCCCACGTGATTTCCGGGTGGGGCCCACGTGATTTCCCCGTGGGGCCCACGTGATTTCCGGGTGGGGCCCACGTGATTTCCGGGTGGGGCCCACGTGATTTCCGGGTGGGGCCCACGTGATTTCCCCGTGGGGCCAACGTGATTTCCCCGTGGGGCCCACGTGATTTCCGGGTGGGGCCCACGTGATTTCCGGGTGGGGCCCACGTGATTTCCGGGTGGGGCCCATGTGATATCCGGGTGGGGCCCACGTGATTTCCGGGTTGGCCCCACGTGATTTCCGGGTGGGGCCCACGTGATTTCCGGGTGGGGCCCACGTGATTTCCGGGTGGGGCCCACGTGATTTCCCCGTGGGGCCCACGTGATTTCCTGGTGGGGCCCACGTGATTTCCGGGTGGGGCCCACGTGATTTCCGGGTGGGGCCCACGTGATTTCCGGGTGGGGCCCACGTGATTTCCCCGTGGGGCCCACGTGATTTCCAGGTGGGGCCCACGTGATTTCCGCGTGGGGCCCACGTGATTTCCCCGTGGGGCCCACGTGATTTCCCCGTGGGGCCCACGTGATTTCCGGGTGGGGCCCACGTGATTTCCGGGTGGGGCCCACGTGATTTCCGGGTGGGGCCCACGTGATTTCCGGGTGGGGCCCACGTGATTTCCGGGTGGGCCCCACGTGATTTCCGTGTGGGGCCCACGTGATTTCCGGGTGGGGCCCACGTGATTTCCGGGTGGGGCCCACGTGATTTCCGGGTGGGCCCCACGTGATTTCCGGGTGGGGCCCACGTGATTTCCGGGTGGGGCCCACGTGATTTCCGGGTGGGGCCCACGTGATTTCCGGGTGGGGCCCACGTGATTTCCCCGTGGGGCCCACGTGATTTCCCCGTGGGGCCCACTTGATTTCCGGCTGGGGCCCACGTGATTTCCGGGTGGGGACCACGTGATTTCCCCGTGGGGCCCACGTGATTTCCCCGTGGGGCCCACGTGATTTCCGGGTGGGGCCCACGTGATTTCCGGGTGGGGCCCACGTGATTTCCCCGTGGGGCCCACGTGATTTCCCCGTGGGGCCCACGTGATTTCCGGGTGGGGCCCACGTGATTTCAGGGTGGGGCCCACGTGATTTCCCCGTGGGGCCCACGTGATTTCCCCGTTGGGACCACGTGATTTCCCCGTGGGGCCCACGTGATTTCCCCGTGGGGCCCACGTGATTTCCGGGTGGGGCCCACGTGATTTCCGGGTGGGGCCCACGTGATTTCCGGCTGGGGCCCACGGGATTTCCGGGTGGGGCCCACGTGATTTCCGGGTGGGCCCCACGTGATTTCCGTGTGGGGCCCACGTGATTTCCGGGTGGGGCCCACGTGATTTCCGGGTGGGGCCCACGTGATTTCCGGGTGGGGCCCACGTGATTTCCGGGTGGGGCCCACGTGATTTCCGGGTGGGGCCCACGTGATTTCCCCGTGGGGCCCACGTGATTTCCCCGTGGGGCCCACGTGATTTCCGGCTGGGGCCCACGTGATTTCCGGGTGGGGCCCACGTGATTTCCGGGTGGGGCCCACGTGATTTCCGGGTGGGGCCCACGTGATTTCCGGGTGGGGCCCACGTGATTTCCGGGTGGGGCCCACGTGATTTCCGGGTGGGGCCCACGTGATTTCCGGGTGGGGCCCACGTGATTTCCGGGTGGGGCCCACGTGATTTCCGCGTGGGGCCCACGTGATTTCCCCGTGGGGCCCACGTGATTTCCCCGTGGGGCCCACGTGATTTCCGGGTGGGGCCCACGTGATTTCCGGGTGGGGCCCACGTGATTTCCGGGTGGGGCCCACGTGATTTCCGGGTGGGGCCCACGTGATTTCCGGGTGGGCCCCACGTGATTTCCGGGTGGGGCCCACGTGATTTCCGGGTGGGGCCCACGTGATTTCCGGGTGGGGCCCACGTGATTTCCGGGTGGGCCCCACGTGATTTCCGGGTGGGGCCCACGTGATTTCCGGGTGGGGCCCACGTGATTTCCGGGTGGGGCCAACGTGATTTCCGGGTGGGGCCCTCGTGATTTCCGGGTGGGGCCCACGTGATTTCCCCGTGGGGCCCACGTGATTTCCGGCTGGGGCCCACGTGATTTCCGGGTGGGGACCACGTGATTTCCCCGTGGGGCCCACGTGATTCCGGGTGGGGCCCACGTGATTTCCGGGTGGGGCCCACGTGATTTCCGGGTGGGGCCCACGTGATTTCCCCGTGGGGCCCACGTGATTTCCCCGTGGGGCCCACGTGATTTCCGGGTGGGGCCCACGTGATTTCAGGGTGGGGCCCACGTGATTTCCCCGTGGGGCCCACGTGATTTCCCCGTTGGGCCCACGTGATTTCCCCGTGGGGCCCACGTGATTTCCGGGTGGGGCCCACGTGATTTCCGGGTGGGGCCCACGTGATTTCCCCGTGGGGCCCACGTGATTTCCGGGTGGGCCCCACGTGATTACCGGGTGGGGCCCACGTGATTTCCGGGTGGGGCCCACGTGATTTCCGGGTGGGGCCCACGTGATTTCCGGGTGGGGCCCACGTGATTTCCGGGTGGGGCCCACGTGATTTCCGGGTGGGGCCCACGTGATTTCCGGGTGGGGCCCACATGATTTCCCCGTGGGGCCCACGTGTTTTCCGGGTGGGGCCCACGTGATTTCCGGGTGGGGCCCACGTGATTTCCGGGTGGGGCCCACGTGATTTCCCCGTGGGGCCCACGTGATTTCCGGGTGGGCCCCACGTGATTTCCGGGTGGGGCCCACGTGATTTCCGGGTGGGGCCCACGTGATTTCCGGGTGGGGCCCACGTGATTTCCGGGTGGGGCCCACGTGATTTCCGGGTGGGGCCCACGTGATTTCCGGGTGGGGCCCACGTGATTTCCGGGTGGGGCCCACGTGATTTCCGGGTGGGGCCCACGTGATTTCCGGGTGGGGCCCACGTGATTTCCGGGTGGGGCCCACGTGATTTCCGGGTGGGGCCCACGTGATTTCCGGGTGGGGCCCACGTGATTTCCGGGTGGGGCCCACGTGATTTCAGGGTGGGGCCCACGTGATTTCCGGGTGGGGCCCACGTGATTTCCGGGTGGGGCCCACGTGATTTCCGGGTGGGGCCCACGTGATTTCCCCGTGGGGCCCACGTGATTTCCCCGTGGGGCCCACGTGATTTCCCCGTGGGGCCCACGTGATTTCCCCGTGGGGCCCACGTGATTTCCGGGTGGGGCCCACGTGATTTCCGGGTGGGGCCCACGTGATTTCCGGGTGGGGCCCACGTGATTTCCGGGTGGGGCCCACGTGATTTCCGGGTGGGGCCCACGTGATTTCCGGGTGGGGCCCACGTGATTTCCCCGTGGGGCCCACGTGATTTCCGGGTGGGGCCCACGTGATTTCCCCGTGGGGCCCACGTGATTTCCGGGTGGGGCCCATGGGATTTCCCCGTGGGGCCCACGTGATTTCCGGGTGGGGCCCACGTGATTTCCCCGTGAGGCCCACGTGATTTCCCCGTGGGGCCCACGTGATTTCCGGGTGGGGCCCACGTGATTTCCGGGTGGGGCCCACGTGATTTCTGGGTGGGGCCCACGTGATTTCCGGGTGGGGCCCACGTGATTTCCGGCTGTGGCCCACGTGATTTCCGGGTGGGGCCCACGTGATTTCCGGGTGGGGCCCACGTGATTTCCACGTGGGGCCCACGTGATTTCCGGGTGGGGCCCACGTGATTTCCGGGTGGGGCCCCCGTGATTTCCGGGTGGGGCCCACGTGATTTCCGGGTGGGGCCCACGTGATTTCCGGGTGGGGCCCACGTGATTTCCGGGTGGGGCCCACGTGATTTCCCCGTGGGGCCCACGTGATTTCCGGGTGGGGCCCACGTGATTTCCGGGTGGGGCCCACGTGATTTCCGGGTGGGGCCCACGTGATTTCCGGGTGGGGCCCACGTGATTTCCGGGTGGGGCCCACGTGATTTCCGGGTGGGGCCCACGTGATTTCCGGGTGGGGCCCACGTGATTTCCGGGTGGGGCCCACATGATTTCCCCGTCTGGCCCACGTGATTTCCGGGTGGGGCCCACGTGATTTCCGGGTGGGGCCCACGTGATTTCCGGGTGGGGCCCACGTGATTTCCGGGTGGGGCCCACATGATTTCCCCGTGGGGCCCACGTGATTTCCGGGTGGGGCCCACGTGATTTCCGGGTGGGGCCCACGTGATTTCCGGGTGGGGCCCACGTGATTTCCGGGTGGGCCCCACGTGATTTCCGGGTGGGGCCCACGTGATTTCCGGGTGGGGCCCACGTGATTTCCGGCTGGGGCCCACGTGATTTCCGGGTGGGGCCCACGTGATTTCCGGGTGGGGCCCACGTGATTTCCCCGTGGGGCCCACGTGATTTCCGGGTGGGGCCCACGTGATTTCCGGCTGGGGCCCCCGTGATTTCCGGGTGGGGCCCACGTGATTTCCGGGTGGGGCCCACGTGATTTCCCGGTGGGGCCCACGTGATTTCCGGGTGGGGCCCACGTGATTTCCGGGTGGGGCCCACGTGATTTCCGGGTGGGGCCCACGTGATTTCCGGTTGGGGCCCACGTGATTTCCGGCTGGGGCCCACGTGATTTCCGGCTGGGGCCCACGTGATTTCCGGGTGGGGCCCACGTGATTTCCGGGTGGGGCCCACGTGATTTCCGGGTGGGGCCCACGTGATTTCCGGGTGGGGCCCACGTGATTTCCGGGTGGGGCCCACGTGATTTCCGGGTGGGGCCCACGTGATTTCCGGGTGGGGCCCACGTGATTTCCGGGTGGGGCCCACGTGATTTCCGGGTGGGGCCCACGTGATTTCCGGGTGGGGCCCACGTGATTTCCGGGTGGGGCCCACGTGATTTCCGGGTGGGGCCCACGTGATTTCCGGGTGGGGCCCACGTGATTTCCGGGTGGGGCCCACGTGATTTCCGGGTGGGGCCCACGTGATTTCCCCGTGGGGCCCACGTGATTTCCCCGTGGGGCCCACGTGATTTCCCCGTGGGGCCCACGTGATTTCCGGGTGGGGCCCACGTGATTTCCGGGTGGGGCCCACGTGATTTCCGGGTGGGGCCCACGTGATTTCCCCGTGGGGCCCACGTGATTTCCGGGTGGGGCCCACGTGATTTCCCCGTGGGGCCCACGTGATTTCCGGGTGGGGCCCACGTGATTTCCCCGTGGGGCCCACGTGATTTCCGGGTGGGGCCCACGGGATTTCCCCGTGGGGCCCACGTGATTTCCGGGTGGGGCCCACGTGATTTCCCCGTGAGGCCCACGTGATTTCCCCGTGGGGCCCACGTGATTTCCGGGTGGGGCCCACGTGATTTCCGGGTGGGGCCCACGTGATTTCCGGGTGGGGCCCACGTGATTTCCGGGTGGGGCCCACGTGATTTCCGGCTGTGGCCCACGTGATTTCCGGGTGGGGCCCACGTGATTTCCGGGTGGGGCCCACGTGATTTCCACGTGGGGCCCACGTGATTTCCGGGTGGGGCCCACGTGATTTCCGGGTGGGGCCCCCGTGATTTCCGGGTGGGGCCCACGTGATTTCCGGGTGGGGCCCACGTGATTTCCGGGTGGGGCCCACGTGATTTCCGGGTGGGGCCCACGTGATTTCCCCGTGGGGCCCACGTGATTTCCGGGTGGGGCCCACGTGATTTCCGGGTGGGGCCCACGTGATTTCCGGGTGGGGCCCACGTGATTTCCGGGTGGGGCCCACGTGATTTCCGGGTGGGGCCCACGTGATTTCCGGGTGGGGCCCACGTGATTTCCGGGTGGGGCCCACATGATTTCCCCGTCTGGCCCACGTGATTTCCGGGTGGGGCCCACGTGATTTCCGGGTGGGGCCCACGTGATTTCCGGGTGGGGCCCACGTGATTTCCGGGTGGGGCCCACATGATTTCCCCGTGGGGCCCACGTGATTTCCGGGTGGGGCCCACGTGATTTCCGGGTGGGGCCTACGTGATTTCCGGGTGGGGCCCACGTGATTTCCGGGTGGGCCCCACGTGATTTCCGGGTGGGGCCCACGTGATTTCTGGGTGGGGCCCACGTGATTTCCGGCTGGGGCCCACGTGATTTCCGGGTGGGGCCCACGTGATTTCCGGGTGGGGCCCACGTGATTTCCCCGTGGGGCCCACGTGATTTCCGGGTGGGGCCCACGTGATTTCCGGCTGGGGCCCACGTGATTTCCGGGTGGGGCCCACGTGATTTCCGGGTGGGGCCCACGTGTTTTTCGGGTGGGGCCCACGTGATTTCCGGGTGGGGCCCACGTGATTTCCGGGTGGGGCCCACGTGATTTCCGGGTGGGGCCCACGTGATTTCCCCGTGGGGCCCACGTGATTTCCGGCTGGGGCCCACGTGATTTCCGGATGGGGCCCACGTGATTTCCGGGTGGGGCCCACGTGATTTCCCCGTGGGGCCCACGTGATTTCCGGCTGGTGCCCACGTGATTTCCGGGTGGGGCCCACGTGATTTCCGGGTGGGGCCCACGTGATTTCCCCGTGGGGCCCACGTGATTTCCCCGTGGGGCCCACGTGATTTCCGGCTGGGGCCCACGTGATTTCCGGCTGGGGCCCACGTGATTTCCGGGTGGGGCCCACGTGATTTCCGGGTGGGGCCCACGTGATTTCCGGGTGGGGCCCACGTGATTTCCGGGTGGGGCCCACGTGATTTCCGGGTGGGGCCCACGTGATTTCCGGGTGGGGCCCACGTGATTTCCGGGTGGGGCCCACGAGATTTCCGGGTGGGGCCCACGAGATTTCCCCGTGGGGCCCACGTGATTTCCGGGTGGGGCCCACGTGATTTCCGGGTGGGGCCCACGTGATTTCCGGGTGGGGCCCAACGTGATTTCCGGGTGGGGCCCACGTGATTTCCGGGTGGGGCCCACGTGAGTTCCGGGTGGGGCCCACGTGATTTCCGGGTGGGGCCCACGTGATTTCCGGGTGGGGCCCACGTGATTTCCGGGTGGGGCCCACCTGATTTCCGGGTGGGGCCCACGTGATTTCCGGGTGGGGCCCAGGTGATTTCCGGGTGGGGCCCACTTGATTTCCGGGTGGGCCCCACGTGATTTCCGTTTGGGGCCCACGTGATTTCCGGGTGGGGCCCACGTGATTTCCGGGTGGGCCCCACGTGAGTTCCGGGTGGGGCCCACGTGATTTCCGGGTGGGGCCCACGTGATTTCCGGGTGGGGCCCACGTGATTTCCGGGTGGGACCCACGTGATTTCCGGGTGGGGCCCACGTGATTTCCGGGTGGGGCCCACGTGATTTCCGGGTGGGGCCCACGTGATTTCCGGGTGGGGCCCACGTGATTTCCGGGTGGGGCCCACGTGATTTCCGGGTGGGGCCCACGTGATTTCCGGGTGGGGCCCACGTGATTTCCGGGTGGGGCCCACGTGATTTCCCCGTGGGGCCCACGTGATTTCCGGGTGGGGCCCACGTGATTTCCGGGTGGGGCCCACGTGATTTCCCGGTGGGGCCCACGTGATTTCCCCGTGGGGCCCACGTGATTTCCGGGTGGGGCCCACGTGATTTCCGGGTGGGGCCCACGTGATTTCCCGGTGGGGCCCACGTGATTTCCCCGTGGGGCCCACGTGATTTCCGGGTGGGGCCCACGTGATTTCCGGGTGGGGCCCACGTGATTTCCCGGTGGGGCCCACGTGATTTCCGGGTGGGGCCCACGTGATTTCCGGGTGGGGCCCACGTGATTTCCGGGTGGGCCCCACGTGATTTCCGTGTGGGGCCCACGTGATTTCCGGGTGGGGCCCACGTGATTTCCGGGTGGGGCCCACGTGATTTCCGGGTGGGGCCCACGTGATTTGCGGCTGGGGCCCACGTGATTTCCGGGTGGTGCCCACGTGATTTCCCGGTGGGGCCCACGTGATTTCCCCGTGGGGCCCACGTGATTTCCGGATGGGCCCCACATGATTTCCGGGTGAGGCCCACGTGATTTCCCCGTGGGGCCCACGTGATTTCCCCATGGGGCCCACGTGATTTCCGGGTGGGGCCCACGTGATTTCCGGGTGGGGCCCACATGATTTCCCCGTCTGGCCCACGTGATTTCCGGGTGGGGCCCACGTGATTTCCGGGTGGGGCCCACGTGATTTCCGGGTGGGGCCCACGTGATTTCCGGGTGGGGCCCACATGATTTCCCCGTGGGGCCCACGTGATTTCCGGGTGGGGCCCACGTGATTTCCGGGTGGGGCCCACGTGATTTCCGGGTGGGGCCCACGTGATTTCCGGGTGGGCCCCACGTGATTTCCGGGTGGGGCCCACGTGATTTCCGGGTGGGGCCCACGTGATTTCCGGCTGGGGCCCACGTGATTTCCGGGTGGGGCCCACGTGATTTCCGGGTGGGGCCCACGTGATTTCCCCGTGGGGCCCACGTGATTTCCGGGTGGGGCCCACGTGATTTCCGGCTGGGGCCCACGTGATTTCCGGGTGGGGCCCACGTGATTTCCGGGTGGGGCCCACGTGTTTTCCGGGTGGGGCCCACGTGATTTCCGGGTGGGGCCCACGTGATTTCCGGGTGGGGCCCACGTGATTTCCCCGTGGGGCCCACGTGATTTCCCCGTGGGGCCCACGTGATTTCCGGCTGGGGCCCACGTGATTTCCGGATGGGGCCCACGTGATTTCCGGGTGGGGCCCACGTGATTTCCCCGTGGGGCCCACGTGATTTCCGGCTGGTGCCCACGTGATTTCCGGGTGGGGCCCACGTGATTTCCGGGTGGGGCCCACGTGATTTCCCCGTGGGGCCCACGTGATTTCCCCGTGGGGCCCACGTGATTTCCGGCTGGGGCCCACGTGATTTCCGGCTGGGGCCCACGTGATTTCCGGGTGGGGCCCACGTGATTTCCGGGTGGGGCCCACGTGATTTCCGGGTGGGGCCCACGTGATTTCCGGGTGGGGCCCACGTGATTTCCGGGTGGGGCCCACGTGATTTCCGGGTGGGGCCCACGTGATTTCCGGGTGGGGCCCACGTGATTTCCGGGTGGGGCCCACGTGATTTCCGGGTGGGGCCCACGAGATTTCCGGGTGGGGCCCACGAGATTTCCCCGTGGGGCCCACGTGATTTCCGGGTGGGGCCCACGTGATTTCCGGGTGTGCCCCAAGTGATTTCCGGGTGGGGCCCACGTGATTTCCCCGTGGGGCCCACGTGATTTCCCCGTTGGGCCCACGTGATTTCCGGGTGGGGCCCACGTGATTTCCGGGTGCGGCCCACGTGATTTCCGGGTGGGGCCCACGTGATTTCCGGGTGGGGCCCACCTGATTTCCGGGTGGGGCCCACGTGATTTCCGGGTGGGGCCCAGGTGATTTCCGGGTGGGGCCCACTTGATTTCCGGGTGGGCCCCACGTGATTTCCGTTTGGGGCCCACGTGATTTCCGGGTGGGGCCCACGTGATTTCCGGGTGGGCCCCACGTGATTTCCGGGTGGGGCCCACGTGATTTCCGGGTGGGGCCCACGTGATTTCCCCGTGGGGCCCACGTGATTTCCCCGTGGGGCCCACGTGATTTCCCCGTGGGGCCCACGTGATTTCCGGCTGGGGCCCACGTGATTTCCGGGTGGGGCCCACGTGATTTCCGGGTGGGGCCCACGTGATTTCCGGGTGGGGCCCACGTGATTTCCGGGTGGGGCCCACGTGATTTCCGGGTGGGGCCCACGTGATTTCCCCGTGGGGCCCACGTGATTTCCGGGTGGGGCCCACGTGATTTCCCCGTAAGGCCCACGTGATTTCCCCGTGGGGCCGACGTGATTTCCGGGTGGGGCCCACGTGATTTCCGGGTGGGGCCCACGTGATTTCCGGGTGGGGCCCACGTGATTTCCGGTTGGGGCCCACGTGATTTCCGGCTGTGGCCCACGTGATTTCCGGGTGGGGTCCACGTGATTTCCGGGTGGGGCCCACGTGATTTCCCCGTGGGGCCCACGTGATTTCCGGGTGGGGCCCACGTGATTTCCGGGTGGGGCCCACGTGATTTCCGGGTGGGGCCCACGTGATTTCCGGGTGGGGCCCACGTGATTTCCCCGTGGGGCCCACGTGATTTCCGGGTGGGGCCCACGTGATTTCCGGGTGGGGCCCACGTGATTTCCCCGTGGGGCCCACGTGATTTCCGGGTGGGGCCCACGTGATTTCCGGGTGGGGCCCACGTGATTTCCGGGTGGGGCCCACGTGATTTCCGGTTGGGGCCCACGTGATTTCCGGCTGGGGCCCACGTGATTTCCGGGTGGGGCCCACGTGATTTCCGGGTGGGGCCCACGTGATTTCCGGGTGGGGCCCACGTGATTTCCGGGTGGGGCCCACGTGATTTCCGGGTGGGGCCCACGTGATTTCCGGGTGGGGCCCACGTGATTTCCGGGTGGGGCCCACGTGATTTCCGGGTGGGGCCCACGTGATTTCCGGGTGGGGCCCACGTGATTTCCGGGTGGGGCCCACGTGATTTCCCCGTGGGGCCCACGTGATTTCCGGGTGGGGCCCACGTGATTTCCGGGTGGGGCCCACGTGATTTCCCGGTGGGGCCCACGTGATTTCCCCGTGGGGCCCACGTGATTTCCGGGTGGGGCCCACGTGATTTCCGGGTGGGGCCCACGTGATTTCCCGGTGGGGCCCACGTGATTTCCCCGTGGGGCCCACGTGATTTCCGGGTGGGGCCCACGTGATTTCCGGGTGGGGCCCACGTGATTTCCCGGTGGGGCCCACGTGATTTCCGGGTGGGGCCCACGTGATTTCCGGGTGGGGCCCACGTGATTTCCGGGTGGGCCCCACGTGATTTCCGTGTGGGGCCCACGTGATTTCCGGGTGGGGCCCACGTGATTTCCGGGTGGGGCCCACGTGATTTCCGGGTGGGGTCCACGTGATTTCCGGCTGGGGCCCACGTGATTTCCGGGTGGTGCCCACGTGATTTCCCGGTGGGGCCCACGTGATTTCCCCGTGGGGCCCACGTGATTTCCGGGTGGGCCCCACGTGATTTCCGGGTGAGGCCCACGTGATTTCCCCGTGGGGCCCACGTGATTTCCCCATGGGGCCCACGTGATTTCCGGGTGGGGCCCACGTGATTTCCGGGTGGGGCCCACGTGATTTCCGGGTGGGGCCCACGTGATTTCCGGGTGGGGCCCACGTGATTTCCGGGTGGGGCCCACGTGATTTCCGGGTGGGGCCCACGTGATTTCCGGGTGGGGCCCACGTGATTTCCGGGTGGGGCCCACGTGATTTCCGGGTGGGGCCCACGTGATTTCCCCGTGGGGCCCACGTGATTTCCCCGTGGGGCCCACGTGATTTCCGGCTGGGGCCCACGTGATTTCCGGGTGGGGCCCACGTGATTTCCGGGTGGGGCCCACGTGATTTCCGGGTGGGGCCCACGTGATTTCCGGGTGGGGCCCACGTGATTTCCGGGTGGGGCCCACGTGATTTCCCCGTGGGGCCCACGTGATTTCCCCGTGGGGCCCACGTGATTTCCGGCTGGGGCCCACGTGATTTCCGGGTGGGGCCCACGTGATTTCCGGGTGGGGCCCACGTGATTTCCGGGTGGGGCCCACGTGATTTCCGGGTGGGGCCCACGTGATTTCCGGGTGGGGCCCACGTGATTTCCGGGTGGGGCCCACGTGATTTCCGGGTGGGGCCCACGTGATTTCCGGGTGGGGCCCACGTGATTTCCGGGTGGGGCCCACGTGATTTCCGGGTGGGGCCCACGTGATTTCCCCGTGGGGCCCACGTGATTTCCGGCTGGGGCCCACGTGATTTCCGGGTGGGGCCCACGTGATTTCCGGGTGGGGCCCACGTGATTTCCGGGTGGGGCCCACGTGATTTCCGGGTGGGGCCCACGTGATTTCCGGGTGGGCCCCACGTGATTTCCGGGTGGGGCCCACGTGATTTCCCCGTGGGGCCCACGTGATTTCCGGGTGGGGCTCACGTGATTTCCCCGTGGGGCCCACGTGATTTCCGGGTGGGGCCCACGTGATTTCCGGGTGGGGCCCACGTGATTTCCGGGTGGGGCCCACGTGATTTCCGGGTGGGGCCCACGTGATTTCCGGGTGGGGCCCACGTGATTTCCGGGTGGGGCCCACGTGATTTCCGGGTGGGGCCCACGTGATTTCCGGGTGGGGCCCACGTGATTTCCGGGTGGGGCCCACGTGATTTCCCCGTGGGGCCCACGTGATTTCCGGGTGGGGCTCACGTGATTTCCCCGTGGGGCCCACGTGATTTCCGGGTGGGGCCCACGTGATTTCCGGGTGGGGCCCACGTGATTTCCGGGTGGGGCCCACGTGATTTCCGGGTGGGGCCCACGTGATTTCCGGGTGGGGCCCACGTGATTTCCGGGTGGGGCCCACGTGATTTCCGGGTGGGGCCCACGTGATTTCCGGGTGGGGCCCACGTGATTTCCGGGTGGGGCTCACGTGATTTCCCCGTGGGGCCCACGTGATTTCCGGGTGGGGCCCACGTGATTTCCGGGTGGGGCCCACGTGATTTCCGGGTGGGGCCCACGTGATTTCCGTGTGGGGCCCACGTGATTTCCGGGTGGGGCCCACGTGATTTCCGGGTGGGGCCCACGTGATTTCCGGGTGGGCCCCACGTGATTTCCGGGTGGGGCCCACGTGATTTCCCCGTGGGGCCCACGTGATTTCCGGGTGGGGCTCACGTGATTTCCCCGTGGGGCCCACGTGATTTCCGGGTGGGGCCCACGTGATTTCCGGGTGGGGCCCACGTGATTTCCGGGTGGGGCCCACGTGATTTCCGGGTGGGGCCCACGTGATTTCCGGGTGGGGCCCACGTGATTTCCCCGTGGGGCCCACGTGATTTCCGGGTGGGGCCCACGTGATTTCCCCGTAAGGCCCACGTGATTTCCCCGTGGGGCCGACGTGATTTCCGGGTGGGGCCCACGTGATTTCCGGGTGGGGCCCACGTGATTTCCGGGTGGGGCCCACGTGATTTCCGGTTGGGGCCCACGTGATTTCCGGCTGTGGCCCACGTGATTTCCGGGTGGGGTCCACGTGATTTCCGGGTGGGGCCCACGTGATTTCCCCGTGGGGCCCACGTGATTTCCGGGTGGGGCCCACGTGATTTCCGGGTGGGGCCCACGTGATTTCCGGGTGGGGCCCACGTGATTTCCGGGTGGGGCCCACGTGATTTCCCCGTGGGGCCCACGTGATTTCCGGGTGGGGCCCACGTGATTTCCGGGTGGGGCCCACGTGATTTCCGGGTGGGGCCCACGTGATTTCCGGGTGGGGCCCTCGTGATTTCCGGGTGGGGCCCACGTGATTTCCCCGTGGGGCCCACGTGATTTCCGGGTGGGGCCCACGTGATTTCCGGGTGGGGCCCACGTGATTTCCCGGTGGGGCCCACGTGATTTCCCCGTGGGGCCCACGTGATTTCCCCGTGGGGCCCACGTGATTTCCCCGTGGGGCCCACGTGATTTCCGGCTGGGGCCCACGTGATTTCCGGGTGGGGCCCACGTGATTTCCGGGTGGGGCCCACGTGATTTCCGGGTGGGGCCCACGTGATTTCCGGGTGGGGCCCACGTGATTTCCGGGTGGGGCCCACGTGATTTCCGGGTGGGCCCCACGTGATTTCCGGGTGGGCCCCACGTGATTTCCGGGTGGGGCCCACGTGATTTCCGGGTGGGGCCCACGTGATTTCCGGGTGGGGCCCACGTGATTTCCGGGTGGGGCCCACGTGATTTCCGGGTGGGGCCCACGTGATTTCCGGGTGGGGCCCACGTGATTTCCCCGTGGGGCCCACGTGATTTCCCCGTGGGGCCCACGTGATTTCCGGCTGGGGCCCACGTGATTTCCGGGTGGGGCCCACGTGATTTCCGGGTGGGGCCCACGTGATTTCCGGGTGGGGCCCACGTGATTTCCGGGTGGGGCCCACGTGATTTCCGGGTGGGGCCCACGTGATTTCCGGGTGGGGCCCACGTGATTTCCGGGTGGGGCCCACGTGATTTCCCCGTGGGGCCCACGTGATTTCCGGCTGGGGCCCACGTGATTTCCGGGTGGGGCCCACGTGATTTCCGGGTGGGGCCCACGTGATTTCCGGGTGGGGCCCACGTGATTTCCGGGTGGGGCCCACGTGATTTCCGGGTGGGGCCCACGTGATTTCCGGGTGGGGCCCACGTGATTTCCGGGTGGGGCCCACGTGATTTCCGGGTGGGCCCCACGTGATTTCCGGGTGGGGCCCACGTGATTTCCGGGTGGGGCCCACGTGATTTCCGGGTGGGGCCCACGTGATTTCCGGGTGGGGCCCACGTGATTTCCGGGTGGGGCCCACGTGATTTCCGGGTGGGGCCCACGTGATTTCCGGGTGGGGCCCACGTGATTTCCGGGTGGGGCCCACGTGATTTCCCCGTGGGGCCCACGTGATTTCCGGGTGGGGCCCACGTGATTTCCCCGTAAGGCCCACGTGATTTCCCCGTGGGGCCGACGTGATTTCCGGGTGGGGCCCACGTGATTTCCGGGTGGGGCCCACGTGATTTCCGGGTGGGGCCCACGTGATTTCCGGTTGGGGCCCACGTGATTTCCGGCTGTGGCCCACGTGATTTCCGGGTGGGGTCCACGTGATTTCCGGGTGGGGCCCACGTGATTTCCCCGTGGGGCCCACGTGATTTCCGGGTGGGGCCCACGTGATTTCCGGGTGGGGCCCACGTGATTTCCGGGTGGGGCCCACGTGATTTCCGGGTGGGGCCCACGTGATTTCCCCGTGGGGCCCACGTGATTTCCGGGTGGGGCACACGTGATTTCCGGGTGGGGCCCACGTGATTTCCGGGTGGGGCCCACGTGATTTCCCCGTGGGGCCCACGTGATTTCCGGGTGGGGCCCACGTGATTTCCCCGTAAGGCCCACGTGATTTCCCCGTGGGGCCGACGTGATTTCCGGGTGGGGCCCACGTGATTTCCGGGTGGGGCCCACGTGATTTCCGGGTGGGGCCCACGTGATTTCCGGTTGGGGCCCACGTGATTTCCGGCTGTGGCCCACGTGATTTCCGGGTGGGGTCCACGTGATTTCCGGGTGGGGCCCACGTGATTTCCCCGTGGGGCCCACGTGATTTCCGGGTGGGGCCCACGTGATTTCCGGGTGGGGCCCACGTGATTTCCGGGTGGGGCCCACGTGATTTCCGGGTGGGGCCCACGTGATTTCCCCGTGGGGCCCACGTGATTTCCGGGTGGGGCCCACGTGATTTCCGGGTGGGGCCCACGTGATTTCCGGGTGGGGCCCACGTGATTTCCGGGTGGGGCCCACGTGATTTCCGGTTGGGGCCCACGTGATTTCCGGCTGGGGCCCACGTGATTTCCGGGTGGGGCCCACGTGATTTCCGGGTGGGGCCCACGTGATTTCCGGGTGGGGCCCACGTGATTTCCGGGTGGGGCCCACGTGATTTCCGGGTGGGGCCCACGTGATTTCCGGGTGGGGCCCACGTGATTTCCGGGTGGGGCCCACGTGATTTCCGGGTGGGGCCCACGTGATTTCCGGGTGGGGCCCACGTGATTTCCGGGTGGGGCCCACGTGATTTCCGGGTGGGGCCCACGTGATTTCCCCGTGGGGCCCACGTGATTTCCGGGTGGGGCCCACGTGATTTCCGGGTGGGGCCCACGTGATTTCCCGGTGGGGCCCACGTGATTTCCCCGTGGGGCCCACGTGATTTCCGGGTGGGGCCCACGTGATTTCCGGGTGGGGCCCACGTGATTTCCCGGTGGGGCCCACGTGATTTCCCCGTGGGGCCCACGTGATTTCCGGGTGGGGCCCACGTGATTTCCGGGTGGGGCCCACGTGATTTCCCGGTGGGGCCCACGTGATTTCCGGGTGGGGCCCACGTGATTTCCGGGTGGGGCCCATGTGATTTCCGGGTGGGCCCCACGTGATTTCCTGTGGGGCCCACGTGATTTCCGGGTGGGGCCCACGTGATTTCCGGGTGGGGCCCACGTGATTTCCGGGTGGGGCCCACGTGATTTCCGGCTGGGGCCCACGTGATTTCCGCGTGGTGCCCACGTGATTTCCCGGTGGGGCCCACGTGATTTCCCCGTGGGGCCCACGTGATTTCCGGGTGGGCCCCACGTGATTTCCGGGTGAGGCCCACGTGATTTCCCCGTGGGGCCCACGTGATTTCCCCATGGGGCCCACGTGATTTCCGGGTGGGGCCCACGTGATTTCCGGGTGGGGCCCACGTGATTTCCGGGTGGGGCCCACGTGATTTCCGGGTGGGGCCCACGTGATTTCCGGGTGGGGCCCACGTGATTTCCGGGTGGGGCCCACGTGATTTCCGGGTGGGGCCCACGTGATTTCCGGGTGGGGCCCACGTGATTTCCGGGTGGGGCCCACGTGATTTCCCCGTGGGGCCCACGTGATTTCCCCGTGGGGCCCACGTGATTTCCGGCGGGGCCCACGTGATTTCCGGGTGGGGCCCACGTGATTTCCGGGTGGGGCCCACGTGATTTCCGGGTGGGGCCCACGTGATTTCCGGGTGGGGCCCACGTGATTTCCGGGTGGGGCCCACGTGATTTCCGGGTGGGGCCCACGTGATTTCCGGGTGGGCCCCACGTGATTTCCGTGTGGGCCCCACGTGATTTCCGGGTGGGGCCCACGTGATTTCCGGGTGGGGCCCACGTGATTTCCGGGTGGGGCCCACGTGATTTCCGGGTGGGGCCCACGTGATTTCCGGGTGGGGCCCACGTGATTTCCGGGTGGGGCCCACGTGATTTCCCCGTGGGGCCCACGTGATTTCCCCGTGGGGCCCACGTGATTTCCGGCTGGGGCCCACGTGATTTCCGGGTGGGGCCCACGTGATTTCCGGGTGGGGCCCACGTGATTTCCGGGTGGGGCCCACGTGATTTCCGGGTGGGGCCCACGTGATTTCCGGGTGGGGCCCACGTGATTTCCGGGTGGGGCCCACGTGATTTCCGGGTGGGGCCCACGTGATTTCCCCGTGGGGCCCACGTGATTTCCGGCTGGGGCCCACGTGATTTCCGGGTGGGGCCCACGTGATTTCCGGGTGGGGCCCACGTGATTTCCGGGTGGGGCCCACGTGATTTCCGGGTGGGGCCCACGTGATTTCCGGGTGGGGCCCACGTGATTTCCGGGTGGGGCCCACGTGATTTCCGGGTGGGCCCCACGTGATTTCCGTGTGGGGCCCACGTGATTTCCGGGTGGGGCCCACGTGATTTCCCCGTGGGGCCCACGTGATTTCCCCGTGGGGCCCACGTGATTTCCGGGTGGTCCCACGTGATTTCCGTGTGGGGCCCACGTGATTTCCGGGTGGGGCCCACGTGATTTCCCCGTGGGGCCCACGTGATTTCCCCGTGGGGCCCACGTGATTTCCGGGTGGTCCCACGTGATTTCCGGGTGGGGCCCACGTGATTTCCGGGTGGGGCCCACGTGATTTCCGGGTGGGGCCCACGTGATTTCCGGGTGGGGCCCACGTGATTTCCGGGTGGGGCCCACGTGATTTCCGGGTGGGGCCCACATGATTTCCCCGTCTGGCCCACGTGATTTCCGGGTGGGGCCCACGTGATTTCCGGGTGGGGCCCACGTGATTTCCGGGTGGGGCCCACGTGATTTCCGGGTGGGGCCCACATGATTTCCCCGTGGGGCCCACGTGATTTCCGGGTGGGGCCCACGTGATTTCCGGGTGGGGCCCACGTGATTTCCGGGTGGGGCCCACGTGATTTCCGGGTGGGCCCCACGTGATTTCCGGGTGGGGCCCACGTGATTTCCGGGTGGGGCCCACGTGATTTCCGGCTGGGGCCCACGTGATTTCCGGGTGGGGCCCACGTGATTTCCGGGTGGGGCCCACGTGATTTCCCCGTGGGGCCCACGTGATTTCCGGGTGGGGCCCACGTGATTTCCGGCTGGGGCCCCCGTGATTTCCGGGTGGGGCCCACGTGATTTCCGGGTGGGGCCCACGTGATTTCCCGGTGGGGCCCACGTGATTTCCGGGTGGGGCCCACGTGATTTCCGGGTGGGGCCCACGTGATTTCCGGGTGCGGCCCACGTGATTTCCGGTTGGGGCCCACGTGATTTCCGGCTGGGGCCCACGTGATTTCCGGCTGGGGCCCACGTGATTTCCGGGTGGGGCCCACGTGATTTCCGGGTGGGGCCCACGTGATTTCCGGGTGGGGCCCACGTGATTTCCGGGTGGGGCCCACGTGATTTCCGGGTGGGGCCCACGTGATTTCCGGGTGGGGCCCACGTGATTTCCGGGTGGGGCCCACGTGATTTCCGGGTGGGGCCCACGTGATTTCCGGGTGGGGCCCACGTGATTTCCGGGTGGGGCCCACGTGATTTCCGGGTGGGGCCCACGTGATTTCCGGGTGGGGCCCACGTGATTTCCGGGTGGGGCCCACGTGATTTCCGGGTGGGGCCCACGTGATTTCCGGGTGGGGCCCACGTGATTTCCCCGTGGGGCCCACGTGATTTCCCCGTGGGGCCCACGTGATTTCCCCGTGGGGCCCACGTGATTTCCGGGTGGGGCCCACGTGATTTCCGGGTGGGGCCCACGTGATTTCCGGGTGGGGCCCACGTGATTTCCCCGTGGGGCCCACGTGATTTCCGGGTGGGGCCCACGTGATTTCCCCGTGGGGCCCACGTGATTTCCGGGTGGGGCCCACGTGATTTCCCCGTGGGGCCCACGTGATTTCCGGGTGGGGCCCACGGGATTTCCCCGTGGGGCCCACGTGATTTCCGGGTGGGGCCCACGTGATTTCCCCGTGAGGCCCACGTGATTTCCCCGTGGGGCCCACGTGATTTCCGGGTGGGGCCCACGTGATTTCCGGGTGGGGCCCACGTGATTTCCGGGTGGGGCCCACGTGATTTCCGGGTGGGGCCCACGTGATTTCCGGCTGTGGCCCACGTGATTTCCGGGTGGGGCCCACGTGATTTCCGGGTGGGGCCCACGTGATTTCCACGTGGGGCCCACGTGATTTCCGGGTGGGGCCCACGTGATTTCCGGGTGGGGCCCCCGTGATTTCCGGGTGGGGCCCACGTGATTTCCGGGTGGGGCCCACGTGATTTCCGGGTGGGGCCCACGTGATTTCCGGGTGGGGCCCACGTGATTTCCCCGTGGGGCCCACGTGATTTCCGGGTGGGGCCCACGTGATTTCCGGGTGGGGCCCACGTGATTTCCGGGTGGGGCCCACGTGATTTCCGGGTGGGGCCCACGTGATTTCCGGGTGGGGCCCACGTGATTTCCGGGTGGGGCCCACGTGATTTCCGGGTGGGGCCCACGTGATTTCCGGGTGGGGCCCACATGATTTCCCCGTCTGGCCCACGTGATTTCCGGGTGGGGCCCACGTGATTTCCGGGTGGGGCCCACGTGATTTCCGGGTGGGGCCCACGTGATTTCCGGGTGGGGCCCACATGATTTCCCCGTGGGGCCCACGTGATTTCCGGGTGGGGCCCACGTGATTTCCGGGTGGGGCCTACGTGATTTCCGGGTGGGGCCCACGTGATTTCCGGGTGGGCCCCACGTGATTTCCGGGTGGGGCCCACGTGATTTCTGGGTGGGGCCCACGTGATTTCCGGCTGGGGCCCACGTGATTTCCGGGTGGGGCCCACGTGATTTCCGGGTGGGGCCCACGTGATTTCCCCGTGGGGCCCACGTGATTTCCGGGTGGGGCCCACGTGATTTCCGGCTGGGGCCCACGTGATTTCCGGGTGGGGCCCACGTGATTTCCGGGTGGGGCCCACGTGTTTTTCGGGTGGGGCCCACGTGATTTCCGGGTGGGGCCCACGTGATTTCCGGGTGGGGCCCACGTGATTTCCGGGTGGGGCCCACGTGATTTCCCCGTGGGGCCCACGTGATTTCCGGCTGGGGCCCACGTGATTTCCGGATGGGGCCCACGTGATTTCCGGGTGGGGCCCACGTGATTTCCCCGTGGGGCCCACGTGATTTCCGGCTGGTGCCCACGTGATTTCCGGGTGGGGCCCACGTGATTTCCGGGTGGGGCCCACGTGATTTCCCCGTGGGGCCCACGTGATTTCCCCGTGGGGCCCACGTGATTTCCGGCTGGGGCCCACGTGATTTCCGGCTGGGGCCCACGTGATTTCCGGGTGGGGCCCACGTGATTTCCGGGTGGGGCCCACGTGATTTCCGGGTGGGGCCCACGTGATTTCCGGGTGGGGCCCACGTGATTTCCGGGTGGGGCCCACGTGATTTCCGGGTGGGGCCCACGTGATTTCCGGGTGGGGCCCACGAGATTTCCGGGTGGGGCCCACGAGATTTCCCCGTGGGGCCCACGTGATTTCCGGGTGGGGCCCACGTGATTTCCGGGTGGGCCCCACGTGATTTCCGGGTGGGGCCAACGTGATTTCCGGGTGGGGCCCACGTGATTTCCGGGTGGGGCCCACGTGATTTCCGGGTGGGGCCCACGTGATTTCCGGGTGGGGCCCACGTGATTTCCGGGTGGGGCCCACGTGATTTCCGGGTGGGGCCCACCTGATTTCCGGGTGGGGCCCCCGTGATTTCCGGGTGGGGCCCAGGTGATTTCCGGGTGGGGCCCACTTGATTTCCGGGTGGGCCCCACGTGATTTCCGTTTGGGGCCCACGTGATTTCCGGGTGGGGCCCACGTGATTTCCGGGTGGGCCCCACGTGATTTCCGGGTGGGGCCCACGTGATTTCCGGGTGGGGCCCACGTGATTTCCGGGTGGGGCCCACGTGATTTCCGGGTGGGACCCACGTGATTTCCGGGTGGGGCCCACGTGATTTCCGGGTGGGGCCCACGTGATTTCCGGGTGGGGCCCACGTGATTTCCGGGTGGGGCCCACGTGATTTCCGGGTGGGGCCCACGTGATTTCCGGGTGGGGCCCACGTGATTTCCGGGTGGGGCCCACGTGATTTCCGGGTGGGGCCCACGTGATTTCCCCGTGGGGCCCACGTGATTTCCGGGTGGGGCCCACGTGATTTCCGGGTGGGGCCCACGTGATTTCCCGGTGGGGCCCACGTGATTTCCCCGTGGGGCCCACGTGATTTCCGGGTGGGGCCCACGTGATTTCCGGGTGGGGCCCACGTGATTTCCCGGTGGGGCCCACGTGATTTCCCCGTGGGGCCCACGTGATTTCCGGGTGGGGCCCACGTGATTTCCGGGTGGGGCCCACGTGATTTCCCGGTGGGGCCCACGTGATTTCCGGGTGGGGCCCACGTGATTTCCGGGTGGGGCCCACGTGATTTCCGGGTGGGCCCCACGTGATTTCCGTGTGGGGCCCACGTGATTTCCGGGTGGGGCCCACGTGATTTCCGGGTGGGGCCCACGTGATTTCCGGGTGGGGCCCACGTGATTTGCGGCTGGGGCCCACGTGATTTCCGGGTGGTGCCCACGTGATTTCCCGGTGGGGCCCACGTGATTTCCCCGTGGGGCCCACGTGATTTCCGGATGGGCCCCACATGATTTCCGGGTGAGGCCCACGTGATTTCCCCGTGGGGCCCACGTGATTTCCCCATGGGGCCCACGTGATTTCCGGGTGGGGCCCACGTGATTTCCGGGTGGGGCCCACATGATTTCCCCGTCTGGCCCACGTGATTTCCGGGTGGGGCCCACGTGATTTCCGGGTGGGGCCCACGTGATTTCCGGGTGGGGCCCACGTGATTTCCGGGTGGGGCCCACATGATTTCCCCGTGGGGCCCACGTGATTTCCGGGTGGGGCCCACGTGATTTCCGGGTGGGGCCCACGTGATTTCCGGGTGGGGCCCACGTGATTTCCGGGTGGGCCCCACGTGATTTCCGGGTGGGGCCCACGTGATTTCCGGGTGGGGCCCACGTGATTTCCGGCTGGGGCCCACGTGATTTCCGGGTGGGGCCCACGTGATTTCCGGGTGGGGCCCACGTGATTTCCCCGTGGGGCCCACGTGATTTCCGGGTGGGGCCCACGTGATTTCCGGCTGGGGCCCACGTGATTTCCGGGTGGGGCCCACGTGATTTCCGGGTGGGGCCCACGTGTTTTCCGGGTGGGGCCCACGTGATTTCCGGGTGGGGCCCACGTGATTTCCGGGTGGGGCCCACGTGATTTCCCCGTGGGGCCCACGTGATTTCCCCGTGGGGCCCACGTGATTTCCGGCTGGGGCCCACGTGATTTCCGGATGGGGCCCACGTGATTTCCGGGTGGGGCCCACGTGATTTCCCCGTGGGGCCCACGTGATTTCCGGCTGGTGCCCACGTGATTTCCGGGTGGGGCCCACGTGATTTCCGGGTGGGGCCCACGTGATTTCCCCGTGGGGCCCACGTGATTTCCCCGTGGGGCCCACGTGATTTCCGGCTGGGGCCCACGTGATTTCCGGCTGGGGCCCACGTGATTTCCGGCTGGGGCCCACGTGATTTCCGGCTGGGGCCCACGTGATTTCCGGGTGGGGCCCACGTGATTTCCGGGTGGGGCCCACGTGATTTCCGGGTGGGGCCCACGTGATTTCCGGGTGGGGCCCACGTGATTTCCGGGTGGGGCCCACGTGATTTCCGGGTGGGGCCCACGTGATTTCCGGGTGGGGCCCACGAGATTTCCGGGTGGGGCCCACGAGATTTCCCCGTGGGGCCCACGTGATTTCCGGGTGGGGCCCACGTGATTTCCGGGTGGGCCCCAAGTGATTTCCGGGTGGGGCCCACGTGATTTCCGGGTGGGGCCCACGTGATTTCCGGGTGGGGCCCACGTGATTTCCGGGTGGGGCCCACGTGATTTCCGGGTGGGGCCCACGTGATTTCCAGGTGGGGCCCACGTGATTTCCGGGTGGGGCCCACCTGATTTCCGGGTGGGGCCCACGTGATTTCCGGGTGGGGCCCAGGTGATTTCCGGGTGGGGCCCACTTGATTTCCGGGTGGGCCCCACGTGATTTCCGTTTGGGGCCCACGTGATTTCCGGGTGGGGCCCACGTGATTTCCGGGTGGGCCCCACGGGATTTCCGGGTGGGGCCCACGTGTTTTCCGGGTGGGGCCCACGTGATTTCCCCGTGGGGCCCACGTGATTTCCCCGTGGGGCCCACGTGATTTCCCCGTGGGGCCCACGTGATTTCCGGCTGGGGCCCACGTGATTTCCGGGTGGGGCCCACGTGATTTCCGGGTGGGGCCCACGTGATTTCCGGGTGGGGCCCACGTGATTTCCGGGTGGGGCCCACGTGATTTCCGGGTGGGGCCCACGTGATTTCCCCGTGGGGCCCACGTGATTTCCGGGTGGGGCCCACGTGATTTCCCCGTAAGGCCCACGTGATTTCCCCGTGGGGCCGACGTGATTTCCGGGTGGGGCCCACGTGATTTCCGGGTGGGGCCCACGTGATTTCCGGGTGGGGCCCACGTGATTTCCGGTTGGGGCCCACGTGATTTCCGGCTGTGGCCCACGTGATTTCCGGGTGGGGTCCACGTGATTTCCGGGTGGGGCCCACGTGATTTCCCCGTGGGGCCCACGTGATTTCCGGGTGGGGCCCACGTGATTTCCGGGTGGGGCCCACGTGATTTCCGGGTGGAGCCCACGTGATTTCCGGGTGGGGCCCACGTGATTTCCCCGTGGGGCCCACGTGATTTCCGGGTGGGGCCCACGTGATTTCCGGGTGGGGCCCACGTGATTTCCCCGTGGGGCCCACGTGATTTCCGGGTGGGGCCCACGTGATTTCCGGGTGGGGCCCACGTGATTTCCGGGTGGGGCCCACGTGATTTCCGGTTGGGGCCCACGTGATTTCCGGCTGGGGCCCACGTGATTTCCGGGTGGGGCCCACGTGATTTCCGGGTGGGGCCCACGTGATTTCCGGGTGGGGCCCACGTGATTTCCGGGTGGGGCCCACGTGATTTCCGGGTGGGGCCCACGTGATTTCCGGGTGGGGCCCACGTGATTTCCGGGTGGGGCCCACGTGATTTCCGGGTGGGGCCCACGTGATTTCCGGGTGGGGCCCACGTGATTTCCGGGTGGGGCCCACGTGATTTCCCCGTGGGGCCCACGTGATTTCCGGGTGGGGCCCACGTGATTTCCGGGTGGGGCCCACGTGATTTCCCGGTGGGGCCCACGTGATTTCCCCGTGGGGCCCACGTGATTTCCGGGTGGGGCCCACGTGATTTCCGGGTGGGGCCCACGTGATTTCCCGGTGGGGCCCACGTGATTTCCCCGTGGGGCCCACGTGATTTCCGGGTGGGGCCCACGTGATTTCCGGGTGGGGCCCACGTGATTTCCCGGTGGGGCCCACGTGATTTCCGGGTGGGGCCCACGTGATTTCCGGGTGGGGCCCACGTGATTTCCGGGTGGGCCCCACGTGATTTCCGTGTGGGGCCCACGTGATTTCCGGGTGGGGCCCACGTGATTTCCGGGTGGGGCCCACGTGATTTCCGGGTGGGGCCCACGTGATTTCCGGCTGGGGCCCACGTGATTTCCGGGTGGTGCCCACGTGATTTCCCGGTGGGGCCCACGTGATTTCCCCGTGGGGCCCACGTGATTTCCGGGTGGGCCCCACGTGATTTCCGGGTGAGGCCCACGTGATTTCCCCGTGGGGCCCACGTGATTTCCCCATGGGGCCCACGTGATTTCCGGGTGGGGCCCACGTGATTTCCGGGTGGGGCCCACGTGATTTCCGGGTGGGGCCCACGTGATTTCCGGGTGGGGCCCACGTGATTTCCGGGTGGGGCCCACGTGATTTCCGGGTGGGGCCCACGTGATTTCCGGGTGGGGCCCACGTGATTTCCGGGTGGGGCCCACGTGATTTCCGGGTGGGGCCCACGTGATTTCCCCGTGGGGCCCACGTGATTTCCCCGTGGGGCCCACGTGATTTCCGGCTGGGGCCCACGTGATTTCCGGGTGGGGCCCACGTGATTTCCGGGTGGGGCCCACGTGATTTCCGGGTGGGGCCCACGTGATTTCCGGGTGGGGCCCACGTGATTTCCGGGTGGGGCCCACGTGATTTCCCCGTGGGGCCCACGTGATTTCCCCGTGGGGCCCACGTGATTTCCGGCTGGGGCCCACGTGATTTCCGGGTGGGGCCCACGTGATTTCCGGGTGGGGCCCACGTGATTTCCGGGTGGGGCCCACGTGATTTCCGGGTGGGGCCCACGTGATTTCCGGGTGGGGCCCACGTGATTTCCGGGTGGGGCCCACGTGATTTCCGGGTGGGGCCCACGTGATTTCCGGGTGGGGCCCACGTGATTTCCGGGTGGGGCCCACGTGATTTCCGGGTGGGGCCCACGTGATTTCCCCGTGGGGCCCACGTGATTTCCGGCTGGGGCCCACGTGATTTCCGGGTGGGGCCCACGTGATTTCCGGGTGGGGCCCACGTGATTTCCGGGTGGGGCCCACGTGATTTCCGGGTGGGGCCCACGTGATTTCCGGGTGGGCCCCACGTGATTTCCGGGTGGGGCCCACGTGATTTCCCCGTGGGGCCCACGTGATTTCCGGGTGGGGCTCACGTGATTTCCCCGTGGGGCCCACGTGATTTCCGGGTGGGGCCCACGTGATTTCCGGGTGGGGCCCACGTGATTTCCGGGTGGGGCCCACGTGATTTCCGGGTGGGGCCCACGTGATTTCCGGGTGGGGCCCACGTGATTTCCGGGTGGGGCCCACGTGATTTCCGGGTGGGGCCCACGTGATTTCCGGGTGGGGCCCACGTGATTTCCGGGTGGGGCCCACGTGATTTCCCCGTGGGGCCCACGTGATTTCCGGGTGGGGCTCACGTGATTTCCCCGTGGGGCCCACGTGATTTCCGGGTGGGGCCCACGTGATTTCCGGGTGGGGCCCACGTGATTTCCGGGTGGGGCCCACGTGATTTCCGGGTGGGGCCCACGTGATTTCCGGGTGGGGCCCACGTGATTTCCGGGTGGGGCCCACGTGATTTCCGGGTGGGGCCCACGTGATTTCCGGGTGGGGCCCACGTGATTTCCGGGTGGGGCTCACGTGATTTCCCCGTGGGGCCCACGTGATTTCCGGGTGGGGCCCACGTGATTTCCGGGTGGGGCCCACGTGATTTCCGGGTGGGGCCCACGTGATTTCCGTGTGGGGCCCACGTGATTTCCGGGTGGGGCCCACGTGATTTCCGGGTGGGGCCCACGTGATTTCCGGGTGGGCCCCACGTGATTTCCGGGTGGGGCCCACGTGATTTCCCCGTGGGGCCCACGTGATTTCCGGGTGGGGCTCACGTGATTTCCCCGTGGGGCCCACGTGATTTCCGGGTGGGGCCCACGTGATTTCCGGGTGGGGCCCACGTGATTTCCGGGTGGGGCCCACGTGATTTCCGGGTGGGGCCCACGTGATTTCCGGGTGGGGCCCACGTGATTTCCCCGTGGGGCCCACGTGATTTCCGGGTGGGGCCCACGTTATTTCCCCGTAAGGCCCACGTGATTTCCCCGTGGGGCCGACGTGATTTCCGGGTGGGGCCCACGTGATTTCCGGGTGGGGCCCACGTGATTTCCGGGTGGGGCCCACGTGATTTCCGGTTGGGGCCCACGTGATTTCCGGCTGTGGCCCACGTGATTTCCGGGTGGGGTCCACGTGATTTCCGGGTGGGGCCCACGTGATTTCCCCGTGGGGCCCACGTGATTTCCGGGTGGGGCCCACGTGATTTCCGGGTGGGGCCCACGTGATTTCCGGGTGGGGCCCACGTGATTTCCGGGTGGGGCCCACGTGATTTCCCCGTGGGGCCCACGTGATTTCCGGGTGGGGCCCACGTGATTTCCGGGTGGGGCCCACGTGATTTCCGGGTGGGGCCCACGTGATTTCCGGGTGGGGCCCTCGTGATTTCCGGGTGGGGCCCACGTGATTTCCCCGTGGGGCCCACGTGATTTCCGGGTGGGGCCCACGTGATTTCCGGGTGGGGCCCACGTGATTTCCCGGTGGGGCCCACGTGATTTCCCCGTGGGGCCCACGTGATTTCCCCGTGGGGCCCACGTGATTTCCCCGTGGGGCCCACGTGATTTCCGGCTGGGGCCCACGTGATTTCCGGGTGGGGCCCACGTGATTTCCGGGTGGGGCCCACGTGATTTCCGGGTGGGGCCCACGTGATTTCCGGGTGGGGCCCACGTGATTTCCGGGTGGGGCCCACGTGATTTCCGGGTGGGCCCCACGTGATTTCCGGGTGGGCCCCACGTGATTTCCGGGTGGGGCCCACGTGATTTCCGGGTGGGGCCCACGTGATTTCCGGGTGGGGCCCACGTGATTTCCGGGTGGGGCCCACGTGATTTCCGGGTGGGGCCCACGTGATTTCCGGGTGGGGCCCACGTGATTTCCCCGTGGGGCCCACGTGATTTCCCCGTGGGGCCCACGTGATTTCCGGCTGGGGCCCACGTGATTTCCGGGTGGGGCCCACGTGATTTCCGGGTGGGGCCCACGTGATTTCCGGGTGGGGCCCACGTGATTTCCGGGTGGGGCCCACGTGATTTCCGGGTGGGGCCCACGTGATTTCCGGGTGGGGCCCACGTGATTTCCGGGTGGGGCCCACGTGATTTCCCCGTGGGGCCCACGTGATTTCCGGCTGGGGCCCACGTGATTTCCGGGTGGGGCCCACGTGATTTCCGGGTGGGGCCCACGTGATTTCCGGGTGGGGCCCACGTGACTTCCGGGTGGGGCCCACGTGATTTCCGGGTGGGGCCCACGTGATTTCCGGGTGGGGCCCACGTGATTTCCGGGTGGGGCCCACGTGATTTCCGGGTGGGCCCCACGTGATTTCCGGGTGGGGCCCACGTGATTTCCGGGTGGGGCCCACGTGATTTCCGGGTGGGGCCCACGTGATTTCCGGGTGGGGCCCACGTGATTTCCGGGTGGGGCCCACGTGATTTCCGGGTGGGGCCCACGTGATTTCCGGGTGGGGCCCACGTGATTTCCGGGTGGGGCCCACGTGATTTCCCCGTGGGGCCCACGTGATTTCCGGGTGGGGCCCACGTGATTTCCCCGTAAGGCCCACGTGATTTCCCCGTGGGGCCGACGTGATTTCCGGGTGGGGCCCACGTGATTTCCGGGTGGGGCCCACGTGATTTCCGGGTGGGGCCCACGTGATTTCCGGTTGGGGCCCACGTGATTTCCGGCTGTGGCCCACGTGATTTCCGGGTGGGGTCCACGTGATTTCCGGGTGGGGCCCACGTGATTTCCCCGTGGGGCCCACGTGATTTCCGGGTGGGGCCCACGTGATTTCCGGGTGGGGCCCACGTGATTTCCGGGTGGGGCCCACGTGATTTCCGGGTGGGGCCCACGTGATTTCCCCGTGGGGCCCACGTGATTTCCGGGTGGGGCCCACGTGATTTCCGGGTGGGGCCCACGTGATTTCCGGGTGGGGCCCACGTGATTTCCCCGTGGGGCCCACGTGATTTCCGGGTGGGGCCCACGTGATTTCCCCGTAAGGCCCACGTGATTTCCCCGTGGGGCCGACGTGATTTCCGGGTGGGGCCCACGTGATTTCCGGGTGGGGCCCACGTGATTTCCGGGTGGGGCCCACGTGATTTCCGGTTGGGGCCCACGTGATTTCCGGCTGTGGCCCACGTGATTTCCGGGTGGGGTCCACGTGATTTCCGGGTGGGGCCCACGTGATTTCCCCGTGGGGCCCACGTGATTTCCGGGTGGGGCCCACGTGATTTCCGGGTGGGGCCCACGTGATTTCCGGGTGGGGCCCACGTGATTTCCGGGTGGGGCCCACGTGATTTCCCCGTGGGGCCCACGTGATTTCCGGGTGGGGCCCACGTGATTTCCGGGTGGGGCCCACGTGATTTCCGGGTGGGGCCCACGTGATTTCCGGGTGGGGCCCACGTGATTTCCGGTTGGGGCCCACGTGATTTCCGGCTGGGGCCCACGTGATTTCCGGGTGGGGCCCACGTGATTTCCGGGTGGGGCCCACGTGATTTCCGGGTGGGGCCCACGTGATTTCCGGGTGGGGCCCACGTGATTTCCGGGTGGGGCCCACGTGATTTCCGGGTGGGGCCCACGTGATTTCCGGGTGGGGCCCACGTGATTTCCGGGTGGGGCCCACGTGATTTCCGGGTGGGGCCCACGTGATTTCCGGGTGGGGCCCACGTGATTTCCGGGTGGGGCCCACGTGATTTCCCCGTGGGGCCCACGTGATTTCCGGGTGGGGCCCACGTGATTTCCGGGTGGGGCCCACGTGATTTCCCGGTGGGGCCCACGTGATTTCCCCGTGGGGCCCACGTGATTTCCGGGTGGGGCCCACGTGATTTCCGGGTGGGGCCCACGTGATTTCCCGGTGGGGCCCACGTGATTTCCCCGTGGGGCCCACGTGATTTCCGGGTGGGGCCCACGTGATTTCCGGGTGGGGCCCACGTGATTTCCCGGTGGGGCCCACGTGATTTCCGGGTGGGGCCCACGTGATTTCCGGGTGGGGCCCATGTGATTTCCGGGTGGGCCCCACGTGATTTCCTGTGGGGCCCACGTGATTTCCGGGTGGGGCCCACGTGATTTCCGGGTGGGGCCCACGTGATTTCCGGGTGGGGCCCACGTGATTTCCGGCTGGGGCCCACGTGATTTCCGCGTGGTGCCCACGTGATTTCCCGGTGGGGCCCACGTGATTTCCCCGTGGGGCCCACGTGATTTCCGGGTGGGCCCCACGTGATTTCCGGGTGAGGCCCACGTGATTTCCCCGTGGGGCCCACGTGATTTCCCCATGGGGCCCACGTGATTTCCGGGTGGGGCCCACGTGATTTCCGGGTGGGGCCCACGTGATTTCCGGGTGGGGCCCACGTGATTTCCGGGTGGGGCCCACGTGATTTCCGGGTGGGGCCCACGTGATTTCCGGGTGGGGCCCACGTGATTTCCGGGTGGGGCCCACGTGATTTCCGGGTGGGGCCCACGTGATTTCCGGGTGGGGCCCACGTGATTTCCCCGTGGGGCCCACGTGATTTCCCCGTGGGGCCCACGTGATTTCCGGCTGGGGCCCACGTGATTTCCGGGTGGGGCCCACGTGATTTCCGGGTGGGGCCCACGTGATTTCCGGGTGGGGCCCACGTGATTTCCGGGTGGGGCCCACGTGATTTCCGGGTGGGGCCCACGTGATTTCCGGGTGGGGCCCACGTGATTTCCGGGTGGGCCCCACGTGATTTCCGTGTGGGCCCCACGTGATTTCCGGGTGGGGCCCACGTGATTTCCGGGTGGGGCCCACGTGATTTCCGGGTGGGGCCCACGTGATTTCCGGGTGGGGCCCACGTGATTTCCGGGTGGGGCCCACGTGATTTCCGGGTGGGGCCCACGTGATTTCCCCGTGGGGCCCACGTGATTTCCCCGTGGGGCCCACGTGATTTCCGGCTGGGGCCCACGTGATTTCCGGGTGGGGCCCACGTGATTTCCGGGTGGGGCCCACGTGATTTCCGGGTGGGGCCCACGTGATTTCCGGGTGGGGCCCACGTGATTTCCGGGTGGGGCCCACGTGATTTCCGGGTGGGGCCCACGTGATTTCCGGGTGGGGCCCACGTGATTTCCCCGTGGGGCCCACGTGATTTCCGGCTGGGGCCCACGTGATTTCCGGGTGGGGCCCACGTGATTTCCGGGTGGGGCCCACGTGATTTCCGGGTGGGGCCCACGTGATTTCCGGGTGGGGCCCACGTGATTTCCGGGTGGGGCCCACGTGATTTCCGGGTGGGGCCCACGTGATTTCCGGGTGGGCCCCACGTGATTTCCGTGTGGGGCCCACGTGATTTCCGGGTGGGGCCCACGTGATTTCCCCGTGGGGCCCACGTGATTTCCCCGTGGGGCCCACGTGATTTCCGGGTGGTCCCACGTGATTTCCGGGTGGGGCCCACGTGATTTCCGGGTGGGGCCCACGTGATTTCCGGGTGGGGCCCACGTGATTTCCGGGTGGGGCCCACGTGATTTCCGGGTGGGGCCCACGTGATTTCCGGGTGGGGCCCACGTGATTTCCCCGTGGGGCCCACGTGATTTCCGGGTGGTCCCACGGGATTTCCGGGTGGGGCCCACGTGATTTCCGGGTGGGGCCCACGTGATTTCCGGGTGGGGCCCACGTGATTTCCGGGTGGGGCCCACGTGATTTCCGGGTGGGGCCCCCGTGATTTCCGGGTGGGGCCCACGTGATTTCCGGGTGGGGCCCACGTGATTTCCGGGTGGGGCCCACGTGATTTCCGGGTGGGGCCCACGTGATTTCCCCGTGGGGCCCACGTGATTTCCGGGTGGGGCCCACGTGATTTCCGGGTGGGGCCCACGTGATTTCCGGGTGGGGCCCACGTGATTTCCGGGTGGGGCCCACGTGATTTCCGGGTGGGGCCCACGTGATTTCCGGGTGGGGCCCACGTGATTTCCGGGTGGGGCCCACGTGATTTCCGGGTGGGGCCCACATGATTTCCCCGTCTGGCCCACGTGATTTCCGGGTGGGGCCCACGTGATTTCCGGGTGGGGCCCACGTGATTTCCGGGTGGGGCCCACGTGATTTCCGGGTGGGGCCCACATGATTTCCCCGTGGGGCCCACGTGATTTCCGGGTGGGGCCCACGTGATTTCCGGGTGGGGCCCACGTGATTTCCGGGTGGGGCCCACGTGATTTCCGGGTGGGCGCCACGTGATTTCCGGGTGGGGCCCACGTGATTTCCGGGTGGGGCCCACGTGATTTCCGGGTGGGGCCCACGTGATTTCCGGGTGGGGCCCACGTGATTTCCCCGTGGGGCCCACGTGATTTCCGGGTGGGGCCCACGTGATTTCCGGGTGGGGCCCACGTGATTTCCGGGTGGGGCCCACGTGATTTCCGGGTGGGGCCCACGTGATTTCCGGGTGGGGCCCACGTGATTTCCGGGTGGGGCCCACGTGATTTCCGGGTGGGGCCCACGTGATTTCCGGGTGGGGCCCACGTGATTTCCGGGTGGGGCCCACGTGATTTCCGGGTGGGGCCCACGTGATTTCTCCGTGGGGCCCACGTGATTTCCCCGTGGGGCCCACGTGATTTCCGGCTGGGGCCCACGTGATTTCCGGCTGGGGCCCACGTGATTTCCGGGTGGGGCCCACGTGATTTCCGGGTGGGGCCCACGTGATTTCCGGGTGGGGCCCACGTGATTTCCGGGTGGGGCCCACGTGATTTCCGGGTGGGGCCCACGTGATTTCCGGGTGGGGCCCACGTGATTTCCGGGTGGGGCCCACGAGATTTCCGGGTGGGGCCCACGAGATTTCCCCGTGGTGCCCACGTGATTTCCGGGTGGGGCCCACGTGATTTCCGGGTGGGGCCCACGTGATTTCCGGGTGGGCCCCACGTGATTTCCGGGTGGGCCCCACGTGATTTCCGGGTGGGGCCCACGTGATTTCCGGGTGGGGCCCACGTGATTTCCGGGTGGGGCCCACGTGATTTCCGGGTGGGGCCCACGTGATTTCCGGGTGGGGCCCACGTGATTTCCGGGTGGGGCCCACCTGATTTCCGGGTGGGGCCCACGTGATTTCCGGGTGGGGCCCAGGTGATTTCCGGGTGGGGCCCACTTGATTTCCGGGTGGGCCCCACGTGATTTCCGTTTGGGGCCCACGTGATTTCCGGGTGGGGCCCACGTGATTTCCGGGTGGGCCCCACGTGATTTCCGGGTGGGGCCCACGTGATTTCCGGGTGGGGCCCACGTGATTTCCGGGTGGGGCCCACGTGATTTCCGGGTGGGGCCCACGTGATTTCCCCGTGGGGCCCACGTGATTTCCCCGTGGGGCCCACGTGATTTCCGGGTGGGGCCCACGTGATTTCCGGGTGGGGCCCACGTGATTTCCGGGTGGGGCCCACGTGATTTCCGGGTGGGGCCCACGTGATTTCCCCGTGGGGCCCACGTGATTTCCGGGTGGGGCCCACGTGATTTCCGGGTGGGGCCCACGTGATTTCCGGGTGGGGCCCACGTGATTTCCCCGTGGGGCCCACGTGATTTCCCCGTGGGGCCCACGTGATTTCCGGGTGGGGCCCACGTGATTTCCGGGTGGGGCCCACGTGATTTCCGGGTGGGGCCCACGTGATTTCCGGCTGGGGCCCACGTGATTTCCGGGTGGGGCCCACGTGATTTCCGGGTGGGGCCCACGTGATTTCCGGGTGGGGCCCACGTGATTTCCGGGTGGGGCCCACGTGATTTCCGGGTGGGGCCCACGTGATTTCCGGGTGGGGCCCACGTGATTTCCCCGTGGGGCCCACGTGATTTCCGGCTGGGGCCCACGTGATTTCCGGCTGGGGCCCACGTGATTTCCGGGTGGGGCCCACGTGATTTCCCCGTGGGGCCCACGTGATTTCCGGGTGGGGCCCACGTGATTTCCCCGTGGGGCCCACGTGATTTCCGGGTGGGGCCCACGTGATTTCCGGGTGGGGCCCACGTGATTTCCGGGTGGGGCCCACGTGATTTCCGGGTGGGGCCCACGTGATTTCCCCGTGGGGCCCACGTGATTTCCGGGTGGGTCCCACGGGATTTCCGGGTGGGGCCCACGTGATTTCCGGGTGGGGCCCACGTGATTTCCGGGTGGGGCCCACGTGATTTCCCCGTGGGGCCCACGTGATTTCCGGGTGGGGCCCACGTGATTTCCCCGTGGGGGCCACGTGATTTCCGGGTGGGGCCCACGTGATTTCCGGGTGGGGCCCACGTGATTTCCGGGTGGGGCCCACGTGATTTCCGGGTGGGGCCCACGTGATTTCCGGGTGGGGCCCACGTGATTTCCGGGTGGGGCCCACGTGATTTCCGGGTGGGGCCCACGTGATTTCCGGGTGGGGCCCACGTGTTTTCCGGGTGGGGCCCACGTGATTTCCGGGTGGCGCCCACGTGATTTCCGGGTGGGCCCCACGTGATTTCCGGGTGGGGCCCACGTGATTTCCGGGTGGGGCCCACGTGATTTCCGGGTGGGGCCCACGTGATTTCCGGGTGGGGCCCACGTGATTTCCGGGTGGGGCCCACGTGATTTCCGGGGGGGCCCACGTGATTTCCCCGTGGGGCCCACGTGATTTCCGGGTGGGGCCCACGTGTTTTCCGGGTGGGGCCCACGTGATTTCCGGGTGGGGCCAACGTGATTTCCCCGTGAGGCCCACGTGATTTCCCCGTGGGGCCCACGTGATTTCCGGGTGGGGCCCACGTGATTTCCGGGTGGGGCCCACGTGATTTCCGGGTGGGGCCCACGTGATTTCCGGGTGGGGCCCACGTGATTTCCGGGTGGGGCCCACGTGATTTCCGGCTGGGGCCCACGTGATTTCCGGGTGGGGCCCACGTGATTTCCGGGTGGGGCCCACGTGATTTCCGGGTGGGGCCCACGTGATTTCCGGGTGGGGCCCACGAGATTTCCTCGTGGGGCCCACGTGATTTCCGGGTGGGGCCCACGTGATTTCCGGGTGGGGCCCACGTGATTTCCGGGTGGGGCCCACGTGATTTCCGGGTGGGGCCCACGTGATATTCGGGTGGGGCCCACGTGATTTCCGGGTGGGGCCCACGTGATTTCCGGGTGGGGCCCACGTGATTTCCGGGTGGGGCCCACGTGATTTCCGGGTGGGGCCCACGTGATTTCGGGGTGGGCCCCACGTGATTTCCGGGTGGGGCCCACGTGATTTCCGGGTGGGGCCCACGTGATTTCTGGGTGGGGCCCACGTGATTTCCGGGTGGGGCCCACGTGATTTCCGGGTGGGGCCCACGTGATTTCCCCGTGGGGCCCACGTGATTTCCCCGTGGGGCCCACGTGATTTCCGGGTGGGGCCCACGTGATTTCCGGGTGGGGCCCACGTGATTTCCGGGTGGGGCCCACGTGATTTCCGGGTGGGGCCCACGTGATTTCCGGGTGGGGCCCACGTGATTTCCCCGTGGGGCCGACGTGATTTCCGGGTGCGGCCCACGTGATTTCCCCGTGGGGCCCACGTGATTTCCCCGTGGGGCCCACGTGATTTCCCCGTGGGGCCCACGTGATTTCCGGGTGGGGCCCACGTGATTTCCCCGTGAGGCCCACGTGATTTCCCCGTGGGGCCCACGTGATTTCCAGGTGGGGCCCACGGGATTTCCGGGTGGGGCCCACGTGATTTCCGGGTGGGGCCCACGTGATTTCCGGCTGTGGCCCACGTGATTTCCGGGTGGGGCCCACGTGATTTCCGGGTGGGGCCCACGTGATTTCCGGGTGGGGCCCACGTGATTTCCGGGTGGGGCCCACGTGATTTCCGGGTGGGGCCCACGTGATTTCCGGGTGGGGCCCACGTGATTTCCGGGTGGGGCCCACGTGATTTCCGGGTGGGGCCCACGTGATTTCCGGGTGGGGCCCACGTGATTTCCGGGTGGGGCCCACGTGATTTCCGGGTGGGGCCCACGTGATTTCCGGCTGGGGCCCACGTGATTTCCGGGTGGGGCCCACGTGATTTCCGGGTGGGGCCCACGTGATTTCCCCGTGGGGCCCACGTGATTTCCGGGTGGGGCCCACGTGATTTCCGGCTGGGGCCCACGTGATTTCCGGGTGGGGCCCACGTGATTTCCGGGTGGGGCCCACGTGTTTTCCGGGTGGGGCCCACGTGATTTCCGGGTGGGGCCCACGTGATTTCCGGGTGGGGCCCACGTGATTTCCGGGTGGGGCCCACGTGATTTCCCCGTGGTGCCCACGTGATTTCCGGCTGGGGCCCACGTGATTTCCGGATGGGGCCCACGTGATTTCCGGGTGGGGCCCACGTGATTTCCCCGTGGGGCCCACGTGATTTCCGGCTGGTGCCCACGTGATTTCCGGGTGGGGCCCACGTGATTTCCGGGTGGGGCCCACGTGATTTCCCCGTGGGGCCCACGTGATTTCCCCGTGGGGCCCACGTGATTTCCGGCTGGGGCCCACGTGATTTCCGGCTGGGGCCCACGTGATTTCCGGGTGGGGCCCACGTGATTTCCGGGTGGGGCCCACGTGATTTCCGGGTGGGGCCCACGTGATTTCCGGGTGGGGCCCACGTGATTTCCGGGTGGGGCCCACGTGATTTCCGGGTGGGGCCCACGTTATTTCCGGGTGGGGCCCACGAGATTTCCGGGTGGGGCCCACGAGATTTCCCCGTGGGGCCCACGTGATTTCCGGGTGGGGCCCACGTGATTTCCGGGTGGGGCCCACGTGATTTCCGGGTGGGCCCCACGTGATTTCCGGGTGGGGCCCACGTGATTTCCGGGTGGGGCCCACGTGATTTCCGGGTGGGGCCCACGTGATTTCCGGGTGGGGCCCACGTGATTTCCGGGTGGGGCCCACGTGATTTCCGGGTGGGGCCCACGTGATTTCCGGGTGGGGCCCACCTGATTTCCGGGTGGGGCCCACGTGATTTCCGGGTGGGGCCCAGGTGATTTCCGGGTGGGGCCCACTTGATTTCCGGGTGGGCCCCACGTGATTTCCGTTTGGGGCCCACGTGATTTCCGGGTGGGGCCCACGTGATTTCCGGGTGGGCCCCACGTGATTTCCGGGTGGGGCCCACGTGATTTCCGGGTGGGGCCCACGTGATTTCCGGGTGGGGCCCACGTGATTTCCGGGTGGGGCCCACGTGATTTCCGGGTGGGGCCCACGTGATTTCCCCGTGGGGCCCACGTGATTTCCGGGTGGGGCCCACGTGATTTCCGGGTGGGGCCCACGTGATTTCCGGGTGGGGCCCACGTGATTTCCGGGTGGGGCCCACGTGATTTCCCCGTGGGGCCCACGTGATTTCCGGGTGGGGCCCACGTGATTTCCGGGTGGGGCCCACGTGATTTCCGGGTGGGGCCCACGTGATTTCCCCGTGGGGCCCACGTGATTTCCCCGTGGGGCCCACGTGATTTCCGGGTGGGGCCCACGTGATTTCCGGGTGGGGCCCACGTGATTTCCGGGTGGGGCCCACGTGATTTCCGGGTGGGGCCCACGTGATTTCCGGGTGGGGCCCACGTGATTTCCGGGTGGGGCCCACGTGATTTCCGGGTGGGGCCCACGTGATTTCCGGGTGGGGCCCACGTGATTTCCCCGTGGGGCCCACGTGATTTCCGGGTGGGGCCCACGTGATTTCCGGCTGGGGCCCACGTGATTTCCGGGTGGGGCCCACGTGATTTCCCCGTGGGGCCCACGTGATTTCCGGGTGGGGCCCACGTGATTTCCCCGTGGGGCCCACGTGATTTCCGGGTGGGGCCCACGTGATTTCCGGGTGGGGCCCACGTGATTTCCGGGTGGGGCCCACGTGATTTCCGGGTGGGGCCCACGTGATTTCCCCGTGGGGCCCACGTGATTTCCGGGTGGGTCCCACGGGATTTCCGGGTGGGGCCCACGTGATTTCCGGGTGGGGCCCACGTGATTTCCGGGTGGGGCCCACGTGATTTCCCCGTGGGGCCCACGTGATTTCCGGGTGGGGCCCACATGATTTCCCCGTGGGGGCCACGTGATTTCCGGGTGGGGCCCACGTGATTTCCGGGTGGGGCCCACGTGATTTCCGGGTGGGGCCCACGTGATTTCCGGGTGGGGCCCACGTGATTTCCGGGTGGGGCCCACGTGATTTCCGGGTGGGGCCCACGTGATTTCCGGGTGGGGCCCACGTGTTTTCCGGGTGGGGCCCACGTGATTTCCGGGTGGGGCCCACGTGATTTCCGGGTGGGCCCCACGTGATTTCCGGGTGGGGCCCACGTGATTTCCGGGTGGGGCCCACGTGATTTCCGGGTGGGGCCCACGTGATTTCCGGGTGGGGCCCACGTGATTTCCGGGTGGGGCCCACGTGATTTCCGGGTGGGGCCCACGTGATTTCCGGGTGGGGCCCACGTGATTTCCGGGTGGGGCCCACGTGATTTCCGGGTGGGGCCCACGTGATTTCCGGGTGGGGCCCACGTGATTTCCGGGTGGGGCCCACGTGATTTCCGGCTGGGGCCCACGTGATTTCCGGCTGGGGCCCACGTGATTTCCGGGTGGGGCCCACGTGATTTCCGGGTGGGGCCCACGTGATTTCCGGGTGGGGCCCACGAGATTTCCTCGTGGGGCCCACGTGATTTCCGGGTGGGGCCCACGTGATTTCCGGGTGGGGCCCACGTGATTTCCGGGTGGGCCCACGTGATTTCCGGGTGGAGCCCACGTGATATTCGGGTGGGGCCCACGTGATTTCCGGGTGGGGCCCACGTGATTTCCGGGTGGGGCCCACGTGATTTCCGGGTGGGGCCCACGTGATTTCCGGGTGGGGCCCACGTGATTTCGGGGTGGGCCCCACGTGATTTCCGGGTGGGGCCCACGTGATTTCCGGGTGGGGCCCACGTGATTTCTGGGTGGGGCCCACGTGATTTCCGGGTGGGGCCCACGTGATTTCCGGGTGGGGCCCACGTGATTTCCCCGTGGGGCCCACGTGATTTCCGGGTGGGGCCCACGTGATTTCCGGGTGGGGCCCTCGTGATTTCCCCGTGGGGCCCACGTGATTTCCGGGTGCGGCCCACGTGATTTCCCCGTGGGGCCCACGTGATTTCCCCGTGGGGCCCACGTGATTTCCCCGTGGGGCCCACGTGATTTCCGGGTGGGGCCCACGTGATTTCCCCGTGAGGCCCACGTGATTTCCCCGTGGGGCCCACGTGATTTCCAGGTGGGGCCCACGTGATTTCCGGGTGGGGCCCACGTGATTTCCGGGTGGGGCCCACGTGATTTCCGGCTGTGGCCCACGTGATTTCCGGGTGGGGCCCACGTGATTTCCGGGTGGGGCCCACGTGATTTCCCCGTGGGGCCCACGTGATTTCCGGGTGGGGCCCACGTGATTTCCCCGTGGGGCCCACGTGATTTCCGGGTGGGGCCCACGTGATTTCCGGGTGGGGCCCACGTGATTTCCGGGTGGGGCCCACGTGATTTCCGGGTGGGGCCCACGTGATTTCCGGGTGGGGCCCACGTGATTTCCGGGTGGGGCCCACGTGATTTCCGGGTGGGGCCCACGTGATTTCCCCGTGGGGCCCACGTGATTTCCGGGTGGGGCCCACGTGATTTCCGGGTGGGGCCCACGTGATTTCCGGGTGGGGCCCACGTGATTTCCCCGTGGGGCCCACGTGATTTCCGGGTGGGGCCCACGTGATTTCCGGGTGGGGCCCACGTGATTTCCGGGTGGGGCCCACGTGATTTCCCCGTGGGGCCCACGTGATTTCCCCGTGGGGCCCACGTGATTTCCGGGTGGGGCCCACGTGATTTCCGGGTGGGGCCCACGTGATTTCCGGGTGGGGCCCACGTGATTTCCGGGTGGGGCCCACGTGATTTCCGGGTGGGGCCCACGTGATTTCCGGGTGGGGCCCACGTGATTTCCGGGTGGGGCCCACGTGATTTCCGGGTGGGGCCCACGTGATTTCCGGGTGGGGCCCACGTGATTTCCCCGTGGGGCCCACGTGATTTCCGGGTGGGGCCCACGTGATTTCCGGCTGGGGCCCACGTGATTTCCGGGTGGGGCCCACGTGATTTCCCCGTGGGGCCCACGTGATTTCCGGGTGGGGCCCACGTGATTTCCCCGTGGGGCCCACGTGATTTCCGGGTGGGGCCCACGTGATTTCCGGGTGGGGCCCACGTGATTTCCGGGTGGGGCCCACGTGATTTCCGGGTGGGGCCCACGTGATTTCCCCGTGGGGCCCACGTGATTTCCGGGTGGGTCCCACGGGATTTCCGGGTGGGGCCCACGTGATTTCCGGGTGGGGCCCACGTGATTTCCGGGTGGGGCCCACGTGATTTCCCCGTGGGGCCCACGTGATTTCCGGGTGGGGCCCACATGATTTCCCCGTGGGGGCCACGTGATTTCCGGGTGGGGCCCACGTGATTTCCGGGTGGGGCCCACGTGATTTCCGGGTGGGGCCCACGTGATTTCCGGGTGGGGCCCACGTGATTTCCGGGTGGGGCCCACGTGATTTCCGGGTGGGGCCCACGTGATTTCCGGGTGGGGCCCACGTGTTTTCCGGGTGGGGCCCACGTGATTTCCGGGTGGCGCCCACGAGATTTCCGGGTGGGCCCCACGTGATTTCCGGGTGGGGCCCATGTGATTTCCGGGTGGGGCCCACGTGATTTCCGGGTGGGGCCCACGTGATTTCCGGGTGGGGCCCACGTGATTTCCGGGTGGGGCCCACGTGATTTCCGGGTGGGGCCCACGTGATTTCCCCGTGGGGCCCACGTGATTTCCGGGTGGGGCCCACGTGATTTCCGGGTGGGGCCCACGTGATTTCCGGGTGGGGCCCACGTGATTTCCGGGTGGGGCCCACGTGATTTCCGGGTGGGGCCCACGTGATTTCCGGCTGGGGCCCACGTGATTTCCGGCTGGGGCCCACGTGATTTCCGGGTGGGGCCCACGTGATTTCCGGGTGGGGCCCACGTGATTTCCGGGTGGGGCCCACGAGATTTCCTCGTGGGGCCCACGTGATTTCCGGGTGGGGCCCACGTGATTTCCGGGTGGGGCCCACGTGATTTCCGGGTGGGGCCCACGTGATTTCCGGGTGGAGCCCACGTGATATTCGGGTGGGGCCCACGTGATTTCCGGGTGGGGCCCACGTGATTTCCGGGTGGGGCCCACGTGATTTCCGGGTGGGGCCCACGTGATTTCCGGGTGGGGCCCACGTGATTTCGGGGTGGGCCCCACGTGATTTCCGGGTGGGGCCCACGTGATTTCCGGGTGGGGCCCACGTGATTTCTGGGTGGGGCCCACGTGATTTCCGGGTGGGGCCCACGTGATTTCCGGGTGGGGCCCACGTGATTTCCCCGTGGGGCCCACGTGATTTCCCCGTGGGGCCCACGTGATTTCCGGGTGGGGCCCACGTGATTTCCGGGTGGGGCCCACGTGATTTCCGGGTGGGGCCCACGTGATTTCCGGGTGGGGCCCACGTGATTTCCGGGTGGGGCCCACGTGATTTCGGGGTGGGCCCCACGTGATTTCCGGGTGGGGCCCACGTGATTTCCGGGTGGGGCCCACGTGATTTCTGGGTGGGGCCCACGTGATTTCCGGGTGGGGCCCACGTGATTTCCGGGTGGGGCCCACGTGATTTCCCCGTGGGGCCCACGTGATTTCCCCGTGGGGCACACGTGATTTCCGGGTGGGGCCCACGTGATTTCCGGGTGGGGCCCACGTGATTTCCGGGTGGGGCCCACGTGATTTCCGGGTGGGGCCCACGTGATTTCCGGGTGGGGCCCACGTGATTTCCCCGTGGGGCCCACGTGATTTCCGGGTGGGGCCCACGTGATTTCCCCGTGGGGCCCACGTGATTTCCCCGTGGGGCCCACGTGATTTCCCCGTGGGGCCCACGTGATTTCCGGGTGGGGCCCACGTGATTTCCCCGTGGGGCCCACGTGATTTCCGGGTGGGGCCCACGTGATTTCCGGGTGGGGCCCACGTGATTTCCGGGTGGGGCCCACGTGATTTCCGGGTGGGGCCCACGTGATTTCCGGGTGGGGCCCACGTGATTTCCGGGTGGGGCCCACGTGATTTCCGGGTGGGGCCCACGTGATTTCCGGGTGGGGCCCACGTGTTTTCCGGGTGGGGCCCACGTGATTTCCGGGTGGGGCCCACGTGATTTCCGGGTGGCGCCCACGTGATTTCCGGGTGGGCCCCACGTGATTTCCGGGTGGGGCCCACGTGATTTCCGGGTGGGGCCCACGTGATTTCCGGGTGGGGCCCACGTGATTTCCGGGTGGGGCCCACGTGATTTCCGGGTGGGGCCCACGTGATTTCCGGGTGGGGCCCACGTGATTTCCCCGTGGGGCCCACGTGATTTCCGGCTGGGGCCCACGTGATTTCCGGCTGGGGCCCACGTGATTTCCGGGTGGGGCCCACGTGATTTCCCCGTGGGGCCCAGGTGATTTCCGGGTGGGGCCCACGTGATTTCCCCGTGGGGCCCACGTGATTTCCGGGTGGGGCCCACGTGATTTCCGGGTGGGGCCCACGTGATTTCCGGGTGGGGCCCACGTGATTTCCGGGTGGGGCCCACGTGATTTCCGGGTGGGGCCCACGTGATTTCCGGCTGGGGCCCACGTGATTTCCGGGTGGGGCCCACGTGATTTCCGGGTGGGGCCCACGTGATTTCCCCGTGGGGCCCACGTGATTTCCCCGTGGGGACCACGTGATTTCCGGGTGGGGCCCACGTGATTTCCGGGTGGGGCCCACGTGATTTCCGGGTGGGGCCCACGTGATTTCCGGGTGGGGCCCACGTGATTTCCGGTTGGGGCCCACGTGATTTCCGGGTGGGCCCCACGTGATTTCCGTGTGGGGCCCACGTGATTTCCGGGTGGGGCCCACGTGATTTCCGGGTGGGGCCCACGTGATTTCCGGGTGGGACCCACGTGATTTCCGGGTGGGCCCCACGTGATTTCCGGGTGGGGCCCACGTGATTTCCGGGTGGGCCCCACGTGATTTCCGGGTGGGGCCCACGTGATTTCCGGGTGGGGCCCACGTGATTTCCGGGTGGGCCCCACGTGATTTCCGGGTGGGGCCCACGTGATTTCCGGGTGGGGCCCACGTGATTTCCACGTGGGGCCCACGTGATTTCCGGGTGGGGCCCACGTGATTTCCGGGTGGGGCCCACGTGATTTCCGGGTGGGGCCCACGTGATTTCCGGCTGGGGCCCACGTGATTTCCGGGTGGGGCCCACGTGATTTCCGGGTGGGGCCCACGTGATTTCCGGGTGGGGCCCACGTGATTTCCGGGTGGGGCCCACGTGATTTCCGGGTGGGGCCCACGTGATTTCCGGGTGGGGCCCACGTGATTTCCCCGTGGGGCCCACGTGATTTCCGGCTGGGGCCCACGTGATTTCCGGCTGGGGCCCACGTGATTTCCGGGTGGGGCCCACGTGATTTCCCCGTGGGGCCCACGTGATTTCCGGGTGGGGCCCACGTGATTTCCCCGTGGGGCCCACGTGATTTCCGGGTGGGGCCCACGTGTTTTCCGGGTGGGGCCCACGTGATTTCCGGGTGGGGCCAACGTGATTTCCCCGTGAGGCCCACGTGATTTCCCCGTGGGGCCCACGTGATTTCCGGGTGGGGCCCACGTGATTTCCGGGTGGGGCCCACGTGATTTCCGGGTGGGGCCCACGTGATTTCCGGGTGGGGCCCACGTGATTTCCGGGTGGGGCCCACGTGATTTCCGGCTGGGGCCCACGTGATTTCCGTGTGGGGCCCACGTGATTTCCGGGTGGGGCCCACGTGATTTCCGGGTGGGGCCCACGTGATTTCCGGGTGGGGCCCACGAGATTTCCTCGTGGGGCCCACGTGATTTCCGGGTGGGGCCCACGTGATTTCCGGGTGGGGCCCACGTGATTTCCGGGTGGGGCCCACGTGATTTCCGGGTGGGGCCCACGTGATATTCGGGTGGGGCCCACGTGATTTCCGGGTGGGGCCCACGTGATTTCCGGGTGGGGCCCACGTGATTTCCGGGTGGGGCCCACGTGATTTCCGGGTGGGGCCCACGTGATTTCGGGGTGGGCCCCACGTGATTTCCGGGTGGGGCCCACGTGATTTCCGGGTGGGGCCCACGTGATTTCTGGGTGGGGCCCACGTGATTTCCGGGTGGGGCCCACGTGATTTCCGGGTGGGGCCCACGTGATTTCCGGGTGGGGCCCACGTGATTTCCCCGTGGGGCCCACGTGATTTCCGGGTGGGGCCCACGTGATTTCCGGGTGGGGCCCACGTGATTTCCGGGTGGGGCCCACCTGATTTCCGGGTGGGGCCCACGTGATTTCCGGGTGGGGCCCAGGTGATTTCCGGGTGGGGCCCACTTGATTTCCGGGTGGGCCCCACGTGATTTCCGTTTGGGGCCCACGTGATTTCCGGGTGGGGCCCACGTGATTTCCGGGTGGGCCCCACGTGATTTCCGGGTGGGGCCCACGTGATTTCCGGGTGGGGCCCACGTGATTTCCGGGTGGGGCCCACGTGATTTCCGGGTGGGGCCCACGTGATTTCCGGGTGGGGCCCACGTGATTTCCCCGTGGGGCCCACGTGATTTCCGGGTGGGGCCCACGTGATTTCCGGGTGGGGCCCACGTGATTTCCGGGTGGGGCCCACGTGATTTCCGGGTGGGGCCCACGTGATTTCCCCGTGGGGCCCACGTGATTTCCGGGTGGGGCCCACGTGATTTCCGGGTGGGGCCCACGTGATTTCCCCGTGGGGCCCACGTGATTTCCGGGTGGGGCCCACGTGATTTCCCCGTGGGGCCCACGTGATTTCCCCGTGGGGCCCACGTGATTTCCGGGTGGGGCCCACGTGATTTCCGGGTGGGGCCCACGTGATTTCCGGGTGGGGCCCACGTGATTTCCGGGTGGGGCCCACGTGATTTCCGGGTGGGGCCCACGTGATTTCCGGGTGGGGCCCACGTGATTTCCGGGTGGGGCCCACGTGATTTCCGGGTGGGGCCCACGTGATTTCCCCGTGGGGCCCACGTGATTTCCGGGTGGGGCCCACGTGATTTCCGGCTGGGGCCCACGTGATTTCCGGGTGGGGCCCACGTGATTTCCCCGTGGGGCCCACGTGATTTCCCCGTGGGGCCCACGTGATTTCCCCGTGGGGCCCACGTGATTTCCGGGTGGGGCCCACGTGATTTCCGGGTGGGGCCCACGTGATTTCCGGGTGGGGCCCACGTGATTTCCGGGTGGGGCCCACGTGATTTCCCCGTGGGGCCCACGTGATTTCCGGGTGGGTCCCACGGGATTTCCGGGTGGGGCCCACGTGATTTCCGGGTGGGGCCCACGTGATTTCCGGGTGGGGCCCACGTGATTTCCCCGTGGGGCCCACGTGATTTCCGGGTGGGGCCCACGTGATTTCCCCGTGGGGGCCACGTGATTTCCGGGTGGGGCCCACGTGATTTCCGGGTGGGGCCCACGTGATTTCCGGGTGGGGCCCACGTGATTTCCGGGTGGGGCCCACGTGATTTCCGGGTGGGGCCCACGTGATTTCCGGGTGGGGCCCACGTGATTTCCGGGTGGGGCCCACGTGTTTTCCGGGTGGGGCCCACGTGATTACCGGGTGGAGCCCACGTGATTTCCGGGTGGGCCCCACGTGATTTCCGGGTGGGGCCCACGTGATTTCCGGGTGGGGCCCACGTGATTTCCGGGTGGGGCCCACGTGATTTCCGGGTGGGGCCCACGTGATTTCCGGGTGGGGCCCACGTGATTTCCGGGTGGGGCCCACGTGATTTCCCCGTGGGGCCCACGTGATTTCCGGGTGGGGCCCACGTGATTTCCGGGTGGGGCCCACGTGATTTCCGGGTGGGGCCCACGTGATTTCCGGGTGGGGCCCACGTGATTTCCGGGTGGGGCCCACGTGATTTCCGGCTGGGGCCCACGTGATTTCCGGGTGGGGCCCACGTGATTTCCGGGTGGGGCCCACGTGATTTCCGGGTGGGGCCCACGTGATTTCCGGGTGGGGCCCACGAGATTTCCTCGTGGGGCCCACGTGATTTCCGGGTGGGGCCCACGTGATTTCCGGGTGGGGCCCACGTGATTTCCGGGTGGGGCCCACGTGATTTCCGGGTGGGGCCCACGTGATATTCGGGTGGGGCCCACGTGATTTCCGGGTGGGGCCCACGTGATTTCCGGGTGGGGCCCACGTGATTTCCGGGTGGGGCCCACGTGATTTCCGGGTGGGGCCCACGTGATTTCCGGGTGGGGCCCACGTGATTTCTGGGTGGGGCCCACGTGATTTCCGGGTGGGGCCCACGTGATTTCCGGGTGGGGCCCACGTGATTTCCCCGTGGGGCCCACGTGATTTCCCCGTGGGGCCCACGTGATTTCCGGGTGGGGCCCACGTGATTTCCGGGTGGGGCCCACGTGATTTCCGGGTGGGGCCCACGTGATTTCCGGGTGGGGCCCACGTGATTTCCGGGTGGGGCCCACGTGATTTCCCCGTGGGGCCCACGTGATTTCCGGGTGCGGCCCACGTGATTTCCCCGTGGGGCCCACGTGATTTCCCCGTGGGGCCCACGTGATTTCCCCGTGGGGCCCACGTGATTTCCGGGTGGGGCCCACGTGATTTCCCCGTGAGGCCCACGTGATTTCCCCGTGGGGCCCACGTGATTTCCAGGTGGGGCCCACGTGATTTCCGGGTGGGGCCCACGTGATTTCCGGGTGGGGCCCACGTGATTTCCGGCTGTGGCCCACGTGATTTCCGGGTGGGGCCCACGTGATTTCCGGGTGGGGCCCACGTGATTTCCCCGTGGGGCCCACGTGATTTCCGGGTGGGGCCCACGTGATTTCCCCGTGGGGCCCACGTGATTTCCGGGTGGGGCCCACGTGATTTCCGGGTGGGGCCCACGTGATTTCCGGGTGGGGCCCACGTGATTTCCGGGTGGGGCCCACGTGATTTCCGGGTGGGGCCCACGTGATTTCCGGGTGGGGCCCACGTGATTTCCGGGTGGGGCCCACGTGATTTCCGGGTGGGGCCCACGTGTTTTCCGGGTGGGGCCCACGTGATTTCCGGGTGGGGCCCACGTGATTTCCGGGTGGCGCCCACGTGATTTCCGGGTGGGCCCCACGTGATTTCCGGGTGGGGCCCACGTGATTTCCGGGTGGGGCCCACGTGATTTCCGGGTGGGGCCCACGTGATTTCCGGGTGGGGCCCACGTGATTTCCGGGTGTGGCCCACGTGATTTCCGGGTGGGGCCCACGTGATTTCCCCGTGGGGCCCACGTGATTTCCGGCTGGGGCCCACGTGATTTCCGGCTGGGGCCCACGTGATTTCCGGGTGGGGCCCACGTGATTTCCCCGTGGGGCCCACGTGATTTCCGGGTGGGGCCCACGTGATTTCCCCGTGGGGCCCACGTGATTTCCGGGTGGGGCCCACGTGATTTCCGGGTGGGGCCCACGTGATTTCCGGGTGGGGCCCACGTGATTTCCGGGTGGGGCCCACGTGATTTCCGGGTGGGGCCCACGTGATTTCCGGGTGGGCCCCACCTGATTTCCGGGTGGGGCCCACGTGATTTCCGGGTGGCGCCCACGTGATTTCCGGGTGGGGCCCACGTGATTTCCCCGTGGGGCCCACGTGATTTCCCCGTGGGGACCACGTGATTTCCGGGTGGGGCCCACGTGATTTCCGGGTGGGGCCCACGTGATTTCCGGGTGGGGCCCACGTGATTTCCGGGTGGGGCCCACGTGATTTCCCCGTGGGGCCCACGTGATTTCCGGGTGGGGCCCACGTGATTTCCGGGTGGGGCCCACGTGATTTCCGGGTGGGGCCCACGTGATTTCCGGGTGGGGCCCACGTGATTTCCGGGTGGGGCCCACGTGATTTCCGGGTGGGGCCCACGTGATTTCCCCGTGGGGCCCACGTGATTTCCGGCTGGGGCCCACGTGATTTCCGGCTGGGGCCCACGTGATTTCCGGGTGGGGCCCACGTGATTTCCCCGTGGGGCCCACGTGATTTCCGGGTGGGGCCCACGTGATTTCCCCGTGGGGCCCACGTGATTTCCGGGTGGGGCCCACGTGATTTCCGTGTGGGGCCCACGTGATTTCCGGGTGGGGCCCACGTGATTTCCGTGTGGGGCCCACGTGATTTCCGGGTGGGGCCCACGTGATTTCCGGGTGGGCCCCACGTGATTTCCGGGTGGGGCCCACGTGATTTCCGGGTGGGGCCCACGTGATTTCCGGGTGGGGCCCACGTGATTTCCGGGTGGGGCCCACGTGATTTCCGGGTGGGGCCCACGTGATTTCCGGGTGGGGCCCACGTGATTTCCGGGTGGGGCCCACGTGATTTCCGGGTTGGCCCCACGTGATTTCCGGGTGGGGCCCACGTGATTTCCGGGTGGGGCCCACGTGATTTCCGTGTGGGGCCCACGTGATTTCCGGGTGGGACCCACGTGATTTCCGGGTGGGCCCCACGTGATTTCCGGGTGGGGCCCACGTGATTTCCGGGTGGGGCCCACGTGATTTCCGGGTGGGGCCCACGTGATTTCCGGGTGGGGCCCACGTGATTTCCCCGTGGGGCCCACGTGATTTCCGGGTGGGTCCCACGGGATTTCCGGGTGGGGCCCACGTGATTTCCGGGTGGGGCCCACGTGATTTCCGGGTGGGGCCCACGTGATTTCCCCGTGGGGCCCACGTGATTTCCGGGTGGGGCCCACATGATTTCCCCGTGGGGGCCACCTGATTTCCGGGTGGGGCCCACGTGATTTCCGGGTGGGGCCCACGTGATTTCCGGGTGGGGCCCACGTGATTTCCGGGTGGGGCCCACGTGATTTCCGGGTGGGGCCCACGTGATTTCCGGGTGGGGCCCACGTGATTTCCGGGTGGGGCCCACGTGATTTCCGGGTGGGGCCCACGTGTTTTCCGGGTGGGGCCCACGTGATTTCCGGGTGGGGCCCACGTGATTTCCGGGTGGCGCCCACGTGATTTCCGGGTGGGCCCCACGTGATTTCCGGGTGGGGCCCACGTGATTTCCGGGTGGGGCCCACGTGATTTCCGGGTGGGGCCCACGTGATTTCCGGGTGGGGCCCATGTGATTTCCGGGTGGGGCCCACGTGATTTCCGGGTGGGGCCCACGTGATTTCCCCGTGGGGCCCACGTGATTTCCGGCTGGGGCCCACGTGATTTCCGGGTGGGGCCCACGTGATTTCCGGGTGGGGCCCACGTGATTTCCGCGTGGGGCCCACGTGATTTCCGGTTGGGGCCCACGTGATTTCCCCGTGGGGCCCACGTGATTTCCGGGTGGGGCCCACGTGATTTCCGGGTGGGCCCCAAGTGATTTCCGGGTGGGGCCCACGTGATTTCCGGGTGGGGCCCACGTGATTTCCGGGTGGGGCCCACGTGATTTCCGGGTGGGGCCCAGGTGATTTCCGGGTGGGGCCCACTTGATTTCCGGGTGGGCCCCACGTGATTTCCGTTTGGGGCCCACGTGATTTCCGGGTGGGGCCCACGTGATTTCCGGGTGGGGCCCACGTGATTTCCGGGTGGGGCCCACGTGATTTCCGGGTGGGGCCCACGTGATTTCCGGGTGGGGCCCACGTGATTTCCGGGTGGGGCCCACGTGATTTCCGGGTGGGGCCCACGTGATTTCCGGGTGGGGCCCACGTGATTTCCGGGTGGGGCCCACGTGATTTCCGGGTGGGGCCCACGTGATTTCCGGGTGGGGCCCACGTGATTTCCCGGTGGGGCCCACGTGATTTCCGGGTGGGGCCCACGTGATTTCCGGGTGGGGCCCACGTGATTTCCGGGTGGGGCCCACGTGATTTCCCCGTAAGGCCCACGTGATTTCCCCGTGGGGCCGACGTGATTTCCGGGTGGGGCCCACGTGATTTCCGGGTGGGGCCCACGTGATTTCCGGGTGGGGCCCACGTGATTTCCGGTTGGGGCCCACGTGATTTCCGGCTGTGGCCCACGTGATTTCCGGGTGGGGTCCACGTGATTTCCGGGTGGGGCCCACGTGATTTCCCCGTGGGGCCCACGTGATTTCCGGGTGGGGCCCACGTGATTTCCGGGTGGGGCCCACGTGATTTCCGGGTGGGGCCCACGTGATTTCCGGGTGGGGCCCACGTGATTTCCCCGTGGGGCCCACGTGATTTCCGGGTGGGGCCCACGTGATTTCCGGGTGGGGCCCACGTGATTTCCGGGTGGGGCCCACGTGATTTCCGGGTGGGGCCCACGTGATTTCCGGTTGGGGCCCACGTGATTTCCGGCTGGGGCCCACGTGATTTCCGGGTGGGGCCCACGTGATTTCCGGGTGGGGCCCACGTGATTTCCGGGTGGGGCCCACGTGATTTCCGGGTGGGGCCCACGTGATTTCCGGGTGGGGCCCACGTGATTTCCGGGTGGGGCCCACGTGATTTCCGGGTGGGGCCCACGTGATTTCCCGGTGGGGCCCACGTGATTTCCCCGTGGGGCCCACGTGATTTCCGGGTGGGGCCCACGTGATTTCCGGGTGGGGCCCACGTGATTTCCCGGTGGGGCCCACGTGATTTCCCCGTGGGGCCCACGTGATTTCCGGGTGGGGCCCACGTGATTTCCGGGTGGGGCCCACGTGATTTCCCGGTGGGGCCCACGTGATTTCCGGGTGGGGCCCACGTGATTTCCGGGTGGGGCCCACGTGATTTCCGGGTGGGCCCCACGTGATTTCCGTGTGGGGCCCACGTGATTTCCGGGTGGGGCCCACGTGATTTCCGGGTGGGGCCCACGTGATTTCCGGGTGGGGCCCACGTGATTTCCGGCTGGGGCCCACGTGATTTCCGGGTGGTGCCCACGTGATTTCCCGGTGGGGCCCACGTGATTTCCCCGTGGGGCCCACGTGATTTCCGGGTGGGCCCCACGTGATTTCCGGGTGAGGCCCACGTGATTTCCCCGTGGGGCCCACGTGATTTCCCCATGGGGCCCACGTGATTTCCGGGTGGGGCCCACGTGATTTCCGGGTGGGGCCCACGTGATTTCCGGGTGGGGCCCACGTGATTTCCGGGTGGGGCCCACGTGATTTCCGGGTGGGGCCCACGTGATTTCCGGGTGGGGCCCACGTGATTTCCGGGTGGGGCCCACGTGATTTCCGGGTGGGGCCCACGTGATTTCCCCGTGGGGCCCACGTGATTTCCCCGTGGGGCCCACGTGATTTCCCCGTGGGGCCCACGTGATTTCCGGCTAGGGCCCACGTGATTTCCGGGTGGGGCCCACGTGATTTCCGGGTGGGGCCCACGTGATTTCCGGGTGGGGCCCACGTGATTTCCGGGTGGGGCCCACGTGATTTCCGGGTGGGCCCCACGTGATTTCCGTGTGGGCCCCACGTGATTTCCGGGTGGGGCCCACGTGATTTCCGGGTGGGGCCCACGTGATTTCCGGGTGGGGCCCACGTGATTTCCGGGTGGGCCCCACGTGATTTCCGTGTGGGCCCCACGTGATTTCCGGGTGGGGCCCACGTGATTTCCGGGTGGGGCCCACGTGATTTCCGGGTGGGGCCCACGTGATTTCCGGGTGGGGCCCACGTGATTTCCGGGTGGGGCCCACGTGATTTCCGGGTGGGGCCCACGTGATTTCCGGGTGGGGCCCACGTGATTTCCGGGTTGGCCCCACGTGATTTCCGGGTGGGGCCCACGTGATTTCCGGGTGGGGCCCACGTGATTTCCGTGTGGGGCCCACGTGATTTCCGGGTGGGACCCACGTGATTTCCGGGTGGGCCCCACGTGATTTCCGGGTGGGGCCCACGTGATTTCCGGGTGGGGCCCACGTGATTTCCGGGTGGGGCCCACGTGATTTCCGGGTGGGGCCCACGTGATTTCCCCGTGGGGCCCACGTGATTTCCGGGTGGGTCCCACGGGATTTCCGGGTGGGGCCCACGTGATTTCCGGGTGGGGCCCACGTGATTTCCGGGTGGGGCCCACGTGATTTCCCCGTGGGGCCCACGTGATTTCCGGGTGGGGCCCACATGATTTCCCCGTGGGGGCCACCTGATTTCCGGGTGGGGCCCACGTGATTTCCGGGTGGGGCCCACGTGATTTCCGGGTGGGGCCCACGTGATTTCCGGGTGGGGCCCACGTGATTTCCGGGTGGGGCCCACGTGATTTCCAGGTGGGGCCCACGTGATTTCCGGGTGGGGCCCACGTGATTTCCGGGTGGGGCCCACGTGTTTTCCGGGTGGGGCCCACGTGATTTCCGGGTGGGGCCCACGTGATTTCCGGGTGGCGCCCACGTGATTTCCGGGTGGGCCCCACGTGATTTCCGGGTGGGGCCCACGTGATTTCCGAGTGGGGCCCACGTGATTTCCGGGTGGGGCCCACGTGATTTCCGGGTGGGGCCCACGTGATTTCCGGGTGGGGCCCACGTGATTTCCGGGTGGGGCCCACGTGATTTCCCCGTGGGGCCCACGTGATTTCCGGCTGGGGCCCACGTGATTTCCGGGTGGGGCCCACGTGATTTCCGGGTGGGGCCCACGTGATTTCCGCGTGGGGCCCACGTGATTTCCGGTTGGGGCCCACGTGATTTCCCCGTGGGGCCCACGTGATTTCCGGGTGGGGCCCACGTGATTTCCGGGTGGGCCCCAAGTGATTTCCGGGTGGGGCCCACGTGATTTCCGGGTGGGGCCCACGTGATTTCCGGGTGGGGCCCACGTGATTTCCGGGTGGGGCCCAGGTGATTTCCGGGTGGGGCCCACTTGATTTCCGGGTGGGCCCCACGTGATTTCCGTTTGGGGCCCACGTGATTTCCGGGTGGGGCCCACGTGATTTCCGGGTGGGGCCCACGTGATTTCCGGGTGGGGCCCACGTGATTTCCGGGTGGGGCCCACGTGATTTCCGGGTGGGGCCCACGTGATTTCCGGGTGGGGCCCACGTGATTTCCGGGTGGGGCCCACGTGATTTCCGGGTGGGGCCCACGTGATTTCCGGGTGGGGCCCACGTGATTTCCGGGTGGGGCCCACGTGATTTCCGGGTGGGGCCCACGTGATTTCCCGGTGGGGCCCACGTGATTTCCGGGTGGGGCCCACGTGATTTCCGGGTGGGGCCCACGTGATTTCCGGGTGGGGCCCACGTGATTTCCCCGTAAGGCCCACGTGATTTCCCCGTGGGGCCGACGTGATTTCCGGGTGGGGCCCACGTGATTTCCGGGTGGGGCCCACGTGATTTCCGGGTGGGGCCCACGTGATTTCCGGTTGGGGCCCACGTGATTTCCGGCTGTGGCCCACGTGATTTCCGGGTGGGGTCCACGTGATTTCCGGGTGGGGCCCACGTGATTTCCCCGTGGGGCCCACGTGATTTCCGGGTGGGGCCCACGTGATTTCCGGGTGGGGCCCACGTGATTTCCGGGTGGGGCCCACGTGATTTCCGGGTGGGGCCCACGTGATTTCCCCGTGGGGCCCACGTGATTTCCGGGTGGGGCCCACGTGATTTCCGGGTGGGGCCCACGTGATTTCCGGGTGGGGCCCACGTGATTTCCGGGTGGGGCCCACGTGATTTCCGGTTGGGGCCCACGTGATTTCCGGCTGGGGCCCACGTGATTTCCGGGTGGGGCCCACGTGATTTCCGGGTGGGGCCCACGTGATTTCCGGGTGGGGCCCACGTGATTTCCGGGTGGGGCCCACGTGATTTCCGGGTGGGGCCCACGTGATTTCCGGGTGGGGCCCACGTGATTTCCGGGTGGGGCCCACGTGATTTCCCGGTGGGGCCCACGTGATTTCCCCGTGGGGCCCACGTGATTTCCGGGTGGGGCCCACGTGATTTCCGGGTGGGGCCCACGTGATTTCCCGGTGGGGCCCACGTGATTTCCCCGTGGGGCCCACGTGATTTCCGGGTGGGGCCCACGTGATTTCCGGGTGGGGCCCACGTGATTTCCCGGTGGGGCCCACGTGATTTCCGGGTGGGGCCCACGTGATTTCCGGGTGGGGCCCACGTGATTTCCGGGTGGGCCCCACGTGATTTCCGTGTGGGGCCCACGTGATTTCCGGGTGGGGCCCACGTGATTTCCGGGTGGGGCCCACGTGATTTCCGGGTGGGGCCCACGTGATTTCCGGCTGGGGCCCACGTGATTTCCGGGTGGTGCCCACGTGATTTCCCGGTGGGGCCCACGTGATTTCCCCGTGGGGCCCACGTGATTTCCGGGTGGGCCCCACGTGATTTCCGGGTGAGGCCCACGTGATTTCCCCGTGGGGCCCACGTGATTTCCCCATGGGGCCCACGTGATTTCCGGGTGGGGCCCACGTGATTTCCGGGTGGGGCCCACGTGATTTCCGGGTGGGGCCCACGTGATTTCCGGGTGGGGCCCACGTGATTTCCGGGTGGGGCCCACGTGATTTCCGGGTGGGGCCCACGTGATTTCCGGGTGGGGCCCACGTGATTTCCGGGTGGGGCCCACGTGATTTCCCCGTGGGGCCCACGTGATTTCCCCGTGGGGCCCACGTGATTTCCCCGTGGGGCCCACGTGATTTCCGGCTAGGGCCCACGTGATTTCCGGGTGGGGCCCACGTGATTTCCGGGTGGGGCCCACGTGATTTCCGGGTGGGGCCCACGTGATTTCCGGGTGGGGCCCACGTGATTTCCGGGTGGGCCCCACGTGATTTCCGTGTGGGCCCCACGTGATTTCCGGGTGGGGCCCACGTGATTTCCGGGTGGGGCCCACGTGATTTCCGGGTGGGGCCCACGTGATTTCCGGGTGGGCCCCACGTGATTTCCGTGTGGGCCCCACGTGATTTCCGGGTGGGGCCCACGTGATTTCCGGGTGGGGCCCACGTGATTTCCGGGTGGGGCCCACGTGATTTCCGGGTGGGGCCCACGTGATTTCCGGGTGGGGCCCACGTGATTTCCGGGTGGGGCCCACGTGATTTCCCCGTGGGGCCCACGTGATTTCCCCGTGGGGCCCACGTGATTTCCGGCTGGGGCCCACGTGATTTCCGGGTGGGGCCCACGTGATTTCCGGGTGGGGCCCACGTGATTTCCGGGTGGGGCCCACGTGATTTCCGGGTGGGGCCCACGTGATTTCCGGGTGGGGCCCACGTGATTTCCGGGTGGGGCCCACGTGATTTCCGGGTGGGGCCCACGTGATTTCCCCGTGGGGCCCACGTGATTTCCGGCTGGGGCCCACGTGATTTCCGGGTGGGGCCCACGTGATTTCCGGGTGGGGCCCACGTGATTTCCGGGTGGGGCCCACGTGATTTCCGGGTGGGGCCCACGTGATTTCCGGGTGGGGCCCACGTGATTTCCGGGTGGGGCCCACGTGATTTCCGGGTGGGGCCCACGTGATTTCCGGGTGGGGCCCACGTGATTTCCGGGTGGGGCCCACGTGATTTCCCCGTGGGGCCCACGTGATTTCCCCGTGGGGCCCACGTGATTTCCGGGTGGTCCCACGTGATTTCCGGGTGGGGCCCACGTGATTTCCGGGTGGGGCCCACGTGATTTCCGGGTGGGGCCCACGTGATTTCCCCGTGGGGCCCACGTGATTTCCGGGTGGGGCCCACGTGATTTCCCCGTGGGGCCCACGTGATTTCCGGGTGGGGCCCACGTGATTTCCCCGTGGGGCCCACGTGATTTCCGGGTGGGGCCCACGGGATTTCCCCGTGGGGCCCACGTGATTTCCGGGTGGGGCCCACGTGATTTCCCCGTGAGGCCCACGTGATTTCCCCGTGGGGCCCACGTGATTTCCGGGTGGGGCCCACGTGATTTCCGCGTGGGGCCCACGTGATTTCCGGGTGGGGCCCACGTGATTTCCGGGTGGGGCCCACGTGATTTCCGGCTGTGGCCCACGTGATTTCCGGGTGGGGCCCACGTGATTTCCGGGTGGGGCCCACGTGATTTCCCCGTGGGGCCCACGTGATTTCCGGGTGGTCCCACGGGATTTCCGGGTGGGGCCCACGTGATTTCCGGGTGGGGCCCACGTGATTTCCGGGTGGGGCCCACGTGATTTCCGGGTGGGGCCCACGTGATTTCCGGGTGGGGCCCCCGTGATTTCCGGGTGGGGCCCACGTGATTTCCGGGTGGGGCCCACGTGATTTCCGGGTGGGGCCCACGTGATTTCCGGGTGGGGCCCACGTGATTTCCCCGTGGGGCCCACGTGATTTCCGGGTGGGGCCCACGTGATTTCCGGGTGGGGCCCACGTGATTTCCGGGTGGGGCCCACGTGATTTCCGGGTGGGGCCCACGTGATTTCCGGGTGGGGCCCACGTGATTTCCGGGTGGGGCCCACGTGATTTCCGGGTGGGGCCCACGTGATTTCCGGGTGGGGCCCACATGATTTCCCCGTCTGGCCCACGTGATTTCCGGGTGGGGCCCACGTGATTTCCGGGTGGGGCCCACGTGATTTCCGGGTGGGGCCCACGTGATTTCCGGGTGGGGCCCACATGATTTCCCCGTGGGGCCCACGTGATTTCCGGGTGGGGCCCACGTGATTTCCGGGTGGGGCCCACGTGATTTCCGGGTGGGGCCCACGTGATTTCCGGGTGGGCGCCACGTGATTTCCGGGTGGGGCCCACGTGATTTCCGGGTGGGGCCCACGTGATTTCCGGGTGGGGCCCACGTGATTTCCGGGTGGGGCCCACGTGATTTCCCCGTGGGGCCCACGTGATTTCCGGGTGGTGCCCACGTGATTTCCGGGTGGGGCCCACGTGATTTCCGGGTGGGGCCCACGTGATTTCCGGGTGGGGCCCACGTGATTTCCGGGTGGGGCCCACGTGATTTCCGGGTGGGGCCCACGTGATTTCCGGCTGGGGCCCACGTGATTTCCGGGTGGGGCCCACGTGATTTCCGGGTGGGGCCCACGTGATTTCCCCGTGGGGCCCACGTGATTTCCGGGTGGGGCCCACGTGATTTCCGGCTGGGGCCCACGTGATTTCCGGGTGGGGCCCACGTGATTTCCGGGTGGGGCCCACGTGTTTTCCGGGTGGGGCCCACGTGATTTCCGGGTGGGGCCCACGTGATTTCCGGGTGGGGCCCACGTGATTTCCGGGTGGGGCCCACGTGATTTCCCCGTGGGGCCCACGTGATTTCCGGCTGGGGCCCACGTGATTTCCGGATGGGGCCCACGTGATTTCCGGGTGGGGCCCACGTGATTTCCCCGTGGGGCCCACGTGATTTCCGGCTGGTGCCCACGTGATTTCCGGGTGGGGCCCACGTGATTTCCGGGTGGGGCCCACTTGATTTCCGGGTGGGCCCCACGTGATTTCCGTTTGGGGCCCACGTGATTTCCGGGTGGGGCCCACGTGATCTCCGGGTGGGCCCCACGTGATTTCCGGGTGGGGCCCACGTGATTTCCGGGTGGGGCCCACGTGATTTCCGGGTGGGGCCCACGTGATTTCCGGGTGGGGCCCACGTGATTTCCGGGTGGGGCCCACGTGATTTCCCCGTGGGGCCCACGTGATTTCCGGGTGGGGCCCACGTGATTTCCGGGTGGGGCCCACGTGATTTCCGGGTGGGGCCCACGTGATTTCCCCGTGGGGCCCACGTGATTTCCGGGTGGGGCCCACGTGATTTCCGGGTGGGGCCCACGTGATTTCCCCGTGGGGCCCACGTGATTTCCGGGTGGGGCCCACGTGATTTCCCCGTGGGGCCCACGTGATTTCCGGGTGGGGCCCACGTGATTTCCGGGTGGGGCCCACGTGATTTCCGGGTGGGGCCCACGTGATTTCCGGGTGGGGCCCACGTGATTTCCGGGTGGGGCCCACGTGATTTCCGGGTGGGGCCCACGTGATTTCCGGGTGGGGCCCACGTGATTTCCCCGTGGGGCCCACGTGATTTCCCCGTGGGGCCCACGTGATTTCCGGGTGGGGCCCACGTGATTTCCGGCTGGGGCCCACGTGATTTCCGGGTGGGGCCCACGTGATTTCCCGTGGGGCCCACGTGATTTCCCCGTGGGGCCCACGTGATTTCCCCGTGGGGCCCACGTGATTTCCGGGTGGGGCCCACGTGATTTCCGGGTGGGGCCCACGTGATTTCCGGGTGGGGCCCACGTGATTTCCGGGTGGGGCCCACGTGATTTCCCCGTGGGGCCCACGTGATTTCCGGGTGGGTCCCACGGGATTTCCGGGTGGGGCCCACGTGATTTCCGGGTGGGGCCCACGTGATTTCCGGGTGGGGCCCACGTGATTTCCCCGTGGGGCCCACGTGATTTCCGGGTGGGGCCCACGTGATTTCCCCGTGGGGGCCACGTGATTTCCGGGTGGGGCCCACGTGATTTCCGGGTGGGGCCCACGTGATTTCCGGGTGGGGCCCACGTGATTTCCGGGTGGGGCCCACGTGATTTCCGGGTGGGGCCCACGTGATTTCCGGGTGGGGCCCACGTGATTTCCGGGTGGGGCCCACGTGTTTTCCGGGTGGGGCCCACGTGATTACCGGGTGGCGCCCACGTGATTTCCGGGTGGGCCCCACGTGATTTCCGGGTGGGGCCCACGTGATTTCCGGGTGGGGCCCACGTGATTTCCGGGTGGGGCCCACGTGATTTCCGGGTGGGGCCCACGTGATTTCCGGGTGGGGCCCACGTGATTTCCGGGTGGGGCCCACGTGATTTCCCCGTGGGGCCCACGTGATTTCCGGGTGGGGCCCACGTGATTTCCGGGTGGGGCCCACGTGATTTCCGGGTGGGGCCCACGTGATTTCCGGGTGGGGCCCACGTGATTTCCGGGTGGGGCCCACGTGATTTCCGGCTGGGGCCCACGTGATTTCCGGGTGGGGCCCACGTGATTTCCGGGTGGGGCCCACGTGATTTCCGGGTGGGGCCCACGAGATTTCCTCGTGGGGCCCACGTGATTTCCGGGTGGGGCCCACGTGATTTCCGGGTGGGGCCCACGTGATTTCCGGGTGGGGCCCACGTGATTTCCGGGTGGGGCCCACGTGATATTCGGGTGGGGCCCACGTGATTTCCGGGTGGGGCCCACGTGATTTCCGGGTGGGGCCCACGTGATTTCCGGGTGGGGCCCACGTGTTTTCCGGGTGGGGCCCACGTGATTTCCGGGTGGGGCCCACGTGATTTCCGGGTGGGGCCCACGTGATTTCCGGGTGGGGCCCACGTGATTTCCCCGTGGGGCCCACGTGATTTCCCCGTGGGGCCCACGTGATTTCCGGGTGGGGCCCACGTGATTTCCGGGTGGGGCCCACGTGATTTCCGGGTGGGGCCCACGTGATTTCCGGGTGGGGCCCACGTGATTTCCCCGTGGGGCCGACGTGATTTCCGGGTGCGGCCCACGTGATTTCCCCGTGGGGCCCACGTGATTTCCCCGTGGGGCCCACGTGATTTCCCCGTGGGGCCCACGTGATTTCCGGGTGGGGCCCACGTGATTTCCCCGTGAGGCCCACGTGATTTCCCCGTGGGGCCCACGTGATTTCCAGGTGGGGCCCACGTGATTTCCGGGTGGGGCCCACGTGATTTCCGGGTGGGGCCCACGTGATTTCCGGCTGTGGCCCACGTGATTTCCGGGTGGGGCCCACGTGATTTCCGGGTGGGGCCCACGTGATTTCCCCGTGGGGCCCACGTGATTTCCGGGTGGGGCCCACGTGATTTCCGGGTGGGGCCCACGTGATTTCCGGGTGGGGCCCACGTGATTTCCGGGTGGGGCCCACGTGATTTCCGGGTGGGGCCCACGTGATTTCCGGGTGGGGCCCACGTGTTTTCCGGGTGGGGCCCACGTGATTTCCGGGTGGGGCCCACGTGATTTCCGGGTGGCGCCCACGTGATTTCCGGGTGGGCCCCACGTGATTTCCAGGTGGGGCCCACGTGATTTCCGGGTGGGGCCCACGTGATTTCCGGGTGGGGCCCACGTGATTTCCGGGTGGGGCCCACGTGATTTCCGGGTGTGGCCCACGTGATTTCCGGGTGGGGCCCACGTGATTTCCCCGTGGGGCCCACGTGATTTCCGGCTGGCGCCCACGTGATTTCCGGCTGGGGCCCACGTGATTTCCGGGTGGGGCCCACGTGATTTCCCCGTGGGGCCCACGTGATTTCCGGGTGGGGCCCACGTGATTTCCCCGTGGGGCCCACGTGATTTCCGGGTGGGGCCCACGTGATTTCCGGGTGGGGCCCATGTGATTTCCGGGTGGGGCCCACGTGATTTCCGGGTGGGGCCCACGTGATTTCCGGGTGGGGCCCACGTGATTTCCGGGTGGGCCCCACCTGATTTCCGGGTGGGGCCCACGTGATTTCCGGGTGGCGCCCACGTGATTTCCGGGTGGGGCCCACGTGATTTCCCCGTGGGGCCCACGTGATTTCCCCGTGGGGACCACGTGATTTCCGGGTGGGGCCCACGTGATTTCCGGGTGGGGCCCACGTGATTTCCGGGTGGGGCCCACGTGATTTCCGGGTGGGGCCCACGTGATTTCCGGTTGGGGCCCACGTGATTTCCGGGTGGGCCCCACGTGATTTCCGTGTGGGGCCCACGTGATTTCTGGGTGGGGCCCACGTGATTTCCGGGTGGGGCCCACGTGATTTCCGGGTGGGACCCACGTGATTTCCGGGTGGGCCCCACGTGATTTCCGGGTGGGGCCCACGTGATTTCCGGGTGGGCCCCACGTGATTTCCGGGTGGGGCCCACGTGATTTCCGGGTGGGGCCCACGTGATTTCCGGGTGGGCCCCACGTGATTTCCGGGTGGGGCCCACGTGATTTCCGGGTGGGGCCCACGTGATTTCCCCGTGGGGCCCACGTGATTTCCGGGTGGGGCCCACGTGATTTCCGGGTGGGGCCCACGTGATTTCCGGGTGGGGCCCACGTGATTTCCGGCTGGGGCCCACGTGATTTCCGGGTGGGGCCCACGTGATTTCCGGGTGGGGCCCACGTGATTTCCGGGTGGGGCCCACGTGATTTCCGGGTGGGGCCCACGTGATTTCCGGGTGGGGCCCACGTGATTTCCGGGTGGGGCCCACGTGATTTCCCCGTGGGGCCCACGTGATTTCCGGCTGGGGCCCACGTGATTTCCGGCTGGGGCCCACGTGATTTCCGGGTGGGGCCCACGTGATTTCCCCGTGGGGCCCACGTGATTTCCGGGTGGGGCCCACGTGATTTCCCCGTGGGGCCCACGTGATTTCCGGGTGGGGCCCACGTGATTTCCGTGTGGGGCCCACGTGATTTCCGGGTGGGGCCCACGTGATTTCCGTGTGGGGCCCACGTGATTTCCGGGTGGGGCCCACGTGATTTCCGGGTGGGCCCCACGTGATTTCCGGGTGGGGCCCACGTGATTTCCGGGTGGGGCCCACGTGATTTCCGGGTGGGGCCCACGTGATTTCCGGGTGGGGCCCACGTGATTTCCGGGTGGGGCCCACGTGATTTCCGGGTGGGGCCCACGTGATTTCCGGGTGGGGCCCACGTGATTTCCGGGTGGGGCCCACGTGATTTCCGGGTTGGCCCCACGTGATTTCCGGGTGGGGCCCACGTGATTTCCGGGTGGGGCCCACGTGATTTCCGTGTGGGGCCCACGTGATTTCCGGGTGGGACCCACGTGATTTCCGGGTGGGCCCCACGTGATTTCCGGGTGGGGCCCACGTGATTTCCGGGTGGGGCCCACGTGATTTCCGGGTGGGGCCCACGTGATTTCCGGGTGGGGCCCACGTGATTTCCCCGTGGGGCCCACGTGATTTCCGGGTGGGTCCCACGGGATTTCCGGGTGGGGCCCACGTGATTTCCGGGTGGGGCCCACGTGATTTCCGGGTGGGGCCCACGTGATTTCCCCGTGGGGCCCACGTGATTTCCGGGTGGGGCCCACATGATTTCCCCGTGGGGGCCACCTGATTTCCGGGTGGGGCCCACGTGATTTCCGGGTGGGGCCCACGTGATTTCCGGGTGGGGCCCACGTGATTTCCAGGTGGGGCCCACGTGATTTCCGGGTGGGGCCCACGTGATTTCCGGGTGGGGCCCACGTGATTTCCGGGTGGGGCCCACGTGTTTTCCGGGTGGGGCCCACGTGATTTCCGGGTGGGGCCCACGTGATTTCCGGGTGGCGCCCACGTGATTTCCGGGTGGGCCCCACGTGATTTCCGGGTGGGGCCCACGTGATTTCCGGGTGGGGCCCACGTGATTTCCGGGTGGGGCCCACGTGATTTCCGGGTGGGGCCCACGTGATTTCCGGGTGGGGCCCACGTGATTTCCGGGTGGGGCCCACGTGATTTCCCCGTGGGGCCCACGTGATTTCCGGCTGGGGCCCACGTGATTTCCGGGTGGGGCCCACGTGATTTCCGGGTGGGGCCCACGTGATTTCCGCGTGGGGCCCACGTGATTTCCGGTTGGGGCCCACGTGATTTCCCCGTGGGGCCCACGTGATTTCCGGGTGGGGCCCACGTGATTTCCGGGTGGGCCCCAAGTGATTTCCGGGTGGGGCCCACGTGATTTCCGGGTGGGGCCCACGTGATTTCCGGGTGGGGCCCACGTGATTTCCGGGTGGGGCCCAGGTGATTTCCGGGTGGGGCCCACTTGATTTCCGGGTGGGCCCCACGTGATTTCCGTTTGGGGCCCACGTGATTTCCGGGTGGGCCCACGTGATTTCCGGGTGGGGCCCACGTGATTTCCGGGTGGGGCCCACGTGATTTCCGGGTGGGGCCCACGTGATTTCCGGGTGGGGCCCACGTGATTTCCGGGTGGGGCCCACGTGATTTCCGGGTGGGGCCCACGTGATTTCCGGGTGGGGCCCACGTGATTTCCGGGTGGGGCCCACGTGATTTCCGGGTGGGGCCCACGTGATTTCCGGGTGGGGCCCACGTGATTTCCGGGTGGGGCCCACGTGATTTCCCGGTGGGGCCCACGTGATTTCCGGGTGGGGCCCACGTGATTTCCGGGTGGGGCCCACGTGATTTCCCCGTAAGGCCCACGTGATTTCCCCGTGGGGCCGACGTGATTTCCGGGTGGGGCCCACGTGATTTCCGGGTGGGGCCCACGTGATTTCCGGGTGGGGCCCACGTGATTTCCGGTTGGGGCCCACGTGATTTCCGGCTGTGGCCCACGTGATTTCCGGGTGGGGTCCACGTGATTTCCGGGTGGGGCCCACGTGATTTCCCCGTGGGGCCCACGTGATTTCCGGGTGGGGCCCACGTGATTTCCGGGTGGGGCCCACGTGATTTCCGGGTGGGGCCCACGTGATTTCCGGGTGGGGCCCACGTGATTTCCCCGTGGGGCCCACGTGATTTCCGGGTGGGGCCCACGTGATTTCCGGGTGGGGCCCACGTGATTTCCGGGTGGGGCCCACGTGATTTCCGGGTGGGGCCCACGTGATTTCCGGTTGGGGCCCACGTGATTTCCGGCTGGGGCCCACGTGATTTCCGGGTGGGGCCCACGTGATTTCCGGGTGGGGCCCACGTGATTTCCGGGTGGGGCCCACGTGATTTCCGGGTGGGGCCCACGTGATTTCCGGGTGGGGCCCACGTGATTTCCGGGTGGGGCCCACGTGATTTCCGGGTGGGGCCCACGTGATTTCCGGGTGGGGCCCACGTGATTTCCGGGTGGGGCCCACGTGATTTCCGGGTGGGGCCCACGTGATTTCCGGGTGGGGCCCACGTGATTTCCGGGTGGGGCCCACGTGATTTCCGGGTGGGGCCCACGTGATTTCCGGGTGGGGCCCACGTGATTTCCCGGTGGGGCCCACGTGATTTCCCCGTGGGGCCCACGTGATTTCCGGGTGGGGCCCACGTGATTTCCGGGTGGGGCCCACGTGATTTCCCGGTGGGGCCCACGTGATTTCCGGGTGGGGCCCACGTGATTTCCGGGTGGGGCCCACGTGATTTCCGGGTGGGGCCCACGTGATTTCCGGGTGGGGCCCACGTGATTTCCCGGTGGGGCCCACGTGATTTCCCCGTGGGGCCCACGTGATTTCCGGGTGGGGCCCACGTGATTTCCGGGTGGGGCCCACGTGATTTCCCGGTGGGGCCCACGTGATTTCCGGGTGGGGCCCACGTGATTTCCGGGTGGGCCCCACGTGATTTCCGTGTGGGGCCCACGTGATTTCCGGGTGGGGCCCACGTGATTTCCGGGTGGGGCCCACGTGATTTCCGGGTGGGGCCCACGTGATTTCCGGCTGGGGCCCACGTGATTTCCGGGTGGTGCCCACGTGATTTCCCGGTGGGGCCCACGTGATTTCCCCGTGGGGCCCACGTGATTTCCGGGTGGGCCCCACGTGATTTCCGGGTGAGGCCCACGTGATTTCCCCGTGGGGCCCACGTGATTTCCCCATGGGGCCCACGTGATTTCCGGGTGGGGCCCACGTGATTTCCGGGTGGGGCCCACGTGATTTCCGGGTGGGGCCCACGTGATTTCCGGGTGGGGCCCACGTGATTTCCGGGTGGGGCCCACGTGATTTCCGGGTGGGGCCCACGTGATTTCCGGGTGGGGCCCACGTGATTTCCGGGTGGGGCCCACGTGATTTCCCCGTGGGGCCCACGTGATTTCCCCGTGGGGCCCACGTGATTTCCGGCTGGGGCCCACGTGATTTCCGGGTGGGGCCCACGTGATTTCCGGGTGGGGCCCACGTGATTTCCGGGTGGGGCCCACGTGATTTCCGGGTGGGGCCCACGTGATTTCCGGGTGGGGCCCACGTGATTTCCGGGTGGGGCCCACGTGATTTCCGGGTGGGGCCCACGTGATTTCCGGGTGGGGCCCACGTGATTTCCGGGTGGGGCCCACGTGATTTCCGGGTGGGGCCCACGTGATTTCCCGGTGGGGCCCACGTGATTTCCCCGTGGGGCCCACGTGATTTCCGGGTGGGGCCCACGTGATTTCCGGGTGGGGCCCACGTGATTTCCCGGTGGGGCCCACGTGATTTCCGGGTGGGGCCCACGTGATTTCCGGGTGGGGCCCACGTGATTTCCGGGTGGGGCCCACGTGATTTCCGGGTGGGGCCCACGTGATTTCCCGGTGGGGCCCACGTGATTTCCCCGTGGGGCCCACGTGATTTCCGGGTGGGGCCCACGTGATTTCCGGGTGGGGCCCACGTGATTTCCCGGTGGGGCCCACGTGATTTCCGGGTGGGGCCCACGTGATTTCCGGGTGGGCCCCACGTGATTTCCGTGTGGGGCCCACGTGATTTCCGGGTGGGGCCCACGTGATTTCCGGGTGGGGCCCACGTGATTTCCGGGTGGGGCCCACGTGATTTCCGGCTGGGGCCCACGTGATTTCCGGGTGGTGCCCACGTGATTTCCCGGTGGGGCCCACGTGATTTCCCCGTGGGGCCCACGTGATTTCCGGGTGGGCCCCACGTGATTTCCGGGTGAGGCCCACGTGATTTCCCCGTGGGGCCCACGTGATTTCCCCATGGGGCCCACGTGATTTCCGGGTGGGGCCCACGTGATTTCCGGGTGGGGCCCACGTGATTTCCGGGTGGGGCCCACGTGATTTCCGGGTGGGGCCCACGTGATTTCCGGGTGGGGCCCACGTGATTTCCGGGTGGGGCCCACGTGATTTCCGGGTGGGGCCCACGTGATTTCCGGGTGGGGCCCACGTGATTTCCCCGTGGGGCCCACGTGATTTCCCCGTGGGGCCCACGTGATTTCCGGCTGGGGCCCACGTGATTTCCGGGTGGGGCCCACGTGATTTCCGGGTGGGGCCCACGTGATTTCCGGGTGGGGCCCACGTGATTTCCGGGTGGGGCCCACGTGATTTCCGGGTGGGGCCCACGTGATTTCCGGGTGGGGCCCACGTGATTTCCGGGTGGGGCCCACGTGATTTCCGGGTGGGGCCCACGTGATTTCCCCGTGGGGCCCACGTGATTTCCGGCTGGGGCCCACGTGATTTCCGGGTGGGGCCCACGTGATTTCCGGGTGGGGCCCACGTGATTTCCGGGTGGGGCCCACGTGATTTCCGGGTGGGGCCCACGTGATTTCCGGGTGGGGCCCACGTGATTTCCGGGTGGGCCCCACGTGATTTACGTGTGGGGCCCACGTGATTTCCGGGTGGGGCCCACGTGATTTCCCCGTGGGGCCCACGTGATTTCCCCGTGGGGCCCACGTGATTTCCGGGTGGTCCCACGTGATTTCCGGGTGGGGCCCACGTGATTTCCGGGTGGGGCCCACGTGATTTCCGGGTGGGGCCCACGTGATTTCCCCGTGGGGCCCACGTGATTTCCGGGTGGGGCCCACGTGATTTCCCCGTGGGGCCCACGTGATTTCCGGGTGGGGCCCACGTGATTTCCCCGTGGGGCCCACGTGATTTCCGGGTGGGGCCCACGGGATTTCCCCGTGGGGCCCACGTGATTTCCGGGTGGGGCCCACGTGATTTCCCCGTGAGGCCCACGTGATTTCCCCGTGGGGCCCACGTGATTTCCGGGTGGGGCCCACGTGATTTCCGCGTGGGGCCCACGTGATTTCCGGGTGGGGCCCACGTGATTTCCGGGTGGGGCCCACGTGATTTCCGGCTGTGGCCCACGTGATTTCCGGGTGGGGCCCACGTGATTTCCGGGTGGGGCCCACGTGATTTCCCCGTGGGGCCCACGTGATTTCCGGGTGGTCCCACGGGATTTCCGGGTGGGGCCCACGTGATTTCCGGGTGGGGCCCACGTGATTTCCGGGTGGGGCCCACGTGATTTCCGGGTGGGGCCCACGTGATTTCCGGGTGGGGCCCCCGTGATTTCCGGGTGGGGCCCACGTGATTTCCGGGTGGGGCCCACGTGATTTCCGGGTGGGGCCCACGTGATTTCCGGGTGGGGCCCACGTGATTTCCCCGTGGGGCCCACGTGATTTCCGGGTGGGGCCCACGTGATTTCCGGGTGGGGCCCACGTGATTTCCGGGTGGGGCCCACGTGATTTCCGGGTGGGGCCCACGTGATTTCCGGGTGGGGCCCACGTGATTTCCGGGTGGGGCCCACGTGATTTCCGGGTGGGGCCCACGTGATTTCCGGGTGGGGCCCACATGATTTCCCCGTCTGGCCCACGTGATTTCCGGGTGGGGCCCACGTGATTTCCGGGTGGGGCCCACGTGATTTCCGGGTGGGGCCCACGTGATTTCCGGGTGGGGCCCACATGATTTCCCCGTGGGGCCCACGTGATTTCCGGGTGGGGCCCACGTGATTTCCGGGTGGGGCCCACGTGATTTCCGGGTGGGGCCCACGTGATTTCCGGGTGGGCGCCACGTGATTTCCGGGTGGGGCCCACGTGATTTCCGGGTGGGGCCCACGTGATTTCCGGGTGGGGCCCACGTGATTTCCGGGTGGGGCCCACGTGATTTCCCCGTGGGGCCCACGTGATTTCCGGGTGGGGCCCACGTGATTTCCGGGTGGGGCCCACGTGATTTCCGGGTGGGGCCCACGTGATTTCCGGGTGGGGCCCACGTGATTTCCGGGTGGGGCCCACGTGATTTCCGGGTGGGGCCCACGTGATTTCCGGGTGGGGCCCACGTGATTTCCGGGTGGGGCCCACGTGATTTCCGGGTGGGGCCCACGTGATTTCCCCGTGGGGCCCACGTGATTTCCGGGTGGGGCCCACGTGATTTCCGGGTGGGGCCCACGTGATTTCCGGGTGGGGCCCACGTGATTTCCCCGTGGGGCCCACGTGATTTCCCCGTGGGGCCCACGTGATTTCCGGGTGGGGCCCACGTGATTTCCGGGTGGGGCCCACGTGATTTCCGGGTGGGGCCCACGTGATTTCCGGCTGGGGCCCACGTGATTTCCGGGTGGGGCCCACGTGATTTCCGGGTGGGGCCCACGTGATTTCCGGGTGGGGCCCACGTGATTTCCGGGTGGGGCCCACGTGATTTCCGGGTGGGGCCCACGTGATTTCCGGGTGGGGCCCACGTGATTTCCCCGTGGGGCCCACGTGATTTCCGGCTGGGGCCCACGTGATTTCCGGCTGGGGCCCACGTGATTTCCGGGTGGGGCCCACGTGATTTCCCCGTGGGGCCCACGTGATTTCCGGGTGGGGCCCACGTGATTTCCCCGTGGGGCCCACGTGATTTCCGGGTGGGGCCCACGTGATTTCCGGGTGGGGCCCACGTGATTTCCGGGTGGGGCCCACGTGATTTCCGGGTGGGGCCCACGTGATTTCCCCGTGGGGCCCACGTGATTTCCGGGTGGGTCCCACGGGATTTCCGGGTGGGGCCCACGTGATTTCCGGGTGGGGCCCACGTGATTTCCGGGTGGGGCCCACGTGATTTCCCCGTGGGGCCCACGTGATTTCCGGGTGGGGCCCACGTGATTTCCCCGTGGGGGCCACGTGATTTCCGGGTGGGGCCCACGTGATTTCCGGGTGGGGCCCACGTGATTTCCGGGTGGGGCCCACGTGATTTCCGGGTGGGGCCCACGTGATTTCCGGGTGGGGCCCACGTGATTTCCGGGTGGGGCCCACGTGATTTCCGGGTGGGGCCCACGTGATTTCCGGGTGGGGCCCACGTGTTTTCCGGGTGGGGCCCACGTGATTTCCGGGTGGCGCCCACGTGATTTCCGGGTGGGCCCCACGTGATTTCCGGGTGGGGCCCACGTGATTTCCGGGTGGGGCCCACGTGATTTCCGGGTGGGGCCCACGTGATTTCCGGGTGGGGCCCACGTGATTTCCGGGTGGGGCCCACGTGATTTCCCCGTGGGGCCCACGTGATTTCCGGGTGGGGCCCACGTGTTTTCCGGGTGGGGCCCACGTGATTTCCGGGTGGGGCCAACGTGATTTCCCCGTGAGGCCCACGTGATTTCCCCGTGGGGCCCACGTGATTTCCGGGTGGGGCCCACGTGATTTCCGGGTGGGGCCCACGTGATTTCCGGGTGGGGCCCACGTGATTTCCGGGTGGGGCCCACGTGATTTCCGGGTGGGGCCCACGAGATTTCCTCGTGGGGCCCACGTGATTTCCGGGTGGGGCCCACGTGATTTCCGGGTGGGGCCCACGTGATTTCCGGGTGGGGCCCACGTGATTTCCGGGTGGGGCCCACGTGATATTCGGGTGGGGCCCACGTGATTTCCGGGTGGGGCCCACGTGATTTCCGGGTGGGGCCCACGTGATTTCCGGGTGGGGCCCACGTGATTTCCGGGTGGGGCCCACGTGATTTCGGGGTGGGCCCCACCTGATTTCCGGGTGGGGCCCACGTGATTTCCGGGTGGGGCCCACGTGATTTCTGGGTGGGGCCCACGTGATTTCCGGGTGGGGCCCACGTGATTTCCGGGTGGGGCCCACGTGATTTCCCCGTGGGGCCCACGTGATTTCCCCGTGGGGCCCACGTGATTTCCGGGTGGGGCCCACGTGATTTCCGGGTGGGGCCCACGTGATTTCCGGGTGGGGCCCACGTGATTTCCGGGTGGGGCCCACGTGATTTCCGGGTGGGGCCCACGTGATTTCCCCGTGGGGCCCACGTGATTTCCGGGTGCGGCCCACGTGATTTCCCCGTGGGGCCCACGTGATTTCCCCGTGGGGCCCACGTGATTTCCCCGTGGGGCCCACGTGATTTCCGGGTGGGGCCCACGTGATTTCCCCGTGAGGCCCACGTGATTTCCCCGTGGGGCCCACGTGATTTCCAGGTGGGGCCCACGTGATTTCCGGGTGGGGCCCACGTGATTTCCGGGTGGGGCCCACGTGATTTCCGGCTGTGGCCCACGTGATTTCCGGGTGGGGCCCACGTGATTTCCGGGTGGGGCCCACGTGATTTCCGGGTGGGGCCCACGTGATTTCCGGGTGGGGCCCACGTGATTTCCCCGTGGGGCCCAAGTGATTTCCGGGTGGGGCCCACGTGATTTCCGGGTGGGGCCCACGTGATTTCCGGGTGGGGCCCACGTGATTTCCGGGTGGGGCCCACGTGATTTCCGGGTGGGGCCCACGTGATTTCCGGGTGGGGCCCACGTGATTTCCGGCTGGGGCCCACGTGATTTCCGGGTGGGGCCCACGTGATTTCCGGGTGGGGCCCACGTGATTTCCCCGTGGAGCCCACGTGATTTCCGGGTGGGGCCCACGTGATTTCCGGCTGGGGCCCACGTGATTTCCGGGTGGGGCCCACGTGATTTCCGGGTGGGGCCCACGTGTTTTCCGGGTGGGGCCCACGTGATTTCCGGGTGGGGCCCACGTGATTTCCGGTTGGGGCCCACGTGATTTCCGGGTGGGGCCCACGTGATTTCCCCGTGGGGCCCACGTGATTTCCGGCTGGGGCCCACGTGATTTCCGGATGGGGCCCACGTGATTTCCGGGTGGGGCCCACGTGATTTCCCCGTGGGGCCCACGTGATTTCCGGCTGGTGCCCACGTGATTTCCGGGTGGGGCCCACGTGATTTCCGGGTGGGGCCCACGTGATTTCCCCGTGGGGCCCACGTGATTTCCCCGTGGGGCCCACGTGATTTCCGGCTGGGGCCCACGTGATTTCCGGCTGGGGCCCACGTGATTTCCGGGTGGGGCCCACGTGATTTCCGGGTGGGGCCCACGTGATTTCCGGGTGGGGCCCACGTGATTTCCGGGTGGGGCCCACGTGATTTCCGGGTGGGGCCCACGTGATTTCCGGGTGGGGCCCACGTGATTTCCGGGTGGGGCCCACGAGATTTCCGGGTGGGGCCCACGAGATTTCCCCATGGGGCCCACGTGATTTCCGGGTGGGGCCCACGTGATTTCCGGGTGGGGCCCACGTGATTTCCGGGTGGGCCCCACGTGATTTCCGGGTGGGGCCCACGTGATTTCCGGGTGGGGCCCACGTGATTTCCGGGTGGGGCCCACGTGATTTCCGGGTGGGGCCCACGTGATTTCCGGGTGGGGCCCACGTGATTTCCGGGTGGGGCCCACGTGATTTCCGGGTGGGGCCCACCTGATTTCCGGGTGGGGCCCACGTGATTTCCGGGTGGGGCCCAGGTGATTTCCGGGTGGGGCCCACTTGATTTCCGGGTGGGCCCCACGTGATTTCCGTTTGGGGCCCACGTGATTTCCGGGTGGGGCCCACGTGATTTCCGGGTGGGCCCCACGTGATTTCCGGGTGGGGCCCACGTGATTTCCGGGTGGGGCCCACGTGATTTCCGGGTGGGGCCCACGTGATTTCCGGGTGGGGCCCACGTGATTTCCGGGTGGGGCCCACGTGATTTCCCCGTGGGGCCCACGTGATTTCCGGGTGGGGCCCACGTGATTTCCGGGTGGGGCCCACGTGATTTCCGGGTGGGGCCCACGTGATTTCCGGGTGGGGCCCACGTGATTTCCCCGTGGGGCCCACGTGATTTCCGGGTGGGGCCCACGTGATTTCCGGGTGGGGCCCACGTGATTTCCGGGTGGGGCCCACGTGATTTCCCCGTGGGGCCCACGTGATTTCCCCGTGGGGCCCACGTGATTTCCGGGTGGGGCCCACGTGATTTCCGGGTGGGGCCCACGTGATTTCCGGGTGGGGCCCACGTGATTTCCGGGTGGGGCCCACGTGATTTCCGGGTGGGGCCCACGTGATTTCCGGGTGGGGCCCACGTGATTTCCGGGTGGGGCCCACGTGATTTCCGGGTGGGGCCCACGTGATTTCCCCGTGGGGCCCACGTGATTTCCGGGTGGGGCCCACGTGATTTCCGGCTGGGGCCCACGTGATTTCCGGGTGGGGCCCACGTGATTTCCCCGTGGGGCCCACGTGATTTCCGGGTGGGGCCCACGTGATTTCCCCGTGGGGCCCACGTGATTTCCGGGTGGGGCCCACGTGATTTCCGGGTGGGGCCCACGTGATTTCCGGGTGGGGCCCACGTGATTTCCGGGTGGGGCCCACGTGATTTCCCCGTGGGGCCCACGTGATTTCCGGGTGGGTCCCACGGGATTTCCGGGTGGGGCCCACGTGATTTCCGGGTGGGGCCCACGTGATTTCCGGGTGGGGCCCACGTGATTTCCCCGTGGGGCCCACGTGATTTCCGGGTGGGGCCCACATGATTTCCCCGTGGGGGCCACGTGATTTCCGGGTGGGGCCCACGTGATTTCCGGGTGGGGCCCACGTGATTTCCGGGTGGGGCCCACGTGATTTCCGGGTGGGGCCCACGTGATTTCCGGGTGGGGCCCACGTGATTTCCGGGTGGGGCCCACGTGATTTCCGGGTGGGGCCCACGTGTTTTCCGGGTGGGGCCCACGTGATTTCCGGGTGGCGCCCACGTGATTTCCGGGTGGGCCCCACGTGATTTCCGGGTGGGGCCCACGTGATTTCCGGGTGGGGCCCACGTGATTTCCGGGTGGGGCCCACGTGATTTCCGGGTGGGGCCCACGTGATTTCCGGGTGGGGCCCACGTGATTTCCGGGTGGGGCCCACGTGATTTCCCCGTGGGGCCCACGTGATTTCCGGGTGGGGCCCACGTGATTTCCGGGTGGGGCCCACGTGATTTCCGGGTGGGGCCCACGTGATTTCCGGGTGGGGCCCACGTGATTTCCGGGTGGGGCCCACGTGATTTCCGGCTGGGGCCCACGTGATTTCCGGCTGGGGCCCACGTGATTTCCGGGTGGGGCCCACATGATTTCCGGGTGAGGCCCACGTGATTTCCGGGTGGGGCCCACGAGATTTCCTCGTGGGGCCCACGTGATTTCCGGGTGGGGCCCACGTGATTTCCGGGTGGGGCCCACGTGATTTCCGGGTGGGGCCCACGTGATTTCCGGGTGGAGCCCACGTGATATTCGGGTGGGGCCCACGTGATTTCCGGGTGGGGCCCACGTGATTTCCGGGTGGGGCCCACGTGATTTCCGGGTGGGGCCCACGTGATTTCCGGGTGGGGCCCACGTGATTTCGGGGTGGGCCCCACGTGATTTCCGGGTGGGGCCCACGTGATTTCCGGGTGGGGCCCACGTGATTTCTGGGTGGGGCCCACGTGATTTCCGGGTGGGGCCCACGTGATTTCCGGGTGGGGCCCACGTGATTTCCCCGTGGGGCCCACGTGATTTCCCCGTGGGGCCCACGTGATTTCCGGGTGGGGCCCACGTGATTTCCCCGTGGGGCCCACGTGATTTCCGGCTGGTGCCCACGTGATTTCCGGGTGGGGCCCACGTGATTTCCGGGTGGGGCCCACGTGATTTCCCCGTGGGGCCCACGTGATTTCCCCGTGGGGCCCACGTGATTTCCGGCTGGGGCCCACGTGATTTCCGGCTGGGGCCCACGTGATTTCCGGGTGGGGCCCACGTGATTTCCGGGTGGGGCCCACGTGATTTCCGGGTGGGGCCCACGTGATTTCCCCGTGGGGCCCACGTGATTTCCCCGTGGGGCCCACGTGATTTCCGGCTGGGGCCCACGTGATTTCCGGGTGGGGCCCACGTGATTTCCGGGTGGGGCCCACGTGATTTCCGGGTGGGCCCCACGTGATTTCCGGGTGGGGCCCACGTGATTTCCGGGTGGGGCCCACGTGATTTCCGGGTGGGGCCCACGTGATTTCCCCGTGGGGCCCACGTGATTTCCGGGTGGGGCCCACGTGATTTCCGGCTGGGGCCCACGTGATTTCCGGGTGGAGCCCACGTGATATTCGGGTGGGGCCCACGTGATTTCCGGGTGGGGCCCACGTGATTTCCGGGTGGGGCCCACGTGATTTCCGGGTGGGGCCCACGTGATTTCCGGGTGGGGCCCACGTGATTTCGGGGTGGGCCCCACGTGATTTCCGGGTGGGGCCCACGTGATTTCCGGGTGGGGCCCACGTGATTTCTGGGTGGGGCCCACGTGATTTCCGGGTGGGGCCCACGTGATTTCCGGGTGGGGCCCACGTGATTTCCCCGTGGGGCCCACGTGATTTCCCCGTGGGGCCCACGTGATTTCCGGGTGGGGCCCACGTGATTTCCGGGTGGGGCCCACGTGATTTCCGGGTGGGGCCCACGTGATTTCCGGGTGGGGCCCACGTGATTTCCGGGTGGGGCCCACGTGATTTCCCCGTGGGGCCCACGTGATTTCCGGGTGCGGCCCACGTGATTTCCGGGTGGGGCCCACGTGATTTCCCCGTGGGGCCCACGTGATTTCCCCGTGGGGCCCACGTGATTTCCGGGTGGGGCCCACGTGATTTCCCCGTGAGGCCCACGTGATTTCCCCGTGGGGCCCACGTGATTTCCAGGTGGGGCCCACGTGATTTCCGGGTGGGGCCCACGTGATTTCCGGGTGGGGCCCACGTGATTTCCGGGTGGGGCCCACGTGATTTCCGGGTGGGGCCCACGTGATTTCCGGGTGGGGCCCACGTGATTTCCCCGTGGGGCCCACGTGATTTCCGGGTGGGGCCCACATGATTTCCCCGTGGGGGCCACGTGATTTCCGTGTGGGGCCCACGTGATTTCCGGGTGGGGCCCACGTGATTTCCGGGTGGGGCCCACGTGATTTCCGGGTGGGGCCCACGTGATTTCCGGGTGGGGCCCACGTGATTTCCGGGTGGGGCCCACGTGATTTCCGGGTGGGGCCCACGTGATTTCCGGGTGGGGCCCACGTGATTTCCGGGTGGGGCCCACGTGATTTCCGGGTGGGGCCCACGTGATTTCCGGGTGGGGCCCACGTGATTTCCGGGTGGGGCCCACGTGATTTCCCCGTGGGGCCCACGTGATTTCCGGGTGGGGCCCACGTGATTTCCGGGTGGGGCCCACGTGATTTCCGGGTGGGGCCCACATGATTTCCCCGTGGGGGCCACGTGATTTCCGTGTGGGGCCCACGTGATTTCCGGGTGGGGCCCACGTGATTCCCGGGTGGGGCCCACGTGATTTCCGGGTGGGGCCCACGTGATTTCCCCGTGGGGCCCACGTGATTTCCGGGTGGGGCCCACATGATTTCCCCGTGGGGGCCACGTGATTTCCGTGTGGGGCCCACGTGATTTCCGGGTGGGGCCCACGTGATTTCCGGGTGGGGCCCACGTGATTTCCGGGTGGGGCCCACGTGATTTCCGGGTGGGGCCCACGTGATTTCCGGGTGGGGCCCACGTGATTTCCGGGTGGGGCCCACGTGATTTCCGGGTGGGGCCCACGTGTTTTCCGGGTGGGGCCCACGTGATTTCCGGGTGGCGCCCACGTGATTTCCGGGTGGGGCCCACGTGATTTCCGGGTGGGGCCCACGTGATTTCCGGGTGGGGCCCACGTGATTTCCGGGTGGGGCCCACGTGATTTCCGGGTGGGGCCCACGTGATTTCCGGGTGGGGCCCACGTGATTTCCCCGTGGGGCCCACGTGATTTCCGGGTGGGGCCCACGTGATTTCCGGGTGGGGCCCACGTGATTTCCGGGTGGGGCCCACGTGATTTCCGGGTGGGGCCCACGTGATTTCCGGCTGGGGCCCACGTGATTTCCGGGTGGGGCCCACGTGATTTCCGGGTGGGGCCCACGTGATTTCCGGGTGGGGCCCACGTGATTTCCGGGTTGGGCCCACGAGATTTCCTCGTGGGGCCCACGTGATTTCCGGGTGGGGCCCACGTGATTTCCGGGTGGGGCCCAAGTGATTTCCGGGTGGGGCCCACGTGATTTCCGGGTGGGGCCCACGTGATATTTGGGTGGGGCCCACGTGATTTCCGGGTGGGGCCCACGTGATTTCCGGGTGGGGCCCACGTGATTTCCGGGTGGGGCCCACGTGATTTCCGGGTGGGGCCCACGTGATTTCCGGGTGGGGCCCACGTGATTTCTGGGTGGGGCCCACGTGATTTCCGGGTGGGGCCCACGTGATTTCCGGGTGGGGCCCACGTGATTTCCCCGTGGGGCCCACGTGATTTCCCCGTGGGGCCCACGTGATTTCCGGGTGGGGCCCACGTGATTTCCGGGTGGGGCCCACGTGATTTCCGGGTGGGGCCCACGTGATTTCCGGGTGGGGCCCACGTGATTTCCGGGTGGGGCCCACGTGATTTCCCCGTGGGGCCCACGTGATTTCCGGGTGCGGCCCACGTGATTTCCCCGTGGGGCCCACGTGATTTCCCCGTGGGGCCCACGTGATTTCCCCGTGGGGCCCACGTGATTTCCGGGTGGGGCCCACGTGATTTCCCCGTGAGGCCCACGTGATTTCCCCGTGGGGCCCACGTGATTTCCAGGTGGGGCCCACGTGATTTCCGGGTGGGGCCCACGTGATTTCCGGCTGTGGCCCACGTGATTTCCGGGTGGGGCCCACGTGATTTCCGGGTGGGGCCCACGTGATTTCCCCGTGGGGCCCACGTGATTTCCGGGTGGGGCCCACGTGATTTCCGGGTGGGGCCCACGTGATTTCCGGGTGGGGCCCACGTGATTTCCGGGTGGGGCCCACGTGATTTCCGGGTGGGGCCCACGTGATTTCCGGGTGGGGCCCACGTGATTTCCGGGTGGGGCCCACGTGATTTCCGGGTGGGGCCCACGTGATTTCCGGGTGGGGCCCACGTGTTTTCCGGGTGGGGCCCACGTGATTTCCGGGTGGGGCCCACGTGATTTCCGGGTGGCGCCCACGTGATTTCCGGGTGGGCCCCACGTGATTTCCAGGTGGGGCCCACGTGATTTCCGGGTGGGGCCCACGTGATTTCCGGGTGGGGCCCACGTGATTTCCGGGTGGGGCCCACGTGATTTCCGGGTGGGGCCCACGTGATTTCCGGGTGGGGCCCACGTGATTTCCCCGTGGGGCCCACGTGATTTCCGGCTGGGGCCCACGTGATTTCCGGCTGGGGCCCACGTGATTTCCGGGTGGGGCCCACGTGATTTCCCCGTGGGGCCCACGTGATTTCCGGGTGGGGCCCACGTGATTTCCCCGTGGGGCCCACGTGATTTCCGGGTGGGGCCCACGTGATTTCCGGGTGGGGCCCACGTGATTTCCGGGTGGGGCCCACGTGATTTCCGGGTGGGGCCCACGTGATTTCCGGGTGGGGCCCACGTGATTTCCGGGTGGGCCCCACCTGATTTCCGGGTTGGGCCCACGTGATTTCCGGGTGGCGCCCACGTGATTTCCGGGTGGGGCCCACGTGATTTCCCCGTGGGGCCCACGTGATTTCCCCGTGGGGACCACGTGATTTCCGGGTGGGGCCCACGTGATTTCCGGGTGGGGCCCACGTGATTTCCGGGTGGGGCCCACGTGATTTCCGGGTGGGGCCCACGTGATTTCCGGTTGGGGCCCACGTGATTTCCGGGTGGGCCCCACGTGATTTCCGTGTGGGGCCCACGTGATTTCCGGGTGGGGCCCACGTGATTTCCGGGTGGGGCCCACGTGATTTCCGGGTGGGACCCACGTGATTTCCGGGTGGGCCCCACGTGATTTCCGGGTGGGGCCCACGTGATTTCCGGGTGGGCCCCACGTGATTTCCGGGTGGGGCCCACGTGATTTCCGGGTGGGGCCCACGTGATTTCCGGGTGGGCCCCACGTGATTTCCGGGTGGGGCCCACGTGATTTCCGGGTGGGGCCCACGTGATTTCCCCGTGGGGCCCACGTGATTTCCGGGTGGGGCCCACGTGATTTCCGGGTGGGGCCCACGTGATTTCCGGGTGGGGCCCACGTGATTTCCGGCTGGGGCCCACGTGATTTCCGGGTGGGGCCCACGTGATTTCCGGGTGGGGCCCACGTGATTTCCGGGTGGGGCCCACGTGATTTCCGGGTGGGGCCCACGTGATTTCCGGGTGGGGCCCACGTGATTTCCGGGTGGGGCCCACGTGATTTCCCCGTGGGGCCCACGTGATTTCCGGCTGGGGCCCACGTGATTTCCGGCTGGGGCCCACGTGATTTCCGGGTGGGGCCCACGTGATTTCCCCGTGGGGCCCACGTGATTTCCGGGTGGGGCCCACGTGATTTCCCCGTGGGGCCCACGTGATTTCCGGGTGGGGCCCACGTGATTTCCGTGTGGGGCCCACGTGATTTCCGGGTGGGGCCCACGTGATTTCCGTGTGGGGCCCACGTGATTTCCGGGTGGGGCCCACGTGATTTCCGGGTGGGCCCCACGTGATTTCCGGGTGGGGCCCACGTGATTTCCGGGTGGGGCCCACGTGATTTCCGGGTGGGGCCCACGTGATTTCCGGGTGGGGCCCACGTGATTTCCGGGTGGGGCCCACGTGATTTCCGGGTGGGGCCCACGTGATTTCCGGGTGGGGCCCACGTGATTTCCGGGTGGGGCCCACGTGATTTCCGGGTGGGGCCCACGTGATTTCCGGGTGGGGCCCACGTGATTTCCGGGTTGGCCCCACGTGATTTCCGGGTGGGGCCCACGTGATTTCCGGGTGGGGCCCACGTGATTTCCGTGTGGGGCCCACGTGATTTCCGGGTGGGACCCACGTGATTTCCGGGTGGGCCCACGTGATTTCCGGGTGGGGCCCACGTGATTTCCGGGTGGGGCCCACGTGATTTCCGGGTGGGGCCCACGTGATTTCCGGGTGGGGCCCACGTGATTTCCGGGTGGGGCCCACGTGATTTCCGGGTGGGGCCCACGTGATTTCCGGGTGGGGCCCACGTGTTTTCCGGGTGGGGCCCACGTGATTTCCGGGTGGGGCCCACGTGATTTCCGGGTGGCGCCCACGTGATTTCCGGGTGGGCCCCACGTGATTTCCGGGTGGGGCCCACGTGATTTCCGGGTGGGGCCCACGTGATTTCCGGGTGGGGCCCACGTGATTTCCGGGTGGGGCCCACGTGATTTCCGGGTGGGGCCCACGTGATTTCCGGGTGGGGCCCACGTGATTTCCCCGTGGGGCCCACGTGATTTCCGGCTGGGGCCCACGTGATTTCCGGGTGGGGCCCACGTGATTTCCGGGTGGGGCCCACGTGATTTCCGCGTGGGGCCCACGTGATTTCCGGTTGGGGCCCACGTGATTTCCCCGTGGGGCCCACGTGATTTCCGGGTGGGGCCCACGTGATTTCCGGGTGGGGCCCACGTGATTTCCGGGTGGGGCCCACGTGATTTCCGGGTGGGCCCCACGTGATTTCCGGGTGGGGCCCACGTGATTTCCGGGTGGGGCCCACGTGATTTCCGGGTGGGGCCCACGTGATTTCCGGGTGGGGCCCACGTGATTTCCGGGTGGGGCCCACGTGATTTCCGGGTGGGGCCCACGTGATTTCCGGGTGGGGCCCACGTGATTTCCGGGTGGGGCCCACGTGATTTCCCCGTGGGGCCCACGTGATTTCCGGCTGGGGCCCACGTGATTTCCGGGTGGGGCCCACGTGATTTCCGGGTGGGGCCCACGTGATTTCCGCGTGGGGCCCACGTGATTTCCGGTTGGGGCCCACGTGATTTCCCCGTGGGGCCCACGTGATTTCCGGGTGGGGCCCACGTGATTTCCGGGTGGGGCCCACGTGATTTCCGGGTGGGGCCCACGTGATTTCCGGGTGGGCCCCACGTGATTTCCGGGTGGGGCCCACGTGATTTCCGGGTGGGGCCCACGTGATTTCCGGGTGGGGCCCACGTGATTTCCGGGTGGGGCCCACGTGATTTCCGGGTGGGGCCCACGTGATTTCCGGGTGGGGCCCACGTGATTTCCCCGTGGGGCCCACGTGATTTCCCCGTGGGGCCCACGTGATTTCCGGGTGGGGCCCACGTGATTTCCGGGTGGGGCCCACGTGATTTCCGGGTGGGGCCCACGTGATTTCCGGCTGTGGCCCACGTGATTTCCGGGTGGGGCCCACGTGATTTCCGGGTGGGGCCCACGTGATTTCCCCGTGGGGCCCACGTGATTTCCGGGTGGGGCCCACATGATTTCCCCGTGGGGCCCACGTGATTTCCGGGTGGGGCCCACGTGATTTCCGGGTGGGGCCCACGTGATTTCCGGGTGGGGCCCACGTGATTTCCGGGTGGGGCCCACGTGATTTCCGGGTGGGGCCCACGTGATTTCCGGGTGGGGCCCACGTGATTTCCGGGTGGGGCCCACGTGATTTCCGGGTGGGGCCCACGTGATTTCCGGGTGGGGCCCACGTGATTTCCCCGTGGGGCCCACGTGATTTCCGGCTGGGGCCCACGTGATTTCCGGGTGGGGCCCACGTGATTTCCGGGTGGGGCCCACGTGATTTCCGCGTGGGGCCTACGTGATTTCCGGTTGGGGCCCACGTGATTTCCCCGTGGGGCCCACGTGATTTCCGGGTGGGGCCCACGTGATTTCCGGGTGGGGCCCACGTGATTTCCGGGTGGGGCCCACGTGATTTCCGCGTGGGGCCCACGTGATTTCCGGGTGGGGCCCACGTGATTTCCCCGTGGGGCCCACGTGATTTCCGGCTGGGGCCCACGTGATTTCCGGGTGGGGCCCACGTGATTTCCGGGTGGGGCCCACGTGATTTCCCCGTGGGGCCCACGTGATTTCCGGGTGGGGCCCACGTGATTTCCGGGTGGGGCCCACGTGATTTCCGGGTGGGGCCCACGTGATTTCCGGCTGGGGCCCACGTGATTTCCGGGTGGGGCCCACGTGATTTCCGGGTGGGGCCCACGTGATTTCCGGGTGGGGCCCACGTGATTTCCGGCTGGGGCCCACGTGATTTCCGGCTGGGGCCCACGTGATTTCCGGGTGGGGCCCACGTGATTTCCCCGTGGGGCCCACGTGATTTCCGGCTGGGGCCCACGTGATTTCCGGCTGGGGCCCACGTGATTTCCGGGTGGGGCCCACGTGATTTCCCCGTGGGGCCCACGTGATTTCCGGGTGGGGCCCACGTGATTTCCCCGTGGGGCCCACGTGATTTCCGGGTGGGGCCCACGTGATTTCCGTGTGGGGCCCACGTGATTTCCGTGTGGGGCCCACGTGATTTCCGGGTGGGGCCCACGTGATTTCCGGGTGGGCCCCACGTGATTTCCGGGTGGGGCCCACGTGATTTCCGGGTGGGGCCCACGTGATTTCCGGGTGGGGCCCACGTGATTTCCGGGTGGGGCCCACGTGATTTCCGGGTGGGGCCCACGTGATTTCCGGGTGGGGCCCACGTGATTTCCGGGTGGGGCCCACGTGATTTCCGGGTTGGCCCCACGTGATTTCCGGGTGGGGCCCACGTGATTTCCGGGTGGGGCCCACGTGATTTCCGTGTGGGGCCCACGTGATTATCGGGTGGGACCCACGTGATTTCCGGGTGTGCCCCACGTGATTTCCGGGTGGGGCCCACGTGATTTCCGGGTGGGCCCCACGTGATTTCCGGGTGGGGCCCACGTGATTTCCGGGTGGGGCCCACGTGATTTCCGGGTGGGGCCCACGTGATTTCCGGGTGGGGCCCACGAGATTTCCTGGTGGGGCCCACGTGATTTCCGGGTGGGCCCCACGTGATATCCGGGTGGGGCCCACGTGATTTCCGGGTGGGGCCCACGTGATTTCCGGGTGGGGCCCACGTGATTTCCGGGTGGGCCCCACGTGATTTCCTGGTGGGGCCCACGTGATTTCCGGGTGGGGCCCACGTGATTTCCGGGTGGGGCCCACGTGATTTCCGGGTGGGGCCCACGTGATTTCCGGGTGGGGCCCACGTGATTTCCCCGTGGGGCCCACGTGATTTCCGGGTGGGGCCCACGTGATTTCCCCGTGGGGCCCACGTGATTTCCGGGTGGGGCCCACGTGATTTCCGGGTGGGGCCCACGTGATTTCCGGGTGGGGCCCACGTGATTTCCGGGTGGGGCCCACGTGATTTCCGGGTGGGGCCCACGTGATTTCCGGGTGGGGCCCAGGTGATTTCCCCGTGGGGCCCACGTGATTTCCGGGTGGGGCCCACGTGATTTCCGGGTGGGGCCCACGTGATTTCCGGGTGGGGCCCACGTAATTTCCCCGTGGGCCCCACGGGATTTCCGGGTGGGGCCCACGTGATTTCCGGGTGGGGCCCACGTGATTTCCGGGTGGGGCCCACGTGATTTCCGGGTGGGGCCCACGTGATTTCCGGGTGGGGCCCACGTGATTTCCGGGTGGGCCCCACCTGATTTCCGGGTGGGGCCCACGTGATTTCCGGGTGGGACCCACGTGATTTCCGGGTGGGCCCCACGTGATTTCCGGGTTGGGCCCACGTGATTTCCGGGTGGGGCCCACGTGATTTCCGGGTGGGCCCCACGTGATTTCCGGGTGGGGCCCACGTGATTTCCGGGTGGGGCCCACGTGATTTCCCCGTGGGGCCCACGTGATTTCCGGGTGGGGCCCACGTGATTTCCGGGTGGGGCCCACGTGATTTCCGGCTGGGGCCCACGTGATTTCCGGGTGGGGCCCACGTGATTTCCGGGTGGGGCCCACGTGATTTCCGGGTGGGGCCCACGTGATTTCCGGGTGGGGCCCACGTGATTTCCGGGTGGGGCCCACGTGATTTCCCCGTGGGGCCCACGTGATTTCCGGCTGGGGCCCACGTGATTTCCGGCTGGGGCCCACGTGATTTCCGGGTGGGGCCCACGTGATTTCCCCGTGGGGCCCACGTGATTTCCGGGTGGGGCCCACGTGATTTCCCCGTGGGGCCCACGTGATTTCCGGGTGGGGCCCACGTGATTTCCGTGTGGGGCCCACGTGATTTCCGGGTGGGACCCACGTGATTTCCGTGTGGGGCCCACGTGATTTCCGGGTGGGGCCCACGTGATTTCCGGGTGGGCCCCACGTGATTTCCGGGTGGGGCCCACGTGATTTCCGGGTGGGGCCCACGTGATTTCCGGGTGGGGCCCACGTGATTTCCGGGTGGGGCCCACGTGATTTCCGGGTGGGGCCCACGTGATTTCCGGGTGGGGCCCACGTGATTTCCGGGTGGGGCCCACGTGATTTCCGGGTGGGGCCCACGTGATTTCCGGGTGGGGCCCACGTGATTTCCGGGTGGGGCCCACGTGATTTCCCCGTGGGGCCCACGTGATTTCCCCGTGGGGCCCACGTGATTTCCGGGTGGGGCCCACGTGATTTCCGGGTGGGGCCCACGTGATTTCCGGGTGGGGCCCACGTGATTTCCCCGTGGGGCCCACGTGATTTCCGGGTGGGGCCCACGTGATTTCCCCGTGGGGCCCACGTGATTTCCCCGTGGGGCCCACGTGATTTCCGGGTGGGGCCCACGTGATTTCCGGGTGGGGCCCACGTGATTTCCGGGTGGGGCCCACGTGATTTCCGGGTGGGGCCCACGTGATTTCCGGGTGGGGCCCACGTGATTTCCCCGTGGGGCCCACGTGATTTCCGGGTGGGGCCCACGTGATTTCCGGGTGGGGCCCACGTGATTTCCGGGTGGGGCCCACGTAATTTCCCCGTGGGGCCCACGGGATTTCCGGGTGGGGCCCACGTGATTTCCGGGTGGGGCCCACGTGATTTCCGGGTGGGGCCCACGTGATTTCCGGGTGGGGCCCACGTGATTTCCGGGTGGGGCCCACGTGATTTCCGGGTGGGGCCCACGTGATTTCCGGGTGGGGCCCACGTGATTCCCGGGTGGGGCCCACGTGATTTCCGGGTTGGCCCCACGTGATTTCCGGGTGGGGCCCACGTGATTTCCGGGTGGGGCCCACGTGATTTCCGTGTGGGGCCCAGGTGATTTCCGGGTGGGACCCACGTGATTTCCGGGTGGGCCCCACGTGATTTCCGGGTGGGGCCCACGTGATTTCCGGGTGGGCCCCACGTGATTTCCGGGTGGGGCCCACGTGATTTCCGGGTGGGGCCCACGTGATTTCCGGGTGGGGCCCACGTGATTTCCGGGTGGGGCCCACGTGATTTCCGGGTGGGGCCCACGTGATTTCCGGGTGGGGCCCACGTGATTTCCGGGTGGGCCCCACGTGATTTCCGGGTGGGGCCCACGTGATTTCCGGGTGGGGCCCACGTGATTTCCGGGTGGGGCCCACGTGATTTCCGGGTGGGCCCCACGTGATTTCCTGGTGGGGCCCACGTGATTTCCGGGTGGGGCCCACGTGATTTCCGGGTGGGGCCCACGTGATTTCCGGGTGGGGCCCACGTGATTTCCGGGTGGGGCCCACGTGATTTCCGGGTGGGGCCCACGTGATTTCCCCGTGGGGCCCACGTGATTTCCGGGTGGGGCCCACGTGATTTCCCCGTGGGGCCCACGTGATTTCCCCGTGGGGCCCACGTGATTTCCGGGTGGGGCCCACGTGATTTCCGGGTGGGGCCCACGTGATTTCCGGGTGGGGCCCACGTGATTTCCGGGTGGGGCCCACGTGATTTCCGGGTGGGGCCCAGGTGATTTCCCCGTGGGGCCCACGTGATTTCCGGGTGGGGCCCACGTGATTTCCGGGTGGGGCCCACGTGATTTCCGGGTGGGGCCCACGTGATTTCCGGCTGTGGCCCACGTGATTTCCGGGTGGGGCCCACGTGATTTCCGGGTGGGGCCCACGTGATTTCCCCGTGGGGCCCACGTGATTTCCGGGTGGGGCCCACATGATTTCCCCGTGGGGCCCACGTGATTTCCGGGTGGGGCCCACGTGATTTCCGGGTGGGGCCCACGTGATTTCCGGGTGGGGCCCACGTGATTTCCGGGTGGGGCCCACGTGATTTCCGGGTGGGGCCCACGTGATTTCCGGGTGGGGCCCACGTGATTTCCGGGTGGGGCCCACGTGATTTCCGGGTGGGGCCCACGTGATTTCCGGGTGGGGCCCACGTGATTTCCCCGTGGGGCCCACGTGATTTCCGGCTGGGGCCCACGTGATTTCCGGGTGGGGCCCACGTGATTTCCGGGTGGGGCCCACGTGATTTCCGCGTGGGGCCTACGTGATTTCCGGTTGGGGCCCACGTGATTTCCCCGTGGGGCCCACGTGATTTCCGGGTGGGGCCCACGTGATTTCCGGGTGGGGCCCACGTGATTTCCGGGTGGGGCCCACGTGATTTCCGCGTGGGGCCCACGTGATTTCCGGGTGGGGCCCACGTGATTTCCCCGTGGGGCCCACGTGATTTCCGGCTGGGGCCCACGTGATTTCCGGGTGGGGCCCACGTGATTTCCGGGTGGGGCCCACGTGATTTCCCCGTGGGGCCCACGTGATTTCCGGGTGGGGCCCACGTGATTTCCGGGTGGGGCCCACGTGATTTCCGGGTGGGGCCCACGTGATTTCCGGCTGGGGCCCACGTGATTTCCGGGTGGGGCCCACGTGATTTCCGGGTGGGGCCCACGTGATTTCCGGGTGGGGCCCACGTGATTTCCGGCTGGGGCCCACGTGATTTCCGGCTGGGGCCCACGTGATTTCCGGGTGGGGCCCACGTGATTTCCCCGTGGGGCCCACGTGATTTCCGGCTGGGGCCCACGTGATTTCCGGCTGGGGCCCACGTGATTTCCGGGTGGGGCCCACGTGATTTCCCCGTGGGGCCCACGTGATTTCCGGGTGGGGCCCACGTGATTTCCCCGTGGGGCCCACGTGATTTCCGGGTGGGGCCCACGTGATTTCCGTGTGGGGCCCACGTGATTTCCGTGTGGGGCCCACGTGATTTCCGGGTGGGGCCCACGTGATTTCCGGGTGGGCCCCACGTGATTTCCGGGTGGGGCCCACGTGATTTCCGGGTGGGGCCCACGTGATTTCCGGGTGGGGCCCACGTGATTTCCGGGTGGGGCCCACGTGATTTCCGGGTGGGGCCCACGTGATTTCCGGGTGGGGCCCACGTGATTTCCGGGTGGGGCCCACGTGATTTCCGGGTTGGCCCCACGTGATTTCCGGGTGGGGCCCACGTGATTTCCGGGTGGGGCCCACGTGATTTCCGTGTGGGGCCCACGTGATTTCCGGGTGGGACCCACGTGATTTCCGGGTGTGCCCCACGTGATTTCCGGGTGGGGCCCTCGTGATTTCCGGGTGGGCCCCACGTGATTTCCGGGTGGGGCCCACGTGATTTCCGGGTGGGGCCCACGTGATTTCCGGGTGGGGCCCACGTGATTTCCGGGTGGGGCCCACGAGATTTCCTGGTGGGGCCCACGTGATTTCCGGGTGGGCCCCACGTGATATCCGGGTGGGGCCCACGTGATTTCCGGGTGGGGCCCACGTGATTTCCGGGTGGGGCCCACGTGATTTCCGGGTGGGCCCCACGTGATTTCCTGGTGGGGCCCACGTGATTTCCGGGTGGGGCCCACGTGATTTCCGGGTGGGGCCCACGTGATTTCCGGGTGGGGCCCACGTGATTTCCGGGTGGGGCCCACGTGATTTCCCCGTGGGGCCCACGTGATTTCCGGGTGGGGCCCACGTGATTTCCCCGTGGGGCCCACGTGATTTCCGGGTGGGGCCCACGTGATTTCCGGGTGGGGCCCACGTGATTTCCGGGTGGGGCCCACGTGATTTCCGGGTGGGGCCCACGTGATTTCCGGGTGGGGCCCACGTGATTTCCGGGTGGGGCCCAGGTGATTTCCCCGTGGGGCCCACGTGATTTCCGGGTGGGGCCCACGTGATTTCCGGGTGGGGCCCACGTGATTTCCGGGTGGGGCCCACGTAATTTCCCCGTGGGCCCCACGGGATTTCCGGGTGGGGCCCACGTGATTTCCGGGTGGGGCCCACGTGATTTCCGGGTGGGGCCCACGTGATTTCCGGGTGGGGCCCACGTGATTTCCGGGTGGGGCCCACGTGATTTCCGGGTGGGCCCCACCTGATTTCCGGGTGGGGCCCACGTGATTTCCGGGTGGGACCCACGTGATTTCCGGGTGGGCCCCACGTGATTTCCGGGTGGGGCCCACGTGATTTCCGGGTGGGGCCCACGTGATTTCCGGGTGGGCCCCACGTGATTTCCGGGTGGGGCCCACGTGATTTCCGGGTGGGGCCCACGTGATTTCCCCGTGGGGCCCACGTGATTTCCGGGTGGGGCCCACGTGATTTCCGGGTGGGGCCCACGTGATTTCCGGCTGGGGCCCACGTGATTTCCGGGTGGGGCCCACGTGATTTCCGGGTGGGGCCCACGTGATTTCCGGGTGGGGCCCACGTGATTTCCGGGTGGGGCCCACGTGATTTCCGGGTGGGGCCCACGTGATTTCCCCGTGGGGCCCACGTGATTTCCGGCTGGGGCCCACGTGATTTCCGGCTGGGGCCCACGTGATTTCCGGGTGGGGCCCACGTGATTTCCCCGTGGGGCCCACGTGATTTCCGGGTGGGGCCCACGTGATTTCCCCGTGGGGCCCACGTGATTTCCGGGTGGGGCCCACGTGATTTCCGTGTGGGGCCCACGTGATTTCCGGGTGGGACCCACGTGATTTCCGTGTGAGGCCCACGTGATTTCCGGGTGGGGCCCACGTGATTTCCGGGTGGGCCCCACGTGATTTCCGGGTGGGGCCCACGTGATTTCCGGGTGGGGCCCACGTGATTTCCGGGTGGGGCCCACGTGATTTCCGGGTGGGGCCCACGTGATTTCCGGGTGGGGCCCACGTGATTTCCGGGTGGGGCCCACGTGATTTCCGGGTGGGGCCCACGTGATTTCCGGGTGGGGCCCACGTGATTTCCGGGTGGGGCCCACGTGATTTCCGGGTGGGGCCCACGTGATTTCCCCGTGGGGCCCACGTGATTTCCCCGTGGGGCCCACGTGATTTCCGGGTGGGGCCCACGTGATTTCCGGGTGGGGCCCACGTGATTTCCGGGTGGGGCCCACGTGATTTCCCCGTGGGGCCCACGTGATTTCCGGGTGGGGCCCACGTGATTTCCCCGTGGGGCCCACGTGATTTCCCCGTGGGGCCCACGTGATTTCCGGGTGGGGCCCACGTGATTTCCGGGTGGGGCCCACGTGATTTCCGGGTGGGGCCCACGTGATTTCCGGGTGGGGCCCACGTGATTTCCGGGTGGGGCCCACGTGATTTCCCCGTGGGGCCCACGTGATTTCCGGGTGGGGCCCACGTGATTTCCGGGTGGGGCCCACGTGATTTCCGGGTGGGGCCCACGTAATTTCCCCGTGGGGCCCACGGGATTTCCGGGTGGGGCCCACGTGATTTCCGGGTGGGGCCCACGTGATTTCCGGGTGGGGCCCACGTGATTTCCGGGTGGGGCCCACGTGATTTCCGGGTGGGGCCCACGTGATTTCCGGGTGGGGCCCACGTGATTTCCGGGTGGGGCCCACGTGATTCCCGGGTGGGGCCCACGTGATTTCCGGGTTGGCCCCACGTGATTTCCGGGTGGGGCCCACGTGATTTCCGGGTGGGGCCCACGTGATTTCCGTGTGGGGCCCAGGTGATTTCCGGGTGGGACCCACGTGATTTCCGGGTGGGCCCCACGTGATTTCCGGGTGGGGCCCACGTGATTTCCGGGTGGGCCCCACGTGATTTCCGGGTGGGGCCCACGTGATTTCCGGGTGGGGCCCACGTGATTTCCGGGTGGGGCCCACGTGATTTCCGGGTGGGGCCCACGTGATTTCCGGGTGGGGCCCACGTGATTTCCGGGTGGGGCCCACGTGATTTCCGGGTGGGCCCCACGTGATTTCCGGGTGGGGCCCACGTGATTTCCGGGTGGGGCCCACGTGATTTCCGGGTGGGGCCCACGTGATTTCCGGGTGGGCCCCACGTGATTTCCTGGTGGGGCCCACGTGATTTCCGGGTGGGGCCCACGTGATTTCCGGGTGGGGCCCACGTGATTTCCGGGTGGGGCCCACGTGATTTCCGGGTGGGGCCCACGTGATTTCCGGGTGGGGCCCACGTGATTTCCCCGTGGGGCCCACGTGATTTCCGGGTGGGGCCCACGTGATTTCCCCGTGGGGCCCACGTGATTTCCCCGTGGGGCCCACGTGATTTCCGGGTGGGGCCCACGTGATTTCCGGGTGGGGCCCACGTGATTTCCGGGTGGGGCCCACGTGATTTCCGGGTGGGGCCCACGTGATTTCCGGGTGGGGCCCAGGTGATTTCCCCGTGGGGCCCACGTGATTTCCGGGTGGGGCCCACGTGATTTCCGGGTGGGGCCCACGTGATTTCCGGGTGGGGCCCACGTAATTTCCCCGTGGGGCCCACGGGATTTCCGGGTGGGGCCCACGTGATTTCCGGGTGGGGCCCACGTGATTTCCGGGTGGGGCCCACGTGATTTCCGGGTGGGGCCCACGTGATTTCCGGGTGGGCCCCACCTGATTTCCGGGTGGGGCCCACGTGATTTCCGGGTGGGGCCCACGTGATTTCCGGGTGGGCCCCACGTGATTTCCGGGTGGGGCCCACGTGATTTCCGGGTGGGGCCCACGTGATTTCCGGGTGGGCCCCACGTGATTTCCGGGTGGGGCCCACGTGATTTCCGGGTGGGGCCCACGTGATTTCCCCGTGGGGCCCACGTGATTTCCGGGTGGGGCCCACGTGATTTCCGGGTGGGGCCCACGTGATTTCCGGGTGGGGCCCACGTGATTTCCGGCTGGGGCCCACGTGATTTCCGGGTGGGGCCCACGTGATTTCAGGGTGGGGCCCACGTGATTTCCGGGTGGGGCCCACGTGATTTCCGGGTGGGGCCCACGTGATTTCCGGGTGGGGCCCACGTGATTTCCCCGTGGGGCCCACGTGATTTCCGGCTGGGGCCCACGTGATTTCCGGCTGGGGCCCACGTGATTTCCGGGTGGGGCCCACGTGATTTCCCCGTGGGGCCCACGTGATATCCGGGTGGGGCCCACGTGATTTCCCCGTGGGGCCCACGTGATTTCCGGGTGGGGCCCACGTGATTTCCGTGTGGGGCCCACGTGATTTCCGGGTGGGGCCCACGTGATTTCCGGGTGGGGCCCACGTGATTTCCGGGTGGGGCCCACGTGATTTCCGGGTGGGCCCCACGTGATTTCCGGGTGGGGCCCACGTGATTTCCGGGTGGGGCCCACGTGATTTCCGGGTGGGGCCCACGTGATTTCCGGGTGGGGCCCACGTGATTTCCGGGTGGGGCCCACGTGATTTCCGGGTGGGGCCCACGTGATTTCCGGGTGGGGCCCACGTGATTTCCGGGTGGGGCCCACGTGATTTCCGGGTTGGCCCCACGTGATTTCCGTGTGGGGCCCACGTGATTTCCGGGTGGGGCCCACGTGATTTCCGGGTGGGGCCCACGTGATTTCCCCGTGGGGCCCACGTGATTTCCCCGTGGGGCCCACGTGATTTCCGGGTGGGGCCCACGTGATTTCCGGGTGGGGCCCACGTGATTTCCGGGTGGGGCCCACGTGATTTCCGGGTGGGGCCCACGTGATTTCCGGGTGGGGCCCACGTGATTTCCCCGTGGGGCCCACGTGATTTCCCCGTGGGGCCCACGTGATTTCCGGGTGGGGCCCACGTGATTTCCGGGTGGGGCCCACGTGATTTCCGGGTGGGGCCCACGTGATTTCCGGGTGGGGCCCACGTGATTTCCCCGTGGGGCCCACGTGATTTCCGGGTGGGGCCCACGTGATTTCCGGGTGGGGCCCACGTGATTTCCGGGTGGGGCCCACGTAATTTCCCCGTGGGGCCCACGGGATTTCCGGGTGGGGCCCACGTGATTTCCGGGTGGGGCCCACGTGATTTCCGGGTGGGGCCCACGTGATTTGCGGCTGTGGCCCACGTGATTTCCGGGTGGGGCCCACGTGATTTCCGGGTGGGGCCCACGTGATTTCCGGGTGGGGCCCACGTGATTTCCGGGTGGGTCCCACGTGATTTCCCCGTGGGGCCCACGTGATTTCCGGGTGGGGCCCACGTGATTTCCGGGTGGGGCCCACGTGATTTCCGTGTGGGGCCCACGTGATTTCCGGGTGGGACCCACGTGATTTCCGGGTGGGCCCCACGTGATTTCCGGGTGGGGCCCACGTGATTTCCGGGTGGGCCCCACGTGATTTCCGGGTGGGGCCCACGTGATTTCCGGGTGGGGCCCACGTGATTTCCGGGTGGGGCCCACGTGATTTCCGGGTGGGGCCCACGTGATTTCCGGGTGGGGCCCACGTGATTTCCGGGTGGGGCCCACGTGATTTCCGGGTGGGCCCCACGTGATTTCCGGGTGGGGCCCACGTGATTTCCGGGTGGGGCCCACGTGATTTCCGGGTGGGGCCCACGTGATTTCCGGGTGGGCCCCACGTGATTTCCTGGTGGGGCCCACGTGATTTCCGGGTGGGGCCCACGTGATTTCCGGGTGGGGCCCACGTGATTTCCGGGTGGGGCCCACGTGATTTCCGGGTGGGGCCCACGTGATTTCCGGGTGGGGCCCACGTGATTTCCCCGTGGGGCCCACGTGATTTCCGGGTGGGGCCCACGTGATTTCCCCGTGGGGCCCACGTGATTTCCCCGTGGGGCCCACGTGATTTCCGGGTGGGGCCCACGTGATTTCCGGGTGGGGCCCACGTGATTTCCGGGTGGGGCCCACGTGATTTCCGGGTGGGGCCCACGTGATTTCCGGGTGGGGCCCAGGTGATTTCCCCGTGGGGCCCACGTGATTTCCCGGTGGGGCCCACGTGATTTCCGGGTGGGGCCCACGTGATTTCCGGGTGGGGCCCACGTAATTTCCCCGTGGGGCCCACGGGATTTCCGGGTGGGGCCCACGTGATTTCCGGGTGGGGCCCACGTGATTTCCGGGTGGGGCCCACGTGATTTCCGGGTGGGGCCCACGTGATTTCCGGGTGGGCCCCACCTGATTTCCGGGTGGGGCCCACGTGATTTCCGGGTGGGGCCCACGTGATTTCCGGGTGGGCCCCACGTGATTTCCGGGTGGGGCCCACGTGATTTCCGGGTGGGGCCCACGTGATTTCCGGGTGGGCCCCACGTGATTTCCGGGTGGGGCCCACGTGATTTCCGGGTGGGGCCCACGTGATTTCCCCGTGGGGCCCACGTGATTTCCGGGTGGGGCCCACGTGATTTCCGGGTGGGGCCCACGTGATTTCCGGGTGGGGCCCACGTGATTTCCGGCTGGGGCCCACGTGATTTCCGGGTGGGGCCCACGTGATTTCCGGGTGGGGCCCACGTGATTTCCGGGTGGGGCCCACGTGATTTCCGGGTGGGGCCCACGTGATTTCCGGGTGGGGCCCACGTGATTTCCCCGTGGGGCCCACGTGATTTCCGGCTGGGGCCCACGTGATTTCCGGCTGGGGCCCACGTGATTTCCGGGTGGGGCCCACGTGATTTCCCCGTGGGGCCCACGTGATTTCCGGGTGGGGCCCACGTGATTTCCCCGTGGGGCCCACGTGATTTCCGGGTGGGGCCCACGTGATTTCCGTGTGGGGCCCACGTGATTTCCGGGTGGGGCCCACGTGATTTCCGGGTGGGGCCCACGTGATTTCCGGGTGGGGCCCACGTGATTTCCGGGTGGGCCCCACGTGATTTCCGGGTGGGGCCCACGTGATTTCCGGGTGGGGCCCACGTGATTTCCGGGTGGGGCCCACGTGATTTCCGGGTGGGGCCCACGTGATTTCCGGGTGGGGCCCACGTGATTTCCGGGTGGGGCCCACGTGATTTCCGGGTGGGGCCCACGTGATTTCCGGGTGGGGCCCACGTGATTTCCGGGTGGGGCCCACGTGATTTCCGGGTGGGGCCCACGTGATTTCCGGGTGGGGCCCACGTGATTTCCCCGTGGGGCCCACGTGATTTCCGGGTGGGGCCCACGTGATTTCCGGGTGGGGCCCACGTGATTTCCGGGTGGGGCCCACGTGATTTCCCCGTGGGGCCCACGTGATTTCCGGGTGGGGCCCACGTGATTTCCGGGTGGGGCCCACGTGATTTCCGCGTGGGGCCCACGTGATTTCCGGGTGGGGCCCACGTGATTTCCCCGTGAGGCCCACGTGATTTCCCCGTGGGGCCCACGTGATTTCCGGGTGGGGCCCACGTGATTTCCGGGTGGGGCCCACGAGATTTCCCCGTGGGGCCCATGTGATTTCCGGGTGGGGCCCACGTGATTTCCGCGTGGGGCCCACGTGATTTCCGGGTGGGGCCCACGTGATTTCCGGGTGGGGCCCACGTGATTTCCGGATGGGGCCCACGTGATTTCCCCGTGGGGCCCACGTGATTTCCGGGTGGGGCCCACGTGATTTCCGGGTGGGGCCCACGTGATTTCCGGGTGGGGCCCACGTGATTTCCGGGTGGGCCCCACGTGATTTCCGGGTGGGGCCCACGTGATTTCCGGGTGGGCCCCACGTGATTTCCGGGTGGGGCCCACGTGATTTCCGGGTGGGGCCCACGTGATTTCCGGGTGGGGCCCACGTGATTTCCGGGTGGGGCCCACGTGATTTCCGGGTGGGGCCCACGTGATTTCCGGGTGGGGCCCACGTGATTTCCGGGTGGGGCCCACGTGATTTCCGGGTGGGGCCCACGTGATTTCCGGGTGGGGCCCACGTGATTTCCGGGTGGGCCCCACGTGATTTCCGGGTGGGGCCCACGTGATTTCCGGGTGGGCCCCACGTGATTTCCGGGTGGGCCCCACGTGATTTCCGGGTGGGGCCCACGTGATTTCCCCGTGGGGCCCACGTGATTCTTATTCAGTTACAGCAAGGGTGTGAAGTACCTGTTGGAAGTTCCAGAGGTTAGATGTCATTATCAGTGAGATGCCTCAGCGGAAAACGGCCTCATCTAGCCTGGAGTGGAGAACCTCCTGGATTTTTTCGAGTTGGGGCAGGTGCTCTCGTCTTATGACGGTGACCTATGGGACTCGCTCTGGTGTCCTCAGGACTGGCCAGTCCCCATGCGAGTTGCTCGCGGGCCTTTTGGGATTCCTCTCCCTTCGATGCCAGGGCCAAAGACCTTGTGTGGAGTCGGGGCCGGAACCTGAGGATTCCTCTCCAGTGCTGACATGGAACTTGGGGTACTTCTGGACTCTCCCCAGGGGAGTCAGTACTCGTCTCGAGAGGTGGCATGCATGTGCGCTTTCCTCTCGAGCTGTAGCAGCAGTGTCACGCTTCCGGTCGCGTCGATCATGGGATCAGTGGCTTTCCCTTGAGGATTTCCCACGAGGCTTTTCCACGAGTCTGCGGGGGGCGGGGTCCGGTGGGAGCGGGTGCTGTGCTGGGATGAGGCCCTTTATCCTTACATCTTCCTGTGGGAACGGAATCGGGGAGCTCTGTGGCCTTGCCGCCTTCAGTGGCTTCCTCTGCACAGGGGCCTAGTGCCTTCTGCCTTCTGTCAGGCGTTACGGGGTTTGGGCTTCGCTTTGTCGGCCTTGGCCTTGGCCCTGGCCTGGGCCTTGGCCTTACCCTTGGCGTTGCCCTTGCCCTTGCCCTTGGCCTTGGGCTTGGCCTTCCCTAGGCCTTGTCCTTGGCCTTACCTTGTCCTTGCCCTTACATTGTCCTTGCCCTTAAACTTAAACTTGACCTTGACCTTGACTTTGACCTTGACCTTGGACTTGACTTTGACCTTGAACTTGACCTTGACCTTGAACTTGAACTTGACCAACAAGGGGAGACCAGATTTGCTCAGAGCAGCGGAGGTCCAGAGGCAGGGCCGTGTATCTCCCCTTCCCTTTGTGATCACTGCAAAGACATTCCTAGCTGATAGCGGGAGTGCCCATGAAGAAGCAAGCAGTGGGAGTGTGTTTGACACGACTGTGTGCCTCAACTCCACAAGGGGCCTTTCCTCTTGAAGTAGTCCACTTGTCCCCTTGGGGAGGGTGTCATGCCTCTTTTCTCACACTGCCAAAGGGTGGAGCAAAGCTCGCTCTGTCAGAGGTACAAAAACAGCAACTGAATGGATTTTCAAGCTCTTGCTAGGCTGCACCCTTTCAGGGCCCACTTTACTGAAACAGGTGCTCTGTGGCCCCCGGTTGGGTATGCAGGTTCACAAACAGGGTGAGATCCTGTCCAAGCCAACAATTTTCCTGAAAGACCTAGGCTCACTAAAGCTCTCCTCCAGAGCAAAGGGGATAGAGGAGATGTATGGAGGAGTCTTTGCCTTTCCCTATGAGTGTGGGGCTACTCCCTACAGCCCCAAGCTCAGGGATAACTGCCTCTAAGAAAGGAATGGCAAGAAGTGCTAATCTTGGAGGTTGGGACAGGGAGTTCGCAGCATGTGGGGAAAGAAAGACTTCTTCGGGGAAGAAGAGGCAACCACCGGGGGTGTGTTTGCAAGCCTCTATTTGGAAGGAACAGGTTTGCTTATACAACTCAAGACCTCCAGATCTGCTCAGAGGACTGAAGTTCCAGAGACAGGGCCATGTATCTCCCCTTCCCTTTGAGATCCTTGCCAAGACATTCCTAGCAGATTGTCGGAGTGCCCATGAAGAAGCAAGCAGCGGGAGTGTGCTTGACATCACTGGCTGCCTACCTGGGCTCAGCTCCTCAAGGGGCCTTTCTCTCCTGGTAGGCCCTATGTCCCCTTTGGGAGAGGGTTGTGCCCTCTTCCCTCCACACTGCCAAAGGGTGGAGGTGGAGCAAACTCGTTCTCTCCGAGGTAAAAGAAAGACAAATTGGATGGATTTTTAAGCTCTTGCTATGCTGCACCCCTCCAGGACCCACTCGAGCAAAACAGGTGCCCTGTGGCCCCTAGGTCGGGTATGCAGGTTCACACACTGGGTGTGATCCCGTCAAAGCCAAGAATTTTCCTGACAGACCTAGGCTCACTAGAGCTCTCCTCCAGAGGAAAGGGGACAGAAAAGATGTGTGTGTGGAGGTGGCTCTGCCTTTCCAGGTCCCAATCTCAGGGATAACTGCCCCTAAGAAAGGAACTGCTGCTGCTGCTGCTGCTGCTGCTGCTGCTGCTGCTAAGTTGCTTCAGTCGTGTTCGACTCTGTGCGACGCCATAGACGGTAGCCCACTAGGCTCCCCCGTCCCTGGGATTCTCCAGGCAAGAACAGTAAGTGGGTTGCCATTGCCTTCTCCAATGCATGAAAGTGAAAATGAAAGTGCAGTCGCTCAGTCGTGTCCGACCCTCAGCGACCCCATGGACTGCAGCCTACCAGGCTTCTCTGTCCATAGGATTTTCTGAAAGGAACTGCAAGAAGCACTTTTCCAGGAGGCTGGGAAAGGGAGTTCGCAGGATGTGGGGAAAGAGAGCCTCCTTCGGGGAAGAATAGGCGGCCACTTGTTTTGTGTTGCAAACCTCTATTTGGAAGGAACAGGTTAGCTTATACAAAGGGAGACCTCCAGATCTGCTCAGAGGACCGAAGTTGCAGAGGCAGGTCGGTGTATTTTCCCTTCACTTTGCGATCCTTGCAAAGACATTCCTTGCTGATAGATGACTCAGCAAGGGCCTTTGAGACTGTTGTTTTCTTTCCTAGGTTCAAAGATTCCTTCAGTTCCTAATATAGATATCCTAGAAATTATGTGACATCCGTGAAAATCTGATATGTCCTGGTCAAATGCTGTCAGTTATAATTCTAGTTATCATATTAAAGCATTTCAAGTCGCAGCAGTGACCAGATGACATTGTCAATTTCTATTTCATCAGGTTTTAACCATGTCCTCTATGGTTTCACACTGATGCCTTTGCAGAAATACTGCTACTTCAAGATATATGGAAAATACTTTTTTTAAGCTTACTGATAATTTGTTTGTTTGTTTGCTTGTCTTCTGGTAAGCTGGTACCAGATGCAATTTAGTCTCCTCTCTAGGTTAAGAGAACAAAGTTTTCTTAGAATGCAATTTTTGATCACAGACTATGAGTTTCTCTACCTTTCATTGATTTATAATTGTTTTCATCATCTGTTTTTTTTTTTTTTTACTTCGGTAAAGTAAATAAGCCTTATTTAAGATTTTGGTACATGTAGGATGGACTAAGCTTTCCCCACTCTTGCAAGTTCCCTTAACCCTTCAGATTCTTCTCGTGGGACCAAGATCTCACTTTCCTCCAGAGGGACAATCCAAGCTTTTTATCAGTTGATCTGCCCCTGACATCAGAGTCAAGTTGAGCACGAGTTGGCCTATAATTTAGGCATGAAACTATGACTACATAAAGAAAAGGTGACTTTATGATTCAGGGATGGCCATGATATGCCTTGCACTTCAGAGAAAATGGGTTAAAATGATTTTTTTTTCTTCAGAACTGCACAGCCAGTTCTTTCAGCATATGCAATTGAAAACATCTAGTCATTAGGTCAGTTTTCATTCCAATCCCAAAGAAAGGCAATGACAAAGAATATTCAAGCAGCTGCACAATTGCACTCATCTCACACACTAGTAAAGTAATGTTCAAAATTCTCCAAGTTCACATGAACTGTGAACTTCCAGATGTTCAAGAGGGATTTAAAAAATGCAGAGAAACCAGAGATCAAATTGCCAACATCCACTGGCTCATTGAAAAAGCAAGAGAGTTCCAGAAAAAAAAAATCTATTTCTGCTTTATTGACAATGCCAAAGCCTTTGACTGTGTGGATCACAAGAAACTGGGAAAAATTCTGAAAGAGATGGGAATACCAGACCACCTGACCTGTCTCTTGAGAAACCTGTATGCAGGTCAGGAAGAAACAGTTCGAACTGGACATGGAACAACAGACTGGTTCTAAATAGGAAAAGGAACATGTCAAGGCTGTATATTGTCACCCTGCTTATTTAACTTATATGCAGAGTACAGCATGAGAAACACTGGGCTGGAGGAAGCACACGCTGGAATCAAGGTTGCTGGGAGAAATATCAATAATCTCAGATATTCAGATGACACCACCCTTATGGCAGAAAGTGAAGAAGAGCTAAAGAGTCTCCTGATGAAAGTGAAAGAGGAGAGTGAAAAAGTTAGCTTAAAGCTCAGCATTCAGAAAACTAAAATCATTGCATCCAGTCTCATCACTTCATGGCAAATAGATGGGAAAACATTGGAAACAGCAGCAGACTATTTTTGGGGCTTGGAAATCACTGCAGGTGATGGCTGCCTCCATGAACTTAAAACATATTTATGACTTGGAAGAAAAGTGATGACCAAACTAGACAGCATATTAAAAAGCCGAGACGTTGCTTTGCCAACAAAGATCCATCCGGTCAAGGCTATGGTTTTTCCATATGTCATGGATGGATATGAAAGATGTACTATAAAGAAAGTGACAGCTGAAAATTTGATGCTTTTGAACTGTGGTGTTGGAGAAGATGCTTGTAGGTCGCTTAGACTACAAGGAGACGCACCCACTCCATCCTAAAGGAAATCAGGTCTGAATATCCATTGGAAGGACTAATACTGAACCTGAAACTCCAATACTTTGGCCACTTGATGTGAAGAGCTGACTCACTTGGAAGTTGCTTTGATTTGCCTATGAGTGTGGGAGCCCTCCCTGGGCAAAGGGCCTCAGGGGTCATTGCCACTGAATCACGACATCCAAGCAAGCGCATTCCAGCTGTGTGACATGCAGGAAGCAGGAGACTGGGAAAACTGTCTTCCTTAGAAGAAGGAAAGTCATCCACAGAGAGTGTGTTTTCAGGCCTCTCTTTGCAGCAAGTGTTTTGCTTCTCAGACATCAGAGCTGCAGGCTTGCTCTGAGGGCCTCAATTCCAGAGTCAGGGCTGTGTGTCTCACTGCACTTTCCAAGCATTGCAGACACATTCCTAGGTTGGAGCAGTGCTTCCCGTGAGAAAGAAGCCTCGGGAGTGTGTCTGAGCGGGCTGAGTGCCATGCTAGGGTCACCTAGTCGAGGGCACCTTGCACATCCAATGGGCCCCAGGCGAGTAGCTATGGACCGGCCCCTCGGTTGAGATATCCCAAAGCAGGGAACAAAGCTAGCTCTGTCAGAAGGAGGAAAACGGCAATGGGATGGATTTTCAAGCGGTTGCTAAGTCACACCACGTGAGGGCTCCGCGGGAAAGAAATGCGAATTTTGGCCTCTAGGCCCAGTATCCAGATGTGTGCACAGGATATTTTCCCCACAGGATCCAAGAATGTTCCAGACAGACCTAAGCTCACTAGCTCTCTCCTGCAGAGGAAATGAAATATTGTTGCTGAACCACGAAAAGATGCTGGGATTCTTGGCTCATGGAGGAGAAGAATTCAATCCAGGGCCCAAGATGAGGCTTGATTGCTCAGAGCTTTTGTGCAATCGAGTTTTATTCAAGTAGAAAGGAGATAGAGAAAGCTTCTGACAGAGACATCACAAGGGGCAGAAAGCGTACCCCCTTGCTAGCGTTAGTAATGGAGTTATATACTCTCCAATAAGTTATTACAATGAACAAAAGAATGTGTGGAGGTTGTAAAGACTCACTAGACCTACTCCCATAATTTACATTTTAAGATAACAGGATTAGCCAGAAGGTTTTTCCAGAGACCGTCCTCAAGAAGGATGCATGATTGTTATATAATCCTAAGGAATGTAGAGGGAAAAAAAAGTGTGTCCTTTCTTCCTCCTTGAGAATTCTAGACCCCTCTCTCCTTGGGGACCCTTGAACTTCTTATAAACCTGCCTTGGCAATGACTCTCTCAGAAACATGATTGAACAGCCGTTTGGAGCTTCCTTTGACTTTCCCTGGGAGGGAGGGAGCCCTCCCTGAGCACAGGGCCTCAGGGGCCATGGCCAATGAAAACTCATCTCCCAGTAAGTGCTTTTCAGCCCTGTGTGACTCTCAGCCCACAGGAGGCTGAGAAAACTCTCTTCCTTGGAGGAAGGAAAGGCAGCCCAAGAGTGTGTTTTCAGGCCTGTATCTTGCAGCAAGTGTTTGGCTTGTTAGACATAAGACCTGCAGGCCTGCTCCAACAGACTCCATTCCAGAATCAGGGCCTTGTGTCTCCCTGCAGTTTCCTGGCCTCGCAAACACATTCCTAGGTGAGAGCAGTCCTGCCCATGGGGAAGCAGGCTGCGGGAGTGTGTCTGAGGGGGCCAGGTGCCATGCTGGGGTCACCTGGTCGAGGGCACCTTGCACCTCCAATGGACCCCAGGCAAGGAGTTGCAGGCCACCACCTTGCTTCTGAAATCCCAAAGTGGGGAGCAAAGCTCGCTCTGTCAGAGGGAAGAAAACAGCAACAGGATGGATTTTCAAGCAGTTGCTAGGCTGTACTGCGTTAGGGCTCCAAGGAAGAAAAATGCAAATGTTAGCCCCTACGACTGGTATCCAGGTGGGCTCCCAGGATGATTTCCCCGCAGGATCCAAGAACGTTCCAGACAGACCTGGGCTCACTAGCTCCCTCCTGCAGAGGAAACATGATAGAACAGCTGTTTGGAGGTTGCTTTGACTTCCCCTGGGAGGGTAGGATCCCTCCCTGGGTGCAGGGCCTCAGGGGCCATTGCCGCTGAGAAATGCCCTCTAAGCCAGACCTTTCCAGCCTTGTATGACTCAGCACGGAGGAGACTGGAAAAGCTATCTTCCTTGGAGGAAGGAAAGGCAGCCCCAGAGAGTGTGTTTTCACACCTGTATCTTGCAGCAAGTGTTTGCGTCTCAGACGTCAGACCTCCAGGCCTGCTCCAACGGCCTCAGTTCCAGAGTCAGGGCCGTGTGTCTCCCTGCATTTTCTGAGCCTTGGGAACACATTCCTAGGTCAGAACAGTCCTGCCCATGGGGAAGGAGGCTGCGGGAGTGTGTCTGAGGGGGTCGGGTGCCATGCTGGGGTCCAATAGAGCTGGAACCTCCAATAGACCCCAGGACAACAGCGGTGGGGCTGCCCCTGGCATCCGAAATGCCAAAGTGAGAAGCAAAGCTAGCTCTATCAGAAGGAAGAAAAGAACAATTGGATGCATGTTCAGGCTGTTGTTGGGCCGCACCACTTCAGGGTCCCCCCCGAGAGGAACGGGCGCCCTGTGGCCCCTAGGTCCGATATGCAGGTTAACACACAGGGTGTGTCCCCATAGGAGCCAAGAATTTTCCTGACAGACCTAGGCTCACTAGAGCTCTCCTACAGGGCAAAAGGGATAGAACAGACTGTGGATGTGACTCTGCCTTTCCCAGCGAGCATGGGGCCCTGCCTACAGCCCCGGGCTCCAGGGAAAATTGTCCCTGAAAAATGACCTCCAAGAAGCGCTTTTCCAGCAGGCTGGGATGCAGAGTTCACAGGATGCGGGGAAAGTGATCGTCCTTCAGGGAAGAAGAGGCAGCCACCCAGTGTGTGTTTGCAAGCCTGTATTTGGAAGAAACTGGTTAGCTTCTTCAAGGGGAGACCTCCAGGTCTGCTCAGAGGACCGATATTCCAGAGGCAGCACCGCGGTATTGCTCATGAAGAAGCAGGATGCAGCAATGTGTCAGACATGACTGGGTGCCTTCCTGGGTTCAGCTCCGTGAGGGGCCTTTCCACTCAAAGTAGGTCCCATGCCTCCTTGGGGAGGAAGTGGGGCCCGCTTGCCTCCAAATTGCCAAAGGCTGGAACAAAGCTAGTTCTATCAGAGGTAAGAAAAGAGCAATTGGATGGATGTGGAAGCTGTTGCTGGGCCGCACTGCTTCAGGCCCCCCACCCCTCCGGCCCCGAGAGAAACAGGCGCCCTGTGGCCCCTCGGTCCTGTATGCAGTTTCACACATAGAATGTGTCCCCATAGGAGCCAAGAACTTTCCTGACAGACCTAGGCTCACTAGAGCTCTCCTACAGAGCAAAGGGGATGGGACAGATGTGTGGCTGTGGCTCTGCCTTTCCCTGGGAGTGTGGAGCCGCTCCCTATGGCCCTGGGCTCCAGGGGAAATTGCCCCTGAATAATGACCTCCAAGAAGCGCTTTTCCAACTGGCTGAGACGTGGAGTTCTCAGGATGCAGGGAAAGCGAGTGTCCCTTCAGGGAAGCAAAGGCAGTCACCTGTTATCATTACTTACTAGAATAGTAGGTACCTTCTCTGGTTGGGCAGAGGCCTTCACTACCTGATCTGAAAAAGAAAATGAAGTAGCTCGCTGATTTGAGAAATAATTCACAGACTTGGGTTTCCAACCAGTATAGAATCCGACAATGGCCCTGTCTTTGTAGCCGCGTTAATTAACAGGTATGTGAAGCTCTAAATATCAGTGGAAATTACATACAGCATATAGGCCCCTGTGTTCTGGAATGGTGGAAAGAAACAACCAAACTCTTCAAGAGACTCTTTCAAAATGGATCATAGAGACTGACTGTACATGGATGGGCTTGCTTCTGGCAGACTTACTCATATTACGGGTAACTGCACGTTCCCATAGTTGTTGTCCTTATGAAATTTTCGATGGGAGAACCCCCCACCCCACAATGAGGCAGGTGTTAGCAGATTTGCCACAAGTAAGCAGGTGGGATTTCACAGCAGCTGGAACAATTAGGTAAGGTAATAAATCAGGTAACTAAGTTTGTGTAAAAAAAAATATCATTCCCCCTTGAGGAACAGATTCATGAATTTGTGCTCAGTGATCAGGTGTGGCTCAATGACTGGAAACACAATTCCTTGGCCTGACATCGGAAAGGTCCTTATACTGCTGTTTTAGCCACAATTCTGAAAGAGAAGGGAATACTAGACCACCTAACCTGCCTCTTGAGAAATCTGTATGAAGGTTAGAGCAGGACATGGAACAACAGACTGGTTCCAAAAAGGAAAAGGAGTATGTCAAGGCTGTATATTGTCACCCTGTTTTATTAACTTATATGCAGACTACATCATGAAAAATGCTGGGATGGAAGATACGTGAGCTGGAATCAAGATTCCCGGAAGAAATAGCAATAAACTTAGATATGCAGATGTCATCACAATTATGGCAGAATGGGAAGAGGAACGGGTATGTCGGGGAACTTTTTGAGTTGCAGTAAGGGTGTGAAGGACCTTTTGGAAGTTCCAGAGGTTTGGTGTGATTAGCCTCGAGAAGCCTCAGCGGAATTGGGCCTCATCTCGCCTGGAGGTCAAAACCTCCTGGATTTTCTCTAGTTCTGGCAGGTTCTCTCCACTTAGGACGGGGACCTCAGGGACCCCCTCTGGTGGCCTCAGGAAAGGCCAGTCCCCATGCGAGTTACTAGGAGGCCTCTCGGGATTCCTCTCACTTCGATGCCGGGGCCTAAGACCTTGTGTGGAGTCGGGGCCGGAACGTGAGGATTCCTCTCCAGTGCTGACATGGATCTTGGGGTACTTCTGGAGTCTCCCCAGGGGACTAAGTCCGCGTCTCGAATGGAGGCATGCACGTGCGCTTTCCTCCAGAGCGGTAGCAGCAGTGTCACCCTTCCCGTCGCGTCGATCATGGGATCTTTGTCTTTCCCCTGAGGATTTCCCATGAGGCTTTCCCACGAGGCTTTCCCACAAGGCTATCCCTCAGGGCCGTCCCACGTGCCACCGTGGTGTGAGTCGAAAACAGTTTCCTCTGGACTGTACTGGGACATCTAGAAGACTCTGGGAATGGTGGAACGACCCTGGAGTTCCTCTCGCCTTTCCTATGGAGAGCGCCTCCTATTGAGATGCGACTGTAACGCCCAGAATTCTTTCCCAACCAAGCAGGGAAAGGATCCCTCATCGGGAACTACGATGCGGCAACGGGGCTCCTCTCGATGTGGGCGGGACCATCGTGTTTCCTCTAGAGTGGAGATGGGTAGTTGGGGAACTTCTTGTGTTGCAGCAACTGTGTGAAGGTCCTTTTGGAAGTTCCAGAGGTTCGGTGTGATTAGCCTGGAGAAGCCTCAGCGGAAATGGGCCTCATCTCGCCTGGAGGGCAAAACCTCCTGGATTTTCTCGAGTTGCGGCAGGTGCTCTCGACTTACGATGGGGACCTTAGGGACCCGCTCTGGTGGCCTCAGGAAATCCAGTCCCCATGCGAATTAGTAGGGGGCCTCTCGGGATGCCTCTCCCGTCCATGCTGGGGCCCAAGACATTGTTGGTAGTCATGGCCGGAACCTGAGGATTCCTCTCCAGTGCTGACATTGGTCTTGGGGTACTTCGGGAGTCTCCCCCAGGGAGTCAGTCCTCGTCTCGAGAGGGGGCATGCACGTGCGCTTTCCTCCCGAGTTGTAGCAACAGTGTCACGCTTCCTGTAGGGTGGATCAAGGGATCTGTGGCTTTCCCTAGACTCTTTCCCACGAGGCTTTCCATGAGTCTTACCCACAGCGCTTTCCCACGTGCCACCGTGCTGTGCGTCGATCCTCGGCGTGGAAGTCGATGCAGTGCAGGGAAAACAGGTTCCTCTGGAATGGACTGAGACATCTGGGGGACTCTTGGAATGGAGGCAGGACCCTGGAATTCCTCTCGCCTTTCCTGTGGAGAATGCCTCCTCTTGAGATGCGACGGGAACGCAGGGAATTTTTTCCCTAACAAGCAGGGAAGGGATCCCTCATCTCGAGCTACGAGGCGGAAACGGGGCTCCTCTGGATGTGGGCGGGACCCTCGTGCTTCCTCTCGAGTGGAGACGAGTATGTCGGGAAACTTCTTGAGTTGCAGCAGGGCTTTGAAGGACCTTTAATAAGTTCCAGAGGTTAGGTGTGATTAGCCTCGAGAATCCTCAGTGGAAATGGGCCTCATCTAGCCTGGAGGGGAGAACCTCCTGGATTTTCACGAGTTGCGGCAGGTGCTCTCCACTTACGATGGTGACCTATGGGACCCGCTCTGGTGGCCTCAGGAAAGGCCAGTCCCCATGCGAGTTGCTTGCGGGCCTTTTGGGATTCCTCTCCCTTCGATGCCGGGGCCTTAAACCTTGTGTGGAGGCCGGGCCAGAACCTGAGGATTCCTCTCCAGTGCTGACATGGATCTTGGGGTACTTCTCGAGTCTCCCCAGGGGAGTAAGTCCTCGTCTCGGATGGGGGCATGCACGTGCTCTTTCCTCCAGAGCGGTAGCAGCTGTGTCACGCTTCCCAACGCCTGGATCAAGGGATCTTTGGCTTTCCCTCGAGGCTTTTGCACGACGCTTTCCCACAGGGCTGTCCCACGTGCCCCCGTGGTGGGAGTCAATCCTCGGCGTGAAAGTCGACTCATTGCAGGGAAAACAGGTTCCTCTGGTATGGACTGAGACATCTGGGGGACTCTTGGAATGGTAGCACGACCCTGGAGTTCCTCTCGCCTTTCCTGTGGAGAGCGCCTCCTCTTGAGGTGAGAGGGGAATGCCGGGAACTCTTTCCCGACAAAGAGGCGAAATGTCCCTCATCTCGAGCTACGAGGCGGAAACGGGGCTCCTCTGCATATGCCCGGGACCCTCGTGCTTCCTCTAGAGTGGAGACGGGTATGTCAGGCAACTTCTTGAGTAGCAGTAAGGGTGTGAAGGACCTTTTGGAAGTTCCAGAGGTTAGGTGTGATTAGCTTTGAGAAGCCTCAGCGGAAATGGGTCTCATCTCGCCGGGAGGTTAAAACCTCCTTGATTTTCTCGAGTTGCGGCAGGTGCTCTCGATTTACAACGGGGACCTCAGGGACCCGCTCTGGTGGCCTCAGGAAAGGCCAGTCCACATGCGAGTTGCTCGGGGGCCTCTCGGGATTCCTCTCCCTTTGATGACGGGGCCTTTGACCTTGAGTGGTGTCAGGTCCGGAACCTGAGGATTCCTCTCCAGTGCTCACATGGTTCTTGGGTACTTCTGGAGTCTCCCCAGGGGAGTAACTCCTCGTCTCGAATGGGGGCATGCACGTGCGCTTTCCTCCAGAGCTGTAGCAGTAGTGTCACGCTTCCCATCGCCTGGATCAAGGGATCTGTGGCTTTCCCTCGAGGCTTTCCCACGAGGCTTTCCCACGAGGCTTTCCCACAGGGCTGTCCCTCTTGCCACCGTGGTGTGATTCGATCCTCGGCGTGAAAGTCGACGCAGTGCAGGGAAAACAGGTTCCTCTGGAATGGACTGAGAATTCTGGGGGACTCTTGGATTGGTGGCACGACACTGGAGTTCCTCTCGCCTTTCCTGTGGAGAGGGCCTCCTGTTGAGATGGGACGGGAACGCCGGGAATTCTTTCCCGACCAAGCAGCGAAAGGATCCCTCATCTCGAGCTACGAGGCGGAAACGGGGCTCCTCTGGATGTTTGCAGGACACTCGTGCTTCCTCTAGAGTGGAGCCGGGTATGTCAGGGAACTTCTTGAGTTGCAGCAAGGTTGTGAAGCACCCTTTGGAAGTTCCAGAGGTTAGATGTGATTAGCCTAGAGATGCCTCATCAGAAATGGGCCTCATCAAGCCTGGAGGGGAGAACCTCCTGGATTTTCTCGAGTTGCAGCAGGTTCTCCCGTCTTACGACGGTTACCTTAGGGACCCGCTCTGGTGGCCTCAGGTTTGGCCAGTCCCCAATCGATGCTCATGGGCCTCCTGGATTCCTTTCTCGTCAATGCCTGGGCCTAAGACCTTTTGTGGAGTCGGGCCCAGAACCTGAGGATTCCTCTCCAGTGCTGACATGGATCTTGGGGTACTTCTGGAGTCTCCCCAGGGGAGTCAGTCCTCATCTTGAATGGGGGCATGCACGAGCGCTTTCCTCCAGAGCGGTAGCAGCAGTGTCACGCTTCCCATCGCGTGGATCAAGAGATCTGTGGCTTTCCCTCGATGCTTTCCCACGAGGCTTTCCCACAGGGCTGTCCCAGGTGCCATCGTGGTGGGAGTCGATCCTCGCCATGATAGTCGAGGAAGTCAGGGAAAACAGGTTCCTCTGGAATGGACTGAGACACCTGGGGGACTCTGGGATGGTGGCACGACCCTTGAGTTCCTCTCGCCTTCCTGTGGAGAACGCCTCCTCTTGAGATGTGACGGGAACGTCCAGAATTCTTTCCCGACAAAGCAGCGAAAGGATCCCTCATCTCCAGCTAAGAGGCGGAAACGGGGCTCCTCTGGATGTGGGCGGGACCCTCGTGCTTCCTCTCGAGTGGAGACGGGTATGTCGGGGAACTTCTTGAGCTGCAGCAAGGGTGTGAAGGACCTTTTGGAAGTTCCAGAGGTTAGGTGTGATTAGCCTCGTGAAGCCTCAGTGGAAATGGGCCTCATCTCGCCTGGAGGGCAAAACCTCCTGGATTTTCTCGAGTTGTGGCAGGTGCTCTCGACTTAAGACAGGGACCTCAGGGACCCGCTCTGGTGGCCTCGGGACTGGCCAGTCCCCCAGTGAGTTGCTCGCGGGCCTCTGGGATTCTTCTCCCTTCGATGCCAGGGCCTAAGACATTGTGTGGAGTCGGGGCGGGAACCTGAGGATTCCTCTCCAGTGCTGACTTGGTTCTTGGGGTACTTCTGGAGTCTCCTCAGGGGAGTAAGTCCTCGTCTCGAATGGGGGCATGCACCTGCGGTTTCCTCCAGAGCGGTAGCAGCAGTGTCGCGCTTCCCGGCGCGTGGATCAAGGGATCTGTGGCTTTCCCTCCAGGCTTTCCCACGAGGCTTTCCCACGAGGCTTTCCCACAGGGCTGTCCCACGTGCCACCTTGGTGGGAGTCGATCCTCGGCATGAAAGTCGAGGCAGTGCAGGTAACACAGGTTCCTCTGGAATGGACTGAGACATCTGGGGTCTCTGGGAATGGTGACAAGACCCTGGAGTTCCTGTCGCCTTTCCTGTGGAGAGTGCCTCCTTTTGAGATTCGACAGGTACGCCGGGAATTCTTTCCAGACCAAGCAGAGAAAGAATCCCTCATCTCGAGCTACGAGGCGGAAACGGGGCTCCTCTGGATGTGGGCGGGACCGTCGTGCTTCCTTGAGAGTTAGGCCGGGTATGTCGGGGAACTTCTTGAGTTGCAGCAAGGGTGTGAAGGACCTTTGGAAGTTCCACAGGTTAAGTGTGATTAGCCTCGTGACGCCTCAGCGGAAATGGGCCTCATCTAGCCTGAAGGGCAAAACCTCCTGGATTTTCTCGTGTTGCCGCAGGTACTTTCGTCTTACGACGGTGACCTAAGTGACCCACTCTGGTGGCCTCAGGAAAGGCCAGTCCCCATGCGAGTTGCTCGGGCGCCTCTCGGGGTTCCTCTCCCTTCGATGCCGGGGCCTAAGTCCTTGTGTGGAGTCGGGGCCAGAACCTGAGGATTCCTCTGCAGTGCTGACATGGATCTTGGGTTATTTCTGCAGTCTCCCCATGGGAGTAAGTCCTCATCTCGAATGGGGGCATGCACGTGCGCTTTCCTCCAGTGCCGTAGCAGCAGTGTCACGCTTCCCGTCGCGTCAATCAAGGGATCTGTGGCTTTCCCTCGAGGCTTTCCCACAGGGCTGTCCCACGTGCCACCGTGGTGGGAGTCGATCCTCGGCATGAAAGTTGAGGCAGTGAAGGGAAAACAGGTTCCTCTGGAATGGACTGAAAGATATGTGGGACTCTGGGAATGGAGACAAGACCCTGGAGTTCCTCTCGCCTTTCCTCTGGAGAGCGCCTCCTCTTGAGATGCGCCAGGAATGCCCAGAATTCTTTCCCGACCAAGCAGCGAAAGGATCCCTCATCTCGAGCTAAGAGGTGAAAACTGGGCTCCTCTGGATGTGGGCGTGACCCTCGTGCTTCCTCTAGAATGGAGACGGGTTGTCGGGGAACTTCTTGAGTTGCAGCAAGGTTGTGAAGCACCCTTTGGAAGTTCCAGATGTTAGATGTGATTAGCCTCGAGACGCCTCATCGGAAATGGTCCTCATCTAGCCTGGAGGGCAAAATATCCTGGATTTTCTCGAGTTCCGGCAGATGCTGTCATCTTACGACGGTGACGATAGGGCCCGCTCTGGTGGCCTCAGGACTGCTCAGTCCCCATTCGAGTTGCTCGGGGGTCTCCTGGGATTCCTCTCCCTTTGATGCCGGGGACTAAGACCTTCTGTGGAGTAGAGCCCGGAACATGAGGATTCCTCTCCAGTGCTGACATGGAACTTGGGCTACTTCTGGAGCCTCCCCAGGGCAGTAAGTCCTCTTCTCAAGAGGGGGCATGCACTTTCGCTTTCCTCCAAAGCGGGTGCAGCAGTGTCACGCTTCCCATAGCGTCGATCAAGGGATCTGCGCCTTTCTGTCTAGGCTTTCCCACGAGGCTTTCCCACGAGGCTTTCCCACAGGGCTGTCCCACGTGCCGCCTTGGTGGGAGTCGATCCTTGGCATGAAAGTCGAGGCAGTGCAGGGAACACAGGTTCCTCTGGAATGGACTGAGACATCTGGGGGACTCTGGGAATGGTGACAAGACCCTGGAGTTCCTCTCGCCTTTCCTGTGGAGAGCTCCTCCTTTTGAGATTGGACACGGGAATTCTTTCCAGACCAAGCAGAGAAAGGATCCCTCATCTCGAGCTACGAGGCGGAAACGGGGCTCCTCTGGATGTGAGCGGGACCCTCGTGCTTCCTTTAGGGTTAGGGCGGGTATGTCGGGGAACTTCTTGAGTTGCAGCAAGGGTGTGAAGGACCTTTGGAAGTTCCAGAGGTTAGGTGTGATTAGCCTCGTGAGGCCTCAGCGGAAATGGGCCTCATCTAGCCTGAAGGGCAAAACCTCCTGGATTTTCTCGAGTTGCCGCAGGTCCTTTCGTCTTAGGACGGTGACCTAAGGGACCCGCTCTGGTGGCCTCAGGAAAGGACAGTCCCCATGCGAGTTGCTCGGGGGCCTCTCGTGGTCCTCTCCCTTCGATGCCGGGTCCTAAGACCTTGTGTGGAGTCGGGGTCGGAACCTGAGGATTCCTCTCCAGTGCTGACATGGATCTTAGGGTACTTCTGGAGTCTCCCCAGGGGAGTAAGTCCTCGTCTCGAATGGGGGCATGCACGTTCGCTTTCCACCAGAGCGGTAGCAGCAATGTCATGCACCCGTCGCATGGATCAAGGGATCTGTGGCTTTCCCTCGAGGCTTTCCCCCGAGGTTTTGCAACGAGGCTTTCCCACAGGGCTGTCCCACGTGCCACCGTGGTGGGAGTCGAGCCTTGGCGTGAAAGTCGAGGCAGTGCAGGAAAACAGGTTCCTCTGGAATGGACTGAGACATCTGGGGGTCTCTGGGAATGGTGGCACGACGCTGGAGTTCTCGCCTTTTCTGTGGAGAGCACCTCCTCTTGAGATGCGACAGGAATGCCCAGAATTCTTTCCCGAACAAGCAGCCAAAGGATCCCTCATCACGAGCTACGAGGCGGAAATGGGGCTCCTCTGGATGTGGGCGGGGCCCTCTTGCTTCCTCTCGAGTGGAGACGGGTATGTCGGGGAACTTCTTGAGTTGCAGAAAGGGTGTGAAGGACCCTTTGGACTTTCTAGAGGTTAGATGTGATTAACCTCAACGCCTCAGCGGAAATGGGCCTCATCTAGCCTGGAGGGCAGAACCTCCTGGATTTTCTCGAGATGCAGCAGGTGCTCTCGTCTTACCACGGTGACGAAAGGGACCTGCTCTTATCGCCTTAGGACTGGCCAGTCCCCATGCGAGTTACTCGGGAGCCTCTCGGGATTCCTTTCCCGTCGATGCCGGGCCTAAGACCTTGTGTGGAGTAGTGGCCGGAACCTGAGGATTCCTCTAAAGTGCTGACATGGATCATGGGGTGCTTCTGGAGTCTCCCCAGGGGAGTAAGTCCTCATCTCGAAAGGAGGCATGCACGTGCGCTTCCCTGCAGAGCGGTAGCAGCAGTGTCACGATTCCCGTCACGTGCATCAAGGGAACTGTGGCTTTCCCTCGAGGCTTTCCACAGGGCTGTCCCACGTGCCACCGTGGTGGGAGACGATCCTCGGCGTGAAAGTCGAGGCAGTGCAGGGAAAACAGGTTCCTCTGTAATGGACTGAGACATCTGGGGTACTCTGGGAATGGTGGCACGACCCTGGAGTTCCTCTCGCCTTTCCTGTGGAGAGCGCCTCCCCTTGAGATGCGACGGGGACTCACAGAATTCTTTCCGGACCAAGTAGCAAAAGGATCCCTCATCTCCAGCTATGAGGCGAAACGGGGCTCCTCTGGATGTGGGCGGGACCCTCGTGCTTCCTCTAGAGTGGAGACGGGGATGTCCGGGAACTTCTTGAGTTGCAGCAAAGGTGTGAAGGACCTTTTGGAAGTTCCAGAGTTTAGATGTGATTAGCCTTGAGAAGCCTCAGCGGAAATGGGCCTCATCTCGCCTGGAGGGCAAAACCTCCTGGATTTTCTCGAGTTGCGGCAGGTGCTCTCGACTTACGACGGGGACCTCAGGGACTCGCTCTGGTGGCCTCAGGAAAGGCCAGTCTCCATGCGAGTTGCTCGCGGGCCTCTCGGTATTCCTCTCTCGTCGATGCCGGGGCCCAAGACCTTGTGTGGAGTCGGGGCCGGAACCTGAGGATTCCTCTCCAGTGCTGACATGGATCTTGGGGTACTTCTGGAGTCTCCTCAGGGTAGTGAGTCCTCGTCTCGAGAGGGAGCATTCACGTGGGCTTTCCTCCCGAGCTGTAGCAGCAGTGTCACACTTCCCTTCTCGTCGATCATGGGATCTGTGGCTTTCCCTCGAGGATTTCCCATAAGGCTTTCCCACGAGGCTTTCCCACAGGGCTGTCCCACGTGCCACCGTGGTGGGAGTCGATCCTCAGCGTGAAAGTCGAGGCAGTGCAGGGAAAACAGGTTCCTCTGGAATGGATTGAGACATCTGGGGGACTCTCCGAATGGTGGCACGACCCTGGAGTTCCTCTCGCCTTTCCTGTGGAGAGGACCTCCTCTTGAGATGCGACGGGAATGCCAGGAATTCTTTCCCGACCAAGCAGGGAAAGGATCTCTCATCTCGAGGTACGAGGCGGAAACGGGGCTCCTCTGGATGTGGGCGGGACCCTCGTGCTTCCTCTGTAGTGGAGACGGGTATGTCAGGGAACTTCCTGAGTCGCAGCAATGGTTGAAGGACCTTTTGGAAGTTCCAGAGAGTAGGTGTGATTAACCTCGAGAAGCCTCAGCGGAAATGGGCATCATCTCGCCTGGAGGGCAAAACATCCTGGATTGTCTCGAATTGTGGCAGGTGCTCTGGACTTACGACGGGTACTTCAGGGACCCACTCTGGTGGCCTCACGAAAGGCCAGTCCCCATGCCAGTTGATCGGGGGCCTCTCGGGATTCCTCTCCCGTCGATGTCGAGGCCTAAGAATTGTGTGGAGTCGGGGCCGGAAACTTGAGAATTCCTCTCCAGTGCTGACATGGATCTTGGGGTACTTCTGGAGTCTCCCCAGAGGAGTAAGTACTCGTCTCCAATGGGGGCATGCACGTGCGCTTTACTCCAGAGCGGTAGCAGCAGTGTGACGCTTCCCATCGCCTGGATCAAGGGATCTGTGGCTTTCCCTCGAGGCTTTTCCAGGAGGCTTTCCCACAAGGCTTTCCCACAGGGCTGTCCCACGTGCGACCGTGGTGGTAGTCGATCCTCATCCTGAAAGTCGAGGCAGTGCAGGGAAAACAGGTTCCTCTGGAATGGACTGAGACATCAGGGGAACTCTGGGAATGGTGACACGACCCTGGAGTTCCTCTCGCCTTTCCTGTGGAGAGCGCCTCCTCTTGAGATGCGACGGGAACACCGGCAATTCTTTCCAGACCAAGCAGGGAAAGGATCCCTCATCTCAAGCTTCGAGGCGGAAACGGGGCTCTTCTGGATGTGGGCGGGAACCGCTTGCTTCCTCTAGAGTGGAGACGGGGATGTCAGGGAACTTCTTGAGTTGCAGCAGGGGTGTGAAGGACCTTTTGGAAGTTCCAGAGGTTAGGTGTGATTAGCCTCGAGAAGCCTCAGCGGAAATGGGCCTCATCTCGCCTGGAGGCAGAACCTCCTGGATTTTCTCGAGTTGAGGCAGGTGGTTTCGTGATTTCCGGGTGGGGCCCACGTGATTTCCGGGTGGGGCCCACGTGATTTCCGGGTGGGGCCCACGTGATTTCCGGGTGGGGCCCACGTGATTTCCGGGTGGGGCCCACGTGATTTCCGGGTGGGGCCCACGTGATTTCCGGGTGGGGCCCACGTGATTTCCCCGTGGGGCCCACATGATTTCCCCGTCTGGCCCACGTGATTTCCGGGTGGGGCCCACGTGATTTCCGGGTGGGGCCCACGTGATTTCCGGGTGGGGCCCACGTGATTTCCGGGTGGGGCCCACATGATTTCCCCGTGGGGCCCACGTGATTTCCGGGTGGGGCCCACGTGATTTCCGGGTGGGGCCCACGTGATTTCCGGGTGGGGCCCACGTGATTTCCGGGTGGGCGCCACGGGATTTCCGGGTGGGGCCCACGTGATTTCCGGGTGGGGCCCACGTGATTTCCGGGTGGGGCCCACGTGATTTCCGGGTGGGGCCCACGTGATTTCCCCGTGGGGCCCACGTGATTTCCGGGTGGGGCCCACGTGATTTCCGGGTGGGGCCCACGTGATTTCCGGGTGGGGCCCACGTGATTTCCGGGTGGGGCCCACGTGATTTCCGGGTGGGGCCCACGTGATTTCCGGCTGGGGCCCACGTGATTTCCGGGTGGGGCCCACGTGATTTCCGGGTGGGGCCCACGTGATTTCCCCGTGGGGCCCACGTGATTTCCGGGTGGGGCCCACGTGATTTCCGGGTGGGGCCCACGTGATTTCCGGGTGGGGCCCACGTGATTTCCGGGTGGGGCCCACGTGTTTTCCGGGTGGGGCCCACGTGATTTCCGGGTGGGGCCCACGTGATTTCCGGGTGGGGCCCACGTGATTTCCGGGTGGGGCCCACGTGATTTCCCCGTGGGGCCCACGTGATTTCCGGCTGGGGCCCACGTGATTTCCGGATGGGGCCCACGTGATTTCCGGGTGGGGCCCACGTGATTTCCCCGTGGGGCCCACGTGATTTCCGGCTGGTGCCCACGTGATTTCCGGGTGGGGCCCACGTGATTTCCGGGTGGGGCCCACGTGATTTCTCCGTGGGGCCCACGTGATTTCCCCGTGGGGCCCACGTGATTTCCGGCTGGGGCCCACGTGATTTCCGGCTGGGGCCCACGTGATTTCCGGGTGGGGCCCACGTGATTTCCGGGTGGGGCCCACGTGATTTCCGGGTGGGGCCCACGTGATTTCCGGGTGGGGCCCACGTGATTTCCGGGTGGGGCCCACGTGATTTCCGGGTGGGGCCCACGTGATTTCCGGGTGGGGCCCACGAGATTTCCGGGTGGGGCCCACGAGATTTCCCCGTGGGGCCCACGTGATTTCCGGGTGGGGCCCACGTGATTTCCGGGTGGGGCCCACGTGATTTCCGGGTGGGCCCCACGTGATTTCCGGGTGGGCCCCACGTGATTTCCGGGTGGGGCCCACGTGATTTCCGGGTGGGGCCCACGTGATTTCCGGGTGGGGCCCACGTGATTTCCGGGTGGGGCCCACGTGATTTCCGGGTGGGGCCCACGTGATTTCCGGGTGGGGCCCACCTGATTTCCGGGTGGGGCCCACGTGATTTCCGGGTGGGGCCCAGGTGATTTCCGGGTGGGGCCCACTTGATTTCCGGGTGGGCCCCACGTGATTTCCGTTTGGGGCCCACGTGATTTCCGGGTGGGGCCCACGTGATTTCCGGGTGGGCCCCACGTGATTTCCGGGTGGGGCCCACGTGATTTCCGGGTGGGGCCCACGTGATTTCCGGGTGGGGCCCACGTGATTTCCGGGTGGGGCCCACGTGATTTCCCCGTGGGGCCCACGTGATTTCCCCGTGGGGCCCACGTGATTTCCGGGTGGGGCCCACGTGATTTCCGGGTGGGGCCCACGTGATTTCCGGGTGGGGCCCACGAGATTTCCTCGTGGGGCCCACGTGATTTCCGGGTGGGGCCCACGTGATTTCCGGGTGGGGCCCACGTGATTTCCGGGTGGGGCCCACGTGATTTCCGGGTGGGGCCCACGTGATATTCGGGTGGGGCCCACGTGATTTCCGGGTGGGGCCCACGTGATTTCCGGGTGGGGCCCACGTGATTTCCGGGTGGGGCCCACGTGATTTCCGGGTGGGGCCCACGTGATTTCGGGGTGGGCCCCACGTGATTTCCGGGTGGGGCCCACGTGATTTCCGGGTGGGGCCCACGTGATTTCTGGGTGGGGCCCACGTGATTTCCGGGTGGGGCCCACGTGATTTCCGGGTGGGGCCCACGTGATTTCCCCGTGGGGCCCACGTGATTTCCCCGTGGGGCCCACGTGATTTCCGGGTGGGGCCCACGTGATTTCCCCGTGGGGCCCACGTGATTTCCCCGTGGGGCCCACGTGATTTCCAGGTGGGGCCCACGTGATTTCCGGGTGGGGCCCACGTGATTTCCGGGTGGGGCCCACGTGATTTCCGGCTGTGGCCCACGTGATTTCCGGGTGGGGCCCACGTGATTTCCGGGTGGGGCCCACGTGATTTCCGGGTGGGGCCCACGTGATTTCCGGGTGGGGCCCACGTGATTTCCCCGTGGGGCCCACGTGATTTCCGGGTGGGGCCCACGTGATTTCCGGGTGGGGCCCACGTGATTTCCGGGTGGGGCCCACGTGATTTCCGGGTGGGGCCCACGTGATTTCCGGGTGGGGCCCACGTGATTTCCGGCTGGGGCCCACGTGATTTCCGGGTGGGGCCCACGTGATTTCCGGGTGGGGCCCACGTGATTTCCCCGTGGGGCCCACGTGATTTCCGGGTGGGGCCCACGTGATTTCCGGCTGGGGCCCACGTGATTTCCGGGTGGGGCCCACGTGATTTCCGGGTGGGGCCCACGTGTTTTCCGGGTGGGGCCCACGTGATTTCCGGGTGGGGCCCACGTGATTTCCGGTTGGGGCCCACGTGATTTCCGGGTGGGGCCCACGTGATTTCCCCGTGGGGCCCACGTGATTTCCGGCTGGGGCCCACGTGATTTCCGGATGGGGCCCACGTGATTTCCGGGTGGGGCCCACGTGATTTCCCCGTGGGGCCCACGTGATTTCCGGCTGGTGCCCACGTGATTTCCGGGTGGGGCCCACGTGATTTCCGGGTGGGGCCCACGTGATTTCCCCGTGGGGCCCACGTGATTTCCCCGTGGGGCCCACGTGATTTCCGGCTGGGGCCCACGTGATTTCCGGCTGGGGCCCACGTGATTTCCGGGTGGGGCCCACGTGATTTCCGGGTGGGGCCCACGTGATTTCTGGGTGGGGCCCACGTGATTTCCGGGTGGGGCCCACGTGATTTCCGGGTGGGGCCCACGTGATTTCCGGGTGGGGCCCACGTGATTTCCGGGTGGGGCCCACGAGATTTCCGGGTGGGGCCCACGAGATTTCCCCGTGGGGCCCACGTGATTTCCGGGTGGGGCCCACGTGATTTCCGGGTGGGGCCCACGTGATTTCCGGGTGGGCCCCACGTGATTTCCGGGTGGGGCCCACGTGATTTCCGGGTGGGGCCCACGTGATTTCCGGGTGGGGCCCACGTGATTTCCGGGTGGGGCCCACGTGATTTCCGGGTGGGGCCCACGTGATTTCCGGGTGGGGCCCACGTGATTTCCGGGTGGGGCCCACCTGATTTCCGGGTGGGGCCCACGTGATTTCCGGGTGGGGCCCAGGTGATTTCCGGGTGGGGCCCACTTGATTTCCGGGTGGGCCCCACGTGATTTCCGTTTGGGGCCCACGTGATTTCCGGGTGGGGCCCACGTGATTTCCGGGTGGGCCCCACGTGATTTCCGGGTGGGGCCCACGTGATTTCCGGGTGGGGCCCACGTGATTTCCGGGTGGGGCCCACGTGATTTCCGGGTGGGGCCCACGTGATTTCCGGGTGGGGCCCACGTGATTTCCCCGTGGGGCCCACGTGATTTCCGGGTGGGGCCCACGTGATTTCCGGGTGGGGCCCACGTGATTTCCGGGTGGGGCCCACGTGATTTCCGGGTGGGGCCCACGTGATTTCCGGGTGGGTCCCACGGGATTTCCGGGTGGGGCCCACGTGATTTCCCCGTGGGGCCCACGTGATTTCCCCGTGGGGCCCACGTGATTTCCGGGTGGGGCCCACGTGATTTCCCCGTGAGGCCCACGTGATTTCCCCGTGGGGCCCACGTGATTTCCAGGTGGGGCCCACGTGATTTCCGGGTGGGGCCCACGTGATTTCCGGGTGGGGCCCACGTGATTTCCGGCTGTGGCCCACGTGATTTCCGGGTGGGGCCCACGTGATTTCCGGGTGGGGCCCACGTGATTTCCGGGTGGGGCCCACGTGATTTCCGGGTGGGGCCCACGTGATTTCCGGGTGGGGCCCACGTGATTTCCGGGTGGGGCCCACGTGATTTCCGGCTGGGGCCCACGTGATTTCCGGCTGGGGCCCACGTGATTTCCGGGTGGGGCCCACGTGATTTCCGGGTGGGGCCCACGTGATTTCCCCGTGGGGCCCACGTGATTTCCGGGTGGGGCCCACGTGATTTCCGGCTGGGGCCCACGTGATTTCCGGGTGGGGCCCACGTGATTTCCGGGTGGGGCCCACGTGTTTTCCGGGTGGGGCCCACGTGATTTCCGGGTGGGGCCCACGTGATTTCCGGTTGGGGCCCAGGTGATTTCCGGGTGGGGCCCACGTGATTTCCCCGTGGGGCCCACGTGATTTCCGGCTGGGGCCCACGTGATTTCCGGATGGGGCCCACGTGATTTCCGGGTGGGGCCCACGTGATTTCCCCGTGGGGCCCACGTGATTTCCGGCTGGTGCCCACGTGATTTCCGGGTGGGGCCCACGTGATTTCCGGGTGGGGCCCACGTGATTTCCCCGTGGGGCCCACGTGATTTCCCCGTGGGGCCCACGTGATTTCCGGCTGGGGCCCACGTGATTTCCGGCTGGGGCCCACGTGATTTCCGGGTGGGGCCCACGTGATTTCCGGGTGGGGCCCACGTGATTTCCGGGTGGGGCCCACGTGATTTCCGGGTGGGGCCCACGTGATTTCCGGGTGGGGCCCACGTGATTTCCGGGTGGGGCCCACGTGATTTCCGGGTGGGGCCCACGAGATTTCCGGGTGGGGCCCACGAGATTTCCCCGTGGGGCCCACGTGATTTCCGGGTGGGGCCCACGTGATTTCCGGGTGGGGCCCACGTGATTTCCGGGTGGGCCCCACGTGATTTCCGGGTGGGGCCCACGTGATTTCCGGGTGGGGCCCACGTGATTTCCGGGTGGGGCCCACGTGATTTCCGGGTGGGGCCCACGTGATTTCCGGGTGGGGCCCACGTGATTTCCGGGTGGGGCCCACGTGATTTCCGGGTGGGGCCCACCTGATTTCCGGGTGGGGCCCACGTGATTTCCGGGTGGGGCCCAGGTGATTTCCGGGTGGGGCCCACTTGATTTCCGGGTGGGCCCCACGTGATTTCCGTTTGGGGCCCACGTGATTTCCGGGTGGGGCCCACGTGATTTCCGGGTGGGCCCCACGTGATTTCCGGGTGGGGCCCACGTGATTTCCGGGTGGGGCCCACGTGATTTCCGGGTGGGGCCCACGTGATTTCCGGGTGGGGCCCACGTGATTTCCGGGTGGGGCCCACGTGATTTCCCCGTGGGGCCCACGTGATTTCCGGGTGGGGCCCACGTGATTTCCGGGTGGGGCCCACGTGATTTCCGGGTGGGGCCCACGTGATTTCCGGGTGGGGCCCACGTGATTTACCCGTGGGGCCCACGTGATTTCCGGGTGGGGCCCACGTGATTTCCGGGTGGGGCCCACGTGATTTCCGGGTGGGGCCCACGTGATTTCCCCGTGGGGCCCACGTGATTTCCCCGTGGGGCCCACGTGATTTCCGGGTGGGGCCCACGTGATTTCCGGGTGGGGCCCACGTGATTTCCGGGTGGGGCCCACGTGATTTCCGGGTGGGGCCCACGTGATTTCCGGGTGGGGCCCACGTGATTTCCGGGTGGGGCCCACGTGATTTCCGGGTGGGGCCCACGTGATTTCCGGGTGGGGCCCACGTGATTTCCCCGTGGGGCCCACGTGATTTCCGGGTGGGGCCCACGTGATTTCCGGCTGGGGCCCACGTGATTTCCGGGTGGGGCCCACGTGATTTCCCCGTGGGGCCCACGTGATTTCCGGGTGGGGCCCACGTGATTTCCCCGTGGGGCCCACGTGATTTCCGGGTGGGGCCCACGTGATTTCCGGGTGGGGCCCACGTGATTTCCGGGTGGGGCCCACGTGATTTCCGGGTGGGGCCCACGTGATTTCCCCGTGGGGCCCACGTGATTTCCGGGTGGGTCCCACGGGATTTCCGGGTGGGGCCCACGTGATTTCCGGGTGGGGCCCACGTGATTTCCGGGTGGGGCCCACGTGATTTCCCCGTGGGGCCCACGTGATTTCCGGGTGGGGCCCACATGATTTCCCCGTGGGGGCCACGTGATTTCCGGGTGGGGCCCACGTGATTTCCGGGTGGGGCCCACGTGATTTCCGGGTGGGGCCCACGTGATTTCCGGGTGGGGCCCACGTGATTTCCGGGTGGGGCCCACGTGATTTCCGGGTGGGGCCCACGTGATTTCCGGGTGGGGCCCACGTGTTTTCCGGGTGGGGCCCACGTGATTTCCGGGTGGCGCCCACGTGATTTCCGGGTGGGCCCCACGTGATTTCCGGGTGGGGCCCACGTGATTTCCGGGTGGGGCCCACGTGATTTCCGGGTGGGGCCCACGTGATTTCCGGGTGGGGCCCACGTGATTTCCGGGTGGGGCCCACGTGATTTCCGGGTGGGGCCCACGTGATTTCCCCGTGGGGCCCACGTGATTTCCGGGTGGGGCCCACGTGATTTCCGGGTGGGGCCCACGTGATTTCCGGGTGGGGCCCACGTGATTTCCGGGTGGGGCCCACGTGATTTCCGGGTGGGGCCCACGTGATTTCCGGCTGGGGCCCACGTGATTTCCGGCTGGGGCCCACGTGATTTCCGGGTGGGGCCCACGTGATTTCCGGGTGGGGCCCACGTGATTTCCGGGTGGGGCCCACGAGATTTCCTCGTGGGGCCCACGTGATTTCCGGGTGGGGCCCACGTGATTTCCGGGTGGGGCCCACGTGATTTCCGGGTGGGGCCCACGTGATTTCCGGGTGGAGCCCACGTGATATTCGGGTGGGGCCCACGTGATTTCCGGGTGGGGCCCACGTGATTTCCGGGTGGGGCCCACGTGATTTCCGGGTGGGGCCCACGTGATTTCCGGGTGGGGCCCACGTGATTTCCGGGTGGGCCCCACGTGATTTCCGGGTGGGGCCCACGTGATTTCCGGGTGGGGCCCACGTGATTTCCGGGTGGGGCCCACGTGATTTCCGGGTGGGGCCCACGTGATTTCCGGGTGGGGCCCACGTGATTTCCCCGTGGGGCCCACGTGATTTCCCCGTGGGGCCCACGTGATTTCCGGGTGGGGCCCACGTGATTTCCGGGTGGGGCCCACGTGATTTCCGGGTGGGGCCCACGTGATTTCCGGGTGGGGCCCACGTGATTTCCGGGTGGGGCCCACGTGATTTCCCCGTGGGGCCCACGTGATTTCCGGGTGCGGCCCACGTGATTTCCCCGTGGGGCCCACGTGATTTCCCCGTGGGGCCCACGTGATTTCCCCGTGGGGCCCACGTGATTTCCGGGTGGGGCCCACGTGATTTCCCCGTGAGGCCCACGTGATTTCCCCGTGGGGCCCACGTGATTTCCAGGTGGGGCCCACGTGATTTCCGGGTGGGGCCCACGTGATTTCCGGGTGGGGCCCACGTGATTTCCGGCTGTGGCCCACGTGATTTCCGGGTGGGGCCCACGTGATTTCCGGGTGGGGCCCACGTGATTTCCCCGTGGGGCCCACGTGATTTCCGGGTGGGGCCCACGTGATTTCCCCGTGGGGCCCACGTGATTTCCGGGTGGGGCCCACGTGATTTCCCCGTGGGGCCCACGTGATTTCCGGGTGGGGCCCACGTGATTTCCGGGTGGGGCCCACGTGATTTCCGGGTGGGGCCCACGTGATTTCCGGGTGGGGCCCACGTGATTTCCCCGTGGGGCCCACGTGATTTCCGGGTGGGTCCCACGGGATTTCCGGGTGGGGCCCACGTGATTTCCGGGTGGGGCCCACGTGATTTCCGGGTGGGGCCCACGTGATTTCCCCGTGGGGCCCACGTGATTTCCGGGTGGGGCCCACATGATTTCCCCGTGGGGGCCACGTGATTTCCGGGTGGGGCCCACGTGATTTCCGGGTGGGGCCCACGTGATTTCCGGGTGGGGCCCACGTGATTTCCGGGTGGGGCCCACGTGATTTCCGGGTGGGGCCCACGTGATTTCCGGGTGGGGCCCACGTGATTTCCGGGTGGGGCCCACGTGTTTTCCGGGTGGGGCCCACGTGATTTCCGGGTGGCGCCCACGTGATTTCCGGGTGGGCCCCACGTGATTTCCGGGTGGGGCCCACGTGATTTCCGGGTGGGGCCCACGTGATTTCCGGGTGGGGCCCACGTGATTTCCGGGTGGGGCCCACGTGATTTCCGGGTGGGGCCCACGTGATTTCCGGGTGGGGCCCACGTGATTTCCCCGTGGGGCCCACGTGATTTCCGGGTGGGGCCCACGTGATTTCCGGGTGGGGCCCACGTGATTTCCGGGTGGGGCCCACGTGATTTCCGGGTGGGGCCCACGTGATTTCCGGGTGGGGCCCACGTGATTTCCGGCTGGGGCCCACGTGATTTCCGGCTGGGGCCCACGTGATTTCCGGGTGGGGCCCACGTGATTTCCGGGTGGGGCCCACGTGATTTCCGGGTGGGGCCCACGAGATTTCCTCGTGGGGCCCACGTGATTTCCGGGTGGGGCCCACGTGATTTCCGGGTGGGGCCCACGTGATTTCCGGGTGGGGCCCACGTGATTTCCGGGTGGAGCCCACGTGATATTCGGGTGGGGCCCACGTGATTTCCGGGTGGGGCCCACGTGATTTCCGGGTGGGGCCCACGTGATTTCCGGGTGGGGCCCACGTGATTTCCGGGTGGGGCCCACGTGATTTCGGGGTGGGCCCCACGTGATTTCCGGGTGGGGCCCACGTGATTTCCGGGTGGGGCCCACGTGATTTCTGGGTGGGGCCCACGTGATTTCCGGGTGGGGCCCACGTGATTTCCGGGTGGGGCCCACGTGATTTCCCCGTGGGGCCCACGTGATTTCCCCGTGGGGCCCACGTGATTTCCGGGTGGGGCCCACGTGATTTCCGGGTGGGGCCCACGTGATTTCCGGGTGGGGCCCACGTGATTTCCGGGTGGGGCCCACGTGATTTCCGGGTGGGGCCCACGTGATTTCCCCGTGGGGCCCACGTGATTTCCGGGTGCGGCCCACGTGATTTCCCCGTGGGGCCCACGTGATTTCCCCGTGGGGCCCACGTGATTTCCCCGTGGGGCCCACGTGATTTCCGGGTGGGGCCCACGTGATTTCCCCGTGAGGCCCACGTGATTTCCCCGTGGGGCCCACGTGATTTCCGGGTGGGGCCCACGTGATTTCCGGGTGGGGCCCACGTGATTTCCGGGTGGGGCCCACGTGATTTCCGGCTGTGGCCCACGTGATTTCCGGGTGGGGCCCACGTGATTTCCGGGTGGGGCCCACGTGATTTCCCCGTGGGGCCCACGTGATTTCCGGGTGGGGCCCACGTGATTTCCCCGTGGGGCCCACGTGATTTCCGGGTGGGGCCCACGTGATTTCCGGGTGGGGCCCACGTGATTTCCGGGTGGGGCCCACGTGATTTCCGGGTGGGGCCCACGTGATTTCCGGGTGGGGCCCACGTGATTTCCGGGTGGGGCCCACGTGATTTCCGGGTGGGGCCCACGTGATTTCCGGGTGGGGCCCACGTGATTTCCGGGTGGGGCCCACGTGATTTCCGGGTGGGGCCCACGTGATTTCCGGGTGGGGCCCACGTGATTTCCGGGTGGGGCCCACGTGATTTCCGGGTGGGGCCCACGTGATTTCCGGGTGGGGCCCACGTGATTTCCGGGTGGGGCCCACGTGATTTCCGGGTGGGGCCCACGTGATTTCCGGGTGGGGCCCACGTGATTTCCGGGTGGGGCCCACGTGATTTCCGGGTGGGGCCCACGTGATTTCCGGGTGGGGCCCACGTGATTTCCGGGTGGGGCCCACGTGATTTCCCCGTGGGGCCCACGTGATTTCCGGCTGGGGCCCACGTGATTTCCCCGTGGGGCCCACGTGATTTCCGGCTGGGGCCCACGTGATTTCCGGCTGGGGCCCACGTGATTTCCGGGTGGGGCCCACGTGATTTCCCCGTGGGGCCCACGTGATTTCCGTGTGGGGCCCACGTGATTTCCGGGTGGGGCCCACGTGATTTCCGGGTGGGGCCCACGTGATTTCCGGGTGGGGCCCACGTGATTTCCGGGTGGGGCCCACGTGATTTCCGGGTGGGGCCCACGTGATTTCCGGGTGGGGCCCACGTGATTTCCCCGTGGGGCCCACGTGATTTCCGGCTGGGGCCCACGTGATTTCCGGCTGGGGCCCACGTGATTTCCGGGTGGGGCCCACGTGATTTCCCCGTGGGGCCCACGTGATTTCCGGGTGGGGCCCACGTGATTTCCCCGTGGGGCCCACGTGATTTCCGGGTGGGGCCCACGTGATTTCCGTGTGGGGCCCACGTGATTTCCGGGTGGGGCCCACGTGATTTCCGTGTGGGGCCCACGTGATTTCCGGGTGGGGCCCACGTGATTTCCGGGTGGGCCCCACGTGATTTCCGGGTGGGGCCCACGTGATTTCCGGGTGGGGCCCACGTGATTTCCGGGTGGGGCCCACGTGATTTCCGGGTGGGGCCCACGTGATTTCCGGGTGGGGCCCACGTGATTTCCGGGTGGGGCCCACGTGATTTCCGGGTGGGGCCCACGTGATTTCCGGGTGGGGCCCACGTGATTTCCGGGTTGGCCCCACGTGATTTCCGGGTGGGGCCCACGTGATTTCCGGGTGGGGCCCACGTGATTTCCGGGTGGGGCCCACGTGATATCCGGGTGGGGCCCACGTGATTTCCGGGTGGGGCCCACGTGATTTCCCCGTGGGGCCCACGTGATTTCCGGCTGGGGCCCACGTGATTTCCGGCTGGGGCCCACGTGATTTCCGGGTGGGGCCCACGTGATTTCCCCGTGGGGCCCACGTGATTTCCGGGTGGGGCCCACGTGATTTCCCCGTGGGGCCCACGTGATTTCCGGGTGGGGCCCACGTGATTTCCGTGTGGGGCCCACTTGATTTCCGGGTGGGGCCCACGTGATTTCCGTGTGGGGCCCACGTGATTTCCGGGTGGGGCCCACGTGATTTCCGGGTGGGCCCCACGTGATTTCCGGGTGGGGCCCACGTGATTTCCGGGTGGGGCCCACGTGATTTCCGGGTGGGGCCCACGTGATTTCCGGGTGGGGCCCACGTGATTTCCGGGTGGGGCCCACGTGATTTCCGGGTGGGGCCCACGTGATTTCCGGGTGGGGCCCACGTGATTTCCGGGTGGGGCCCACGTGATTTCCGGGTGGGGCCCACGTGATTTCCGTGTGGGGCCCACGTGATTTCCGGGTGGGGCCCACGTGATTTCCGGGTGGGGCCCACGTGATTTCCGGGTGGGGCCCACGTGATTTCCGGGTGGGGCCCACGTGATTTCCGGGTGGGGCCCACGTGATTTCCGGGTGGGGCCCACGTGATTTCCCCGTGGGGCCCACGTGATTTCCGGGTGGGGCCCACGTGTTTTCCGGGTGGGGCCCACGTGATTTCCGGGTGGGGCCAACGTGATTTCCCCGTGAGGCCCACGTGATTTCCGGGTGGGGCCCACGTGATTTCCGGGTGGGGCCCACGTGATTTCCGGGTGGGGCCCACGTGATTTCCGGGTGGGGCCCACGTGATTTCCGGGTGGGGCCCACGTGATTTCCGGGTGGGGCCCACGTGATTTCCGGGTGGGGCCCACGTGATTTCCGGGTGGGGCCCACGAGATTTCCTCGTGGGGCCCACGTGATTTCCGGGTGGGGCCCACGTGATTTCCGGGTGGGGCCCACGTGATTTCCGGGTGGGGCCCACGTGATTTCCGGGTGGGGCCCACGAGATTTCCTCGTGGGGCCCACGTGATTTCCGGGTGGGGCCCACGTGATTTCCGGGTGGGGCCCACGTGATTTCCGGGTGGGGCCCACGTGATTTCCGGGTGGGGCCCACGTGATATTCGGGTGGGGCCCACGTGATTTCCGGGTGGGGCCCACGTGATTTCCGGGTGGGGCCCACGTGATTTCCGGGTGGGGCCCACGTGATTTCCGGGTGGGGCCCACGTGATTTCGGGGTGGGCCCCACGTGATTTCCGGGTGGGGCCCACGTGATTTCCGGGTGGGGCCCACGTGATTTCCGGGTGGGGCCCACGTGATTTCCGGGTGGGGCCCACGTGATTTCCGGGTGGGGCCCACGTGATTTCCGGGTGGGGCCCACGTGATTTCCGGGTGGGGCCCACGTGATTTCCGGGTGGGGCCCACGTGATTTCCCCGTGGGGCCCACGTGATTTCCGGCTGGGGCCCACGTGATTTCCGGCTGGGGCCCACGTGATTTCCGGCTGGGGCCCACGTGATTTCCGGGTGGGGCCCACGTGTTTTCCGGGTGGGGCCCACGTGATTTCCGGGTGGGGCCCACGTGATTTCCGGTTGGGGCCCACGTGATTTCCGGGTGGGGCCCACGTGATTTCCCCGTGGGGCCCACGTGATTTCCGGCTGGGGCCCACGTGATTTCCGGATGGGGCCCACGTGATTTCCGGGTGGGGCCCACGTGATTTCCCCGTGGGGCCCACGTGATTTCCGGCTGGTGCCCACGTGATTTCCGGGTGGGGCCCACGTGATTTCCGGGTGGGGCCCACGTGATTTCCCCGTGGGGCCCACGTGATTTCCCCGTGGGGCCCACGTGATTTCCGGCTGGGGCCCACGTGATTTCCGGCTGGGGCCCACGTGATTTCCGGGTGGGGCCCACGTGATTTCCGGGTGGGGCCCACGTGATTTCCGGGTGGGGCCCACGTGATTTCCGGGTGGGGCCCACGTGATTTCCGGGTGGGGCCCACGAGATTTCCGGGTGGGGCCCACGAGATTTCCCCGTGGGGCCCACGTGATTTCCGGGTGGGGCCCACGTGATTTCCGGGTGGGGCCCACGTGATTTCCGGGTGGGCCCCACGTGATTTCCGGGTGGGGCCCACGTGATTTCCGGGTGGGGCCCACGTGATTTCCGGGTGGGGCCCACGTGATTTCCGGGTGGGGCCCACGTGATTTCCGGGTGGGGCCCACGTGATTTCCGGGTGGGGCCCACGTGATTTCCGGGTGGGGCCCACCTGATTTCCGGGTGGGGCCCACGTGATTTCCGGGTGGGGCCCAGGTGATTTCCGGGTGGGGCCCACTTGATTTCCGGGTGGGCCCCACGTGATTTCCGTTTGGGGCCCACGTGATTTCCGGGTGGGGCCCACGTGATTTCCGGGTGGGCCCCACGTGATTTCCGGGTGGGGCCCACGTGATTTCCGGGTGGGGCCCACGTGATTTCCGGGTGGGGCCCACGTGATTTCCGGGTGGGGCCCACGTGATTTCCGGGTGGGGCCCACGTGATTTCCCCGTGGGGCCCACGTGATTTCCGGGTGGGGCCCACGTGATTTCCGGGTGGGGCCCACGTGATTTCCGGGTGGGGCCCACGTGATTTCCGGGTGGGGCCCACGTGATTTCCCCGTGGGGCCCACGTGATTTCCGGGTGGGGCCCACGTGATTTCCGGGTGGGGCCCACGTGATTTCCCCGTGGGGCCCACGTGATTTCCGGGTGGGGCCCACGTGATTTCCGGGTGGGGCCCACGTGATTTCCCCGTGGGGCCCACGTGATTTCCGGGTGGGGCCCACGTGATTTCCGGGTGGGGCCCACGTGATTTCCGGGTGGGGCCCAAGTGATTTCCGGGTGGGGCCCACGTGATTTCCGGGTGGGGCCCACGTGATTTCCGGGTGGGGCCCACGTGATTTCCGGGTGGGGCCCACGTGATTTCCGGGTGGGGCCCACGTGATTTCCCCGTGGGGCCCACGTGATTTCCGGGTGGGGCCCACGTGATTTCCGGCTGGGGCCCACGTGATTTCCGGGTGGGGCCCACGTGATTTCCCCGTGGGGCCCACGTGATTTCCCCGTGGGGCCCACGTGATTTCCCCGTGGGGCCCACGTGATTTCCGGGTGGGGCCCACGTGATTTCCGGGTGGGGCCCACGTGATTTCCGGGTGGGGCCCACGTGATTTCCGGGTGGGGCCCACGTGATTTCCCCGTGGGGCCCACGTGATTTCCGGGTGGGTCCCACGGGATTTCCGGGTGGGGCCCACGTGATTTCCGGGTGGGGCCCACGTGATTTCCGGGTGGGGCCCACGTGATTTCCCCGTGGGGCCCACGTGATTTCCGGGTGGGGCCCACATGATTTCCCAGTGGGGGCCACGTGATTTCCGGGTGGGGCCCACGTGATTTCCGGGTGGGGCCCACGTGATTTCCGGGTGGGGCCCACGTGATTTCCGGGTGGGGCCCACGTGATTTCCGGGTGGGGCCCACGTGATTTCCGGGTGGGGCCCACGTGATTTCCGGGTGGGGCCCACGTGTTTTCCGGGTGGGGCCCACGTGATTTCCGGGTGGCGCCCACGTGATTTCCGGGTGGGCCCCACGTGATTTCCGGGTGGGGCCCACGTGATTTCCGGGTGGGGCCCACGTGATTTCCGGGTGGGGCCCACGTGATTTCCGGGTGGGGCCCACGTGATTTCCGGGTGGGGCCCACGTGATTTCCGGGTGGGGCCCACGTGATTTCCCCGTGGGGCCCACGTGATTTCCGGGTGGGGCCCACGTGATTTCCGGGTGGGGCCCACGTGATTTCCGGGTGGGGCCCACGTGATTTCCGGGTGGGGCCCACGTGATTTCCGGGTGGGGCCCACGTGATTTCCGGCTGGGGCCCACGTGATTTCCGGGTGGGGCCCACGTGATTTCCGGGTGGGGCCCACGTGATTTCCGGGTGGGGCCCACGTGATTTCCGGGTGGGGCCCACGAGATTTCCTCGTGGGGCCCACGTGATTTCCGGGTGGGGCCCACGTGATTTCCGGGTGGGGCCCACGTGATTTCCGGGTGGGGCCCACGTGATTTCCGGGTGGGGCCCACGTGATTTCCGGGTGGGCCCCACCTGATTTCCGGGTGGGGCCCACGTGATTTCCGGGTGGCGCCCACGTGATTTCCGGGTGGGGCCCACGTGATTTCCCCGTGGGGCCCACGTGATTTCCCCGTGGGGACCACGTGATTTCCGGGTGGGGCCCACGTGATTTCCGGGTGGGGCCCACGTGATTTCCGGGTGGGGCCCACGTGATTTCCGGGTGGGGCCCACGTGATTTCCGGTTGGGGCCCACGTGATTTCCGGGTGGGCCCCACGTGATTTCCGTGTGGGGCCCACGTGATTTCCGGGTGGGGCCCACGTGATTTCCGGGTGGGGCCCACGTGATTTCCGGGTGGGACCCACGTGATTTCCGGGTGGGCCCCACGTGATTTCCGGGTGGGGCCCACGTGATTTCCGGGTGGGCCCCACGTGATTTCCGGGTGGGGCCCACGTGATTTCCGGGTGGGGCCCACGTGATTTCCGGGTGGGCCCCACGTGATTTCCGGGTGGGGCCCACGTGATTTCCGGGTGGGGCCCACGTGATTTCCCCGTGGGGCCCACGTGATTTCCGGGTGGGGCCCACGTGATTTCCGGGTGGGGCCCACGTGATTTCCGGGTGGGGCCCACGTGATTTCCGGCTGGGGCCCACGTGATTTCCGGGTGGGGCCCACGTGATTTCCGGGTGGGGCCCACGTGATTTCCGGGTGGGGCCCACGTGATTTCCGGGTGGGGCCCACGTGATTTCCGGGTGGGGCCCACGTGATTTCCGGGTGGGGCCCACGTGATTTCCCCGTGGGGCCCACGTGATTTCCGGCTGGGGCCCACGTGATTTCCGGCTGGGGCCCACGTGATTTCCGGGTGGGGCCCACGTGATTTCCCCGTGGGGCCCACGTGATTTCCGGGTGGGGCCCACGTGATTTCCCCGTGGGGCCCACGTGATTTCCGGGTGGGGCCCACGTGATTTCCGTGTGGGGCCCACGTGATTTCCGGGTGGGGCCCACGTGATTTCCGTGTGGGGCCCACGTGATTTCCGGGTGGGGCCCACGTGATTTCCGGGTGGGCCCCACGTGATTTCCGGGTGGGGCCCACGTGATTTCCGGGTGGGGCCCACGTGATTTCCGGGTGGGGCCCACGTGATTTCCGGGTGGGGCCCACGTGATTTCCGGGTGGGGCCCACGTGATTTCCGGGTGGGGCCCACGTGATTTCCGGGTGGGGCCCACGTGATTTCCGGGTGGGGCCCACGTGATTTCCGGGTTGGCCCCACGTGATTTCCGGGTGGGGCCCACGTGATTTCCGGGTGGGGCCCACGTGATTTCCGTGTGGGGCCCACGTGATTTCCGGGTGGGACCCACGTGATTTCCGGGTGGGCCCCACGTGATTTCCGGGTGGGGCCCACGTGATTTCCGGGTGGGGCCCACGTGATTTCCGGGTGGGGCCCACGTGATTTCCGGGTGGGGCCCACGTGATTTCCCCGTGGGGCCCACGTGATTTCCGGGTGGGTCCCACGGGATTTCCGGGTGGGGCCCACGTGATTTCCGGGTGGGGCCCACGTGATTTCCGGGTGGGGCCCACGTGATTTCCCCGTGGGGCCCACGTGATTTCCGGGTGGGGCCCACATGATTTCCCCGTGGGGGCCACCTGATTTCCGGGTGGGGCCCACGTGATTTCCGGGTGGGGCCCACGTGATTTCCGGGTGGGGCCCACGTGATTTCCGGGTGGGGCCCACGTGATTTCCGGGTGGGGCCCACGTGATTTCCGGGTGGGGCCCACGTGATTTCCGGGTGGGGCCCACGTGATTTCCGGGTGGGGCCCACGTGTTTTCCGGGTGGGGCCCACGTGATTTCCGGGTGGGGCCCACGTGATTTCCGGGTGGCGCCCACGTGATTTCCGGGTGGGCCCCACGTGATTTCCGGGTGGGGCCCACGTGATTTCCGGGTGGGGCCCACGTGATTTCCGGGTGGGGCCCACGTGATTTCCGGGTGGGGCCCACGTGATTTCCGGGTGGGGCCCACGTGATTTCCGGGTGGGGCCCACGTGATTTCCCCGTGGGGCCCACGTGATTTCCGGCTGGGGCCCACGTGATTTCCGGGTGGGGCCCACGTGATTTCCGGGTGGGGCCCACGTGATTTCCGCGTGGGGCCCACGTGATTTCCGGTTGGGGCCCACGTGATTTCCCCGTGGGGCCCACGTGATTTCCGGGTGGGGCCCACGTGATTTCCGGGTGGGCCAGAAGTGATTTCCGGGTGGGGCCCACGTGATTTCCGGGTGGGGCCCACGTGATTTCCGGGTGGGGCCCACGTGATTTCCGGGTGGGGCCCAGGTGATTTCCGGGTGGGGCCCACTTGATTTCCGGGTGGGCCCCACGTGATTTCCGTTTGGGGCCCACGTGATTTCCGGGTGGGGCCCCCGTGATTTCCGGGTGGGCCCCACGTGATTTCCGGGTGGGGCCCACGTGATTTCCGGGTGGGGCCCACGTGATTTCCCCGTGGGGCCCACGTGATTTCCCCGTGGGGCCCACGTGATTTCCCCGTGGGGCCCACGTGATTTCCGGCTGGGGCCCACGTGATTTCCGGCTGGGGCCCACGTGATTTCCGGGTGGGGCCCACGTGATTTCCGGGTGGGGCCCACGTGATTTCCGGGTGGGGCCCACGTGATTTCCGGGTGGGGCCCACGTGATTTCCGGGTGGGGCCCACGTGATTTCCCCGTGGGGCCCACGTGATTTCCGGGTGGGGCCCACGTGATTTCCCCGTAAGGCCCACGTGATTTCCCCGTGGGGCCGACGTGATTTCCGGGTGGGGCCCACGTGATTTCCCCGTGGGGCCCACGTGATTTCCCCGTGGGGACCACGTGATTTCCGGGTGGGGCCCACGTGATTTCCGGGTGGGGCCCACGTGATTTCCGGGTGGGGCCCACGTGATTTCCGGGTGGGGCCCACGTGATTTCCGGTTGGGGCCCACGTGATTTCCGGGTGGGCCCCACGTGATTTCCGTGTGGGGCCCACGTGATTTCCGGGTGGGGCCCACGTGATTTCCGGGTGGGGCCCACGTGATTTCCGGGTGGGACCCACGTGATTTCCGGGTGGGCCCCACGTGATTTCCGGGTGGGGCCCACGTGATTTCCGGGTGGGCCCCACGTGATTTCCGGGTGGGGCCCACGTGATTTCCGGGTGGGGCCCACGTGATTTCCGGGTGGGCCCCACGTGATTTCCGGGTGGGGCCCACGTGATTTCCGGGTGGGGCCCACGTGATTTCCCCGTGGGGCCCACGTGATTTCCGGGTGGGGCCCACGTGATTTCCGGGTGGGGCCCACGTGATTTCCGGGTGGGGCCGACGTGATTTCCGGCTGGGGCCCACGTGATTTCCGGGTGGGGCCCACGTGATTTCCGGGTGGGGCCCACGTGATTTCCGGGTGGGGCCCACGTGATTTCCGGGTGGGGCCCACGTGATTTCCGGGTGGGGCCCACGTGATTTCCGGGTGGGGCCCACGTGATTTCCCCGTGGGGCCCACGTGATTTCCGGCTGGGGCCCACGTGATTTCCGGCTGGGGCCCACGTGATTTCCGGGTGGGGCCCACGTGATTTCCCCGTGGGGCCCACGTGATTTCCGGGTGGGGCCCACGTGATTTCCCCGTGGGGCCCACGTGATTTCCGGGTGGGGCCCACGTGATTTCCGTGTGGGGCCCACGTGATTTCCGGGTGGGGCCCACGTGATTTCCGTGTGGGGCCCACGTGATTTCCGGGTGGGGCCCACGTGATTTCCGGGTGGGCCCCACGTGATTTCCGGGTGGGGCCCACGTGATTTCCGGGTGGGGCCCACGTGATTTCCGGGTGGGGCCCACGTGATTTCCGGGTGGGGCCCACGTGATTTCCGGGTGGGGCCCACGTGATTTCCGGGTGGGGCCCACGTGATTTCCGGGTGGGGCCCACGTGATTTCCGGGTTGGCCCCACGTGATTTCCGGGTGGGGCCCACGTGATTTCCGGGTGGGGCCCACGTGATTTCCGTGTGGGGCCACGTGATTTCCGGGTGGGACCCACGTGATTTCCGGGTGGGCCCCACGTGATTTCCGGGTGGGGCCCACGTGATTTCCGGGTGGGGCCCACGTGATTTCCGGGTGGGGCCCACGTGATTTCCGGGTGGGGCCCACGTGATTTCCCCGTGGGGCCCACGTGATTTCCGGGTGGGTCCCACGGGATTTCCGGGTGGGGCCCACGTGATTTCCGGGTGGGGCCCACGTGATTTCCGGGTGGGGCCCACGTGATTTCCCCGTGGGGCCCACGTGATTTCCGGGTGGGGCCCACATGATTTCCCCGTGGGGGCCACCTGATTTCCGGGTGGGGCCCACGTGATTTCCGGGTGGGGCCCACGTGATTTCCGGGTGGGGCCCACGTGATTTCCGGGTGGGGCCCACGTGATTTCCGGGTGGGGCCCACGTGATTTCCGGGTGGGGCCCACGTGATTTCCGGGTGGGGCCCACGTGATTTCCGGGTGGGGCCCACGTGTTTTCCGGGTGGGGCCCACGTGATTTCCGGGTGGGGCCCACGTGATTTCCGGGTGGCGCCCACGTGATTTCCGGGTGGGCCCCACGTGATTTCCGGGTGGGGCCCACGTGATTTCCGGGTGGGGCCCACGTGATTTCCGGGTGGGGCCCACGTGATTTCCGGGTGGGGCCCACGTGATTTCCGGGTGGGGCCCACGTGATTTCCGGGTGGGGCCCACGTGATTTCCCCGTGGGGCCCACGTGATTTCCGGCTGGGGCCCACGTGATTTCCGGGTGGGGCCCACGTGATTTCCGGGTGGGGCCCACGTGATTTCCGCGTGGGGCCCACGTGATTTCCGGTTGGGGCCCACGTGATTTCCCCGTGGGGCCCACGTGATTTCCGGGTGGGGCCCACGTGATTTCCGGGTGGGCCCCAAGTGATTTCCGGGTGGGGCCCACGTGATTTCCGGGTGGGGCCCACGTGATTTCCGGGTGGGGCCCACGTGATTTCCGGGTGGGGCCCAGGTGATTTCCGGGTGGGGCCCACTTGATTTCCGGGTGGGCCCCACGTGATTTCCGTTTGGGGCCCACGTGATTTCCGGGTGGGGCCCACGTGATTTCCGGGTGGGCCCCACGTGATTTCCGGGTGGGGCCCACGTGATTTCCGGGTGGGGCCCACGTGATTTCCCCGTGGGGCCCACGTGATTTCCCCGTGGGGCCCACGTGATTTCCCCGTGGGGCCCACGTGATTTCCGGCTGGGGCCCACGTGATTTCCGGCTGGGGCCCACGTGATTTCCGGGTGGGGCCCACGTGATTTCCGGGTGGGGCCCACGTGATTTCCGGGTGGGGCCCACGTGATTTCCGGGTGGGGCCCACGTGATTTCCGGGTGGGGCCCACGTGATTTCCCCGTGGGGCCCACGTGATTTCCGGGTGGGGCCCACGTGATTTCCCCGTAAGGCCCACGTGATTTCCCCGTGGGGCCGACGTGATTTCCGGGTGGGGCCCACGTGATTTCCGGGTGGGGCCCACGTGATTTCCGGGTGGGGCCCACGTGATTTCCGGTTGGGGCCCACGTGATTTCCGGCTGTGGCCCACGTGATTTCCGGGTGGGGTCCACGTGATTTCCGGGTGGGGCCCACGTGATTTCCCCGTGGGGCCCACGTGATTTCCGGGTGGGGCCCACGTGATTTCCGGGTGGGGCCCACGTGATTTCCGGGTGGGGCCCACGTGATTTCCGGGTGGGGCCCACGTGATTTCCCCGTGGGGCCCACGTGATTTCCGGGTGGGGCCCACGTGATTTCCGGGTGGGGCCCACGTGATTTCCGGGTGGGGCCCACGTGATTTCCGGGTGGGGCCCACGTGATTTCCGGTTGGGGCCCACGTGATTTCCGGCTGGGGCCCACGTGATTTCCGGGTGGGGCCCACGTGATTTCCGGGTGGGGCCCACGTGATTTCCGGGTGGGGCCCACGTGATTTCCGGGTGGGGCCCACGTGATTTCCGGGTGGGGCCCACGTGATTTCCGGGTGGGGCCCACGTGATTTCCGGGTGGGGCCCACGTGATTTCCGGGTGGGGCCCACGTGATTTCCGGGTGGGGCCCACGTGATTTCCGGGTGGGGCCCACGTGATTTCCGGGTGGGGCCCACGTGATTTCCCCGTGGGGCCCACGTGATTTCCCCGTGGGGCCCACGTGATTTCCGGCTGGGGCCCACGTGATTTCCGGGTGGGGCCCACGTGATTTCCGGGTGGGGCCCACGTGATTTCCGGGTGGGGCCCACGTGATTTCCGGGTGGGGCCCACGTGATTTCCGGGTGGGCCCCACGTGATTTCCGTGTGGGCCCCACGTGATTTCCGGGTGGGGCCCACGTGATTTCCGGGTGGGGCCCACGTGATTTCCGGGTGGGGCCCACGTGATTTCCGGGTGGGCCCCACGTGATTTCCGTGTGGGCCCCACGTGATTTCCGGGTGGGGCCCACGTGATTTCCGGGTGGGGCCCACGTGATTTCCGGGTGGGGCCCACGTGATTTCCGGGTGGGGCCCACGTGATTTCCGGGTGGGGCCCACGTGATTTCCGGGTGGGGCCCACGTGATTTCCGGGTGGGGCCCACATGATTTCCCCGTGGGGCCCACGTGATTTCCGGGTGGGGCCCACGTGATTTCCGGGTGGGGCCCACGTGATTTCCGGGTGGGGCCCACGTGATTTCCGGGTGGGCGCCACGTGATTTCCGGGTGGGGCCCACGTGATTTCCGGGTGGGGCCCACGTGATTTCCGGGTGGGGCCCACGTGATTTCCGGGTGGGGCCCACGTGATTTCCGGGTGGGGCCCACGTGATTTCCGGGTGGGGCCCACGTGATTTCCGGGTGGGGCCCACGTGATTTCCCCGTGGGGCCCACGTGATTTCCGGCTGGGGCCCACGTGATTTCCGGATGGGGCCCACGTGATTTCCGGGTGGGGCCCACGTGATTTCCCCGTGGGGCCCACGTGATTTCCGGCTGGTGCCCACGTGATTTCCGGGTGGGGCCCACGTGATTTCCGGGTGGGGCCCACGTGATTTCTCCGTGGGGCCCACGTGATTTCCCCGTGGGGCCCACGTGATTTCCGGCTGGGGCACACGTGATTTCCGGCTGGGGCCCACGTGATTTCCGGGTGGGGCCCACGTGATTTCCGGGTGGGGCCCACGTGATTTCCGGGTGGGGCCCACGTGATTTCCGGGTGGGGCCCACGTGATTTCCGGGTGGGGCCCACGTGATTTCCGGGTGGGGCCCACGTGATTTCCGGGTGGGGCCCACGAGATTTCCGGGTGGGGCCCACGAGATTTCCCCGTGGGGCCCACGTGATTTCCGGGTGGGGCCCACGTGATTTCCGGGTGGGGCCCACGTGATTTCCGGGTGGGCCCCACGTGATTTCCGGGTGGGCCCCACGTGATTTCCGGGTGGGGCCCACGTGATTTCCGGGTGGGGCCCACGTGATTTCCGGGTGGGGCCCACGTGATTTCCGGGTGGGGCCCACGTGATTTCCGGGTGGGGCCCACGTGATTTCCGGGTGGGGCCCACCTGATTTCCGGGTGGGGCCCACGTGATTTCCGGGTGGGGCCCAGGTGATTTCCGGGTGGGGCCCACTTGATTTCCGGGTGGGCCCCACGTGATTTCCGTTTGGGGCCCACGTGATTTCCGGGTGGGGCCCACGTGATTTCCGGGTGGGCCCCACGTGATTTCCGGGTGGGGCCCACGTGATTTCCGGGTGGGGCCCACGTGATTTCCGGGTGGGGCCCACGTGATTTCCGGGTGGGGCCCACGTGATTTCCCCGTGGGGCCCACGTGATTTCCCCGTGGGGCCCACGTGATTTCCGGGTGGGGCCCACGTGATTTCCGGGTGGGGCCCACGTGATTTCCGGGTGGGGCCCACGTGATTTCCGGGTGGGGCCCACGTGATTTCCCCGTGGGGCCCACGTGATTTCCGGGTGGGGCCCACGTGATTTCCGGGTGGGGCCCACGTGATTTCCGGGTGGGGCCCACGTGATTTCCCCGTGGGGCCCACGTGATTTCCCCGTGGGGCCCACGTGATTTCCGGGTGGGGCCCACGTGATTTCCGGGTGGGGCCCACGTGATTTCCGGGTGGGGCCCACGTGATTTCCGGCTGGGGCCCACGTGATTTCCGGGTGGGGCCCACGTGATTTCCGGGTGGGGCCCACGTGATTTCCGGGTGGGGCCCACGTGATTTCCGGGTGGGGCCCACGTGATTTCCGGGTGGGGCCCACGTGATTTCCGGGTGGGGCCCACGTGATTTCCCCGTGGGGCCCACGTGATTTCCGGCTGGGGCCCACGTGATTTCCGGCTGGGGCCCACGTGATTTCCGGGTGGGGCCCACGTGATTTCCCCGTGGGGCCCACGTGATTTCCGGGTGGGGCCCACGTGATTTCCCCGTGGGGCCCACGTGATTTCCGGGTGGGGCCCACGTGATTTCCGGGTGGGGCCCACGTGATTTCCGGGTGGGGCCCACGTGATTTCCGGGTGGGGCCCACGTGATTTCCGGGTGTGGCCCACGTGATTTCCGGGTGGGGCCCACGTGATTTCCCCGTGGGGCCCACGTGATTTCCGGCTGGGGCCCACGTGATTTCCGGCTGGGGCCCACGTGATTTCCGGGTGGGGCCCACGTGATTTCCCCGTGGGGCCCACGTGATTTCCGGGTGGGGCCCACGTGATTTCCCCGTGGGGCCCACGTGATTTCCGGGTGGGGCCCACGTGATTTCCGGGTGGGGCCCACGTGATTTCCGGGTGGGGCCCACGTGATTTCCGGGTGGGGCCCACGTGATTTCCGGGTGGGGCCCACGTGATTTCCGGGTGGGCCCCACCTGATTTCCGGGTGGGGCCCACGTGATTTCCGGGTGGCGCCCACGTGATTTCCGGGTGGGGCCCACGTGATTTCCCCGTGGGGCCCACGTGATTTCCCCGTGGGGACCACGTGATTTCCGGGTGGGGCCCACGTGATTTCCGGGTGGGGCCCACGTGATTTCCGGGTGGGGCCCACGTGATTTCCGGGTGGGGCCCACGTGATTTCCGGTTGGGGCCCACGTGATTTCCGGGTGGGCCCCACGTGATTTCCGTGTGGGGCCCACGTGATTTCCGGGTGGGGCCCACGTGATTTCCGGGTGGGGCCCACGTGATTTCCGGGTGGGACCCACGTGATTTCCGGGTGGGCCCCACGTGATTTCCGGGTGGGGCCCACGTGATTTCCGGGTGGGCCCCACGTGATTTCCGGGTGGGGCCCACGTGATTTCCGGGTGGGGCCCACGTGATTTCCGGGTGGGCCCCACGTGATTTCCGGGTGGGGCCCACGTGATTTCCGGGTGGGGCCCACGTGATTTCCCCGTGGGGCCCACGTGATTTCCGGGTGGGGCCCACGTGATTTCCGGGTGGGGCCCACGTGATTTCCGGGTGGGGCCCACGTGATTTCCGGCTGGGGCCCACGTGATTTCCGGGTGGGGCCCACGTGATTTCCGGGTGGGGCCCACGTGATTTCCGGGTGGGGCCCACGTGATTTCCGGGTGGGGCCCACGTGATTTCCGGGTGGGGCCCACGTGATTTCCGGGTGGGGCCCACGTGATTTCCCCGTGGGGCCCACGTGATTTCCGGCTGGGGCCCACGTGATTTCCGGCTGGGGCCCACGTGATTTCCGGGTGGGGCCCACGTGATTTCCCCGTGGGGCCCACGTGATTTCCGGGTGGGGCCCACGTGATTTCCCCGTGGGGCCCACGTGATTTCCGGGTGGGGCCCACGTGATTTCCGTGTGGGGCCCACGTGATTTCCGGGTGGGGCCCACGTGATTTCCGGGTGGGGCCCACGTGATTTCCGGGTGGGGCCCACGTGATTTCCGGGTGGGCCCCACGTGATTTCCGGGTGGGGCCCACGTGATTTCCGGGTGGGGCCCACGTGATTTCCGGGTGGGGCCCACGTGATTTCCGGGTGGGGCCCACGTGATTTCCGGGTGGGGCCCACGTGATTTCCGGGTGGGGCCCACGTGATTTCCGGGTGGGGCCCACGTGATTTCCGGGTGGGGCCCACGTGATTTCCGGGTTGGCCCCACGTGATTTCCGGGTGGGGCCCACGTGATTTCCGGGTGGGGCCCACGTGATTTCCGTGTGGGGCCCACGTGATTTCCGGGTGGGACCCACGTGATTTCCGGGTGGGCCCCACGTGATTTCCGGGTGGGGCCCACGTGATTTCCGGGTGGGGCCCACGTGATTTCCGGGTGGGGCCCACGTGATTTCCGGGTGGGGCCCACGTGATTTCCCCGTGGGGCCCACGTGATTTCCGGGTGGGTCCCACGGGATTTCCGGGTGGGGCCCACGTGATTTCCGGGTGGGGCCCACGTGATTTCCGGGTGGGGCCCACGTGATTTCCCCGTGGGGCCCACGTGATTTCCGGGTGGGGCCCACATGATTTCCCCGTGGGGGCCACCTGATTTCCGGGTGGGGCCCACGTGATTTCCGGGTGGGGCCCACGTGATTTCCGGGTGGGGCCCACGTGATTTCCGGGTGGGGCCCACGTGATTTCCGGGTGGGGCCCACGTGATTTCCGGGTGGGGCCCACGTGATTTCCGGGTGGGGCCCACGTGATTTCCGGGTGGGGCCCACGTGTTTTCCGGGTGGGGCCCACGTGATTTCCGGGTGGGGCCCACGTGATTTCCGGGTGGCGCCCACGTGATTTCCGGGTGGGCCCCACGTGATTTCCGGGTGGGGCCCACGTGATTTCCGGGTGGGGCCCACGTGATTTCCGGGTGGGGCCCACGTGATTTCCGGGTGGGGCCCACGTGATTTCCGGGTGGGGCCCACGTGATTTCCGGGTGGGGCCCACGTGATTTCCCCGTGGGGCCCACGTGATTTCCGGCTGGGGCCCACGTGATTTCCGGGTGGGGCCCACGTGATTTCCGGGTGGGGCCCACGTGATTTCCGCGTGGGGCCCACGTGATTTCCGGTTGGGGCCCACGTGATTTCCCCGTGGGGCCCACGTGATTTCCGGGTGGGGCCCACGTGATTTCCGGGTGGGCCCCAAGTGATTTCCGGGTGGGGCCCACGTGATTTCCGGGTGGGGCCCACGTGATTTCCGGGTGGGGCCCACGTGATTTCCGGGTGGGGCCCAGGTGATTTCCGGGTGGGGCCCACTTGATTTCCGGGTGGGCCCCACGTGATTTCCGTTTGGGGCCCACGTGATTTCCGGGTGGGGCCCACGTGATTTCCGGGTGGGCCCCACGTGATTTCCGGGTGGGGCCCACGTGATTTCCGGGTGGGGCCCACGTGATTTCCCCGTGGGGCCCACGTGATTTCCCCGTGGGGCCCACGTGATTTCCCCGTGGGGCCCACGTGATTTCCGGCTGGGGCCCACGTGATTTCCGGCTGGGGCCCACGTGATTTCCGGGTGGGGCCCACGTGATTTCCGGGTGGGGCCCACGTGATTTCCGGGTGGGGCCCACGTGATTTCCGGGTGGGGCCCACGTGATTTCCGGGTGGGGCCCACGTGATTTCCCCGTGGGGCCCACGTGATTTCCGGGTGGGGCCCACGTGATTTCCCCGTAAGGCCCACGTGATTTCCCCGTGGGGCCGACGTGATTTCCGGGTGGGGCCCACGTGATTTCCGGGTGGGGCCCACGTGATTTCCGGGTGGGGCCCACGTGATTTCCGGTTGGGGCCCACGTGATTTCCGGCTGTGGCCCACGTGATTTCCGGGTGGGGTCCACGTGATTTCCGGGTGGGGCCCACGTGATTTCCCCGTGGGGCCCACGTGATTTCCGGGTGGGGCCCACGTGATTTCCGGGTGGGGCCCACGTGATTTCCGGGTGGGGCCCACGTGATTTCCGGGTGGGGCCCACGTGATTTCCGGGTGGGGCCCACGTGATTTCCGGGTGGGGCCCACGTGATTTCCGGGTGGGGCCCACGTGATTTCCGGGTGGGGCCCACGTGATTTCCGGGTGGGGCCCACGTGATTTCCGGTTGGGGCCCACGTGATTTCCGGCTGGGGCCCACGTGATTTCCGGGTGGGGCCCACGTGATTTCCGGGTGGGGCCCACGTGATTTCCGGGTGGGGCCCACGTGATTTCCGGGTGGGGCCCACGTGATTTCCGGGTGGGGCCCACGTGATTTCCGGGTGGGGCCCACGTGATTTCCGGGTGGGGCCCACGTGATTTCCGGGTGGGGCCCACGTGATTTCCGGGTGGGGCCCACGTGATTTCCGGGTGGGGCCCACGTGATTTCCGGGTGGGGCCCACGTGATTTCCCGGTGGGGCCCACGTGATTTCCCCGTGGGGCCCACGTGATTTCCGGGTGGGGCCCACGTGATTTCCGGGTGGGGCCCACGTGATTTCCCGGTGGGGCCCACGTGATTTCCCCGTGGGGCCCACGTGATTTCCGGGTGGGGCCCACGTGATTTCCGGGTGGGGCCCACGTGATTTCCCAGTGGGGCCCACGTGATTTCCGGGTGGGGCCCACGTGATTTCCGGGTGGGCCCCACGTGATTTCCGTGTGGGGCCCATGTGATTTCCGGGTGGGGCCCACGTGATTTCCGGGTGGGGCCCACGTGATTTCCGGGTGGGGCCCACGTGATTTCCGGCTGGGGCCCACGTGATTTCCGGGTGGTGCCCACGTGATTTCCCGGTGGGGCCCACGTGATTTCCCCGTGGGGCCCACGTGATTTCCGGGTGGGCCCCACGTGATTTCCGGGTGAGGCCCACGTGATTTCCCCGTGGGGCCCACGTGATTTCCCCATGGGGCCCACGTGATTTCCGGGTGGGGCCCACGTGATTTCCGGGTGGGGCCCACGTGATTTCCGGGTGGGGCCCACGTGATTTCCGGGTGGGGCCCACGTGATTTCCGGGTGGGGCCCACGTGATTTCCGGGTGGGGCCCACGTGATTTCCGGGTGGGGCCCACGTGATTTCCGGGTGGGGCCCACGTGATTTCCCCGTGGGGCCCACGTGATTTCCCCGTGGGGCCCACGTGATTTCCGGCTGGGGCCCACGTGATTTCCGGGTGGGGCCCACGTGATTTCCGGGTGGGGCCCACGTGATTTCCGGGTGGGGCCCACGTGATTTCCGGGTGGGGCCCACGTGATTTCCGGGTGGGCCCCACGTGATTTCCGTGTGGGCCCCACGTGATTTCCGGGTGGGGCCCACGTGATTTCCGGGTGGGGCCCACGTGATTTCCGGGTGGGGCCCACGTGATTTCCGGGTGGGCCCCACGTGATTTCCGTGTGGGCCCCACGTGATTTCCGGGTGGGGCCCACGTGATTTCCGGGTGGGGCCCACGTGATTTCCGGGTGGGGCCCACGTGATTTCCGGGTGGGGCCCACGTGATTTCCGGGTGGGGCCCACGTGATTTCCGGGTGGGGCCCACGTGATTTCCCCGTGGGGCCCACGTGATTTCCCCGTGGGGCCCACGTGATTTCCGGCTGGGGCCCACGTGATTTCCGGGTGGGGCCCACGTGATTTCCGGGTGGGGCCCACGTGATTTCCGGGTGGGGCCCACGTGATTTCCGGGTGGGGCCCACGTGATTTCCGGGTGGGGCCCACGTGATTTCCGGGTGGGGCCCACGTGATTTCCGGGTGGGGCCCACGTGATTTCCGGGTGGGGCCCACGTGATTTCCGGGTGGGGCCCACGTGATTTCCGGCTGGGGCCCACGTGATTTCCGGGTGGGGCCCACGTGATTTCCGGGTGGGGCCCACGTGATTTCCGGGTGGGGCCCACGTGATTTCCGGGTGGGGCCCACGTGATTTCCGGGTGGGGCCCACGTGATTTCCGGGTGGGGCCCACGTGATTTCCGGGTGGGGCCCACGTGATTTCCGGGTGGGCCCCACGTGATTTCCGTGTGGGGCCCACGTGATTTCCGGGTGGGGCCCACGTGATTTCCCCGTGGGGCCCACGTGATTTCCCCGTGGGGCCCACGTGATTTCCGGGTGGTCCCACGTGATTTCCGGGTGGGGCCCACGTGATTTCCGGGTGGGGCCCACGTGATTTCCGGGTGGGGCCCACGTGTTTTCCCCGTGGGGCCCACGTGATTTCCGGGTGGGGCCCACGTGATTTCCCCGTGGGGCCCACGTGATTTCCGGCTGGGGCCCACGTGATTTCCGGGTGGGGCCCACGTGATTTCCGGGTGGGGCCCACGGGATTTCCGCGTGGGGCCCACGTGATTTCCGGGTGGGGCCCACGTGATTTCCCCGTGGGGCCCACGTGATTTCCGGGTGGGGCCCACGTGATTTCCGCGTGGGGCCCACGTGATTTCCGGGTGGGGCCCACGTGATTTCCGGGTGGGGCCCACGTGATTTCCGGCTGTGGCCCACGTGATTTCCGGGTGGGGCCCACGTGATTTCCGGGTGGGGCCCACGTGATTTCCCCGTGGGGCCCACGTGATTTCCGGGTGGTCCCACGGGATTTCCGGGTGGGGCCCACGTGATTTCCGGGTGGGGCCCACGTGATTTCCGGGTGGGGCCCACGTGATTTCCGGGTGGGGCCCACGTGATTTCCGGGTGGGGCCCCCGTGATTTCCGGGTGGGGCCCACGTGATTTCCGGGTGGGGCCCACGTGATTTCCGGGTGGGGCCCACGTGATTTCCGGGTGGGGCCCACGTGATTTCCCCGTGGGGCCCACGTGATTTCCGGGTGGGGCCCACGTGATTTCCGGGTGGGGCCCACGTGATTTCCGGGTGGGGCCCACGTGATTTCCGGGTGGGGCCCACGTGATTTCCGGGTGGGGCCCACGTGATTTCCGGGTGGGGCCCACGTGATTTCCGGGTGGGGCCCACGTGATTTCCGGGTGGGGCCCACATGATTTCCCCGTGGGGCCCACGTGATTTCCGGGTGGGGCCCACGTGATTTCCGGGTGGGGCCCACGTGATTTCCGGGTGGGGCCCACGTGATTTCCGGGTGGGCGCCACGTGATTTCCGGGTGGGGCCCACGTGATTTCCGGGTGGGGCCCACGTGATTTCCGGGTGGGGCCCACGTGATTTCCGGGTGGGGCCCACGTGATTTCCCCGTGGGGCCCACGTGATTTCCGGGTGGGGCCCACGTGATTTCCGGGTGGGGCCCACGTGATTTCCGGGTGGGGCCCACGTGATTTCCGGGTGGGGCCCACGTGATTTCCCCGTGGGGCCCACGTGATTTCCCCGTGGGGCCCACGTGATTTCCGGGTGGGGCCCACGTGATTTCCGGGTGGGGCCCACGTGATTTCCGGGTGGGGCCCACGTGATTTCCGGCTGGGGCCCACGTGATTTCCGGGTGGGGCCCACGTGATTTCCGGGTGGGGCCCACGTGATTTCCGGGTGGGGCCCACGTGATTTCCGGGTGGGGCCCACGTGATTTCCGGGTGGGGCCCACGTGATTTCCGGGTGGGGCCCACGTGATTTCCGGGTGGGGCCCACGTGATTTCCCCGTGGGGCCCACGTGATTTCCGGCTGGGGCCCACGTGATTTCCGGCTGGGGCCCACGTGATTTCCGGGTGGGGCCCACGTGATTTCCCCGTGGGGCCCACGTGATTTCCGGGTGGGGCCCACGTGATTTCCCGTGGGGCCCACGTGATTTCCGGGTGGGGCCCACGTGATTTCCGGGTGGGGCCCACGTGATTTCCGGGTGGGGCCCACGTGATTTCCGGGTGGGGCCCACGTGATTTCCCCGTGGGGCCCACGTGATTTCCGGGTGGGTCCCACGGGATTTCCGGGTGGGGCCCACGTGATTTCCGGGTGGGGCCCACGTGATTTCCGGGTGGGGCCCACGTGATTTCCCCGTGGGGCCCACGTGATTTCCGGGTGGGGCCCACGTGATTTCCCCGTGGGGGCCACGTGATTTCCGGGTGGGGCCCACGTGATTTCCGGGTGGGGCCCACGTGATTTCCGGGTGGGGCCCACGTGATTTCCGGGTGGGGCCCACGTGATTTCCGGGTGGGGCCCACGTGATTTCCGGGTGGGGCCCACGTGATTTCCGGGTGGGGCCCACGTGATTTCCGGGTGGGGCCCACGTGTTTTCCGGGTGGGGCCCACGTGATTTCCGGGTGGCGCCCACGTGATTTCCGGGTGGGCCCCACGTGATTTCCGGGTGGGGCCCACGTGATTTCCGGGTGGGGCCCACGTGATTTCCGGGTGGGGCCCACGTGATTTCCGGGTGGGGCCCACGTGATTTCCGGGTGGGGCCCACGTGATTTCCGGGTGGGGCCCACGTGATTTCCCCGTGGGGCCCACGTGATTTCCGGGTGGGGCCCACGTGTTTTCCGGGTGGGGCCCACGTGATTTCCGGGTGGGGCCAACGTGATTTCCCCGTGAGGCCCACGTGATTTCCCCGTGGGGCCCACGTGATTTCCGGGTGGGGCCCACGTGATTTCCGGGTGGGGCCCACGTGATTTCCGGGTGGGGCCCACGTGATTTCCGGGTGGGGCCCACGTGATTTCCGGGTGGGGCCCACGTGATTTCCGGCTGGGGCCCACGTGATTTCCGGGTGGGGCCCACGTGATTTCCGGGTGGGGCCCACGTGATTTCCGGGTGGGGCCCACGTGATTTCCGGGTGGGGCCCACGGATTTCCTCGTGGGGCCCACGTGATTTCCGGGTGGGGCCCACGTGATTTCCGGGTGGGGCCCACGTGATTTCCGGGTGGGGCCCACGTGATTTCCGGGTGGGGCCCACGTGATATTCGGGTGGGGCCCACGTGATTTCCGGGTGGGGCCCACGTGATTTCCGGGTGGGGCCCACGTGATTTCCGGGTGGGGCCCACGTGATTTCCGGGTGGGGCCCACGTGATTTCGGGGTGGGCCCCACGTGATTTCCGGGTGGGGCCCACGTGATTTCCGGGTGGGGCCCACGTGATTTCTGGGTGGGGCCCACGTGATTTCCGGGTGGGGCCCACGTGATTTCCGGGTGGGGCCCACGTGATTTCCCCGTGGGGCCCACGTGATTTCCCCGTGGGGCCCACGTGATTTCCGGGTGGGGCCCACGTGATTTCCGGGTGGGGCCCACGTGATTTCCGGGTGGGGCCCACGTGATTTCCGGGTGGGGCCCACGTGATTTCCGGGTGGGGCCCACGTGATTTCCCCGTGGGGCCCACGTGATTTCCGGGTGCGGCCCACGTGATTTCCCCGTGGGGCCCACGTGATTTCCCCGTGGGGCCCACGTGATTTCCCCGTGGGGCCCACGTGATTTCCGGGTGGGGCCCACGTGATTTCCCCGTGAGGCCCACGTGATTTCCCCGTGGGGCCCACGTGATTTCCAGGTGGGGCCCACGTGATTTCCGGGTGGGGCCCACGTGATTTCCGGGTGGAGCCCACGTGATTTCCGGCTGTGGCCCACGTGATTTCCGGGTGGGGCCCACGTGATTTCCGGGTGGGGCCCACGTGATTTCCGGGTGGGGCCCACGTGATTTCCGGGTGGGGCCCACGTGATTTCCCCGTGGGGCCCACGTGATTTCCGGGTGGGGCCCACGTGATTTCCGGGTGGGGCCCACGTGATTTCCGGGTGGGGCCCACGTGATTTCCGGGTGGGCCCACGTGATTTCCGGGTGGGGCCCACGTGATTTCCGGGAGGGGCCCACGTGATTTCCGGCTGGGGCCCACGTGATTTCCGGGTGGGGCCCACGTGATTTCCGGGTGGGGCCCACGTGATTTCCCCGTGGGGCCCACGTGATTTCCGGGTGGGGCCCACGTGATTTCCGGCTGGGGCCCACGTGATTTCCGGGTGGGGCCCACGTGATTTCCGGGTGGGGCCCACGTGTTTTCCGGGTGGGGCCCACGTGATTTCCGGGTGGGGCCCACGTGATTTCCGGTTGGGGCCCACGTGATTTCCGGGTGGGGCCCACGTGATTTCCCCGTGGGGCCCACGTGATTTCCGGCTGGGGCCCACGTGATTTCCGGATGGGGCCCACGTGATTTCCGGGTGGGGCCCACGTGATTTCCCCGTGGGGCCCACGTGATTTCCGGCTGGTGCCCACGTGATTTCCGGGTGGGGCCCACGTGATTTCCGGGTGGGGCCCACGTGATTTCCCCGTGGGGCCCACGTGATTTCCCCGTGGGGCCCACGTGATTTCCGGCTGGGGCCCACGTGATTTCCGGCTGGGGCCCACGTGATTTCCGGGTGGGGCCCACGTGATTTCCGGGTGGGGCCCACGTGATTTCCGGGTGGGGCCCACGTGATTTCCGGGTGGGGCCCACGTGATTTCCGGGTGGGGCCCACGTGATTTCCGGGTGGGGCCCACGTGATTTCCGGGTGGGGCCCACGAGATTTCCGGGTGGGGCCCACGAGATTTCCCCGTGGGGCCCACGTGATTTCCGGGTGGGGCCCACGTGATTTCCGGGTGGGGCCCACGTGATTTCCGGGTGGGCCCCACGTGATTTCCGGGTGGGGCCCACGTGATTTCCGGGTGGGGCCCACGTGATTTCCGGGTGGGGCCCACGTGATTTCCGGGTGGGGCCCACGTGATTTCCGGGTGGGGCCCACGTGATTTCCGGGTGGGGCCCACGTGATTTCCGGGTGGGGCCCACCTGATTTCCGGGTGGGGCCCACGTGATTTCCGGGTGGGGCCCAGGTGATTTCCGGGTGGGGCCCACTTGATTTCCGGGTGGGCCCCACGTGATTTCCGTTTGGGGCCCACGTGATTTCCGGGTGGGGCCCACGGGATTTCCGGGTGGGGCCCACGTGATTTCCGGGTGGGGCCCACGTGATTTCCGGGCGGGGCCCACGTGATTTCCGGGTGGGGCCCACGTGATTTCCGGGTGGGGCCCACGTGATTTCCGGGTGGGGGCCCACGTGATTTCCCCGTGGGGCCCACGTGATTTCCGGGTGGGGCCCACGTGATTTCCGGGTGGGGCCCACGTGATTTCCGGGTGGGGCCCACGTGATTTCCGGGTGGGGCCCACGTGATTTCCCCGTGGGGCCCACGTGATTTCCGGGTGGGGCCCACGTGATTTCCGGGTGGGGCCCACGTGATTTCCGGGTGGGGCCCACGTGATTTCCCCGTGGGGCCCACGTGATTTCCCCGTGGGGCCCACGTGATTTCCGGGTGGGGCCCACGTGATTTCCGGGTGGGGCCCACGTGATTTCCGGGTGGGGCCCACGTGATTTCCGGGTGGGGCCCACGTGATTTCCGGGTGGGGCCCACGTGATTTCCGGGTGGGGCCCACGTGATTTCCGGGTGGGGCCCACGTGATTTCCGGGTGGGGCCCACGTGATTTCCCCGTGGGGCCCACGTGATTTCCGGGTGGGGCCCACGTGATTTCCGGCTGGGGCCCACGTGATTTCCGGGTGGGGCCCACGTGATTTCCCCGTGGGGCCCACGTGATTTCCGGGTGGGGCCCACGTGATTTCCCCGTGGGGCCCACGTGATTTCCGGGTGGGGCCCACGTGATTTCCGGGTGGGGCCCACGTGATTTCCGGGTGGGGCCCACGTGATTTCCGGGTGGGGCCCACGTGATTTCCCCGTGGGGCCCACGTGATTTCCCGGTGGGTCCCACGGGATTTCCGGGTGGGGCCCACGTGATTTCCGGGTGGGGCCCACGTGATTTCCGGGTGGGGCCCACGTGATTTCCCCGTGGGGCCCACGTGATTTCCGGGTGGGGCCCACATGATTTCCCCGTGGGGGCCACGTGATTTCCGGGTGGGGCCCACGTGATTTCCGGGTGGGGCCCACGTGATTTCCGGGTGGGGCCCACGTGATTTCCGGGTGGGGCCCACGTGATTTCCGGGTGGGGCCCACGTGATTTCCGGGTGGGGCCCACGTGATTTCCGGGTGGGGCCCACGTGTTTTCCGGGTGGGGCCCACGTGATTTCCGGGTGGCGCCCACGTGATTTCCGGGTGGGCCCCACGTGATTTCCGGGTGGGGCCCACGTGATTTCCGGGTGGGGCCCACGTGATTTCCGGGTGGGGCCCACGTGATTTCCGGGTGGGGCCCACGTGATTTCCGGGTGGGGCCCACGTGATTTCCGGGTGGGGCCCACGTGATTTCCCCGTGGGGCCCACGTGATTTCCGGGTCGGGCCCACGTGATTTCCGGGTGGGGCCCACGTGATTTCCGGGTGGGGCCCACGTGATTTCCGGGTGGGGCCCACGTGATTTCCGGGTGGGGCCCACGTGATTTCCGGGTGGGGCCCACGTGATTTCCGGCTGGGGCCCACGTGATTTCCGGGTGGGGCCCACGTGATTTCCGGGTGGGGCCCACGTGATTTCCGGGTGGGGCCCACGAGATTTCCTCGTGGGGCCCACGTGATTTCCGGGTGGGGCCCACGTGATTTCCGGGTGGGGCCCACGTGATTTCCGGGTGGGGCCCACGTGATTTCCGGGTGGAGCCCACGTGATATTCGGGTGGGGCCCACGTGATTTCCGGGTGGGGCCCACGTGATTTCCGGGTGGGGCCCACGTGATTTCCGGGTGGGGCCCACGTGATTTCCGGGTGGGGCCCACGTGATTTCGGGGTGGGCCCCACGTGATTTCCGGGTGGGGCCCACGTGATTTCCGGGTGGGGCCCACGTGATTTCTGGGTGGGGCCCACGTGATTTCCGGGTGGGGCCCACGTGATTTCCGGGTGGGGCCCACGTGATTTCCCCGTGGGGCCCACGTGATTTCCCCGTGGGGCCCACGTGATTTCCGGGTGGGGCCCACGTGATTTCCGGGTGGGGCCCACGTGATTTCCGGGTGGGGCCCACGTGATTTCCGGGTGGGGCCCACGTGATTTCCGGGTGGGGCCCACGTGATTTCCCCGTGGGGCCCACGTGATTTCCGGGTGCGGCCCACGTGATTTCCCCGTGGGGCCCACGTGATTTCCCCGTGGGGCCCACGTGATTTCCCCGTGGGGCCCACGTGATTTCCGGGTGGGGCCCACGTGATTTCCCCGTGGGGCCCACGTGATTTCCAGGTGGGGCCCACGTGATTTCCGGGTGGGGCCCACGTGATTTCGGGGTGGGCCCCACGTGATTTCCGGGTGGGGCCCACGTGATTTCCGGGTGGGGCCCACGTGATTTCTGGGTGGGGCCCACGTGATTTCCGGGTGGGGCCCACGTGATTTCCGGGTGGGGCCCACGTGATTTCCCCGTGGGGCCCACGTGATTTCCCCGTGGGGCCCACGTGATTTCCGGGTGGGGCCCACGTGATTTCCGGGTGGGGCCCACGTGATTTCCGGGTGGGGCCCACGTGATTTCCGGGTGGGGCCCACGTGATTTCCGGGTGGGGCCCACGTGATTTCCCCGTGGGGCCCACGTGATTTCCGGGTGCGGCCCACGTGATTTCCCCGAGGGGCCCACGTGATTTCCCCGTGGGGCCCACGTGATTTCCCCGTGGGGCCCACGTGATTTCCGGGTGGGGCCCACGTGATTTCCCCGTGAGGCCCACGTGATTTCCCCGTGGGGCCCACGTGATTTCCAGGTGGGGCCCACGTGATTTCCGGGTGGGGCCCACGTGATTTCCGGGTGGGGCCCACGTGATTTCCGGCTGTGGCCCACGTGATTTCCGGGTGGGGCCCACGTGATTTCCGGGTGGGGCCCACGTGATTTCCGGGTGGGGCCCACGTGATTTCCCGGTGGGGCCCACGTGATTTCCCCGTGGGGCCCACGTGATTTCCGGGTGGGGCCCACGTGATTTCCGGGTGGGGCCCACGTGATTTCCGGGTGGGGCCCACGTGATTTCCGGGTGGGGCCCACGTGATTTCCGGGTGGGGCCCACGTGATTTCCGGGTGGGGCCCACGTGATTTCCGGCTGGGGCCCACGTGATTTCCGGGTGGGGCCCACGTGATTTCCGGGTGGGGCCCACGTGATTTCCCCGTGGGGCCCACGTGATTTCCGGGTGGGGCCCACGTGATTTCCGGCTGGGGCCCACGTGATTTCCGGGTGGGGCCCACGTGATTTCCGGGTGGGGCCCACGTGTTTTCCGGGTGGGGCCCACGTGATTTCCGGGTGGGGCCCACGTGATTTCCGGTTGGGGCCCACGTGATTTCCGGGTGGGGCCCACGTGATTTCCCCGTGGGGCCCACGTGATTTCCGGCTGGGGCCCACGTGATTTCCGGATGGGGCCCACGTGATTTCCGGGTGGGGCCCACGTGATTTCCCCGTGGGGCCCACGTGATTTCCGGCTGGTGCCCACGTGATTTCCGGGTGGGGCCCACGTTATTTCCGGGTGGGGCCCACGTGATTTCCCCGTGGGGCCCACGTGATTTCCCCGTGGGGCCCACGTGATTTCCGGCTGGGGCCCACGTGATTTCCGGCTGGGGCCCACGTGATTTCCGGGTGGGGCCCACGTGATTTCCGGGTGGGGCCCACGTGATTTCCGGGTGGGGCCCACGTGATTTCCGGGTGGGGCCCACGTGATTTCCGGGTGGGGCCCACGTGATTTCCGGGTGGGGCCCACGTGATTTCCGGGTGGGGCCCACGAGATTTCCGGGTGGGGCCCACGAGATTTCCCCGTGGGGCCCACGTGATTTCCGGGTGGGGCCCACGTGATTTCCGGGTGGGGCCCACGTGATTTCCGGGTGGGCCCCACGTGATTTCCGGGTGGGGCCCACGTGATTTCCGGGTGGGGCCCACGTGATTTCCGGGTGGGGCCCACGTGATTTCCGGGTGGGGCCCACGTGATTTCCGGGTGGGGCCCACGTGATTTCCGGGTGGGGCCCACGTGATTTCCGGGTGGGGCCCACCTGATTTCCGGGTGGGGCCCACGTGATTTCCGGGTGGGGCCCAGGTGATTTCCGGGTGGGGCCCACTTGATTTCCGGGTGGGCCCCACGTGATTTCCGTTTGGGGCCCACGTGATTTCCGGGTGGGGCCCACGTGATTTCCGGGTGGGCCCCACGTGATTTCCGGGTGGGGCCCACGTGATTTCCGGGTGGGGCCCACGTGATTTCCGGGTGGGGCCCACGTGATTTCCGGGTGGGGCCCACGTGATTTCCGGGTGGGGCCCACGTGATTTCCCCGTGGGGCCCACGTGATTTCCGGGTGGGGCCCACGTGATTTCCGGGTGGGGCCCACGTGATTTCCGGGTGGGGCCCACGTGATTTCCGGGTGGGGCCCACGTGATTTCCCCGTGGGGCCCACGTGATTTCCGGGTGGGGCCCACGTGATTTCCGGGTGGGGCCCACGTGATTTCCGGGTGGGGCCCACGTGATTTCCCCGTGGGGCCCACGTGATTTCCCCGTGGGGCCCACGTGATTTCCGGGTGGGGCCCACGTGATTTCCGGGTGGGGCCCACGTGATTTCCGGGTGGGGCCCACGTGATTTCCGGGTGGGGCCCACGTGATTTCCGGGTGGGGCCCACGTGATTTCCGGGTGGGGCCCACGTGATTTCCGGGTGGGGCCCACGTGATTTCCGGGTGGGGCCCACGTGATTTCCCCGTGGGGCCCACGTGATTTCCGGGTGGGGCCCACGTGATTTCCGGCTGGGGCCCACGTGATTTCCGGGTGGGGCCCACGTGATTTCCCCGTGGGGCCCACGTGATTTCCGGGTGGGGCCCACGTGATTTCCCCGTGGGGCCCACGTGATTTCCGGGTGGGGCCCACGTGATTTCCGGGTGGGGCCCACGTGATTTCCGGGTGGGGCCCACGTGATTTCCGGGTGGGGCCCACGTGATTTCCCCGTGGGGCCCACGTGATTTCCGGGTGGGTCCCACGGGATTTCCGGGTGGGGCCCACGTGATTTCCGGGTGGGGCCCACGTGATTTCCGGGTGGGGCCCACGTGATTTCCCCGTGGGGCCCACGTGATTTCCGGGTGGGGCCCACGTGATTTCCGGGTGGGCCCCACGTGATTTCCGGGTGGGGCCCACGTGATTTCCGGGTGGGGCCCACGTGATTTCCGGGTGGGGCCCACGTGATTTCCGGGTGGGGCCCACGTGATTTCCGGGTGGGGCCCACGTGATTTCCGGGTGGGGCCCACGTGATTTCCGGGTGGGGCCCACGTGATTTCCGGGTGGGGCCCACGTGATTTCCGGGTGGGGCCCACGTGATTTCCGGGTGGGCCCCACGTGATTTCCGGGTGGGGCCCACGTGATTTCCGGGTGGGGCCCACGTGATTTCCGGGTGGGGCCCACGTGATTTCCGGGTGGGGCCCACGTGATTTCCGGGTGGGGCCCACGTGATTTCCGGGTGGGGCCCACGTGATTTCCCCGTGGGGCCCACGTGATTTCCGGGTGGGGCCCACGTGATTTCCGGGTGGGGCCCACGTGATTTCCGGGTGGGGCCCACGTGATTTCCGGGTGGGGCCCACGAGATTTCCTCGTGGGGCCCACGTGATTTCCGGGTGGGGCCCACGTGATTTCCGGGTGGGGCCCACGTGATTTCCGGGTGGGGCCCACGTGATTTCCGGGTGGAGCCCACGTGATATTCGGGTGGGGCCCACGTGATTTCCGGGTGGGGCCCACGTGATTTCCGGGTGGGGCCCACGTGATTTCCGGGTGGGGCCCACGTGATTTCCGGGTGGGGCCCACGTGATTTTGGGGTGGGCCCCACGTGATTTCCGGGTGGGGCCCACGTGATTTCCGGGTGGGGCCCACGTGATTTCCGGGTGGGGCCCACGTGATTTCCGGGTGGGGCCCACGTGATTTCCGGGTGGGGCCCACGTGATTTCCCCGTGGGGCCCACGTGATTTCCCCGTGGGGCCCACGTGATTTCCGGGTGGGGCCCACGTGATTTCCGGGTGGGGCCCACGTGATTTCCGGGTGGGGCCCACGTGATTTCCGGGTGGGGCCCACGTGATTTCCGGGTGGGGCCCACGTGATTTCCCCGTGGGGCCCACGTGATTTCCGGGTGCGGCCCACGTGATTTCCCCGTGGGGCCCACGTGATTTCCCCGTGGGGCCCACGTGATTTCCCCGTGGGGCCCACGTGATTTCCGGGTGGGGCCCACGTGATTTCCCCGTGAGGCCCACGTGATTTCCCCGTGGGGCCCACGTGATTTCCAGGTGGGGCCCACGTGATTTCCGGGTGGGGCCCACGTGATTTCCGGGTGGGGCCCACGTGATTTCCGGCTGTGGCTCACGTGATTTCCGGGTGGGGCCCACGTGATTTCCGGGTGGGGCCCACGTGATTTCCCCGTGGGGCCCACGTGATTTCCGGGTGGGGCCCACGTGATTTCCCCGTGGGGCCCACGTGATTTCCGGGTGGGGCCCACGTGATTTCCGGGTGGGGCCCACGTGATTTCCGGGTGGGGCCCACGTGATTTCCGGGTGGGGCCCACGTGATTTCCGGGTGGGGCCCACGTGATTTCCGGGTGGGGCCCACGTGATTTCCGGGTGGGGCCCACGTGTTTTCCGGGTGGGGCCCACGTGATTTCCGGGTGGGGCCCACGTGATTTCCGGGTGGCGCCCACGTGATTTCCGGGTGGGCCCCACGTGATTTCCGGGTGGGGCCCACGTGATTTCCGGGTGGGGCCCACGTGATTTCCGGGTGGGGCCCACGTGATTTCCGGGTGGGGCCCACGTGATTTCCGGGTGGGGCCCACGTGATTTCCGGGTGGGGCCCACGTGATTTCCCCGTGGGGCCCACGTGATTTCCGGCTGGGGCCCACGTGATTTCCGGGTGGGGCACACGTGATTTCCGGGTGGGGCCCACGTGATTTCCCCGTGGGGCCCACGTGATTTCCGGGTGGGGCCCACGTGATTTCCCCGTGGGGCCCACGTGATTTCCGGGTGGGGCCCACGTGATTTCCGGGTGGGGCCCACGTGATTTCCGGGTGGGGCCCACGTGATTTCCGGGTGGGGCCCACGTGATTTCCGGGTGGGCCCCACCTGATTTCCGGGTGGGGCCCACGTGATTTCCGGGTGGCGCCCACGTGATTTCCGGGTGGGGCCCACGTGATTTCCCCGTGGGGCCCACGTGATTTCCCCGTGGGGACCACGTGATTTCCGGGTGGGGCCCACGTGATTTCCGGGTGGGGCCCACGTGATTTCCGGGTGGGGCCCACGTGATTTCCGGGTGGGGCCCACGTGATTTCCGGTTGGGGCCCACGTGATTTCCGGGTGGGCCCCACGTGATTTCCGTGTGGGGCCCACGTGATTTCCGGGTGGGGCCCACGTGATTTCCGGGTGGGGCCCACGTGATTTCCGGGTGGGACCCACGTGATTTCCGGGTGGGCCCCACGTGATTTCCGGGTGGGGCCCACGTGATTTCCGGGTGGGCCCCACGTGATTTCCGGGTGGGGCCCACGTGATTTCCGGGTGGGGCCCACGTGATTTCCGGGTGGGGCCCACGTGATTTCCGGGTTGGCCCCACGTGATTTCCGGGTGGGGCCCACGTGATTTCCGGGTGGGGCCCACGTGATTTCCGGGTGGGGCCCACGTGATATCCGGGTGGGGCCCACGTGATTTCCGGGTGGGGCCCACGTGATTTCCCCGTGGGGCCCACGTGATTTCCGGCTGGGGCCCACGTGATTTCCGGCTGGGGCCCACGTGATTTCCGGGTGGGGCCCACGTGATTTCCCCGTGGGGCCCACGTGATTTCCGGGTGGGGCCCACGTGATTTCCGGGTGGGGCCCACGTGATTTCCGGGTGGGGCCCACGTGATTTCCGTGTGGGGCCCACGTGATTTCCGGGTGGGGCCCACGTGATTTCCGGGTGGGGCCCACGTGATTTCCGGGTGGGGCCCACGTGATTTCCGGGTGGGCCCCACGTGATTTCCGGGTGGGGCCCACGTGATTTCCGGGTGGGGCCCACGTGATTTCCGGGTGGGGCCCACGTGATTTCCGGGTGGGGCCCACGTGATTTCCGGGTGGGGCCCACGTGATTTCCGGGTGGGGCCCACGTGATTTCCGGGTGGGGCCCACGTGATTTCCGGGTGGGGCCCACGTGATTTCCGGGTGGGGCCCACGTGATTTCCGTGTGGGGCCCACGTGATTTCCGGGTGGGGCCCACGTGATTTCCGGGTGGGGCCCACGTGATTTCCCCGTGGGGCCCACGTGATTTCCCCGTGGGGCCCACGTGATTTCCGGGTGGGGCCCACGTGATTTCCGGGTGGGGCCCACGTGATTTCCGGGTGGGGCCCACGTGATTTCCGGGTGGGGCCCACGTGATTTCCCCGTGGGGCCCACGTGATTTCCGGGTGCGGCCCACGTGATTTCCCCGTGGGGCCCACGTGATTTCCGGGTGGGGCCCACGTGATTTCCGGGTGGGGCCCACGTGATTTCCGGGTGGGGCCCACGTGATTTCCCCGTGAGGCCCACGTGATTTCCCCGTGGGGCCCACGTGATTTCCAGGTGGGGCCCACGTGATTTCCGGGTGGGGCCCACGTGATTTCCGGGTGGGGCCCACGTGATTTCCGGCTGTGGCCCACGTGATTTCCGGGTGGGGCCCACGTGATTTCCGGGTGGGGCCCACGTGATTTCCCCGTGGGGCCCACGTGATTTCCGGGTGGGGCCCACGTGATTTCCCCGTGGGGCCCACGTGATTTCCGGGTGGGGCCCACGTGATTTCCGGGTGGGGCCCACGTGATTTCCGGGTGGGGCCCACGTGATTTCCGGGTGGGGCCCACGTGATTTCCGGGTGGGGCCCACGTGATTTCCGGGTGGGGCCCACGTGATTTCCGGGTGGGGCCCACGTGTTTTCCGGGTGGGGCCCACGTGATTTCCGGGTGGGGCCCACGTGATTTCCGGGTGGCGCCCACGTGATTTCCGGGTGGGCCCCACGTGATTTCCGGGTGGGGCCCACGTGATTTCCGGGTGGGGCCCACGTGATTTCCGGGTGGGGCCCACGTGATTTCCGGGTGGGGCCCACGTGATTTCCGGGTGGGGCCCACGTGATTTCCGGGTGGGGCCCACGTGATTTCCCCGTGGGGCCCACGTGATTTCCGGCTGGGGCCCACGTGATTTCCGGCTGGGGCCCACGTGATTTCCGGGTGGGGCCCACGTGATTTCCCCGTGGGGCCCACGTGATTTCCGGGTGGGGCCCACGTGATTTCCCCGTGGGGCCCACGTGATTTCCGGGTGGGGCCCACGTGATTTCCGGGTGGGGCCCACGTGATTTCCGGGTGGGGCCCACGTGATTTCCGGGTGGGGCCCACGTGATTTCCGGGTGGGCCCCACCTGATTTCCGGGTGGGGCCCACGTGATTTCCGGGTGGCGCCCACGTGATTTCCGGGTGGGGCCCACGTGATTTCCCCGTGGGGCCCACGTGATTTCCGGGTGGGGCCCACGTGATTTCCGGGTGGGGCCCACGTGATTTCCGGGTGGGGCCCACGTGATTTCCGGGTGGGGCCCACGTGATTTCCGGGTGGGGCCCACGTGATTTCCGGTTGGGGCCCACGTGATTTCCGGGTGGGCCCCACGTGATTTCCGTGTGGGGCCCACGTGATTTCCGGGTGGGGCCCACGTGATTTCCGGGTGGGGCCCACGTGATTTCCGGGTGGGACCCACGTGATTTCCGGGTGGGCCCCACGTGATTTCCGGGTGGGGCCCACGTGATTTCCGGGTGGGCCCCACGTGATTTCCGGGTGGGGCCCACGTGATTTCCGGGTGGGGCCCACGTGATTTCCGGGTGGGGCCCACGTGATTTCCGGGTGGGGCCCACGTGATATCCGGGTGGGGCCCACGTGAATTCCGGGTGGGGCCCACGTGATTTCCCCGTGGGGCCCACGTGATTTCCGGCTGGGGCCCACGTGATTTCCGGCTGGGGCCCACGTGATTTCCGGGTGGGGCCCACGTGATTTCCCCGTGGGGCCCACGTGATTTCCGGGTGGGGCCCACGTGATTTCCCCGTGGGGCCCACGTGATTTCCGGGTGGGGCCCACGTGATTTCCGTGTGGGGCCCACGTGATTTCCGGGTGGGGCCCACGTGATTTCCGTGTGGGGCCCACGTGATTTCCGGGTGGGGCCCACGTGATTTCCGGGTGGGCCCCACGTGATTTCCGGGTGGGGCCCACGTGATTTCCGGGTGGGGCCCACGTGATTTCCGGGTGGGGCCCACGTGATTTCCGGGTGGGGCCCACGTGATTTCCGGGTGGGGCCCACGTGATTTCCGGGTGGGGCCCACGTGATTTCCGGGTGGGGCCCACGTGATTTCCGGGTGGGGCCCACGTGATTTCCGGGTGGGGCCCACGTGATTTCCGTGTGGGGCCCACGTGATTTCCGGGTGGGGCCCACGTGATTTCCAGGTGGGGCCCACGTGATTTCCGGGTGGGGCCCACGTGATTTCCGGGTGGGGCCCACGTGATTTCCGGGTGGGGCCCACGTGATTTCCGGGTGGGGCCCACGTGATTTCCCCGTGGGGCCCACGTGATTTCCGGGTGGGGCCCACGTGTTTTCCGGGTGGGGCCCACGTGATTTCCGGGTGGGGCCAACGTGATTTCCCCATGAGGCCCAAGTGATTTCCCCGTGGGGCCCACGTGATTTCCGGGTGGGGCCCACGTGATTTCCGGGTGGGGCCCACGTGATTTCCGGGTGGGGCCCACGTGATTTCCGGGTGGGGCCCACGTGATTTCCGGGTGGGGCCCACGTGATTTCCGGCTGGGGCCCACGTGATTTCCGGGTGGGGCCCACGTGATTTCCGGGTGGGGCCCACGTGATTTCCGGGTGGGGCCCACGTGATTTCCGGGTGGGGCCCACGAGATTTCCTCGTGGGGCCCACGTGATTTCCGGGTGGGGCCCACGTGATTTCCGGGTGGGGCCCACGTGATTTCCGGGTGGGGCCCACGTGATTTCCGGGTGGGGCCCACGTGATATTCGGGTGGGGCCCACGTGATTTCCGGGTGGGGCCCACGTGATTTCCGGGTGGGGCCCACGTGATTTCCGGCTGGGGCCCACGTGATTTCCGGGTGGGGCCCACGTGATTTCCGGGTGGGGCCCACGTGTTTTCCGGGTGGGGCCCACGTGATTTCCGGGTGGGGCCCACGTGATTTCCGGTTGGGGCCCACGTGATTTCCGGGTGGGGCCCACGTGATTTCCCCGTGGGGCCCACGTGATTTCCGGCTGGGGCCCACGTGATTTCCGGATGGGGCCCACGTGATTTCCGGGTGGGGCCCACGTGATTTCCCCGTGGGGCCCACGTGATTTCCGGCTGGTGCCCACGTGATTTCCGGGTGGGGCCCACGTGATTTCCGGGTGGGGCCCACGTGATTTCCCCGAGGGGCCCACGTGATTTCCCCGTGGGGCCCACGTGATTTCCGGCTGGGGCCCACCTGATTTCCGGGTGGGGCCCACGTGATTTCCGGGCGGGGCCCACGTGATTTCCGGGCGGGGCCCACGTGATTTCCGGGTGGGGCCCACGTGATTTCCGGGTGGGGCCCACGTGATTTCCGGGTGGGGCCCACGTGATTTCCGGGTGGGGCCCACGAGATTTCCGGGTGGGGCCCACGAGATTTCCCCGTGGGGCCCACGTGATTTCCGGGTGGGGCCCACGTGATTTCCGGGTGGGGCCCACGTGATTTCCGGGTGGGCCCCACGTGATTTCCGGGTGGGGCCCACGTGATTTCCGGGTGGGGCCCACGTGATTTCCGGGTGGGGCCCACGTGATTTCCGGGTGGGGCCCACGTGATTTCCGGGTGGGGCCCACGTGATTTCCGGGTGGGGCCCACGTGATTTCCGGGTGGGGCCCACCTGATTTCCGGGTGGGGCCCACGTGATTTCCGGGTGGGGCCCAGGTGATTTCCGGGTGGGGCCCACTTGATTTCCGGGTGGGCCCCACGTGATTTCCGTTTGGGGCCCACGTGATTTCCGGGTGGGGCCCACGTGATTTCCGGGTGGGCCCCACGTGATTTCCGGGTGGGGCCCACGTGATTTCCGGGTGGGGCCCACGTGATTTCCGGGTGGGGCCCACGTGATTTCCGGGTGGGGCCCACGTGATTTCCGGGTGGGGCCCACGTGATTTCCCCGTGGGGCCCACGTGATTTCCGGGTGGGGCCCACGTGATTTCCGGGTGGGGCCCACGTGATTTCCGGGTGGGGCCCACGTGATTTCCGGGTGGGGCCCACGTGATTTCCCCGTGGGGCCCACGTGATTTCCGGGTGGGGCCCACGTGATTTCCGGGTGGGGCCCACGTGATTTCCCCGTGGGGCCCACGTGATTTCCGGGTGGGGCCCACGTGATTTCCCCGTGGGGCCCACGTGATTTCCCCGTGGGGCCCACGTGATTTCCGGGTGGGGCCCACGTGATTTCCGGGTGGGGCCCACGTGATTTCCGGGTGGGGCCCACGTGATTTCCGGGTGGGGCCCACGTGATTTCCGGGTGGGGCCCACGTGATTTCCGGGTGGGGCCCACGTGATTTCCGGGTGGGGCCCACGTGATTTCCGGGTGGGGCCCACGTGATTTCCCCGTGGGGCCCACGTGATTTCCGGGTGGGGCCCACGTGATTTCCGGCTGGGGCCCACGTGATTTCCGGGTGGGGCCCACGTGATTTCCCCGTGGGGCCCACGTGATTTCCCCGTGGGGCCCACGTGATTTCCGGCTGGGGCCCACGTGATTTCCGGGTGGGGCCCACGTGATTTCCGGGTGGGGCCCACGTGATTTCCGGGTGGGGCCCACGTGATTTCCGGGTGGGGCCCACGTGATTTCCCCGTGGGGCCCACGTGATTTCCGGGTGGGTCCCACGGGATTTCCGGGTGGGGCCCACGTGATTTCCGGGTGGGGCCCACGTGATTTCCGGGTGGGGCCCACGTGATTTCCCCGTGGGGCCCACGTGATTTCCGGGTGGGGCCCACATGATTTCCCCGTGGGGGCCACGTGATTTCCGGGTGGGGCCCACGTGATTTCCGGGTGGGGCCCACGTGATTTCCGGGTGGGGCCCACGTGATTTCCGGGTGGGGCCCACGTGATTTCCGGGTGGGGCCCACGTGATTTCCGGGTGGGGCCCACGTGATTTCCGGGTGGGGCCCACGTGTTTTCCGGGTGGGGCCCACGTGATTTCCGGGTGGCGCCCACGTGATTTCCGGGTGGGCCCCACGTGATTTCCGGGTGGGGCCCACGTGATTTCCGGGTGGGGCCCACGTGATTTCCGGGTGGGGCCCACGTGATTTCCGGGTGGGGCCCACGTGATTTCCGGGTGGGGCCCACGTGATTTCCGGGTGGGGCCCACGTGATTTCCCCGTGGGGCCCACGTGATTTCCGGGTGGGGCCCACGTGATTTCCGGGTGGGGCCCACGTGATTTCCGGGTGGGGCCCACGTGATTTCCGGGTGGGGCCCACGTGATTTCCGGGTGGGGCCCACGTGATTTCCGGCTGGGGCCCACGTGATTTCCGGGTGGGGCCCACGTGATTTCCGGGTGGGGCCCACGTGATTTCCGGGTGGGGCCCACGTGATTTCCGGGTGGGGCCCACGAGATTTCCTCGTGGGGCCCACGTGATTTCCGGGTGGGGCCCACGTGATTTCCGGGTGGGGCCCACGTGATTTCCGGGTGGGGCCCACGTGATTTCCGGGTGGGGCCCACGTGATATTCGGGTGGGGCCCACGTGATTTCCGGGTGGGGCCCACGTGATTTCCGGGTGGGGCCCACGTGATTTCCGGGTGGGGCCCACGTGATTTCCGGGTGGGGCCCACGTGATTTCCGGGTGGGGCCCACGTGATTTCTGGGTGGGGCCCACGTGATTTCCGGGTGGGGCCCACGTGATTTCCGGGTGGGGCCCACGTGATTTCCCCGTGGGGCCCACGTGATTTCCCCGTGGGGCCCACGTGATTTCCGGGTGGGGCCCACGTGATTTCCGGGTGGGGCCCACGTGATTTCCGGGTGGGGCCCACGTGATTTCCGGGTGGGGCCCACGTGATTTCCGGGTGGGGCCCACGTGATTTCCCCGTGGGGCCCACGTGATTTCCGGGTGCGGCCCACGTGATTTCCCCGTGGGGCCCACGTGATTTCCCCGTGGGGCCCACGTGATTTCCCCGTGGGGCCCACGTGATTTCCGGGTGGGGCCCACGTGATTTCCCCGTGAGGCCCACGTGATTTCCCCGTGGGGCCCACGTGATTTCCAGGTGGGGCCCACGTGATTTCCGGGTGGGGCCCACGTGATTTCCGGATGGGGCCCACGTGATTTCCGGGTGGGGCCCACGTGATTTCCCCGTGAGGCCCACGTGATTTCCCCGTGGGGCCCACGTGATTTCCGGGTGGGCCCCACGTGATTTCCGGGTGGGGCCCACGTGATTTCCGGGTGGGGCCCACGTGATTTCCGGGAGGGGCCCACGTGATTTCCGGGTGGGGCCCACGTGATTTCCGGGTGGGGCCCACGTGATTTCCGGGTGGGGCCCACGTGATTTCCCCGTGGGGCCCACGTGATTTCCGGGTGGGCCCCACGTGATTTCCGGGTGGGGCCCACGTGATTTCCGGGTGGGCCCCACGTGATTTCCGGGAGGGGCCCACGTGATTTCCGGGTGGGGCCCACGTGATTTCCGGGTGGGGCCCACGTGATTTCCGGGTGGGGCCCACGTGATTTCCGGGTGGGGCCCACGTGATTTCCGGGTGGGGCCCACGTGATTTCCCCGTGGGGCCTACGTGATTTCCGGGTGGGCCCCACGTGATTTCCGGGTGGGGCCCACGTGATTTCCCCGTGGGGCCCACGTGATTTCCGGGTGGGGCCCACGTGATTTCCGGGTGGGGCCCACGTGATTTCCGGGTGGGGCCCACGTGATTTCCCCGTGGGGCCCACGTGATTTCCGGGTGGGGCCCACGTGATTTCCGGGTGGGGCCCACGTGATTTCCGGGTGGGGCCCACGTGATTTCCGGGTGGGGCCCACGTGATTTCCCCGTGGGGCCCACGTGATTTCCGGCTGGGGCCCACGTGATTTCCGGGTGGGGCCCACGTGATTTCCGGGTGGGGCCCACGTGATTTCCGGGTGGGGCCCACGTGATTTCCGGGTGGGCCCCACGTGATTTCCCCGTGGGGCCCACGTGATTTCCCCGTGGGGCCCACGTGATTTCCGGGTGGGCCCCACGTGATTTCCGTGCGGGGCCCACGTGATTTCCGGGTGGGGCCCACGTGATTTCCGGGTGGGGCCCACGTGATTTCCGGGTGGGGCCCACGTGATTTCCGGGTGGGGCCCACGTGATTTCCGGGTGGGGCCCACGTGATTTCCCCGTGGGGCCCACGTGATTTCCGGGTGGGGCCCACGTGATTTCCGGGTGGGGCCCACGTGATTTCCGGGTGGGGCCCACGTGATTTCCGGGTGGGGCCCACGTGATTTCCGGGTGGGGCCCACGTGATTTCCCCGTGGGGCCCACGTGATTTCCGGGTGGGGCCCACGTGATTTCCCCGTGGGGGCCACGTGATTTCCCCGTGGGGCCCACGTGATTTCCGGGTGGGGCCCACGTGATTTCCGGGTGGGGCCCACGTGATTTCAGGGTGGGGCCCACGGGATTTCCGGGTGGGGCCCACGTGATTTCCGGGTGGGTCCCACGTGATTTCCGTGTGGGGCCCACGTGATTTCCGGGTGGGGCCCACGTGATTTCCGGGTGGGGCCCACGTGATTTCCGGGTGGGGCCCACGTGATTTCCGGCTGGGGCCCACACGATTTCCGGGTGGTGCCCACGTGATTTCCCCGTGGGGCCCACGTGATTTCCCCGTGGGGCCCACGTGATTTCCGGGTGGGCCCCACGTGATTTCCGGGTGGGGCCCACGTGATTTCCCCGTGGGGCCCACGTGATTTCCGGGTGGGGCCCACGTGATTTCCGGGTGGGGCCCACGTGATTTCCGGGTGGGGCCCACGTGATTTCCGGCTGGGGCCCACGTGATTTCCGGGTGGGGCCCACGTGATTTCCGGGTGGGGCCCACGTGATTTCCCCGTGGGGCCCACGTGATTTCCGGGTGGGGCCCACGTGATTTCCGGCTGGGGCCCACGTGATTTCCGGGTGGGGCCCACGTGATTTCCGGGTGGGGCCCACGTGTTTTCCGGGTGGGGCCCACGTGATTTCCGGGTGGGGCCCACGTGATTTCCGGTTGGGGCCCACGTGATTTCCGGGTGGGGCCCACGTGATTTCCCCGTGGGGCCCACGTGATTTCCGGCTGGGGCCCACGTGATTTCCGGATGGGGCCCACGTGATTTCCGGGTGGGGCCCACGTGATTTCCCCGTGGGGCCCACGTGATTTCCGGCTGGTGCCCACGTGATTTCCGGGTGGGGCCCACGTTATTTCCGGGTGGGGCCCACGTGATTTCCCCGTGGGGCCCACGTGATTTCCCCGTGGGGCCCACGTGATTTCCGGCTGGGGCCCACGTGATTTCCGGCTGGGGCCCACGTGATTTCCGGGTGGGGCCCACGTGATTTCCGGGTGGGGCCCACGTGATTTCCGGGTGGGGCCCACGTGATTTCCGGGTGGGGCCCACGTGATTTCCGGGTGGGGCCCACGTGATTTCCGGGTGGGGCCCACGTGATTTCCGGGTGGGGCCCACGAGATTTCCGGGTGGGGCCCACGAGATTTCCCCGTGGGGCCCACGTGATTTCCGGGTGGGGCCCACGTGATTTCCGGGTGGGGCCCACGTGATTTCCGGGTGGGCCCCACGTGATTTCCGGGTGGGGCCCACGTGATTTCCGGGTGGGGCCCACGTGATTTCCGGGTGGGGCCCACGTGATTTCCGGGTGGGGCCCCCGTGAGTTCCGGGTGGGGCCCACGTGATTTCCGGGTGGGGCCCACGTGATTTCCGGGTGGGGCCCACCTGATTTCCGGGTGGGGCCCACGTGATTTCCGGGTGGGGCCCAGGTGATTTCCGGGTGGGGCCCACTTGATTTCCGGGTGGGCCCCACGTGATTTCCGGGTGGGGCCCACGTGATTTCCGGGTGGGGCCCACGAGATTTCCGGGTGGGCCCCACGTGATTTCCGGGTGGGGCCCACGTGATTTCCGGGTGGGGCCCACGTGATTTCCGGGTGGGGCCCACGTGATTTCCGGGTGGGGCCCACGTGATTTCCGGGTGGGGCCCACGTGATTTCCCCGTGGGGCCCACGTGATTTCCGGGTGGGGCCCACGTGATTTCCGGGTGGGGCCCACGTGATTTCCGGGTGGGGCCCACGTGATTTCCGGGTGGGGCCCACGTGATTTCCCCGTGGGGCCCACGTGATTTCCGGGTGGGGCCCACGTGATTTCCGGGTGGGGCCCACGTGATTTCCGGGTGGGGCCCACGTGATTTCCCCGTGGGGCCCACGTGATTTCCCCGTGGGGCCCACGTGATTTCCGGGTGGGGCCCACGTGATTTCCGGGTGGGGCCCACGTGATTTCCGGGTGGGGCCCACGTGATTTCCGGGTGGGGCCCACGTGATTTCCGGGTGGGGCCCACGTGATTTCCGGGTGGGGCCCACGTGATTTCCGGGTGGGGCCCACGTGATTTCCGGGTGGGGCCCACGTGATTTCCCCGTGGGGCCCACGTGATTTCCGGGTGGGGCCCACGTGATTTCCGGCTGGGGCCCACGTGATTTCCGGGTGGGGCCCACGTGATTTCCCCGTGGGGCCCACGTGATTTCCGGGTGGGGCCCACGTGATTTCCCCGTGGGGCCCACGTGATTTCCGGGTGGGGCCCACGTGATTTCCGGGTGGGGCCCACGTGATTTCCGGGTGGGGCCCACGTGATTTCCGGGTGGGGCCCACGTGATTTCCCCGTGGGGCCCACGTGATTTCCGGGTGGGTCCCACGGGATTTCCGGGTGGGGCCCACGTGATTTCCGGGTGGGGCCCACGTGATTTCCGGGTGGGGCCCACGTGATTTCCCCGTGGGGCCCACGTGATTTCCGGGTGGGGCCCACGTGATTTCCGGGTGGGCCCCACGTGATTTCCGGGTGGGGCCCACGTGATTTCCGGGTGGGGCCCACGTGATTTCCGGGTGGGGCCCACGTGATTTCCGGGTGGGGCCCACGTGATTTCCGGGTGGGGCCCACGTGATTTCCGGGTGGGGCCCACGTGATTTCCGGGTGGGGCCCACGTGATTTCCGGGTGGGGCCCACGTGATTTCCGGGTGGGGCCCACGTGATTTCCGGGTGGGCCCCACGTGATTTCCGGGTGGGGCCCACGTGATTTCCGGGTGGGGCCCACGTGATTTCCGGGTGGGGCCCACGTGATTTCCGGGTGGGGCCCACGTGATTTCCGGGTGGGGCCCACGTGATTTCCGGGTGGGGCCCACGTGATTTCCCCGTGGGGCCCACGTGATTTCCGGGTGGGGCCCACGTGATTTCCGGGTGGGGCCCACGTGATTTCCGGGTGGGGCCCACGTGATTTCCGGGTGGGGCCCACGAGATTTCCTCGTGGGGCCCACGTGATTTCCGGGTGGGGCCCACGTGATTTCCGGGTGGGGCCCACGTGATTTCCGGGTGGGGCCCACGTGATTTCCGGGTGGAGCCCACGTGATATTCGGGTGGGGCCCACGTGATTTCCGGGTGGGGCCCACGTGATTTCCGGGTGGGGCCCACGTGATTTCCGGGTGGGGCCCACGTGATTTCCGGGTGGGGCCCACGTGATTTTGGGGTGGGCCCACGTGATTTCCGGGTGGGGCCCACGTGATTTCCGGGTGGGGCCCACGTGATTTCTGGGTGGGGCCCACGTGATTTCCGGGTGGGGCCCACGTGATTTCCGGGTGGGGCCCACGTGATTTCCCCGTGGGGCCCACGTGATTTCCCCGTGGGGCCCACGTGATTTCCGGGTGGGGCCCACGTGATTTCCGGGTGGGGCCCACGTGATTTCCGGGTGGGGCCCACGTGATTTCCGGGTGGGGCCCACGTGATTTCCGGGTGGGGCCCACGTGATTTCCCCGTGGGGCCCACGTGATTTCCGGGTGCGGCCCACGTGATTTCCCCGTGGGGCCCACGTGATTTCCCCGTGGGGCCCACGTGATTTCCCCGTGGGGCCCACGTGATTTCCGGGTGGGGCCCACGTGATTTCCCCGTGAGGCCCACGTGATTTCCCCGTGGGGCCCACGTGATTTCCAGGTGGGGCCCACGTGATTTCCGGGTGGGGCCCACGTGATTTCCGGGTGGGGCCCACGTGATTTCCGGCTGTGGCTCACGTGATTTCCGGGTGGGGCCCACGTGATTTCCGGGTGGGGCCCACGTGATTTCCCCGTGGGGCCCACGTGATTTCCGGGTGGGGCCCACGTGATTTCCCCGTGGGGCCCACGTGATTTCCGGGTGGGGCCCACGTGATTTCCGGGTGGGGCCCACGTGATTTCCGGGTGGGGCCCACGTGATTTCCGGGTGGGGCCCACGTGATTTCCGGGTGGGGCCCACGTGATTTCCGGGTGGGGCCCACGTGATTTCCGGGTGGGGCCCACGTGTTTTCCGGGTGGGGCCCACGTGATTTCCGGGTGGGGCCCACGTGATTTCCGGGTGGCGCCCACGTGATTTCCGGGTGGGCCCCACGTGATTTCCGGGTGGGGCCCACGTGATTTCCGGGTGGGGCCCACGTGATTTCCGGGTGGGGCCCACGTGATTTCCGGGTGGGGCCCACGTGATTTCCGGGTGGGGCCCACGTGATTTCCGGGTGGGGCCCACGTGATTTCCCCGTGGGGCCCACGTGATTTCCGGCTGGGGCCCACGTGATTTCCGGGTGGGGCACACGTGATTTCCGGGTGGGGCCCACGTGATTTCCCCGTGGGGCCCACGTGATTTCCGGGTGGGGCCCACGTGATTTCCCCGTGGGGCCCACGTGATTTCCGGGTGGGGCCCACGTGATTTCCGGGTGGGGCCCACGTGATTTCCGGGTGGGGCCCACGTGATTTCCGGGTGGGGCCCACGTGATTTCCGGGTGGGGCCCACGTGATTTCCGGGTGGGCCCCACCTGATTTCCGGGTGGGGCCCACGTGATTTCCGGGTGGCGCCCACGTGATTTCCGGGTGGGGCCCACGTGATTTCCCCGTGGGGCCCACGTGATTTCCCCGTGGGGACCACGTGATTTCCGGGTGGGGCCCACGTGATTTCCGGGTGGGGCCCACGTGATTTCCGGGTGGGGCCCACGTGATTTCCGGGTGGGGCCCACGTGATTTCCGGTTGGGGCCCACGTGATTTCCGGGTGGGCCCCACGTGATTTCCGTGTGGGGCCCACGTGATTTCCGGGTGGGGCCCACGTGATTTCCGGGTGGGGCCCACGTGATTTCCGGGTGGGACCCACGTGATTTCCGGGTGGGCCCCACGTGATTTCCGGGTGGGGCCCACGTGATTTCCGGGTGGGCCCCACGTGATTTCCGGGTGGGGCCCACGTGATTTCCGGGTGGGGCCCACGTGATTTCCGGGTGGGGCCCACGTGATTTCCGGGTTGGCCCCACGTGATTTCCGGGTGGGGCCCACGTGATTTCCGGGTGGGGCCCACGTGATTTCCGGGTGGGGCCCACGTGATATCCGGGTGGGGCCCACGTGATTTCCGGGTGGGGCCCACGTGATTTCCCCGTGGGGCCCACGTGATTTCCGGCTGGGGCCCACGTGATTTCCGGCTGGGGCCCACGTGATTTCCGGGTGGGGCCCACGTGATTTCCCCGTGGGGCCCACGTGATTTCCGGGTGGGGCCCACGTGATTTCCGGGTGGGGCCCACGTGATTTCCGGGTGGGGCCCACGTGATTTCCGTGTGGGGCCCACGTGATTTCCGGGTGGGGCCCACGTGATTTCCGGGTGGGGCCCACGTGATTTCCGGGTGGGGCCCACGTGATTTCCGGGTGGGCCCCACGTGATTTCCGGGTGGGGCCCACGTGATTTCCGGGTGGGGCCCACGTGATTTCCGGGTGGGGCCCACGTGATTTCCGGGTGGGGCCCACGTGATTTCCGGGTGGGGCCCACGTGATTTCCGGGTGGGGCCCACGTGATTTCCGGGTGGGGCCCACGTGATTTCCGGGTGGGGCCCACGTGATTTCCGGGTGGGGCCCACGTGATTTCCGTGTGGGGCCCACGTGATTTCCGGGTGGGGCCCACGTGATTTCCGGGTGGGGCCCACGTGATTTCCCCGTGGGGCCCACGTGATTTCCCCGTGGGGCCCACGTGATTTCCGGGTGGGGCCCACGTGATTTCCGGGTGGGGCCCACGTGATTTCCGGGTGGGGCCCACGTGATTTCCGGGTGGGGCCCACGTGATTTCCCCGTGGGGCCCACGTGATTTCCGGGTGCGGCCCACGTGATTTCCCCGTGGGGCCCACGTGATTTCCGGGTGGGGCCCACGTGATTTCCGGGTGGGGCCCACGTGATTTCCGGGTGGGGCCCACGTGATTTCCCCGTGAGGCCCACGTGATTTCCCCGTGGGGCCCACGTGATTTCCAGGTGGGGCCCACGTGATTTCCGGGTGGGGCCCACGTGATTTCCGGGTGGGGCCCACGTGATTTCCGGCTGTGGCCCACGTGATTTCCGGGTGGGGCCCACGTGATTTCCGGGTGGGGCCCACGTGATTTCCCCGTGGGGCCCACGTGATTTCCGGCTGGGGCCCACGTGATTTCCGGCTGGGGCCCACGTGATTTCCGGGTGGGGCCCACGTGATTTCCCCGTGGGGCCCACGTGATTTCCGGGTGGGGCCCACGTGATTTCCCCGTGGGGCCCACGTGATTTCCGGGTGGGGCCCACGTGATTTCCGGGTGGGGCCCACGTGATTTCCGGGTGGGGCCCACGTGATTTCCGGGTGGGGCCCACGTGATTTCCGGGTGGGCCCCACCTGATTTCCGGGTGGGGCCCACGTGATTTCCGGGTGGCGCCCACGTGATTTCCGGGTGGGGCCCACGTGATTTCCCCGTGGGGCCCACGTGATTTCCGGGTGGGGCCCACGTGATTTCCGGGTGGGGCCCACGTGATTTCCGGGTGGGGCCCACGTGATTTCCGGGTGGGGCCCACGTGATTTCCGGGTGGGGCCCACGTGATTTCCGGTTGGGGCCCACGTGATTTCCGGGTGGGCCCCACGTGATTTCCGTGTGGGGCCCACGTGATTTCCGGGTGGGGCCCACGTGATTTCCGGGTGGGGCCCACGTGATTTCCGGGTGGGACCCACGTGATTTCCGGGTGGGGCCCCACGTGATTTCCGGGTGGGGCCCACGTGATTTCCGGGTGGGCCCCACGTGATTTCCGGGTGGGGCCCACGTGATTTCCGGGTGGGGCCCACGTGATTTCCGGGTGGGGCCCACGTGATTTCCGGGTGGGGCCCACGTGATATCCGGGTGGGGCCCACGTGAATTCCGGGTGGGGCCCACGTGATTTCCCCGTGGGGCCCACGTGATTTCCGGCTGGGGCCCACGTGATTTCCGGCTGGGGCCCACGTGATTTCCGGGTGGGGCCCACGTGATTTCCCCGTGGGGCCCACGTGATTTCCGGGTGGGGCCCACGTGATTTCCCCGTGGGGCCCACGTGATTTCCGGGTGGGGCCCACGTGATTTCCGTGTGGGGCCCACGTGATTTCCGGGTGGGGCCCACGTGATTTCCGTGTGGGGCCCACGTGATTTCCGGGTGGGGCCCACGTGATTTCCGGGTGGGCCCCACGTGATTTCCGGGTGGGGCCCACGTGATTTCCGGGTGGGGCCCACGTGATTTCCGGGTGGGGCCCACGTGATTTCCGGGTGGGGCCCACGTGATTTCCGGGTGGGGCCCACGTGATTTCCGGGTGGGGCCCACGTGATTTCCGGGTGGGGCCCACGTGATTTCCGGGTGGGGCCCACGTGATTTCCGGGTGGGGCCCACGTGATTTCCGTGTGGGGCCCACGTGATTTCCGGGTGGGGCCCACGTGATTTCCAGGTGGGGCCCACGTGATTTCCGGGTGGGGCCCACGTGATTTCCGGGTGGGGCCCACGTGATTTCCGGGTGGGGCCCACGTGATTTCCGGGTGGGGCCCACGTGATTTCCCCGTGGGGCCCACGTGATTTCCGGGTGGGGCCCACGTGTTTTCCGGGTGGGGCCCACGTGATTTCCGGGTGGGGCCAACGTGATTTCCCCATGAGGCCCAAGTGATTTCCCCGTGGGGCCCACGTGATTTCCGGGTGGGCCCACGTGATTTCCGGGTGGGGCCCACGTGATTTCCGGGTGGGGCCCACGTGATTTCCGGGTGGGGCCCACGTGATTTCCGGGTGGGGCCCACGTGATTTCCGGCTGGGGCCCACGTGATTTCCGGGTGGGGCCCACGTGATTTCCGGGTGGGGCCCACGTGATTTCCGGGTGGGGCCCACGTGATTTCCGGGTGGGGCCCACGAGATTTCCTCGTGGGGCCCACGTGATTTCCGGGTGGGGCCCACGTGATTTCCGGGTGGGGCCCACGTGATTTCCGGGTGGGGCCCACGTGATTTCCGGGTGGGGCCACGTGATATTCGGGTGGGGCCCACGTGATTTCCGGGTGGGGCCCACGTGATTTCCGGGTGGGGCCCACGTGATTTCCGGCTGGGGCCCACGTGATTTCCGGGTGGGGCCCACGTGATTTCCGGGTGGGGCCCACGTGTTTTCCGGGTGGGGCCCACGTGATTTCCGGGTGGGGCCCACGTGATTTCCGGTTGGGGCCCACGTGATTTCCGGGTGGGGCCCACGTGATTTCCCCGTGGGGCCCACGTGATTTCCGGCTGGGGCCCACGTGATTTCCGGATGGGGCCCACGTGATTTCCGGGTGGGGCCCACGTGATTTCCCCGTGGGGCCCACGTGATTTCCGGCTGGTGCCCACGTGATTTCCGGGTGGGGCCCACGTGATTTCCGGGTGGGGCCCACGTGATTTCCCCGTGGGGCCCACGTGATTTCCCCGTGGGGCCCACGTGATTTCCGGGTGGGGCCCACGTGATTTCCGGGCTGGGGCCCACGTGATTTCCGGGCGGGGCCCACGTGATTTCCGGGCGGGGCCCACGTGATTTCCGGGTGGGGCCCAGGTGATTTCCGGGTGGGACCCACGTGATTTCCGGGTGGGGCCCACGTGATTTCCGGGTGGGGCCCACGAGATTTCCGGGTGGGGCCCACGAGATTTCCGGGTGGGGCCCACGTGATTTCCGGGTGGGGCCCACGTGATTTCCGGGTGGGGCCCACGTGATTTCCGGGTGGGCCCCACGTGATTTCCGGGTGGGGCCCACGTGATTTCCGGGTGGGGCCCACGTGATTTCCGGGTGGGGCCCACGTGATTTCCGGGTGGGGCCCACGTGATTCCGGGTGGGGCCCACGTGATTTCCGGGTGGGGCCCACGTGATTTCCGGGTGGGGCCCACCTGATTTCCGGGTGGGGCCCACGTGATTTCCGGGTGGGGCCCAGGTGATTTCCGGGTGGGGCCCACTTGATTTCCGGGTGGGGCCCACGTGATTTCCGTTTGGGGCCCACGTGATTTCCGGGTGGGGCCCACGTGATTTCCGGGTGGGCCCCACGTGATTTCCGGGTGGGGCCCACGTGATTTCCGGGTGGGGCCCACGTGATTTCCGGGTGGGGCCCACGTGATTTCCGGGTGGGGCCCACGTGATTTCCGGGTGGGGCCCACGTGATTTCCCCGTGGGGCCCACGTGATTTCCGGGTGGGGCCCACGTGATTTCCGGGTGGGGCCCACGTGATTTCCGGGTGGGGCCCACGTGATTTCCGGGTGGGGCCCACGTGATTTCCCCGTGGGGCCCACGTGATTTCCGGGTGGGGCCCACGTGATTTCCGGGTGGGGCCCACGTGATTTCCCCGTGGGGCCCACGTGATTTCCGGGTGGGGCCCACGTGATTTCCCCGTGGGGCCCACGTGATTTCCCCGTGGGGCCCACGTGATTTCCGGGTGGGGCCCACGTGATTTCCGGGTGGGGCCCACGTGATTTCCGGGTGGGGCCCACGTGATTTCCGGGTGGGGCCCACGTGATTTCCGGGTGGGGCCCACGTGATTTCCGGGTGGGGCCCACGTGATTTCCGGGTGGGGCCCACGTGATTTCCGGGTGGGGCCCACGTGATTTCCCCGTGGGCCCACGTGATTTCCGGGTGGGGCCCACGTGATTTCCGGCTGGGGCCCACGTGATTTCCGGGTGGGGCCCACGTGATTTCCCCGTGGGGCCCACGTGATTTCCCCGTGGGGCCCACGTGATTTCCGGCTGGGGCCCACGTGATTTCCGGGTGGGGCCCACGTGATTTCCGGGTGGGGCCCACGTGATTTCCGGGTGGGGCCCACGTGATTTCCGGGTGGGGCCCACGTGATTTCCCCGTGGGGCCCACGTGATTTCCGGGTGGGTCCCACGGGATTTCCGGGTGGGGCCCACGTGATTTCCGGGTGGGGCCCACGTGATTTCCGGGTGGGGCCCACGTGATTTCCCCGTGGGGCCCACGTGATTTCCGGGTGGGGCCCACATGATTTCCCCGTGGGGGCCACGTGATTTCCGGGTGGGGCCCACGTGATTTCCGGGTGGGGCCCACGTGATTTCCGGGTGGGGCCCACGTGATTTCCGGGTGGGGCCCACGTGATTTCCGGGTGGGGCCCACGTGATTTCCGGGTGGGGCCCACGTGATTTCCGGGTGGGGCCCACGTGTTTTCCGGGTGGGGCCCACGTGATTTCCGGGTGGCGCCCACGTGATTTCCGGGTGGGCCCCACGTGATTTCCGGGTGGGGCCCACGTGATTTCCGGGTGGGGCCCACGTGATTTCCGGGTGGGGCCCACGTGATTTCCGGGTGGGGCCCACGTGATTTCCGGGTGGGGCCCACGTGATTTCCGGGTGGGGCCCACGTGATTTCCCCGTGGGGCCCACGTGATTTCCGGGTGGGGCCCACGTGATTTCCGGGTGGGGCCCACGTGATTTCCGGGTGGGGCCCACGTGATTTCCGGGTGGGGCCCACGTGATTTCCGGGTGGGGCCCACGTGATTTCCGGCTGGGGCCCACGTGATTTCCGGGTGGGGCCCACGTGATTTCCGGGTGGGGCCCACGTGATTTCCGGGTGGGGCCCACGTGATTTCCGGGTGGGGCCCACGAGATTTCCTCGTGGGGCCCACGTGATTTCCGGGTGGGGCCCACGTGATTTCCGGGTGGGGCCCACGTGATTTCCGGGTGGGGCCCACGTGATTTCCGGGTGGGGCCCACGTGATATTCGGGTGGGGCCCACGTGATTTCCGGGTGGGGCCCACGTGATTTCCGGGTGGGGCCCACGTGATTTCCGGGTGGGGCCCACGTGATTTCCGGGTGGGGCCCACGTGATTTCCGGGTGGGGCCCACGTGATTTCTGGGTGGGGCCCACGTGATTTCCGGGTGGGGCCCACGTGATTTCCGGGTGGGGCCCACGTGATTTCCCCGTGGGGCCCACGTGATTTCCCCGTGGGGCCCACGTGATTTCCGGGTGGGGCCCACGTGATTTCCGGGTGGGGCCCACGTGATTTCCGGGTGGGGCCCACGTGATTTCCGGGTGGGGCCCACGTGATTTCCGGGTGGGGCCCACGTGATTTCCCCGTGGGGCCCACGTGATTTCCGGGTGCGGCCCACGTGATTTCCCCGTGGGGCCCACGTGATTTCCCCGTGGGGCCCACGTGATTTCCCCGTGGGGCCCACGTGATTTCCGGGTGGGGCCCACGTGATTTCCCCGTGAGGCCCACGTGATTTCCCCGTGGGGCCCACGTGATTTCCAGGTGGGGCCCACGTGATTTCCGGGTGGGGCCCACGTGATTTCCGGATGGGGCCCACGTGATTTCCGGGTGGGGCCCACGTGATTTCCCCGTGAGGCCCACGTGATTTCCCCGTGGGGCCCACGTGATTTCGGGTGGGCCCCACGTGATTTCCGGGTGGGGCCCACGTGATTTCCGGGTGGGGCCCACGTGATTTCCGGGAGGGGCCCACGTGATTTCCGGGTGGGGCCCACGTGATTTCCGGGTGGGGCCCACGTGATTTCCGGGTGGGGCCCACGTGATTTCCCCGTGGGGCCCACGTGATTTCCGGGTGGGCCCCACGTGATTTCCGGGTGGGGCCCACGTGATTTCCGGGTGGGCCCCACGTGATTTCCGGGAGGGGCCCACGTGATTTCCGGGTGGGGCCCACGTGATTTCCGGGTGGGGCCCACGTGATTTCCGGGTGGGGCCCACGTGATTTCCGGGTGGGGCCCACGTGATTTCCGGGTGGGGCCCACGTGATTTCCCCGTGGGGCCTACGTGATTTCCGGGTGGGCCCCACGTGATTTCCGGGTGGGGCCCACGTGATTTCCCCGTGGGGCCCACGTGATTTCCGGGTGGGGCCCACGTGATTTCCGGGTGGGGCCCACGTGATTTCCGGGTGGGGCCCACGTGATTTCCCCGTGGGGCCCACGTGATTTCCGGGTGGGGCCCACGTGATTTCCGGGTGGGGCCCACGTGATTTCCGGGTGGGGCCCACGTGATTTCCGGGTGGGGCCCACGTGATTTCCCCGTGGGGCCCACGTGATTTCCGGCTGGGGCCCACGTGATTTCCGGGTGGGGCCCACGTGATTTCCGGGTGGGGCCCACGTGATTTCCGGGTGGGGCCCACGTGATTTCCGGGTGGGCCCCACGTGATTTCCCCGTGGGGCCCACGTGATTTCCCCGTGGGGCCCACGTGATTTCCGGGTGGGCCCCACGTGATTTCCGTGCGGGGCCCACGTGATTTCCGGGTGGGGCCCACGTGATTTCCGGGTGGGGCCCACGTGATTTCCGGGTGGGGCCCACGTGATTTCCGGGTGGGGCCCACGTGATTTCCGGGTGGGGCCCACGTGATTTCCCCGTGGGGCCCACGTGATTTCCGGGTGGGGCCCACGTGATTTCCGGGTGGGGCCCACGTGATTTCCGGGTGGGGCCCACGTGATTTCCGGGTGGGGCCCACGTGATTTCCGGGTGGGGCCCACGTGATTTCCCCGTGGGGCCCACGTGATTTCCGGGTGGGGCCCACGTGATTTCCCCGTGGGGGCCACGTGATTTCCCCGTGGGGCCCACGTGATTTCCGGGTGGGGCCCACGTGATTTCCGGGTGGGGCCCACGTGATTTCAGGGTGGGGCCCACGGGATTTCCGGGTGGGGCCCACGTGATTTCCGGGTGGGTCCCACGTGATTTCCGTGTGGGGCCCACGTGATTTCCGGGTGGGGCCCACGTGATTTCCGGGTGGGGCCCACGTGATTTCCGGGTGGGGCCCACGTGATTTCCGGCTGGGGCCCACACGATTTCCGGGTGGTGCCCACGTGATTTCCCCGTGGGGCCCACGTGATTTCCCCGTGGGGCCCACGTGATTTCCGGGTGGGCCCCACGTGATTTCCGGGTGGGGCCCACGTGATTTCCCCGTGGGGCCCACGTGATTTCCGGGTGGGGCCCACGTGATTTCCGGGTGGGGCCCACGTGATTTCCGGGTGGGGCCCACGTGATTTCCGGATGGGGCCCACGTGATTTCCGGGTGGGGCCCACGTGATTTCCGGGTGGGGCCCACGTGATTTCCGGGTGGGGCCCACGTGATTTCCGGGTGGGGCCCACGTGATTTCCCCGTGGGTCCCACGTGATTTCCGGCTGGGGCCCACGTGATTTCCGGCTGGGGCCCACGTGATTTCCGGGTGGGGCCCACGTGATTTCCGGGTGGGGCCCACGTGATTTCCGGGTGGGCCCCACGTGATTTCCCCGTGGGGCCCACGTGATTTCCCCGTGGGGCCCACGTGATTTCCGGGTGGGGCCCACGTGATTTCCGGGTGGGGCCCACGAGATTTCCCCGTGGGGCCCACGTGATTTCCGGGTGGGGCCCACGTGATTTCCGGGTGGGGCCCACGTGATTTCCGGGTGGGGCCCACGTGATTTCCGGGTGGGGCCCACGTGATTTCCGGGTGGGGCCCACGTGATTTCCGGGTGGGGCCCACGTGATTTCCGGGTGGGCCCCACGTGATTTCCGGGTGGGGCCCACGTGATTTCCGGGTGGGCCCCACGTGATTTCCGGGTGGGGCCCACGTGATTTCCGGGTGGGGCCCACGTGATTTCCGGGTGGGGCCCACGTGATTTCCGGGTGGGGCCCACATGATTTCCGGGTGGGGCCCACGTGATTTCCCCGTGGGGCCCACGTGATTTCCGGGTGGGGCCCACGTGATTTCCGGGTGGGGCCCACGTGATTTCCGGGTGGGGCCCACGTGATTTCCGGGTGGGGCCCACGTGATTTCCCCGTGGGGCCCACGTGATTTCCGGGTGGGGCCCACGTGATTTCCGGGTGGGGCCCACGTGATTTCCGGGTGGGGCCCACGTGATTTCCCCGTGGGGCCCACGTGATTTCCCCGTGGGGCCCACGTGATTTCCGGGTGGGGCCCACGTGATTTCCGGGTGGGGCCCACGTGATTTCCGGGTGGGGCCCACGTGATTTCCGGGTGGGGCCCACGTGATTTCCGGGTTGGCCCCACGTGATTTCCGGGTGGGACCCACGTGATTTCCGGGTGGGGCCCACGTGATTTCCGGGTGGGGCCCACGTGATTTCCGGGTGGGGCCCACGTGATTTCCGGGTGGGGCCCACGTGATTTCCCCGTGGGGCCCACGTGATTTCCCGGTGGGGCCCACGTGATTTCCGGGTGGGGCCCACGTGATTTCCGGGTGGGGCCCACGTGATTTCCGGGTGGGGCCCACGTGATTTCCGGGTGGGGCCCACGTGATTTCCGGGTGGGGCCCACGTGATTTCCGGGTGGGGCCCACGTGATTTCCGGGTGGGGCCCACGTGATTTCCGGGTGGGGCCCACGTGATTTCCCCGTGGGGCCCACGTGATTTCCGGGTGGGGCCCACGTGATTTCCCCGTGAGGCCCACGTGATTTCCCCGTGGGGCCCACGTGATTTCCGGGTGGGGCCCACGTGATTTCCGGGTGGGGCCCACGTGATTTCCGGGTGGGGCCCACGTGATTTCCGGGTGGGGCCCACGTGATTTCCCCGTGGGGCCCACGTGATTTCCGGGTGGGGCCCACGTGATTTCCGGGTGGGGCCCACGTGATTTCCGGGTGGGGCCCACGTGATTTCCGGGTGGGGCCCACGTGATTTCCGGGTGGAGCCCACGTGATTTCCGGGTGGGGCCCACGTGATTTCCCCGTGGGGCCCACGTGATTTCCGGGTGGGGCCCACGTGATTTCCCCGAGGGGCCCACGTGATTTCCGGGTGGGGCCCACGTGATTTCCGGGTGGGGCCCACGTGATTTCCGGGTGGGGCCCACGTGATTTCCGGGTGGGGCCCACGTGATTTCCCCGAGGGGCCCACGTGATTTCCGGGTGGGCCCCACGTGATTTCCGGGTGGGGCCCACGTGATTTCCGGGTGGGGCCCACGTGATTTCCGGGTGGGGCCCACGTGATTTCCGGGTGGGGCCCACGTGATTTCCCCGTGAGGCCCACGTGATTTCCCCGTGGGGCCCACGTGATTTCCGGGTGGGCCCCACGTGATTTCCGGGTGGGGCCCACGTGATTTCCGGGTGGGGCCCACGTGATTTCCGGGAGGGGCCCACGTGATTTCCGGGTGGGGCCCACGTGATTTCCGGGTGGGGCCCACGTGATTTCCGGGTGGGGCCCACGTGATTTCCCCGTGGGGCCCACGTGATTTCCGGGTGGGCCCCACGTGATTTCCGGGTGGGGCCCACGTGATTTCCCGGGTGGGCCCCACGTGATTTCCGGGAGGGGCCCACGTGATTTCCGGGTGGGGCCCACGTGATTTCCGGGTGGGGCCCACGTGATTTCCGGGTGGGGCCCACGTGATTTCCGGGTGGGGCCCACGTGATTTCCGGGTGGGGCCCACGTGATTTCCCCGTGGGGCCCACGTGATTTCCGGGTGGGGCCCCACGTGATTTCCGGGTGGGGCCCACGTGATTTCCCCGTGGGGCCCACGTGATTTCCGGGTGGGGCCCACGTGATTTCCGGGTGGGGCCCACGTGATTTCCGGGTGGGGCCCACGTGATTTCCCCGTGGGGCCCACGTGATTTCCGGGTGGGGCCCACGTGATTTCCGGGTGGGGCCCACGTGATTTCCGGGTGGGGCCCACGTGATTTCCGGGTGGGGCCCACGTGATTTCCGGGTGGGCCCCACGTGATTTCCCCGTGGGGCCCACGTGATTTCCCCGTGGGGCCCACGTGATTTCCGGGTGGGCCCCACGTGATTTCCGTGCGGGGCCCACGTGATTTCCGGGTGGGGCCCACGTGATTTCCGGGTGGGGCCCACGTGATTTCCGGGTGGGGCCCACGTGATTTCCGGGTGGGGCCCACGTGATTTCCGGGTGGGGCCCACGTGATTTCCCCGTGGGGCCCACGTGATTTCCGGGTGGGGCCCACGTGATTTCCGGGTGGGGCCCACGTGATTTCCGGGTGGGGCCCACGTGATTTCCGGGTGGGGCCCACGTGATTTCCGGGTGGGGCCCACGTGATTTCCCCGTGGGGCCCACGTGATTTCCGGGTGGGGCCCACGTGATTTCCCCGTGGGGGCCACGTGATTTCCCCGTGGGGCCCACGTGATTTCCGGGTGGGGCCCACGTGATTTCCGGGTGGGGCCCACGTGATTTCAGGGTGGGGCCCACGGGATTTCCGGGTGGGGCCCACGTGATTTCCGGGTGGGGCCCACGTGATTTCCGTGTGGGGCCCACGTGATTTCCGGGTGGGGCCCACGTGATTTCCGGGTGGGGCCCACGTGATTTCCGGGTGGGGCCCACGTGATTTCCGGCTGGGGCCCACACGATTTCCGGGTGGTGCCCACGTGATTTCCCCGTGGGGCCCACGTGATTTCCCCGTGGGGCCCACGTGATTTCCGGGTGGGCCCCACGTGATTTCCGGGTGGGGCCCACGTGATTTCCCCGTGGGGCCCACGTGATTTCCGGGTGGGGCCCACGTGATTTCCGGGTGGGGCCCACGTGATTTCCGGGTGGGGCCCACGTGATTTCCGGATGGGGCCCACGTGATTTCCGGGTGGGGCCCACGTGATTTCCGGGTGGGGCCCACGTGATTTCCGGGTGGGGCCCACGTGATTTCCGGGTGGGGCCCACGTGATTTCCCCGTGGGGCCCACGTGATTTCCGGCTGGGGCCCACGTGATTTCCGGCTGGGGCCCACGTGATTTCCGGGTGGGGCCCACGTGATTTCCGGGTGGGGCCCACGTGATTTCCGGGTGGGCCCCACGTGATTTCCCCGTGGGGCCCACGTGATTTCCCCGTGGGGCCCACGTGATTTCCGGGTGGGGCCCACGTGATTTCCCCGTGGGGCCCTCGTGATTTCCGGGTGGGGCCCACGTGATTTCCCCGTGGGGCCCACGTGATTTCCGGGTGGGGCCCACGTGATTTCCGGGTGGGACCCACGTGATTTCCGGGTGGGACCCACGTGATTTCCGGGTGGGGCCCACGTGATTTCCGGGTGGGGCCCACGTGATTTCCGGGTGGGGCCCACGTGATTTCCGGGTGGGGCCCACGTGATTTCCCCGTGGGGCCCACGTGATTTCCCGGTGGGGCCCACGTGATTTCCGGGTGGGGCCCACGTGATTTCCGGGTGGGGCCCACGTGATTTCCGGGTGGGGCCCACGTGATTTCCGGGTGGGGCCCACGTGATTTCCGGGTGGGGCCCACGTGATTTCCGGGTGGGGCCCACGTGATTTCCGGGTGGGGCCCACGTGATTTCCGGGTGGGGCCCACGTGATTTCCCCGTGGGGCCCACGTGATTTCCGGGTGGGGCCCACGTGATTTCCCCGTGAGGCCCACGTGATTTCCCCGTGGGGCCCACGTGATTTCCGGGTGGGGCCCACGTGATTTCCGGGTGGGGCCCACGTGATTTCCGGGTGGGGCCCACGTGATTTCCGGGTGGGGCCCACGTGATTTCCCCGTGGGGCCCACGTGATTTCCGGGTGGGGCCCACGTGATTTCCCCGTGAGGCCCACGTGATTTCCCCGTGGGGCCCACGTGATTTCCGGGTGGGGCCCACGTGATTTCCGGGTGGGGCCCACGTGATTTCCGGGTGGGGCCCACGTGATTTCCGGGTGGGGCCCACGTGATTTCCGGGTGGGGCCCACGTGATTTCCGGGTGGGGCCCACGTGATTTCCCCGTGGGGCCCACGTGATTTCTGGGTGGGGCCCACGTGATTTCCCCGAGGGGCCCACGTGATTTCCGGGTGGGGCCCACGTGATTTCCGGGTGGGGCCCACGTGATTTCCGGGTGGGGCCCACGTGATTTCCGGGTGGGGCCCACGTGATTTCCCCGAGGGGCCCACGTGATTTCCGGGTGGGGCCCACGTGATTTCCGGGTGGGGCCCACGTGATTTCCGGGTGGGGCCCACGTGATTTCCGGGTGGGGCCCACGTGATTTCCGGTTGGGGCCCACGTGATTTCCGGGTGGGGCCCACGTGATTTCCGGGTGGGGCCCACGTGATTTCCCCGTGGGGCCCACGTGATTTCCCCATGGGGCCCACGTGATTTCCGGCTGGGGCCCACGTGATTCCCGGGTGGGGTCCACGTGATTTCCAGGTGGGGCCCACGTGATTTCCCCGTGGGGCCCACGTGATTTCCGGGTGGGGCCCACGTGATTTCCGGGTGGGGCCCACGTGATTTCCGGGTGGGGCCCACGTGATTTCCGGGTGGGGCCCACGTGATTTCCGGGTGGGGCCCACGTGTTTTCCGGGTGGGGCCCACGTGATTTCCGGGTGGGGCCCACGTGATTTCCGGGTGGGGCCCACGTGATTTCCGGGTGGGGCCCACGTGATTTCCGGGTGGGGCCCACGTGATTTCCGGGTGGGGCCCACGTGATTTCCGGGTGGGGCCCACGTGATTTCCGGGTGGGGCCCACGTGATTTCCGGGTGGGGCCCACGTGATTTCCGGGTGGGGCCCACGTGATTTCCGGGTGGGGCCCACGTGATTTCCGGGTGGGGCCCACGTGATTTCCGGGTGGGGCCCACGTGATTTCCGGGTGGGGCCCACGTGATTTACCCGTGGGGCCCACGTGATTTCCGGGTGGGGCCCACGTGATTTCCGGGTGGGGCCCACGTGATTTCCGGGTGGGGCCCACGTGATTTCCGGGTGGGGCCCACGTGATTTCCCCGTGGGGCCCACGTGATTTCCCCGTGGGGCCCACGTGATTTCCGGGTGGGGCCCACGTGATTTCCGGGTGGGGCCCACGTGATTTCCCGGTGGGGCCCACGTGATTTCCGGGTGGGGCCCACGTGATTTCCGGGTGGGGCCCACGTGATTTCCGGGTGGGCCCCACGTGATTTCCGTGTGGGGCCCACGTGATTTCCGGGTGGGGCCCACGTGATTTCCCCATGGGGCCCACGTGATTTCCGGGTGGGGCCCACGTGATTTCCGGGTGGGGCCCACGTGATTTCCGGGTGGGGCCCACGTGATTTCCGGTTGGGCCCCACGTGATTTCCGTGTGGGGCCCACGTGATTTCCGGGTGGGGCCCACGTGATTTCCGGGTGGGGCCCACGTGATTTCCGGGTGGGGCCCACGTGATTTCCGGGTGGGGCCCACGTGATTTCCGGGTGGGGCCCACGTGATTTCCGGGTGGGGCCCCCGTGATTTCCCCGTGGGGCCCACGTGATTTCCCCGTGGGGCCCACGTGATTTCCGGCTGGGGCCCACGTGATTTCCGGGTGGGGCCCACGTGATTTCCGGGTGGGGCCCACGTGATTTCCGGGTGGGGCCCACGTGATTTCCGGGTGGGGCCCACGTGATTTCCGGTTGGGGCCCACGTGATTTCCGGGTGGGGCCCACGTGATTTCCGGGTGGGGCCCACGTGATTTCCGGGTGGGGCCCACGTGATTTCCGCGTGGGGCCCACGTGATTTCCCCGTGGGGCCCACGTGATTTCCCCGTGGGGCCCACGTGATTTCCGGGTGGGGCCCACGTGATTTCCGGGTGGGGCCCACGTGATTTCCGGGTGGGGCCCACGTGATTTCCGGGTGGGCCCACGTGATTTCCGGGTGGGCCCCACGTGATTTCCGTGTGGGGCCCACGTGATTTCCGGGTGGGGCCCACGTGATTTCCGGGTGGGGCCCACGTGATTTCCGGGTGGGCCCCACGTGATTTCCGGGTGGGGCCCACGTGATTTCCGGGTGGGGCCCACGTGATTTCCGGGTGGGGCCCACGTGATTTCCGGGTGGGGCCCACGTGATTTCCGGGTGGGGCCCACGTGATTTCCCCGTGGGGCCCACGTGATTTCCGGCTGGGGCCCACGTGATTTCCGGGTGGGGACCACGTGATTTCCCCGTGGGGCCCACGTGATTTCCCCGTGGGGCCCACGTGATTTCCGGGTGGGGCCCACGTGATTTCCGGGTGGGGCCCACGTGATTTCCCCGTGGGGCCCACGTGATTTCCCCGTGGGGCCCACGTGATTTCCGGGTGGGGCCCACGTGATTTCAGGGTGGGGCCCACGTGATTTCCCCGTGGGGCCCACGTGATTTCCCCGTTGGGCCCACGTGATTTCCCCGTGGGGCCCACGTGATTTCCGGGTGGGGCCCACGTGATTTCCGGGTGGGGCCCACGTGATTTCCCCGTGGGGCCCACGTGATTTCCCCGTGGGGCCCACGTGATTTCCCCGTGGGGCCCACGTGATTTCCGGCTGGGGCCCACGTGATTTCCGGCTGGGGCCCACGTGATTTCCGGGTGGGGCCCACGTGATTTCCGGGTGGGGCCCACGTGATTTCCGGGTGGGCCCCACGTGATTTCCCCGTGGGGCCCACGTGATTTCCGGGTGGGGCCCACGTGATTTCCGGGTGGGGCCCACGTGATTTCCGGGTGGGGCCCACGAGATTTCCCCGTGGGGCCCACGTGATTTCCGGGTGGGGCCCACGTGATTTCCGGGTGGGGCCCACGTGATTTCCGGGTGGGGCCCACGTGATTTCCGGGTGGGGCCCACGTGATTTCCGGGTGGGGCCCACGTGATTTCCGGGTGGGGCCCACGTGATTTCCGGGTGGGGCCCACGTGATTTCCGGGTGGGGCCCACGTGATTTCCGGGTGGGGCCCACGTGATTTCCGGGTGGGCCCCACGTGATTTCCGGGTGGGGCCCACGTGATTTCCGGGTGGGGCCCACGTGATTTCCGGGTGGGGCCCACGTGATTTCCGGGTGGGCCCCACGTGATTTCCGGGTGGGGCCCACGTGATTTCCGGGTGGGGCCCACGTGATTTCCGGGTGGGCCCCACGTGATTTCCGGGTGGGGCCCACGTGATTTCCGGGTGGGGCCCACGTGATTTCCGTGTGGGGCCCACGTGATTTCCGGGTGGGGCCCACGTGATTTCCGGGTGGGGCCCACGTGATTTCCCCGTGGGGCCCACGTGATTTCCGGGTGGGGCCCACGTGATTTCCGGGTGGGGCCCACGTGATTTCCGGCTGGGGCCCACGTGATTTCCGGGTGGGGCCCACGTGATTTCCGGGTGGGGCCCACGTGATTTCCCCGTGGGGCCCACGTGATTTCCGGGTGGGGCCCACGTGATTTCCGGGTGGGGCCCACGTGATTTCCGGGTGGGGCCCACGTGATTTCCCCGTGGGGCCAACGTGATTTCCCCGTGGGGCCCACGTGATTTCCGGGTGGGGCCCACGTGATTTCCGGGTGGGGCCCACGTGATTTCCGGGTGGGGCCCATGTGATATCCGGGTGGGGCCCACGTGATTTCCGGGTTGGCCCCACGTGATTTCCGGGTGGGGCCCACGTGATTTCCGGGTGGGGCCCACGTGATTTCCGGGTGGGGCCCACGTGATTTCCCCGTGGGGCCCACGTGATTTCCTGGTGGGGCCCACGTGATTTCCGGGTGGGGCCCACGTGATTTCCGGGTGGGGCCCACGTGATTTCCGGGTGGGGCCCACGTGATTTCCCCGTGGGGCCCACGTGATTTCCAGGTGGGGCCCACGTGATTTCCGCGTGGGGCCCACGTGATTTCCCCGTGGGGCCCACGTGATTTCCCCGTGGGGCCCACGTGATTTCCGGGTGGGGCCCACGTGATTTCCGGGTGGGGCCCACGTGATTTCCGGGTGGGGCCCACGTGATTTCCGGGTGGGGCCCACGTGATTTCCGGGTGGGCCCCACGTGATTTCCGTGTGGGGCCCACGTGATTTCCGGGTGGGGCCCACGTGATTTCCGGGTGGGGCCCACGTGATTTCCGGGTGGGCCCCACGTGATTTCCGGGTGGGGCCCACGTGATTTCCGGGTGGGGCCCACGTGATTTCCGGGTGGGGCCCACGTGATTTCCGGGTGGGGCCCACGTGATTTCCCCGTGGGGCCCACGTGATTTCCCCGTGGGGCCCACTTGATTTCCGGCTGGGGCCCACGTGATTTCCGGGTGGGGACCACGTGATTTCCCCGTGGGGCCCACGTGATTTCCCCGTGGGGCCCACGTGATTTCCGGGTGGGGCCCACGTGATTTCCGGGTGGGGCCCACGTGATTTCCCCGTGGGGCCCACGTGATTTCCCCGTGGGGCCCACGTGATTTCCGGGTGGGGCCCACGTGATTTCAGGGTGGGGCCCACGTGATTTCCCCGTGGGGCCCACGTGATTTCCCCGTTGGGACCACGTGATTTCCCCGTGGGGCCCACGTGATTTCCCCGTGGGGCCCACGTGATTTCCGGGTGGGGCCCACGTGATTTCCGGGTGGGGCCCACGTGATTTCCGGCTGGGGCCCACGTGATTTCCGGGTGGGGCCCACGTGATTTCCGGGTGGGCCCCACGTGATTTCCGTGTGGGGCCCACGTGATTTCCGGGTGGGGCCCACGTGATTTCCGGGTGGGGCCCACGTGATTTCCGGGTGGGGCCCACGTGATTTCCGGGTGGGGCCCACGTGATTTCCGGGTGGGGCCCACGTGATTTCCCCGTGGGGCCCACGTGATTTCCCCGTGGGGCCCACGTGATTTCCGGCTGGGGCCCACGTGATTTCCGGGTGGGGCCCACGTGATTTCCGGGTGGGGCCCACGTGATTTCCGGGTGGGGCCCACGTGATTTCCGGGTGGGGCCCACGTGATTTCCGGGTGGGGCCCACGTGATTTCCGGGTGGGGCCCACGTGATTTCCGGGTGGGGCCCACGTGATTTCCGGGTGGGGCCCACGTGATTTCCGCGTGGGGCCCACGTGATTTCCCCGTGGGGCCCACGTGATTTCCCCGTGGGGCCCACGTGATTTCCGGGTGGGGCCCACGTGATTTCCGGGTGGGGCCCACGTGATTTCCGGGTGGGGCCCACGTGATTTCCGGGTGGGGCCCACGTGATTTCCGGGTGGGCCCCACGTGATTTCCGGGTGGGGCCCACGTGATTTCCGGGTGGGGCCCACGTGATTTCCGGGTGGGGCCCACGTGATTTCCGGGTGGGCCCCACGTGATTTCCGGGTGGGGCCCACGTGATTTCCGGGTGGGGCCCACGTGATTTCCGGGTGGGGCCAACGTGATTTCCGGGTGGGGCCCTCGTGATTTCCGGGTGGGGCCCACGTGATTTCCCCGTGGGGCCCACGTGATTTCCGGCTGGGGCCCACGTGATTTCCGGGTGGGGACCACGTGATTTCCCCGTGGGGCCCACGTGATTCCGGGTGGGGCCCACGTGATTTCCGGGTGGGGCCCACGTGATTTCCGGGTGGGGCCCACGTGATTTCCCCGTGGGGCCCACGTGATTTCCCCGTGGGGCCCACGTGATTTCCGGGTGGGGCCCACGTGATTTCAGGGTGGGGCCCACGTGATTTCCCCGTGGGGCCCACGTGATTTCCCCGTTGGGCCCACGTGATTTCCCCGTGGGGCCCACGTGATTTCCGGGTGGGGCCCACGTGATTTCCGGGTGGGGCCCACGTGATTTCCCCGTGGGGCCCACGTGATTTCCGGGTGGGCCCCACGTGATTACCGGGTGGGGCCCACGTGATTTCCGGGTGGGGCCCACGTGATTTCCGGGTGGGGCCCACGTGATTTCCGGGTGGGGCCCACGTGATTTCCGGGTGGGGCCCACGTGATTTCCGGGTGGGGCCCACGTGATTTCCGGGTGGGGCCCACATGATTTCCCCGTGGGGCCCACGTGTTTTCCGGGTGGGGCCCACGTGATTTCCGGGTGGGGCCCACGTGATTTCCGGGTGGGGCCCACGTGATTTCCCCGTGGGGCCCACGTGATTTCCGGGTGGGCCCCACGTGATTTCCGGGTGGGGCCCACGTGATTTCCGGGTGGGGCCCACGTGATTTCCGGGTGGGGCCCACGTGATTTCCGGGTGGGGCCCACGTGATTTCCGGGTGGGGCCCACGTGATTTCCGGGTGGGGCCCACGTGATTTCCGGGTGGGGCCCACGTGATTTCCGGGTGGGGCCCACGTGATTTCCGGGTGGGGCCCACGTGATTTCCGGGTGGGGCCCACGTGATTTCCGGGTGGGGCCCACGTGATTTCCGGGTGGGGCCCACGTGATTTCCGGGTGGGGCCCACGTGATTTCAGGGTGGGGCCCACGTGATTTCCGGGTGGGGCCCACGTGATTTCCGGGTGGGGCCCACGTGATTTCCGGGTGGGGCCCACGTGATTTCCCCGTGGGGCCCACGTGATTTCCCCGTGGGGCCCACGTGATTTCCCCGTGGGGCCCACGTGATTTCCCCGTGGGGCCCACGTGATTTCCGGGTGGGGCCCACGTGATTTCCGGGTGGGGCCCACGTGATTTCCGGGTGGGGCCCACGTGATTTCCGGGTGGGGCCCACGTGATTTCCGGGTGGGGCCCACGTGATTTCCGGGTGGGGCCCACGTGATTTCCCCGTGGGGCCCACGTGATTTCCGGGTGGGGCCCACGTGATTTCCCCGTGGGGCCCACGTGATTTCCGGGTGGGGCCCATGGGATTTCCCCGTGGGGCCCACGTGATTTCCGGGTGGGGCCCACGTGATTTCCCCGTGAGGCCCACGTGATTTCCCCGTGGGGCCCACGTGATTTCCGGGTGGGGCCCACGTGATTTCCGGGTGGGGCCCACGTGATTTCTGGGTGGGGCCCACGTGATTTCCGGGTGGGGCCCACGTGATTTCCGGCTGTGGCCCACGTGATTTCCGGGTGGGGCCCACGTGATTTCCGGGTGGGGCCCACGTGATTTCCACGTGGGGCCCACGTGATTTCCGGGTGGGGCCCACGTGATTTCCGGGTGGGGCCCCCGTGATTTCCGGGTGGGGCCCACGTGATTTCCGGGTGGGGCCCACGTGATTTCCGGGTGGGGCCCACGTGATTTCCGGGTGGGGCCCACGTGATTTCCCCGTGGGGCCCACGTGATTTCCGGGTGGGGCCCACGTGATTTCCGGGTGGGGCCCACGTGATTTCCGGGTGGGGCCCACGTGATTTCCGGGTGGGGCCCACGTGATTTCCGGGTGGGGCCCACGTGATTTCCGGGTGGGGCCCACGTGATTTCCGGGTGGGGCCCACGTGATTTCCGGGTGGGGCCCACATGATTTCCCCGTCTGGCCCACGTGATTTCCGGGTGGGGCCCACGTGATTTCCGGGTGGGGCCCACGTGATTTCCGGGTGGGGCCCACGTGATTTCCGGGTGGGGCCCACATGATTTCCCCGTGGGGCCCACGTGATTTCCGGGTGGGGCCCACGTGATTTCCGGGTGGGGCCCACGTGATTTCCGGGTGGGGCCCACGTGATTTCCGGGTGGGCCCCACGTGATTTCCGGGTGGGGCCCACGTGATTTCCGGGTGGGGCCCACGTGATTTCCGGCTGGGGCCCACGTGATTTCCGGGTGGGGCCCACGTGATTTCCGGGTGGGGCCCACGTGATTTCCCCGTGGGGCCCACGTGATTTCCGGGTGGGGCCCACGTGATTTCCGGCTGGGGCCCCCGTGATTTCCGGGTGGGGCCCACGTGATTTCCGGGTGGGGCCCACGTGATTTCCCGGTGGGGCCCACGTGATTTCCGGGTGGGGCCCACGTGATTTCCGGGTGGGGCCCACGTGATTTCCGGGTGGGGCCCACGTGATTTCCGGTTGGGGCCCACGTGATTTCCGGCTGGGGCCCACGTGATTTCCGGCTGGGGCCCACGTGATTTCCGGGTGGGGCCCACGTGATTTCCGGGTGGGGCCCACGTGATTTCCGGGTGGGGCCCACGTGATTTCCGGGTGGGGCCCACGTGATTTCCGGGTGGGGCCCACGTGATTTCCGGGTGGGGCCCACGTGATTTCCGGGTGGGGCCCACGTGATTTCCGGGTGGGGCCCACGTGATTTCCGGGTGGGGCCCACGTGATTTCCGGGTGGGGCCCACGTGATTTCCGGGTGGGGCCCACGTGATTTCCGGGTGGGGCCCACGTGATTTCCGGGTGGGGCCCACGTGATTTCCGGGTGGGGCCCACGTGATTTCCGGGTGGGGCCCACGTGATTTCCCCGTGGGGCCCACGTGATTTCCCCGTGGGGCCCACGTGATTTCCCCGTGGGGCCCACGTGATTTCCGGGTGGGGCCCACGTGATTTCCGGGTGGGGCCCACGTGATTTCCGGGTGGGGCCCACGTGATTTCCCCGTGGGGCCCACGTGATTTCCGGGTGGGGCCCACGTGATTTCCCCGTGGGGCCCACGTGATTTCCGGGTGGGGCCCACGTGATTTCCCCGTGGGGCCCACGTGATTTCCGGGTGGGGCCCACGGGATTTCCCCGTGGGGCCCACGTGATTTCCGGGTGGGGCCCACGTGATTTCCCCGTGAGGCCCACGTGATTTCCCCGTGGGGCCCACGTGATTTCCGGGTGGGGCCCACGTGATTTCCGGGTGGGGCCCACGTGATTTCCGGGTGGGGCCCACGTGATTTCCGGGTGGGGCCCACGTGATTTCCGGCTGTGGCCCACGTGATTTCCGGGTGGGGCCCACGTGATTTCCGGGTGGGGCCCACGTGATTTCCACGTGGGGCCCACGTGATTTCCGGGTGGGGCCCACGTGATTTCCGGGTGGGGCCCCCGTGATTTCCGGGTGGGGCCCACGTGATTTCCGGGTGGGGCCCACGTGATTTCCGGGTGGGGCCCACGTGATTTCCGGGTGGGGCCCACGTGATTTCCCCGTGGGGCCCACGTGATTTCCGGGTGGGGCCCACGTGATTTCCGGGTGGGGCCCACGTGATTTCCGGGTGGGGCCCACGTGATTTCCGGGTGGGGCCCACGTGATTTCCGGGTGGGGCCCACGTGATTTCCGGGTGGGGCCCACGTGATTTCCGGGTGGGGCCCACGTGATTTCCGGGTGGGGCCCACATGATTTCCCCGTCTGGCCCACGTGATTTCCGGGTGGGGCCCACGTGATTTCCGGGTGGGGCCCACGTGATTTCCGGGTGGGGCCCACGTGATTTCCGGGTGGGGCCCACATGATTTCCCCGTGGGGCCCACGTGATTTCCGGGTGGGGCCCACGTGATTTCCGGGTGGGGCCTACGTGATTTCCGGGTGGGGCCCACGTGATTTCCGGGTGGGCCCCACGTGATTTCCGGGTGGGGCCCACGTGATTTCTGGGTGGGGCCCACGTGATTTCCGGCTGGGGCCCACGTGATTTCCGGGTGGGGCCCACGTGATTTCCGGGTGGGGCCCACGTGATTTCCCCGTGGGGCCCACGTGATTTCCGGGTGGGGCCCACGTGATTTCCGGCTGGGGCCCACGTGATTTCCGGGTGGGGCCCACGTGATTTCCGGGTGGGGCCCACGTGTTTTTCGGGTGGGGCCCACGTGATTTCCGGGTGGGGCCCACGTGATTTCCGGGTGGGGCCCACGTGATTTCCGGGTGGGGCCCACGTGATTTCCCCGTGGGGCCCACGTGATTTCCGGCTGGGGCCCACGTGATTTCCGGATGGGGCCCACGTGATTTCCGGGTGGGGCCCACGTGATTTCCCCGTGGGGCCCACGTGATTTCCGGCTGGTGCCCACGTGATTTCCGGGTGGGGCCCACGTGATTTCCGGGTGGGGCCCACGTGATTTCCCCGTGGGGCCCACGTGATTTCCCCGTGGGGCCCACGTGATTTCCGGCTGGGGCCCACGTGATTTCCGGCTGGGGCCCACGTGATTTCCGGGTGGGGCCCACGTGATTTCCGGGTGGGGCCCACGTGATTTCCGGGTGGGGCCCACGTGATTTCCGGGTGGGGCCCACGTGATTTCCGGGTGGGGCCCACGTGATTTCCGGGTGGGGCCCACGTGATTTCCGGGTGGGGCCCACGAGATTTCCGGGTGGGGCCCACGAGATTTCCCCGTGGGGCCCACGTGATTTCCGGGTGGGGCCCACGTGATTTCCGGGTGGGCCCCACGTGATTTCCGGGTGGGGCCAACGTGATTTCCGTTTGGGGCCCACGTGATTTCCGGGTGGGGCCCACGTGATTTCCGGGTGGGGCCCACGTGATTTCCGGGTGGGGCCCACGTGATTTCCGGGTGGGGCCCACGTGATTTCCGGGTGGGGCCCACCTGATTTCCGGGTGGGGCCCACGTGATTTCCGGGTGGGGCCCAGGTGATTTCCGGGTGGGGCCCACTTGATTTCCGGGTGGGCCCCACGTGATTTCCGTTTGGGGCCCACGTGATTTCCGGGTGGGGCCCACGTGATTTCCGGGTGGGCCCCACGTGATTTCCGGGTGGGGCCCACGTGATTTCCGGGTGGGGCCCACGTGATTTCCGGGTGGGGCCCACGTGATTTCCGGGTGGGACCCACGTGATTTCCGGGTGGGGCCCACGTGATTTCCGGGTGGGGCCCACGTGATTTCCGGGTGGGGCCCACGTGATTTCCGGGTGGGGCCCACGTGATTTCCGGGTGGGGCCCACGTGATTTCCGGGTGGGGCCCACGTGATTTCCGGGTGGGGCCCACGTGATTTCCGGGTGGGGCCCACGTGATTTCCCCGTGGGGCCCACGTGATTTCCGGGTGGGGCCCACGTGATTTCCGGGTGGGGCCCACGTGATTTCCCGGTGGGGCCCACGTGATTTCCCCGTGGGGCCCACGTGATTTCCGGGTGGGGCCCACGTGATTTCCGGGTGGGGCCCACGTGATTTCCCGGTGGGGCCCACGTGATTTCCCCGTGGGGCCCACGTGATTTCCGGGTGGGGCCCACGTGATTTCCGGGTGGGGCCCACGTGATTTCCCGGTGGGGCCCACGTGATTTCCGGGTGGGGCCCACGTGATTTCCGGGTGGGGCCCACGTGATTTCCGGGTGGGCCCCACGTGATTTCCGTGTGGGGCCCACGTGATTTCCGGGTGGGGCCCACGTGATTTCCGGGTGGGGCCCACGTGATTTCCGGGTGGGGCCCACGTGATTTGCGGCTGGGGCCCACGTGATTTCCGGGTGGTGCCCACGTGATTTCCCGGTGGGGCCCACGTGATTTCCCCGTGGGGCCCACGTGATTTCCGGATGGGCCCCACATGATTTCCGGGTGAGGCCCACGTGATTTCCCCGTGGGGCCCACGTGATTTCCCCATGGGGCCCACGTGATTTCCGGGTGGGGCCCACGTGATTTCCGGGTGGGGCCCACATGATTTCCCCGTCTGGCCCACGTGATTTCCGGGTGGGGCCCACGTGATTTCCGGGTGGGGCCCACGTGATTTCCGGGTGGGGCCCACGTGATTTCCGGGTGGGGCCCACATGATTTCCCCGTGGGGCCCACGTGATTTCCGGGTGGGGCCCACGTGATTTCCGGGTGGGGCCCACGTGATTTCCGGGTGGGGCCCACGTGATTTCCGGGTGGGCCCCACGTGATTTCCGGGTGGGGCCCACGTGATTTCCGGGTGGGGCCCACGTGATTTCCGGCTGGGGCCCACGTGATTTCCGGGTGGGGCCCACGTGATTTCCGGGTGGGGCCCACGTGATTTCCCCGTGGGGCCCACGTGATTTCCGGGTGGGGCCCACGTGATTTCCGGCTGGGGCCCACGTGATTTCCGGGTGGGGCCCACGTGATTTCCGGGTGGGGCCCACGTGTTTTCCGGGTGGGGCCCACGTGATTTCCGGGTGGGGCCCACGTGATTTCCGGGTGGGGCCCACGTGATTTCCCCGTGGGGCCCACGTGATTTCCCCGTGGGGCCCACGTGATTTCCGGCTGGGGCCCACGTGATTTCCGGATGGGGCCCACGTGATTTCCGGGTGGGGCCCACGTGATTTCCCCGTGGGGCCCACGTGATTTCCGGCTGGTGCCCACGTGATTTCCGGGTGGGGCCCACGTGATTTCCGGGTGGGGCCCACGTGATTTCCCCGTGGGGCCCACGTGATTTCCCCGTGGGGCCCACGTGATTTCCGGCTGGGGCCCACGTGATTTCCGGCTGGGGCCCACGTGATTTCCGGGTGGGGCCCACGTGATTTCCGGGTGGGGCCCACGTGATTTCCGGGTGGGGCCCACGTGATTTCCGGGTGGGGCCCACGTGATTTCCGGGTGGGGCCCACGTGATTTCCGGGTGGGGCCCACGTGATTTCCGGGTGGGGCCCACGTGATTTCCGGGTGGGGCCCACGTGATTTCCGGGTGGGGCCCACGAGATTTCCGGGTGGGGCCCACGAGATTTCCCCGTGGGGCCCACGTGATTTCCGGGTGGGGCCCACGTGATTTCCGGGTGGGCCCCAAGTGATTTCCGGGTGGGGCCCACGTGATGTCCGGGGGGGGCCCACGTGATTTCCGGGTGGGGCCCACGTGATTTCCGGGTGGGGCCCACGTGATTTCCGGGTGGGGCCCACGTGATTTCCAGGTGGGGCCCACGTGATTTCCGGGTGGGGCCCACCTGATTTCCGGGTGGGGCCCACGTGAGTTCCGGGTGGGGCCCAGGTGATTTCCGGGTGGGGCCCACTTGATTTCCGGGTGGGCCCCACGTGATTTCCGTTTGGGGCCCACGTGATTTCCGGGTGGGGCCCACGTGATTTCCGGGTGGGCCCCACGTGATTTCCGGGTGGGGCCCACGTGATTTCCGGGTGGGGCCCACGTGATTTCCCCGTGGGGCCCACGTGATTTCCCCGTGGGGCCCACGTGATTTCCCCGTGGGGCCCACGTGATTTCCGGCTGGGGCCCACGTGATTTCCGGGTGGGGCCCACGTGATTTCCGGGTGGGGCCCACGTGATTTCCGGGTGGGGCCCACGTGATTTCCGGGTGGGGCCCACGTGATTTCCGGGTGGGGCCCACGTGATTTCCCCGTGGGGCCCACGTGATTTCCGGGTGGGGCCCACGTGATTTCCCCGTAAGGCCCACGTGATTTCCCCGTGGGGCCGACGTGATTTCCGGGTGGGGCCCACGTGATTTCCGGGTGGGGCCCACGTGATTTCCGGGTGGGGCCCACGTGATTTCCGGTTGGGGCCCACGTGATTTCCGGCTGTGGCCCACGTGATTTCCGGGTGGGGTCCACGTGATTTCCGGGTGGGGCCCACGTGATTTCCCCGTGGGGCCCACGTGATTTCCGGGTGGGGCCCACGTGATTTCCGGGTGGGGCCCACGTGATTTCCGGGTGGGGCCCACGTGATTTCCGGGTGGGGCCCACGTGATTTCCCCGTGGGGCCCACGTGATTTCCGGGTGGGGCCCACGTGATTTCCGGGTGGGGCCCACGTGATTTCCCCGTGGGGCCCACGTGATTTCCGGGTGGGGCCCACGTGATTTCCGGGTGGGGCCCACGTGATTTCCGGGTGGGGCCCACGTGATTTCCGGTTGGGGCCCACGTGATTTCCGGCTGGGGCCCACGTGATTTCCGGGTGGGGCCCACGTGATTTCCGGGTGGGGCCCACGTGATTTCCGGGTGGGGCCCACGTGATTTCCGGGTGGGGCCCACGTGATTTCCGGGTGGGGCCCACGTGATTTCCGGGTGGGGCCCACGTGATTTCCGGGTGGGGCCCACGTGATTTCCGGGTGGGGCCCACGTGATTTCCGGGTGGGGCCCACGTGATTTCCGGGTGGGGCCCACGTGATTTCCCCGTGGGGCCCACGTGATTTCCGGGTGGGGCCCACGTGATTTCCGGGTGGGGCCCACGTGATTTCCCGGTGGGGCCCACGTGATTTCCCCGTGGGGCCCACGTGATTTCCGGGTGGGGCCCACGTGATTTCCGGGTGGGGCCCACGTGATTTCCCGGTGGGGCCCACGTGATTTCCCCGTGGGGCCCACGTGATTTCCGGGTGGGGCCCACGTGATTTCCGGGTGGGGCCCACGTGATTTCCCGGTGGGGCCCACGTGATTTCCGGGTGGGGCCCACGTGATTTCCGGGTGGGGCCCACGTGATTTCCGGGTGGGCCCCACGTGATTTCCGTGTGGGGCCCACGTGATTTCCGGGTGGGGCCCACGTGATTTCCGGGTGGGGCCCACGTGATTTCCGGGTGGGGTCCACGTGATTTCCGGCTGGGGCCCACGTGATTTCCGGGTGGTGCCCACGTGATTTCCCGGTGGGGCCCACGTGATTTCCCCGTGGGGCCCACGTGATTTCCGGGTGGGCCCCACGTGATTTCCGGGTGAGGCCCACGTGATTTCCCCGTGGGGCCCACGTGATTTCCCCATGGGGCCCACGTGATTTCCGGGTGGGGCCCACGTGATTTCCGGGTGGGGCCCACGTGATTTCCGGGTGGGGCCCACGTGATTTCCGGGTGGGGCCCACGTGATTTCCGGGTGGGGCCCACGTGATTTCCGGGTGGGGCCCACGTGATTTCCGGGTGGGGCCCACGTGATTTCCGGGTGGGGCCCACGTGATTTCCGGGTGGGGCCCACGTGATTTCCCCGTGGGGCCCACGTGATTTCCCCGTGGGGCCCACGTGATTTCCGGCTGGGGCCCACGTGATTTCCGGGTGGGGCCCACGTGATTTCCGGGTGGGGCCCACGTGATTTCCGGGTGGGGCCCACGTGATTTCCGGGTGGGGCCCACGTGATTTCCGGGTGGGGCCCACGTGATTTCCCCGTGGGGCCCACGTGATTTCCCCGTGGGGCCCACGTGATTTCCGGCTGGGGCCCACGTGATTTCCGGGTGGGGCCCACGTGATTTCCGGGTGGGGCCCACGTGATTTCCGGGTGGGGCCCACGTGATTTCCGGGTGGGGCCCACGTGATTTCCGGGTGGGGCCCACGTGATTTCCGGGTGGGGCCCACGTGATTTCCGGGTGGGGCCCACGTGATTTCCGGGTGGGGCCCACGTGATTTCCGGGTGGGGCCCACGTGATTTCCGGGTGGGGCCCACGTGATTTCCCCGTGGGGCCCACGTGATTTCCGGCTGGGGCCCACGTGATTTCCGGGTGGGGCCCACGTGATTTCCGGGTGGGGCCCACGTGATTTCCGGGTGGGGCCCACGTGATTTCCGGGTGGGGCCCACGTGATTTCCGGGTGGGCCCCACGTGATTTCCGGGTGGGGCCCACGTGATTTCCCCGTGGGGCCCACGTGATTTCCGGGTGGGGCTCACGTGATTTCCCCGTGGGGCCCACGTGATTTCCGGGTGGGGCCCACGTGATTTCCGGGTGGGGCCCACGTGATTTCCGGGTGGGGCCCACGTGATTTCCGGGTGGGGCCCACGTGATTTCCGGGTGGGGCCCACGTGATTTCCGGGTGGGGCCCACGTGATTTCCGGGTGGGGCCCACGTGATTTCCGGGTGGGGCCCACGTGATTTCCGGGTGGGGCCCACGTGATTTCCCCGTGGGGCCCACGTGATTTCCGGGTGGGGCTCACGTGATTTCCCCGTGGGGCCCACGTGATTTCCGGGTGGGGCCCACGTGATTTCCGGGTGGGGCCCACGTGATTTCCGGGTGGGGCCCACGTGATTTCCGGGTGGGGCCCACGTGATTTCCGGGTGGGGCCCACGTGATTTCCGGGTGGGGCCCACGTGATTTCCGGGTGGGGCCCACGTGATTTCCGGGTGGGGCCCACGTGATTTCCGGGTGGGGCTCACGTGATTTCCCCGTGGGGCCCACGTGATTTCCGGGTGGGGCCCACGTGATTTCCGGGTGGGGCCCACGTGATTTCCGGGTGGGGCCCACGTGATTTCCGTGTGGGGCCCACGTGATTTCCGGGTGGGGCCCACGTGATTTCCGGGTGGGGCCCACGTGATTTCCGGGTGGGCCCCACGTGATTTCCGGGTGGGGCCCACGTGATTTCCCCGTGGGGCCCACGTGATTTCCGGGTGGGGCTCACGTGATTTCCCCGTGGGGCCCACGTGATTTCCGGGTGGGGCCCACGTGATTTCCGGGTGGGGCCCACGTGATTTCCGGGTGGGGCCCACGTGATTTCCGGGTGGGGCCCACGTGATTTCCGGGTGGGGCCCACGTGATTTCCCCGTGGGGCCCACGTGATTTCCGGGTGGGGCCCACGTGATTTCCCCGTAAGGCCCACGTGATTTCCCCGTGGGGCCGACGTGATTTCCGGGTGGGGCCCACGTGATTTCCGGGTGGGGCCCACGTGATTTCCGGGTGGGGCCCACGTGATTTCCGGTTGGGGCCCACGTGATTTCCGGCTGTGGCCCACGTGATTTCCGGGTGGGGTCCACGTGATTTCCGGGTGGGGCCCACGTGATTTCCCCGTGGGGCCCACGTGATTTCCGGGTGGGGCCCACGTGATTTCCGGGTGGGGCCCACGTGATTTCCGGGTGGGGCCCACGTGATTTCCGGGTGGGGCCCACGTGATTTCCCCGTGGGGCCCACGTGATTTCCGGGTGGGGCCCACGTGATTTCCGGGTGGGGCCCACGTGATTTCCGGGTGGGGCCCACGTGATTTCCGGGTGGGGCCCTCGTGATTTCCGGGTGGGGCCCACGTGATTTCCCCGTGGGGCCCACGTGATTTCCGGGTGGGGCCCACGTGATTTCCGGGTGGGGCCCACGTGATTTCCCGGTGGGGCCCACGTGATTTCCCCGTGGGGCCCACGTGATTTCCCCGTGGGGCCCACGTGATTTCCCCGTGGGGCCCACGTGATTTCCGGCTGGGGCCCACGTGATTTCCGGGTGGGGCCCACGTGATTTCCGGGTGGGGCCCACGTGATTTCCGGGTGGGGCCCACGTGATTTCCGGGTGGGGCCCACGTGATTTCCGGGTGGGGCCCACGTGATTTCCGGGTGGGCCCCACGTGATTTCCGGGTGGGGGCCCCACGTGATTTCCGGGTGGGGCCCACGTGATTTCCGGGTGGGGCCCACGTGATTTCCGGGTGGGGCCCACGTGATTTCCGGGTGGGGCCCACGTGATTTCCGGGTGGGGCCCACGTGATTTCCGGGTGGGGCCCACGTGATTTCCCCGTGGGGCCCACGTGATTTCCCCGTGGGGCCCACGTGATTTCCGGCTGGGGCCCACGTGATTTCCGGGTGGGGCCCACGTGATTTCCGGGTGGGGCCCACGTGATTTCCGGGTGGGGCCCACGTGATTTCCGGGTGGGGCCCACGTGATTTCCGGGTGGGGCCCACGTGATTTCCGGGTGGGGCCCACGTGATTTCCGGGTGGGGCCCACGTGATTTCCCCGTGGGGCCCACGTGATTTCCGGCTGGGGCCCACGTGATTTCCGGGTGGGGCCCACGTGATTTCCGGGTGGGGCCCACGTGATTTCCGGGTGGGGCCCACGTGATTTCCGGGTGGGGCCCACGTGATTTCCGGGTGGGGCCCACGTGATTTCCGGGTGGGGCCCACGTGATTTCCGGGTGGGGCCCACGTGATTTCCGGGTGGGCCCCACGTGATTTCCGGGTGGGGCCCACGTGATTTCCGGGTGGGGCCCACGTGATTTCCGGGTGGGGCCCACGTGATTTCCGGGTGGGGCCCACGTGATTTCCGGGTGGGGCCCACGTGATTTCCGGGTGGGGCCCACGTGATTTCCGGGTGGGGCCCACGTGATTTCCGGGTGGGGCCCACGTGATTTCCCCGTGGGGCCCACGTGATTTCCGGGTGGGGCCCACGTGATTTCCCCGTAAGGCCCACGTGATTTCCCCGTGGGGCCGACGTGATTTCCGGGTGGGGCCCACGTGATTTCCGGGTGGGGCCCACGTGATTTCCGGGTGGGGCCCACGTGATTTCCGGTTGGGGCCCACGTGATTTCCGGCTGTGGCCCACGTGATTTCCGGGTGGGGTCCACGTGATTTCCGGGTGGGGCCCACGTGATTTCCCCGTGGGGCCCACGTGATTTCCGGGTGGGGCCCACGTGATTTCCGGGTGGGGCCCACGTGATTTCCGGGTGGGGCCCACGTGATTTCCGGGTGGGGCCCACGTGATTTCCCCGTGGGGCCCACGTGATTTCCGGGTGGGGCCCACGTGATTTCCGGGTGGGGCCCACGTGATTTCCGGGTGGGGCCCACGTGATTTCCCCGTGGGGCCCACGTGATTTCCGGGTGGGGCCCACGTGATTTCCCCGTAAGGCCCACGTGATTTCCCCGTGGGGCCGACGTGATTTCCGGGTGGGGCCCACGTGATTTCCGGGTGGGGCCCACGTGATTTCCGGGTGGGGCCCACGTGATTTCCGGTTGGGGCCCACGTGATTTCCGGCTGTGGCCCACGTGATTTCCGGGTGGGGTCCACGTGATTTCCGGGTGGGGCCCACGTGATTTCCCCGTGGGGCCCACGTGATTTCCGGGTGGGGCCCACGTGATTTCCGGGTGGGGCCCACGTGATTTCCGGGTGGGGCCCACGTGATTTCCGGGTGGGGCCCACGTGATTTCCCCGTGGGGCCCACGTGATTTCCGGGTGGGGCCCACGTGATTTCCGGGTGGGGCCCACGTGATTTCCGGGTGGGGCCCACGTGATTTCCGGGTGGGGCCCACGTGATTTCCGGTTGGGGCCCACGTGATTTCCGGCTGGGGCCCACGTGATTTCCGGGTGGGGCCCACGTGATTTCCGGGTGGGGCCCACGTGATTTCCGGGTGGGGCCCACGTGATTTCCGGGTGGGGCCCACGTGATTTCCGGGTGGGGCCCACGTGATTTCCGGGTGGGGCCCACGTGATTTCCGGGTGGGGCCCACGTGATTTCCGGGTGGGGCCCACGTGATTTCCGGGTGGGGCCCACGTGATTTCCGGGTGGGGCCCACGTGATTTCCGGGTGGGGCCCACGTGATTTCCCCGTGGGGCCCACGTGATTTCCGGGTGGGGCCCACGTGATTTCCGGGTGGGGCCCACGTGATTTCCCGGTGGGGCCCACGTGATTTCCCCGTGGGGCCCACGTGATTTCCGGGTGGGGCCCACGTGATTTCCGGGTGGGGCCCACGTGATTTCCCGGTGGGGCCCACGTGATTTCCCCGTGGGGCCCACGTGATTTCCGGGTGGGGCCCACGTGATTTCCGGGTGGGGCCCACGTGATTTCCCGGTGGGGCCCACGTGATTTCCGGGTGGGGCCCACGTGATTTCCGGGTGGGGCCCATGTGATTTCCGGGTGGGCCCCACGTGATTTCCTGTGGGGCCCACGTGATTTCCGGGTGGGGCCCACGTGATTTCCGGGTGGGGCCCACGTGATTTCCGGGTGGGGCCCACGTGATTTCCGGCTGGGGCCCACGTGATTTCCGCGTGGTGCCCACGTGATTTCCCGGTGGGGCCCACGTGATTTCCCCGTGGGGCCCACGTGATTTCCGGGTGGGCCCCACGTGATTTCCGGGTGAGGCCCACGTGATTTCCCCGTGGGGCCCACGTGATTTCCCCATGGGGCCCACGTGATTTCCGGGTGGGGCCCACGTGATTTCCGGGTGGGGCCCACGTGATTTCCGGGTGGGGCCCACGTGATTTCCGGGTGGGGCCCACGTGATTTCCGGGTGGGGCCCACGTGATTTCCGGGTGGGGCCCACGTGATTTCCGGGTGGGGCCCACGTGATTTCCGGGTGGGGCCCACGTGATTTCCGGGTGGGGCCCACGTGATTTCCCCGTGGGGCCCACGTGATTTCCCCGTGGGGCCCACGTGATTTCCGGCGGGGCCCACGTGATTTCCGGGTGGGGCCCACGTGATTTCCGGGTGGGGCCCACGTGATTTCCGGGTGGGGCCCACGTGATTTCCGGGTGGGGCCCACGTGATTTCCGGGTGGGGCCCACGTGATTTCCGGGTGGGGCCCACGTGATTTCCGGGTGGGCCCCACGTGATTTCCGTGTGGGCCCCACGTGATTTCCGGGTGGGGCCCACGTGATTTCCGGGTGGGGCCCACGTGATTTCCGGGTGGGGCCCACGTGATTTCCGGGTGGGGCCCACGTGATTTCCGGGTGGGGCCCACGTGATTTCCGGGTGGGGCCCACGTGATTTCCCCGTGGGGCCCACGTGATTTCCCCGTGGGGCCCACGTGATTTCCGGCTGGGGCCCACGTGATTTCCGGGTGGGGCCCACGTGATTTCCGGGTGGGGCCCACGTGATTTCCGGGTGGGGCCCACGTGATTTCCGGGTGGGGCCCACGTGATTTCCGGGTGGGGCCCACGTGATTTCCGGGTGGGGCCCACGTGATTTCCGGGTGGGGCCCACGTGATTTCCCCGTGGGGCCCACGTGATTTCCGGCTGGGGCCCACGTGATTTCCGGGTGGGGCCCACGTGATTTCCGGGTGGGGCCCACGTGATTTCCGGGTGGGGCCCACGTGATTTCCGGGTGGGGCCCACGTGATTTCCGGGTGGGGCCCACGTGATTTCCGGGTGGGGCCCACGTGATTTCCGGGTGGGCCCCACGTGATTTCCGTGTGGGGCCCACGTGATTTCCGGGTGGGGCCCACGTGATTTCCCCGTGGGGCCCACGTGATTTCCCCGTGGGGCCCACGTGATTTCCGGGTGGTCCCACGTGATTTCCGTGTGGGGCCCACGTGATTTCCGGGTGGGGCCCACGTGATTTCCCCGTGGGGCCCACGTGATTTCCCCGTGGGGCCCACGTGATTTCCGGGTGGTCCCACGTGATTTCCGGGTGGGGCCCACGTGATTTCCGGGTGGGGCCCACGTGATTTCCGGGTGGGGCCCACGTGATTTCCGGGTGGGGCCCACGTGATTTCCGGGTGGGGCCCACGTGATTTCCGGGTGGGGCCCACATGATTTCCCCGTCTGGCCCACGTGATTTCCGGGTGGGGCCCACGTGATTTCCGGGTGGGGCCCACGTGATTTCCGGGTGGGGCCCACGTGATTTCCGGGTGGGGCCCACATGATTTCCCCGTGGGGCCCACGTGATTTCCGGGTGGGGCCCACGTGATTTCCGGGTGGGGCCCACGTGATTTCCGGGTGGGGCCCACGTGATTTCCGGGTGGGCCCCACGTGATTTCCGGGTGGGGCCCACGTGATTTCCGGGTGGGGCCCACGTGATTTCCGGCTGGGGCCCACGTGATTTCCGGGTGGGGCCCACGTGATTTCCGGGTGGGGCCCACGTGATTTCCCCGTGGGGCCCACGTGATTTCCGGGTGGGGCCCACGTGATTTCCGGCTGGGGCCCCCGTGATTTCCGGGTGGGGCCCACGTGATTTCCGGGTGGGGCCCACGTGATTTCCCGGTGGGGCCCACGTGATTTCCGGGTGGGGCCCACGTGATTTCCGGGTGGGGCCCACGTGATTTCCGGGTGCGGCCCACGTGATTTCCGGTTGGGGCCCACGTGATTTCCGGCTGGGGCCCACGTGATTTCCGGCTGGGGCCCACGTGATTTCCGGGTGGGGCCCACGTGATTTCCGGGTGGGGCCCACGTGATTTCCGGGTGGGGCCCACGTGATTTCCGGGTGGGGCCCACGTGATTTCCGGGTGGGGCCCACGTGATTTCCGGGTGGGGCCCACGTGATTTCCGGGTGGGGCCCACGTGATTTCCGGGTGGGGCCCACGTGATTTCCGGGTGGGGCCCACGTGATTTCCGGGTGGGGCCCACGTGATTTCCGGGTGGGGCCCACGTGATTTCCGGGTGGGGCCCACGTGATTTCCGGGTGGGGCCCACGTGATTTCCGGGTGGGGCCCACGTGATTTCCGGGTGGGGCCCACGTGATTTCCCCGTGGGGCCCACGTGATTTCCCCGTGGGGCCCACGTGATTTCCCCGTGGGGCCCACGTGATTTCCGGGTGGGGCCCACGTGATTTCCGGGTGGGGCCCACGTGATTTCCGGGTGGGGCCCACGTGATTTCCCCGTGGGGCCCACGTGATTTCCGGGTGGGGCCCACGTGATTTCCCCGTGGGGCCCACGTGATTTCCGGGTGGGGCCCACGTGATTTCCCCGTGGGGCCCACGTGATTTCCGGGTGGGGCCCACGGGATTTCCCCGTGGGGCCCACGTGATTTCCGGGTGGGGCCCACGTGATTTCCCCGTGAGGCCCACGTGATTTCCCCGTGGGGCCCACGTGATTTCCGGGTGGGGCCCACGTGATTTCCGGGTGGGGCCCACGTGATTTCCGGGTGGGGCCCACGTGATTTCCGGGTGGGGCCCACGTGATTTCCGGCTGTGGCCCACGTGATTTCCGGGTGGGGCCCACGTGATTTCCGGGTGGGGCCCACGTGATTTCCACGTGGGGCCCACGTGATTTCCGGGTGGGGCCCACGTGATTTCCGGGTGGGGCCCCCGTGATTTCCGGGTGGGGCCCACGTGATTTCCGGGTGGGGCCCACGTGATTTCCGGGTGGGGCCCACGTGATTTCCGGGTGGGGCCCACGTGATTTCCCCGTGGGGCCCACGTGATTTCCGGGTGGGGCCCACGTGATTTCCGGGTGGGGCCCACGTGATTTCCGGGTGGGGCCCACGTGATTTCCGGGTGGGGCCCACGTGATTTCCGGGTGGGGCCCACGTGATTTCCGGGTGGGGCCCACGTGATTTCCGGGTGGGGCCCACGTGATTTCCGGGTGGGGCCCACATGATTTCCCCGTCTGGCCCACGTGATTTCCGGGTGGGGCCCACGTGATTTCCGGGTGGGGCCCACGTGATTTCCGGGTGGGGCCCACGTGATTTCCGGGTGGGGCCCACATGATTTCCCCGTGGGGCCCACGTGATTTCCGGGTGGGGCCCACGTGATTTCCGGGTGGGGCCTACGTGATTTCCGGGTGGGGCCCACGTGATTTCCGGGTGGGCCCCACGTGATTTCCGGGTGGGGCCCACGTGATTTCTGGGTGGGGCCCACGTGATTTCCGGCTGGGGCCCACGTGATTTCCGGGTGGGGCCCACGTGATTTCCGGGTGGGGCCCACGTGATTTCCCCGTGGGGCCCACGTGATTTCCGGGTGGGGCCCACGTGATTTCCGGCTGGGGCCCACGTGATTTCCGGGTGGGGCCCACGTGATTTCCGGGTGGGGCCCACGTGTTTTTCGGGTGGGGCCCACGTGATTTCCGGGTGGGGCCCACGTGATTTCCGGGTGGGGCCCACGTGATTTCCGGGTGGGGCCCACGTGATTTCCCCGTGGGGCCCACGTGATTTCCGGCTGGGGCCCACGTGATTTCCGGATGGGGCCCACGTGATTTCCGGGTGGGGCCCACGTGATTTCCCCGTGGGGCCCACGTGATTTCCGGCTGGTGCCCACGTGATTTCCGGGTGGGGCCCACGTGATTTCCGGGTGGGGCCCACGTGATTTCCCCGTGGGGCCCACGTGATTTCCCCGTGGGGCCCACGTGATTTCCGGCTGGGGCCCACGTGATTTCCGGCTGGGGCCCACGTGATTTCCGGGTGGGGCCCACGTGATTTCCGGGTGGGGCCCACGTGATTTCCGGGTGGGGCCCACGTGATTTCCGGGTGGGGCCCACGTGATTTCCGGGTGGGGCCCACGTGATTTCCGGGTGGGGCCCACGTGATTTCCGGGTGGGGCCCACGAGATTTCCGGGTGGGGCCCACGAGATTTCCCCGTGGGGCCCACGTGATTTCCGGGTGGGGCCCACGTGATTTCCGGGTGGGCCCCACGTGATTTCCGGGTGGGGCCAACGTGATTTCCGGGTGGGGCCCACGTGATTTCCGGGTGGGGCCCACGTGATTTCCGGGTGGGGCCCACGTGATTTCCGGGTGGGGCCCACGTGATTTCCGGGTGGGGCCCACGTGATTTCCGGGTGGGGCCCACCTGATTTCCGGGTGGGGCCCACGTGATTTCCGGGTGGGGCCCAGGTGATTTCCGGGTGGGGCCCACTTGATTTCCGGGTGGGCCCCACGTGATTTCCGTTTGGGGCCCACGTGATTTCCGGGTGGGGCCCACGTGATTTCCGGGTGGGCCCCACGTGATTTCCGGGTGGGGCCCACGTGATTTCCGGGTGGGGCCCACGTGATTTCCGGGTGGGGCCCACGTGATTTCCGGGTGGGACCCACGTGATTTCCGGGTGGGGCCCACGTGATTTCCGGGTGGGGCCCACGTGATTTCCGGGTGGGGCCCACGTGATTTCCGGGTGGGGCCCACGTGATTTCCGGGTGGGGCCCACGTGATTTCCGGGTGGGGCCCACGTGATTTCCGGGTGGGGCCCACGTGATTTCCGGGTGGGGCCCACGTGATTTCCCCGTGGGGCCCACGTGATTTCCGGGTGGGGCCCACGTGATTTCCGGGTGGGGCCCACGTGATTTCCCGGTGGGGCCCACGTGATTTCCCCGTGGGGCCCACGTGATTTCCGGGTGGGGCCCACGTGATTTCCGGGTGGGGCCCACGTGATTTCCCGGTGGGGCCCACGTGATTTCCCCGTGGGGCCCACGTGATTTCCGGGTGGGGCCCACGTGATTTCCGGGTGGGGCCCACGTGATTTCCCGGTGGGGCCCACGTGATTTCCGGGTGGGGCCCACGTGATTTCCGGGTGGGGCCCACGTGATTTCCGGGTGGGCCCCACGTGATTTCCGTGTGGGGCCCACGTGATTTCCGGGTGGGGCCCACGTGATTTCCGGGTGGGGCCCACGTGATTTCCGGGTGGGGCCCACGTGATTTGCGGCTGGGGCCCACGTGATTTCCGGGTGGTGCCCACGTGATTTCCCGGTGGGGCCCACGTGATTTCCCCGTGGGGCCCACGTGATTTCCGGATGGGCCCCACATGATTTCCGGGTGAGGCCCACGTGATTTCCCCGTGGGGCCCACGTGATTTCCCCATGGGGCCCACGTGATTTCCGGGTGGGGCCCACGTGATTTCCGGGTGGGGCCCACATGATTTCCCCGTCTGGCCCACGTGATTTCCGGGTGGGGCCCACGTGATTTCCGGGTGGGGCCCACGTGATTTCCGGGTGGGGCCCACGTGATTTCCGGGTGGGGCCCACATGATTTCCCCGTGGGGCCCACGTGATTTCCGGGTGGGGCCCACGTGATTTCCGGGTGGGGCCCACGTGATTTCCGGGTGGGGCCCACGTGATTTCCGGGTGGGCCCCACGTGATTTCCGGGTGGGGCCCACGTGATTTCCGGGTGGGGCCCACGTGATTTCCGGCTGGGGCCCACGTGATTTCCGGGTGGGGCCCACGTGATTTCCGGGTGGGGCCCACGTGATTTCCCCGTGGGGCCCACGTGATTTCCGGGTGGGGCCCACGTGATTTCCGGCTGGGGCCCACGTGATTTCCGGGTGGGGCCCACGTGATTTCCGGGTGGGGCCCACGTGTTTTCCGGGTGGGGCCCACGTGATTTCCGGGTGGGGCCCACGTGATTTCCGGGTGGGGCCCACGTGATTTCCCCGTGGGGCCCACGTGATTTCCCCGTGGGGCCCACGTGATTTCCGGCTGGGGCCCACGTGATTTCCGGATGGGGCCCACGTGATTTCCGGGTGGGGCCCACGTGATTTCCCCGTGGGGCCCACGTGATTTCCGGCTGGTGCCCACGTGATTTCCGGGTGGGGCCCACGTGATTTCCGGGTGGGGCCCACGTGATTTCCCCGTGGGGCCCACGTGATTTCCCCGTGGGGCCCACGTGATTTCCGGCTGGGGCCCACGTGATTTCCGGCTGGGGCCCACGTGATTTCCGGCTGGGGCCCACGTGATTTCCGGCTGGGGCCCACGTGATTTCCGGGTGGGGCCCACGTGATTTCCGGGTGGGGCCCACGTGATTTCCGGGTGGGGCCCATGTGATTTCCGGGTGGGGCCCACGTGATTTCCGGGTGGGGCCCACGTGATTTCCGGGTGGGGCCCACGTGATTTCCGGGTGGGGCCCACGAGATTTCCGGGTGGGGCCCACGAGATTTCCCCGTGGGGCCCACGTGATTTCCGGGTGGGGCCCACGTGATTTCCGGGTGGGCCCCAAGTGATTTCCGGGTGGGGCCCGCGTGCTTTCCGGGTGGGGCCCACGTGATTTCCGGGTGGGGCCCACGTGATTTCCGGGTGGGGCCCACGTGATTTCCGGGTGGGGCCCACGTGATTTCCAGGTGGGGCCCACGTGATTTCCGGGTGGGGCCCACCTGATTTCCGGGTGGGGCCCACGTGATTTCCGGGTGGGGGCCACGTGATTTCCGGGTGGGGCCCACTTGATTTCCGGGTGGGGCCCACGTGATTTCCGTTTGGGGCCCACGTGATTTCCGGGTGGGGCCCACGTGATTTCCGGGTGGGCCCCACGTGCTTTCCGGGTGGGGCCCACGTGATTTCCGGGTGGGGCCCACGTGATTTCCCCGTGGGGCCCACGTGATTTCCCCGTGGGGCCCACGTGATTTCCCCGTGGGGCCCACGTGATTTCCGGCTGGGGCCCACGTGATTTCCGGGTGGGGCCCACGTGATTTCCGGGTGGGGCCCACGTGATTTCCGGGTGGGGCCCACGTGATTTCCGGGTGGGGCCCACGTGATTTCCGGGTGGGGCCCACGTGATTTCCCCGTGGGGCCCACGTGATTTCCGGGTGGGGCCCACGTGATTTCCCCGTAAGGCCCACGTGATTTCCCCGTGGGGCCGACGTGATTTCCGGGTGGGGCCCACGTGATTTCCGGGTGGGGCCCACGTGATTTCCGGGTGGGGCCCACGTGATTTCCGGTTGGGGCCCACGTGATTTCCGGCTGTGGCCCACGTGATTTCCGGGTGGGGTCCACGTGATTTCCGGGTGGGGCCCACGTGATTTCCCCGTGGGGCCCACGTGATTTCCGGGTGGGGCCCACGTGATTTCCGGGTGGGGCCCACGTGATTTCCGGGTGGAGCCCACGTGATTTCCGGGTGGGGCCCACGTGATTTCCCCGTGGGGCCCACGTGATTTCCGGGTGGGGCCCACGTGATTTCCGGGTGGGGCCCACGTGATTTCCCCGTGGGGCCCACGTGATTTCCGGGTGGGGCCCACGTGATTTCCGGGTGGGGCCCACGTGATTTCCGGGTGGGGCCCACGTGATTTCCGGTTGGGGCCCACGTGATTTCCGGCTGGGGCCCACGTGATTTCCGGGTGGGGCCCACGTGATTTCCGGGTGGGGCCCACGTGATTTCCGGGTGGGGCCCACGTGATTTCCGGGTGGGGCCCACGTGATTTCCGGGTGGGGCCCACGTGATTTCCGGGTGGGGCCCACGTGATTTCCGGGTGGGGCCCACGTGATTTCCGGGTGGGGCCCACGTGATTTCCGGGTGGGGCCCACGTGATTTCCGGGTGGGGCCCACGTGATTTCCCCGTGGGGCCCACGTGATTTCCGGGTGGGGCCCACGTGATTTCCGGGTGGGGCCCACGTGATTTCCCGGTGGGGCCCACGTGATTTCCCCGTGGGGCCCACGTGATTTCCGGGTGGGGCCCACGTGATTTCCGGGTGGGGCCCACGTGATTTCCCGGTGGGGCCCACGTGATTTCCCCGTGGGGCCCACGTGATTTCCGGGTGGGGCCCACGTGATTTCCGGGTGGGGCCCACGTGATTTCCCGGTGGGGCCCACGTGATTTCCGGGTGGGGCCCACGTGATTTCCGGGTGGGGCCCACGTGATTTCCGGGTGGGCCCCACGTGATTTCCGTGTGGGGCCCACGTGATTTCCGGGTGGGGCCCACGTGATTTCCGGGTGGGGCCCACGTGATTTCCGGGTGGGGCCCACGTGATTTCCGGCTGGGGCCCACGTGATTTCCGGGTGGTGCCCACGTGATTTCCCGGTGGGGCCCACGTGATTTCCCCGTGGGGCCCACGTGATTTCCGGGTGGGCCCCACGTGATTTCCGGGTGAGGCCCACGTGATTTCCCCGTGGGGCCCACGTGATTTCCCCATGGGGCCCACGTGATTTCCGGGTGGGGCCCACGTGATTTCCGGGTGGGGCCCACGTGATTTCCGGGTGGGGCCCACGTGATTTCCGGGTGGGGCCCACGTGATTTCCGGGTGGGGCCCACGTGATTTCCGGGTGGGGCCCACGTGATTTCCGGGTGGGGCCCACGTGATTTCCGGGTGGGGCCCACGTGATTTCCGGGTGGGGCCCACGTGATTTCCCCGTGGGGCCCACGTGATTTCCCCGTGGGGCCCACGTGATTTCCGGCTGGGGCCCACGTGATTTCCGGGTGGGGCCCACGTGATTTCCGGGTGGGGCCCACGTGATTTCCGGGTGGGGCCCACGTGATTTCCGGGTGGGGCCCACGTGATTTCCGGGTGGGGCCCACGTGATTTCCCCGTGGGGCCCACGTGATTTCCCCGTGGGGCCCACGTGATTTCCGGCTGGGGCCCACGTGATTTCCGGGTGGGGCCCACGTGATTTCCGGGTGGGGCCCACGTGATTTCCGGGTGGGGCCCACGTGATTTCCGGGTGGGGCCCACGTGATTTCCGGGTGGGGCCCACGTGATTTCCGGGTGGGGCCCACGTGATTTCCGGGTGGGGCCCACGTGATTTCCGGGTGGGGCCCACGTGATTTCCGGGTGGGGCCCACGTGATTTCCGGGTGGGGCCCACGTGATTTCCCCGTGGGGCCCACGTGATTTCCGGCTGGGGCCCACGTGATTTCCGGGTGGGGCCCACGTGATTTCCGGGTGGGGCCCACGTGATTTCCGGGTGGGGCCCACGTGATTTCCGGGTGGGGCCCACGTGATTTCCGGGTGGGCCCCACGTGATTTCCGGGTGGGGCCCACGTGATTTCCCCGTGGGGCCCACGTGATTTCCGGGTGGGGCTCACGTGATTTCCCCGTGGGGCCCACGTGATTTCCGGGTGGGGCCCACGTGATTTCCGGGTGGGGCCCACGTGATTTCCGGGTGGGGCCCACGTGATTTCCGGGTGGGGCCCACGTGATTTCCGGGTGGGGCCCACGTGATTTCCGGGTGGGGCCCACGTGATTTCCGGGTGGGGCCCACGTGATTTCCGGGTGGGGCCCACGTGATTTCCGGGTGGGGCCCACGTGATTTCCCCGTGGGGCCCACGTGATTTCCGGGTGGGGCTCACGTGATTTCCCCGTGGGGCCCACGTGATTTCCGGGTGGGGCCCACGTGATTTCCGGGTGGGGCCCACGTGATTTCCGGGTGGGGCCCACGTGATTTCCGGGTGGGGCCCACGTGATTTCCGGGTGGGGCCCACGTGATTTCCGGGTGGGGCCCACGTGATTTCCGGGTGGGGCCCACGTGATTTCCGGGTGGGGCCCACGTGATTTCCGGGTGGGGCTCACGTGATTTCCCCGTGGGGCCCACGTGATTTCCGGGTGGGGCCCACGTGATTTCCGGGTGGGGCCCACGTGATTTCCGGGTGGGGCCCACGTGATTTCCGTGTGGGGCCCACGTGATTTCCGGGTGGGGCCCACGTGATTTCCGGGTGGGGCCCACGTGATTTCCGGGTGGGCCCCACGTGATTTCCGGGTGGGGCCCACGTGATTTCCCCGTGGGGCCCACGTGATTTCCGGGTGGGGCTCACGTGATTTCCCCGTGGGGCCCACGTGATTTCCGGGTGGGGCCCACGTGATTTCCGGGTGGGGCCCACGTGATTTCCGGGTGGGGCCCACGTGATTTCCGGGTGGGGCCCACGTGATTTCCGGGTGGGGCCCACGTGATTTCCCCGTGGGGCCCACGTGATTTCCGGGTGGGGCCCACGTTATTTCCCCGTAAGGCCCACGTGATTTCCCCGTGGGGCCGACGTGATTTCCGGGTGGGGCCCACGTGATTTCCGGGTGGGGCCCACGTGATTTCCGGGTGGGGCCCACGTGATTTCCGGTTGGGGCCCACGTGATTTCCGGCTGTGGCCCACGTGATTTCCGGGTGGGGTCCACGTGATTTCCGGGTGGGGCCCACGTGATTTCCCCGTGGGGCCCACGTGATTTCCGGGTGGGGCCCACGTGATTTCCGGGTGGGGCCCACGTGATTTCCGGGTGGGGCCCACGTGATTTCCGGGTGGGGCCCACGTGATTTCCCCGTGGGGCCCACGTGATTTCCGGGTGGGGCCCACGTGATTTCCGGGTGGGGCCCACGTGATTTCCGGGTGGGGCCCACGTGATTTCCGGGTGGGGCCCTCGTGATTTCCGGGTGGGGCCCACGTGATTTCCCCGTGGGGCCCACGTGATTTCCGGGTGGGGCCCACGTGATTTCCGGGTGGGGCCCACGTGATTTCCCGGTGGGGCCCACGTGATTTCCCCGTGGGGCCCACGTGATTTCCCCGTGGGGCCCACGTGATTTCCCCGTGGGGCCCACGTGATTTCCGGCTGGGGCCCACGTGATTTCCGGGTGGGGCCCACGTGATTTCCGGGTGGGGCCCACGTGATTTCCGGGTGGGGCCCACGTGATTTCCGGGTGGGGCCCACGTGATTTCCGGGTGGGGCCCACGTGATTTCCGGGTGGGCCCCACGTGATTTCCGGGTGGGCCCCACGTGATTTCCGGGTGGGGCCCACGTGATTTCCGGGTGGGGCCCACGTGATTTCCGGGTGGGGCCCACGTGATTTCCGGGTGGGGCCCACGTGATTTCCGGGTGGGGCCCACGTGATTTCCGGGTGGGGCCCACGTGATTTCCCCGTGGGGCCCACGTGATTTCCCCGTGGGGCCCACGTGATTTCCGGCTGGGGCCCACGTGATTTCCGGGTGGGGCCCACGTGATTTCCGGGTGGGGCCCACGTGATTTCCGGGTGGGGCCCACGTGATTTCCGGGTGGGGCCCACGTGATTTCCGGGTGGGGCCCACGTGATTTCCGGGTGGGGCCCACGTGATTTCCGGGTGGGGCCCACGTGATTTCCCCGTGGGGCCCACGTGATTTCCGGCTGGGGCCCACGTGATTTCCGGGTGGGGCCCACGTGATTTCCGGGTGGGGCCCACGTGATTTCCGGGTGGGGCCCACGTGATTTCCGGGTGGGGCCCACGTGATTTCCGGGTGGGGCCCACGTGATTTCCGGGTGGGGCCCACGTGATTTCCGGGTGGGGCCCACGTGATTTCCGGGTGGGCCCCACGTGATTTCCGGGTGGGGCCCACGTGATTTCCGGGTGGGGCCCACGTGATTTCCGGGTGGGGCCCACGTGATTTCCGGGTGGGGCCCACGTGATTTCCGGGTGGGGCCCACGTGATTTCCGGGTGGGGCCCACGTGATTTCCGGGTGGGGCCCACGTGATTTCCGGGTGGGGCCCACGTGATTTCCCCGTGGGGCCCACGTGATTTCCGGGTGGGGCCCACGTGATTTCCCCGTAAGGCCCACGTGATTTCCCCGTGGGGCCGACGTGATTTCCGGGTGGGGCCCACGTGATTTCCGGGTGGGGCCCACGTGATTTCCGGGTGGGGCCCACGTGATTTCCGGTTGGGGCCCACGTGATTTCCGGCTGTGGCCCACGTGATTTCCGGGTGGGGTCCACGTGATTTCCGGGTGGGGCCCACGTGATTTCCCCGTGGGGCCCACGTGATTTCCGGGTGGGGCCCACGTGATTTCCGGGTGGGGCCCACGTGATTTCCGGGTGGGGCCCACGTGATTTCCGGGTGGGGCCCACGTGATTTCCCCGTGGGGCCCACGTGATTTCCGGGTGGGGCCCACGTGATTTCCGGGTGGGGCCCACGTGATTTCCGGGTGGGGCCCACGTGATTTCCCCGTGGGGCCCACGTGATTTCCGGGTGGGGCCCACGTGATTTCCCCGTAAGGCCCACGTGATTTCCCCGTGGGGCCGACGTGATTTCCGGGTGGGGCCCACGTGATTTCCGGGTGGGGCCCACGTGATTTCCGGGTGGGGCCCACGTGATTTCCGGTTGGGGCCCACGTGATTTCCGGCTGTGGCCCACGTGATTTCCGGGTGGGGTCCACGTGATTTCCGGGTGGGGCCCACGTGATTTCCCCGTGGGGCCCACGTGATTTCCGGGTGGGGCCCACGTGATTTCCGGGTGGGGCCCACGTGATTTCCGGGTGGGGCCCACGTGATTTCCGGGTGGGGCCCACGTGATTTCCCCGTGGGGCCCACGTGATTTCCGGGTGGGGCCCACGTGATTTCCGGGTGGGGCCCACGTGATTTCCGGGTGGGGCCCACGTGATTTCCGGGTGGGGCCCACGTGATTTCCGGTTGGGGCCCACGTGATTTCCGGCTGGGGCCCACGTGATTTCCGGGTGGGGCCCACGTGATTTCCGGGTGGGGCCCACGTGATTTCCGGGTGGGGCCCACGTGATTTCCGGGTGGGGCCCACGTGATTTCCGGGTGGGGCCCACGTGATTTCCGGGTGGGGCCCACGTGATTTCCGGGTGGGGCCCACGTGATTTCCGGGTGGGGCCCACGTGATTTCCGGGTGGGGCCCACGTGATTTCCGGGTGGGGCCCACGTGATTTCCGGGTGGGGCCCACGTGATTTCCCCGTGGGGCCCACGTGATTTCCGGGTGGGGCCCACGTGATTTCCGGGTGGGGCCCACGTGATTTCCCGGTGGGGCCCACGTGATTTCCCCGTGGGGCCCACGTGATTTCCGGGTGGGGCCCACGTGATTTCCGGGTGGGGCCCACGTGATTTCCCGGTGGGGCCCACGTGATTTCCCCGTGGGGCCCACGTGATTTCCGGGTGGGGCCCACGTGATTTCCGGGTGGGGCCCACGTGATTTCCCGGTGGGGCCCACGTGATTTCCGGGTGGGGCCCACGTGATTTCCGGGTGGGGCCCATGTGATTTCCGGGTGGGCCCCACGTGATTTCCTGTGGGGCCCACGTGATTTCCGGGTGGGGCCCACGTGATTTCCGGGTGGGGCCCACGTGATTTCCGGGTGGGGCCCACGTGATTTCCGGCTGGGGCCCACGTGATTTCCGCGTGGTGCCCACGTGATTTCCCGGTGGGGCCCACGTGATTTCCCCGTGGGGCCCACGTGATTTCCGGGTGGGCCCCACGTGATTTCCGGGTGAGGCCCACGTGATTTCCCCGTGGGGCCCACGTGATTTCCCCATGGGGCCCACGTGATTTCCGGGTGGGGCCCACGTGATTTCCGGGTGGGGCCCACGTGATTTCCGGGTGGGGCCCACGTGATTTCCGGGTGGGGCCCACGTGATTTCCGGGTGGGGCCCACGTGATTTCCGGGTGGGGCCCACGTGATTTCCGGGTGGGGCCCACGTGATTTCCGGGTGGGGCCCACGTGATTTCCGGGTGGGGCCCACGTGATTTCCCCGTGGGGCCCACGTGATTTCCCCGTGGGGCCCACGTGATTTCCGGCTGGGGCCCACGTGATTTCCGGGTGGGGCCCACGTGATTTCCGGGTGGGGCCCACGTGATTTCCGGGTGGGGCCCACGTGATTTCCGGGTGGGGCCCACGTGATTTCCGGGTGGGGCCCACGTGATTTCCGGGTGGGGCCCACGTGATTTCCGGGTGGGCCCCACGTGATTTCCGTGTGGGCCCCACGTGATTTCCGGGTGGGGCCCACGTGATTTCCGGGTGGGGCCCACGTGATTTCCGGGTGGGGCCCACGTGATTTCCGGGTGGGGCCCACGTGATTTCCGGGTGGGGCCCACGTGATTTCCGGGTGGGGCCCACGTGATTTCCCCGTGGGGCCCACGTGATTTCCCCGTGGGGCCCACGTGATTTCCGGCTGGGGCCCACGTGATTTCCGGGTGGGGCCCACGTGATTTCCGGGTGGGGCCCACGTGATTTCCGGGTGGGGCCCACGTGATTTCCGGGTGGGGCCCACGTGATTTCCGGGTGGGGCCCACGTGATTTCCGGGTGGGGCCCACGTGATTTCCGGGTGGGGCCCACGTGATTTCCCCGTGGGGCCCACGTGATTTCCGGCTGGGGCCCACGTGATTTCCGGGTGGGGCCCACGTGATTTCCGGGTGGGGCCCACGTGATTTCCGGGTGGGGCCCACGTGATTTCCGGGTGGGGCCCACGTGATTTCCGGGTGGGGCCCACGTGATTTCCGGGTGGGGCCCACGTGATTTCCGGGTGGGCCCCACGTGATTTCCGTGTGGGGCCCACGTGATTTCCGGGTGGGGCCCACGTGATTTCCCCGTGGGGCCCACGTGATTTCCCCGTGGGGCCCACGTGATTTCCGGGTGGTCCCACGTGATTTCCGGGTGGGGCCCACGTGATTTCCGGGTGGGGCCCACGTGATTTCCGGGTGGGGCCCACGTGATTTCCGGGTGGGGCCCACGTGATTTCCGGGTGGGGCCCACGTGATTTCCGGGTGGGGCCCACGTGATTTCCCCGTGGGGCCCACGTGATTTCCGGGTGGTCCCACGGGATTTCCGGGTGGGGCCCACGTGATTTCCGGGTGGGGCCCACGTGATTTCCGGGTGGGGCCCACGTGATTTCCGGGTGGGGCCCACGTGATTTCCGGGTGGGGCCCCCGTGATTTCCGGGTGGGGCCCACGTGATTTCCGGGTGGGGCCCACGTGATTTCCGGGTGGGGCCCACGTGATTTCCGGGTGGGGCCCACGTGATTTCCCCGTGGGGCCCACGTGATTTCCGGGTGGGGCCCACGTGATTTCCGGGTGGGGCCCACGTGATTTCCGGGTGGGGCCCACGTGATTTCCGGGTGGGGCCCACGTGATTTCCGGGTGGGGCCCACGTGATTTCCGGGTGGGGCCCACGTGATTTCCGGGTGGGGCCCACGTGATTTCCGGGTGGGGCCCACATGATTTCCCCGTCTGGCCCACGTGATTTCCGGGTGGGGCCCACGTGATTTCCGGGTGGGGCCCACGTGATTTCCGGGTGGGGCCCACGTGATTTCCGGGTGGGGCCCACATGATTTCCCCGTGGGGCCCACGTGATTTCCGGGTGGGGCCCACGTGATTTCCGGGTGGGGCCCACGTGATTTCCGGGTGGGGCCCACGTGATTTCCGGGTGGGCGCCACGTGATTTCCGGGTGGGGCCCACGTGATTTCCGGGTGGGGCCCACGTGATTTCCGGGTGGGGCCCACGTGATTTCCGGGTGGGGCCCACGTGATTTCCCCGTGGGGCCCACGTGATTTCCGGGTGGGGCCCACGTGATTTCCGGGTGGGGCCCACGTGATTTCCGGGTGGGGCCCACGTGATTTCCGGGTGGGGCCCACGTGATTTCCGGGTGGGGCCCACGTGATTTCCGGGTGGGGCCCACGTGATTTCCGGGTGGGGCCCACGTGATTTCCGGGTGGGGCCCACGTGATTTCCGGGTGGGGCCCACGTGATTTCCGGGTGGGGCCCACGTGATTTCTCCGTGGGGCCCACGTGATTTCCCCGTGGGGCCCACGTGATTTCCGGCTGGGGCCCACGTGATTTCCGGCTGGGGCCCACGTGATTTCCGGGTGGGGCCCACGTGATTTCCGGGTGGGGCCCACGTGATTTCCGGGTGGGGCCCACGTGATTTCCGGGTGGGGCCCACGTGATTTCCGGGTGGGGCCCACGTGATTTCCGGGTGGGGCCCACGTGATTTCCGGGTGGGGCCCACGAGATTTCCGGGTGGGGCCCACGAGATTTCCCCGTGGTGCCCACGTGATTTCCGGGTGGGGCCCACGTGATTTCCGGGTGGGGCCCACGTGATTTCCGGGTGGGCCCCACGTGATTTCCGGGTGGGCCCCACGTGATTTCCGGGTGGGGCCCACGTGATTTCCGGGTGGGGCCCACGTGATTTCCGGGTGGGGCCCACGTGATTTCCGGGTGGGGCCCACGTGATAGCCGGGTGGGGCCCACGTGATTTCCGGGTGGGGCCCACCTGATTTCCGGGTGGGGCCCACGTGATTTCCGGGTGGGGCCCAGGTGATTTCCGGGTGGGGCCCACTTGATTTCCGGGTGGGCCCCACGTGATTTCCGTTTGGGGCCCACGTGATTTCCGGGTGGGGCCCACGTGATTTCCGGGTGGGCCCCACGTGATTTCCGGGTGGGGCCCACGTGATTTCCGGGTGGGGCCCACGTGATTTCCGGGTGGGGCCCACGTGATTTCCGGGTGGGGCCCACGTGATTTCCCCGTGGGGCCCACGTGATTTCCCCGTGGGGCCCACGTGATTTCCGGGTGGGGCCCACGTGATTTCCGGGTGGGGCCCACGTGATTTCCGGGTGGGGCCCACGTGATTTCCGGGTGGGGCCCACGTGATTTCCCCGTGGGGCCCACGTGATTTCCGGGTGGGGCCCACGTGATTTCCGGGTGGGGCCCACGTGATTTCCGGGTGGGGCCCACGTGATTTCCCCGTGGGGCCCACGTGATTTCCCCGTGGGGCCCACGTGATTTCCGGGTGGGGCCCACGTGATTTCCGGGTGGGGCCCACGTGATTTCCGGGTGGGGCCCACGTGATTTCCGGCTGGGGCCCACGTGATTTCCGGGTGGGGCCCACGTGATTTCCGGGTGGGGCCCACGTGATTTCCGGGTGGGGCCCACGTGATTTCCGGGTGGGGCCCACGTGATTTCCGGGTGGGGCCCACGTGATTTCCGGGTGGGGCCCACGTGATTTCCCCGTGGGGCCCACGTGATTTCCGGCTGGGGCCCACGTGATTTCCGGCTGGGGCCCACGTGATTTCCGGGTGGGGCCCACGTGATTTCCCCGTGGGGCCCACGTGATTTCCGGGTGGGGCCCACGTGATTTCCCCGTGGGGCCCACGTGATTTCCGGGTGGGGCCCACGTGATTTCCGGGTGGGGCCCACGTGATTTCCGGGTGGGGCCCACGTGATTTCCGGGTGGGGCCCACGTGATTTCCCCGTGGGGCCCACGTGATTTCCGGGTGGGTCCCACGGGATTTCCGGGTGGGGCCCACGTGATTTCCGGGTGGGGCCCACGTGATTTCCGGGTGGGGCCCACGTGATTTCCCCGTGGGGCCCACGTGATTTCCGGGTGGGGCCCACGTGATTTCCCCGTGGGGGCCACGTGATTTCCGGGTGGGGCCCACGTGATTTCCGGGTGGGGCCCACGTGATTTCCGGGTGGGGCCCACGTGATTTCCGGGTGGGGCCCACGTGATTTCCGGGTGGGGCCCACGTGATTTCCGGGTGGGGCCCACGTGATTTCCGGGTGGGGCCCACGTGATTTCCGGGTGGGGCCCACGTGTTTTCCGGGTGGGGCCCACGTGATTTCCGGGTGGCGCCCACGTGATTTCCGGGTGGGCCCCACGTGATTTCCGGGTGGGGCCCACGTGATTTCCGGGTGGGGCCCACGTGATTTCCGGGTGGGGCCCACGTGATTTCCGGGTGGGGCCCACGTGATTTCCGGGTGGGGCCCACGTGATTTCCGGGGGGGCCCACGTGATTTCCCCGTGGGGCCCACGTGATTTCCGGGTGGGGCCCACGTGTTTTCCGGGTGGGGCCCACGTGATTTCCGGGTGGGGCCAACGTGATTTCCCCGTGAGGCCCACGTGATTTCCCCGTGGGGCCCACGTGATTTCCGGGTGGGGCCCACGTGATTTCCGGGTGGGGCCCACGTGATTTCCGGGTGGGGCCCACGTGATTTCCGGGTGGGGCCCACGTGATTTCCGGGTGGGGCCCACGTGATTTCCGGCTGGGGCCCACGTGATTTCCGGGTGGGGCCCACGTGATTTCCGGGTGGGGCCCACGTGATTTCCGGGTGGGGCCCACGTGATTTCCGGGTGGGGCCCACGAGATTTCCTCGTGGGGCCCACGTGATTTCCGGGTGGGGCCCACGTGATTTCCGGGTGGGGCCCACGTGATTTCCGGGTGGGGCCCACGTGATTTCCGGGTGGGGCCCACGTGATATTCGGGTGGGGCCCACGTGATTTCCGGGTGGGGCCCACGTGATTTCCGGGTGGGGCCCACGTGATTTCCGGGTGGGGCCCACGTGATTTCCGGGTGGGGCCCACGTGATTTCGGGGTGGGCCCCACGTGATTTCCGGGTGGGGCCCACGTGATTTCCGGGTGGGGCCCACGTGATTTCTGGGTGGGGCCCACGTGATTTCCGGGTGGGGCCCACGTGATTTCCGGGTGGGGCCCACGTGATTTCCCCGTGGGGCCCACGTGATTTCCCCGTGGGGCCCACGTGATTTCCGGGTGGGGCCCACGTGATTTCCGGGTGGGGCCCACGTGATTTCCGGGTGGGGCCCACGTGATTTCCGGGTGGGGCCCACGTGATTTCCGGGTGGGGCCCACGTGATTTCCCCGTGGGGCCGACGTGATTTCCGGGTGCGGCCCACGTGATTTCCCCGTGGGGCCCACGTGATTTCCCCGTGGGGCCCACGTGATTTCCCCGTGGGGCCCACGTGATTTCCGGGTGGGGCCCACGTGATTTCCCCGTGAGGCCCACGTGATTTCCCCGTGGGGCCCACGTGATTTCCAGGTGGGGCCCACGGGATTTCCGGGTGGGGCCCACGTGATTTCCGGGTGGGGCCCACGTGATTTCCGGCTGTGGCCCACGTGATTTCCGGGTGGGGCCCACGTGATTTCCGGGTGGGGCCCACGTGATTTCCGGGTGGGGCCCACGTGATTTCCGGGTGGGGCCCACGTGATTTCCGGGTGGGGCCCACGTGATTTCCGGGTGGGGCCCACGTGATTTCCGGGTGGGGCCCACGTGATTTCCGGGTGGGGCCCACGTGATTTCCGGGTGGGGCCCACGTGATTTCCGGGTGGGGCCCACGTGATTTCCGGGTGGGGCCCACGTGATTTCCGGCTGGGGCCCACGTGATTTCCGGGTGGGGCCCACGTGATTTCCGGGTGGGGCCCACGTGATTTCCCCGTGGGGCCCACGTGATTTCCGGGTGGGGCCCACGTGATTTCCGGCTGGGGCCCACGTGATTTCCGGGTGGGGCCCACGTGATTTCCGGGTGGGGCCCACGTGTTTTCCGGGTGGGGCCCACGTGATTTCCGGGTGGGGCCCACGTGATTTCCGGGTGGGGCCCACGTGATTTCCGGGTGGGGCCCACGTGATTTCCCCGTGGTGCCCACGTGATTTCCGGCTGGGGCCCACGTGATTTCCGGATGGGGCCCACGTGATTTCCGGGTGGGGCCCACGTGATTTCCCCGTGGGGCCCACGTGATTTCCGGCTGGTGCCCACGTGATTTCCGGGTGGGGCCCACGTGATTTCCGGGTGGGGCCCACGTGATTTCCCCGTGGGGCCCACGTGATTTCCCCGTGGGGCCCACGTGATTTCCGGCTGGGGCCCACGTGATTTCCGGCTGGGGCCCACGTGATTTCCGGGTGGGGCCCACGTGATTTCCGGGTGGGGCCCACGTGATTTCCGGGTGGGGCCCACGTGATTTCCGGGTGGGGCCCACGTGATTTCCGGGTGGGGCCCACGTGATTTCCGGGTGGGGCCCACGTTATTTCCGGGTGGGGCCCACGAGATTTCCGGGTGGGGCCCACGAGATTTCCCCGTGGGGCCCACGTGATTTCCGGGTGGGGCCCACGTGATTTCCGGGTGGGGCCCACGTGATTTCCGGGTGGGCCCCACGTGATTTCCGGGTGGGGCCCACGTGATTTCCGGGTGGGGCCCACGTGATTTCCGGGTGGGGCCCACGTGATTTCCGGGTGGGGCCCACGTGATTTCCGGGTGGGGCCCACGTGATTTCCGGGTGGGGCCCACGTGATTTCCGGGTGGGGCCCACCTGATTTCCGGGTGGGGCCCACGTGATTTCCGGGTGGGGCCCAGGTGATTTCCGGGTGGGGCCCACTTGATTTCCGGGTGGGCCCCACGTGATTTCCGTTTGGGGCCCACGTGATTTCCGGGTGGGGCCCACGTGATTTCCGGGTGGGCCCCACGTGATTTCCGGGTGGGGCCCACGTGATTTCCGGGTGGGGCCCACGTGATTTCCGGGTGGGGCCCACGTGATTTCCGGGTGGGGCCCACGTGATTTCCGGGTGGGGCCCACGTGATTTCCCCGTGGGGCCCACGTGATTTCCGGGTGGGGCCCACGTGATTTCCGGGTGGGGCCCACGTGATTTCCGGGTGGGGCCCACGTGATTTCCGGGTGGGGCCCACGTGATTTCCCCGTGGGGCCCACGTGATTTCCGGGTGGGGCCCACGTGATTTCCGGGTGGGGCCCACGTGATTTCCGGGTGGGGCCCACGTGATTTCCCCGTGGGGCCCACGTGATTTCCCCGTGGGGCCCACGTGATTTCCGGGTGGGGCCCACGTGATTTCCGGGTGGGGCCCACGTGATTTCCGGGTGGGGCCCACGTGATTTCCGGGTGGGGCCCACGTGATTTCCGGGTGGGGCCCACGTGATTTCCGGGTGGGGCCCACGTGATTTCCGGGTGGGGCCCACGTGATTTCCGGGTGGGGCCCACGTGATTTCCCCGTGGGGCCCACGTGATTTCCGGGTGGGGCCCACGTGATTTCCGGCTGGGGCCCACGTGATTTCCGGGTGGGGCCCACGTGATTTCCCCGTGGGGCCCACGTGATTTCCGGGTGGGGCCCACGTGATTTCCCCGTGGGGCCCACGTGATTTCCGGGTGGGGCCCACGTGATTTCCGGGTGGGGCCCACGTGATTTCCGGGTGGGGCCCACGTGATTTCCGGGTGGGGCCCACGTGATTTCCCCGTGGGGCCCACGTGATTTCCGGGTGGGTCCCACGGGATTTCCGGGTGGGGCCCACGTGATTTCCGGGTGGGGCCCACGTGATTTCCGGGTGGGGCCCACGTGATTTCCCCGTGGGGCCCACGTGATTTCCGGGTGGGGCCCACATGATTTCCCCGTGGGGGCCACGTGATTTCCGGGTGGGGCCCACGTGATTTCCGGGTGGGGCCCACGTGATTTCCGGGTGGGGCCCACGTGATTTCCGGGTGGGGCCCACGTGATTTCCGGGTGGGGCCCACGTGATTTCCGGGTGGGGCCCACGTGATTTCCGGGTGGGGCCCACGTGTTTTCCGGGTGGGGCCCACGTGATTTCCGGGTGGGGCCCACGTGATTTCCGGGTGGGCCCCACGTGATTTCCGGGTGGGGCCCACGTGATTTCCGGGTGGGGCCCACGTGATTTCCGGGTGGGGCCCACGTGATTTCCGGGTGGGGCCCACGTGATTTCCGGGTGGGGCCCACGTGATTTCCGGGTGGGGCCCACGTGATTTCCGGGTGGGGCCCACGTGATTTCCGGGTGGGGCCCACGTGATTTCCGGGTGGGGCCCACGTGATTTCCGGGTGGGGCCCACGTGATTTCCGGGTGGGGCCCACGTGATTTCCGGCTGGGGCCCACGTGATTTCCGGCTGGGGCCCACGTGATTTCCGGGTGGGGCCCACGTGATTTCCGGGTGGGGCCCACGTGATTTCCGGGTGGGGCCCACGAGATTTCCTCGTGGGGCCCACGTGATTTCCGGGTGGGGCCCACGTGATTTCCGGGTGGGGCCCACGTGATTTCCGGGTGGGCCCACGTGATTTCCGGGTGGAGCCCACGTGATATTCGGGTGGGGCCCACGTGATTTCCGGGTGGGGCCCACGTGATTTCCGGGTGGGGCCCACGTGATTTCCGGGTGGGGCCCACGTGATTTCCGGGTGGGGCCCACGTGATTTCGGGGTGGGCCCCACGTGATTTCCGGGTGGGGCCCACGTGATTTCCGGGTGGGGCCCACGTGATTTCTGGGTGGGGCCCACGTGATTTCCGGGTGGGGCCCACGTGATTTCCGGGTGGGGCCCACGTGATTTCCCCGTGGGGCCCACGTGATTTCCGGGTGGGGCCCACGTGATTTCCGGGTGGGGCCCTCGTGATTTCCCCGTGGGGCCCACGTGATTTCCGGGTGCGGCCCACGTGATTTCCCCGTGGGGCCCACGTGATTTCCCCGTGGGGCCCACGTGATTTCCCCGTGGGGCCCACGTGATTTCCGGGTGGGGCCCACGTGATTTCCCCGTGAGGCCCACGTGATTTCCCCGTGGGGCCCACGTGATTTCCAGGTGGGGCCCACGTGATTTCCGGGTGGGGCCCACGTGATTTCCGGGTGGGGCCCACGTGATTTCCGGCTGTGGCCCACGTGATTTCCGGGTGGGGCCCACGTGATTTCCGGGTGGGGCCCACGTGATTTCCCCGTGGGGCCCACGTGATTTCCGGGTGGGGCCCACGTGATTTCCCCGTGGGGCCCACGTGATTTCCGGGTGGGGCCCACGTGATTTCCGGGTGGGGCCCACGTGATTTCCGGGTGGGGCCCACGTGATTTCCGGGTGGGGCCCACGTGATTTCCGGGTGGGGCCCACGTGATTTCCGGGTGGGGCCCACGTGATTTCCGGGTGGGGCCCACGTGATTTCCCCGTGGGGCCCACGTGATTTCCGGGTGGGGCCCACGTGATTTCCGGGTGGGGCCCACGTGATTTCCGGGTGGGGCCCACGTGATTTCCCCGTGGGGCCCACGTGATTTCCGGGTGGGGCCCACGTGATTTCCGGGTGGGGCCCACGTGATTTCCGGGTGGGGCCCACGTGATTTCCCCGTGGGGCCCACGTGATTTCCCCGTGGGGCCCACGTGATTTCCGGGTGGGGCCCACGTGATTTCCGGGTGGGGCCCACGTGATTTCCGGGTGGGGCCCACGTGATTTCCGGGTGGGGCCCACGTGATTTCCGGGTGGGGCCCACGTGATTTCCGGGTGGGGCCCACGTGATTTCCGGGTGGGGCCCACGTGATTTCCGGGTGGGGCCCACGTGATTTCCGGGTGGGGCCCACGTGATTTCCCCGTGGGGCCCACGTGATTTCCGGGTGGGGCCCACGTGATTTCCGGCTGGGGCCCACGTGATTTCCGGGTGGGGCCCACGTGATTTCCCCGTGGGGCCCACGTGATTTCCGGGTGGGGCCCACGTGATTTCCCCGTGGGGCCCACGTGATTTCCGGGTGGGGCCCACGTGATTTCCGGGTGGGGCCCACGTGATTTCCGGGTGGGGCCCACGTGATTTCCGGGTGGGGCCCACGTGATTTCCCCGTGGGGCCCACGTGATTTCCGGGTGGGTCCCACGGGATTTCCGGGTGGGGCCCACGTGATTTCCGGGTGGGGCCCACGTGATTTCCGGGTGGGGCCCACGTGATTTCCCCGTGGGGCCCACGTGATTTCCGGGTGGGGCCCACATGATTTCCCCGTGGGGGCCACGTGATTTCCGGGTGGGGCCCACGTGATTTCCGGGTGGGGCCCACGTGATTTCCGGGTGGGGCCCACGTGATTTCCGGGTGGGGCCCACGTGATTTCCGGGTGGGGCCCACGTGATTTCCGGGTGGGGCCCACGTGATTTCCGGGTGGGGCCCACGTGTTTTCCGGGTGGGGCCCACGTGATTTCCGGGTGGCGCCCACGAGATTTCCGGGTGGGCCCCACGTGATTTCCGGGTGGGGCCCACGTGATTTCCGGGTGGGGCCCACGTGATTTCCGGGTGGGGCCCACGTGATTTCCGGGTGGGGCCCACGTGATTTCCGGGTGGGGCCCACGTGATTTCCGGGTGGGGCCCACGTGATTTCCCCGTGGGGCCCACGTGATTTCCGGGTGGGGCCCACGTGATTTCCGGGTGGGGCCCACGTGATTTCCGGGTGGGGCCCACGTGATTTCCGGGTGGGGCCCACGTGATTTCCGGGTGGGGCCCACGTGATTTCCGGCTGGGGCCCACGTGATTTCCGGCTGGGGCCCACGTGATTTCCGGGTGGGGCCCACGTGATTTCCGGGTGGGGCCCACGTGATTTCCGGGTGGGGCCCACGAGATTTCCTCGTGGGGCCCACGTGATTTCCGGGTGGGGCCCACGTGATTTCCGGGTGGGGCCCACGTGATTTCCGGGTGGGGCCCACGTGATTTCCGGGTGGAGCCCACGTGATATTCGGGTGGGGCCCACGTGATTTCCGGGTGGGGCCCACGTGATTTCCGGGTGGGGCCCACGTGATTTCCGGGTGGGGCCCACGTGATTTCCGGGTGGGGCCCACGTGATTTCGGGGTGGGCCCCACGTGATTTCCGGGTGGGGCCCACGTGATTTCCGGGTGGGGCCCACGTGATTTCTGGGTGGGGCCCACGTGATTTCCGGGTGGGGCCCACGTGATTTCCGGGTGGGGCCCACGTGATTTCCCCGTGGGGCCCACGTGATTTCCCCGTGGGGCCCACGTGATTTCCGGGTGGGGCCCACGTGATTTCCGGGTGGGGCCCACGTGATTTCCGGGTGGGGCCCACGTGATTTCCGGGTGGGGCCCACGTGATTTCCGGGTGGGGCCCACGTGATTTCGGGGTGGGCCCCACGTGATTTCCGGGTGGGGCCCACGTGATTTCCGGGTGGGGCCCACGTGATTTCTGGGTGGGGCCCACGTGATTTCCGGGTGGGGCCCACGTGATTTCCGGGTGGGGCCCACGTGATTTCCCCGTGGGGCCCACGTGATTTCCCCGTGGGGCACACGTGATTTCCGGGTGGGGCCCACGTGATTTCCGGGTGGGGCCCACGTGATTTCCGGGTGGGGCCCACGTGATTTCCGGGTGGGGCCCACGTGATTTCCGGGTGGGGCCCACGTGATTTCCCCGTGGGGCCCACGTGATTTCCGGGTGGGGCCCACGTGATTTCCCCGTGGGGCCCACGTGATTTCCCCGTGGGGCCCACGTGATTTCCCCGTGGGGCCCACGTGATTTCCGGGTGGGGCCCACGTGATTTCCCCGTGGGGCCCACGTGATTTCCGGGTGGGGCCCACGTGATTTCCGGGTGGGGCCCACGTGATTTCCGGGTGGGGCCCACGTGATTTCCGGGTGGGGCCCACGTGATTTCCGGGTGGGGCCCACGTGATTTCCGGGTGGGGCCCACGTGATTTCCGGGTGGGGCCCACGTGATTTCCGGGTGGGGCCCACGTGTTTTCCGGGTGGGGCCCACGTGATTTCCGGGTGGGGCCCACGTGATTTCCGGGTGGCGCCCACGTGATTTCCGGGTGGGCCCCACGTGATTTCCGGGTGGGGCCCACGTGATTTCCGGGTGGGGCCCACGTGATTTCCGGGTGGGGCCCACGTGATTTCCGGGTGGGGCCCACGTGATTTCCGGGTGGGGCCCACGTGATTTCCGGGTGGGGCCCACGTGATTTCCCCGTGGGGCCCACGTGATTTCCGGCTGGGGCCCACGTGATTTCCGGCTGGGGCCCACGTGATTTCCGGGTGGGGCCCACGTGATTTCCCCGTGGGGCCCAGGTGATTTCCGGGTGGGGCCCACGTGATTTCCCCGTGGGGCCCACGTGATTTCCGGGTGGGGCCCACGTGATTTCCGGGTGGGGCCCACGTGATTTCCGGGTGGGGCCCACGTGATTTCCGGGTGGGGCCCACGTGATTTCCGGGTGGGGCCCACGTGATTTCCGGCTGGGGCCCACGTGATTTCCGGGTGGGGCCCACGTGATTTCCGGGTGGGGCCCACGTGATTTCCCCGTGGGGCCCACGTGATTTCCCCGTGGGGACCACGTGATTTCCGGGTGGGGCCCACGTGATTTCCGGGTGGGGCCCACGTGATTTCCGGGTGGGGCCCACGTGATTTCCGGGTGGGGCCCACGTGATTTCCGGTTGGGGCCCACGTGATTTCCGGGTGGGCCCCACGTGATTTCCGTGTGGGGCCCACGTGATTTCCGGGTGGGGCCCACGTGATTTCCGGGTGGGGCCCACGTGATTTCCGGGTGGGACCCACGTGATTTCCGGGTGGGCCCCACGTGATTTCCGGGTGGGGCCCACGTGATTTCCGGGTGGGCCCCACGTGATTTCCGGGTGGGGCCCACGTGATTTCCGGGTGGGGCCCACGTGATTTCCGGGTGGGCCCCACGTGATTTCCGGGTGGGGCCCACGTGATTTCCGGGTGGGGCCCACGTGATTTCCACGTGGGGCCCACGTGATTTCCGGGTGGGGCCCACGTGATTTCCGGGTGGGGCCCACGTGATTTCCGGGTGGGGCCCACGTGATTTCCGGCTGGGGCCCACGTGATTTCCGGGTGGGGCCCACGTGATTTCCGGGTGGGGCCCACGTGATTTCCGGGTGGGGCCCACGTGATTTCCGGGTGGGGCCCACGTGATTTCCGGGTGGGGCCCACGTGATTTCCGGGTGGGGCCCACGTGATTTCCCCGTGGGGCCCACGTGATTTCCGGCTGGGGCCCACGTGATTTCCGGCTGGGGCCCACGTGATTTCCGGGTGGGGCCCACGTGATTTCCCCGTGGGGCCCACGTGATTTCCGGGTGGGGCCCACGTGATTTCCCCGTGGGGCCCACGTGATTTCCGGGTGGGGCCCACGTGTTTTCCGGGTGGGGCCCACGTGATTTCCGGGTGGGGCCAACGTGATTTCCCCGTGAGGCCCACGTGATTTCCCCGTGGGGCCCACGTGATTTCCGGGTGGGGCCCACGTGATTTCCGGGTGGGGCCCACGTGATTTCCGGGTGGGGCCCACGTGATTTCCGGGTGGGGCCCACGTGATTTCCGGGTGGGGCCCACGTGATTTCCGGCTGGGGCCCACGTGATTTCCGTGTGGGGCCCACGTGATTTCCGGGTGGGGCCCACGTGATTTCCGGGTGGGGCCCACGTGATTTCCGGGTGGGGCCCACGAGATTTCCTCGTGGGGCCCACGTGATTTCCGGGTGGGGCCCACGTGATTTCCGGGTGGGGCCCACGTGATTTCCGGGTGGGGCCCACGTGATTTCCGGGTGGGGCCCACGTGATATTCGGGTGGGGCCCACGTGATTTCCGGGTGGGGCCCACGTGATTTCCGGGTGGGGCCCACGTGATTTCCGGGTGGGGCCCACGTGATTTCCGGGTGGGGCCCACGTGATTTCGGGGTGGGCCCCACGTGATTTCCGGGTGGGGCCCACGTGATTTCCGGGTGGGGCCCACGTGATTTCTGGGTGGGGCCCACGTGATTTCCGGGTGGGGCCCACGTGATTTCCGGGTGGGGCCCACGTGATTTCCGGGTGGGGCCCACGTGATTTCCCCGTGGGGCCCACGTGATTTCCGGGTGGGGCCCACGTGATTTCCGGGTGGGGCCCACGTGATTTCCGGGTGGGGCCCACCTGATTTCCGGGTGGGGCCCACGTGATTTCCGGGTGGGGCCCAGGTGATTTCCGGGTGGGGCCCACTTGATTTCCGGGTGGGCCCCACGTGATTTCCGTTTGGGGCCCACGTGATTTCCGGGTGGGGCCCACGTGATTTCCGGGTGGGCCCCACGTGATTTCCGGGTGGGGCCCACGTGATTTCCGGGTGGGGCCCACGTGATTTCCGGGTGGGGCCCACGTGATTTCCGGGTGGGGCCCACGTGATTTCCGGGTGGGGCCCACGTGATTTCCCCGTGGGGCCCACGTGATTTCCGGGTGGGGCCCACGTGATTTCCGGGTGGGGCCCACGTGATTTCCGGGTGGGGCCCACGTGATTTCCGGGTGGGGCCCACGTGATTTCCCCGTGGGGCCCACGTGATTTCCGGGTGGGGCCCACGTGATTTCCGGGTGGGGCCCACGTGATTTCCCCGTGGGGCCCACGTGATTTCCGGGTGGGGCCCACGTGATTTCCCCGTGGGGCCCACGTGATTTCCCCGTGGGGCCCACGTGATTTCCGGGTGGGGCCCACGTGATTTCCGGGTGGGGCCCACGTGATTTCCGGGTGGGGCCCACGTGATTTCCGGGTGGGGCCCACGTGATTTCCGGGTGGGGCCCACGTGATTTCCGGGTGGGGCCCACGTGATTTCCGGGTGGGGCCCACGTGATTTCCGGGTGGGGCCCACGTGATTTCCCCGTGGGGCCCACGTGATTTCCGGGTGGGGCCCACGTGATTTCCGGCTGGGGCCCACGTGATTTCCGGGTGGGGCCCACGTGATTTCCCCGTGGGGCCCACGTGATTTCCCCGTGGGGCCCACGTGATTTCCCCGTGGGGCCCACGTGATTTCCGGGTGGGGCCCACGTGATTTCCGGGTGGGGCCCACGTGATTTCCGGGTGGGGCCCACGTGATTTCCGGGTGGGGCCCACGTGATTTCCCCGTGGGGCCCACGTGATTTCCGGGTGGGTCCCACGGGATTTCCGGGTGGGGCCCACGTGATTTCCGGGTGGGGCCCACGTGATTTCCGGGTGGGGCCCACGTGATTTCCCCGTGGGGCCCACGTGATTTCCGGGTGGGGCCCACGTGATTTCCCCGTGGGGGCCACGTGATTTCCGGGTGGGGCCCACGTGATTTCCGGGTGGGGCCCACGTGATTTCCGGGTGGGGCCCACGTGATTTCCGGGTGGGGCCCACGTGATTTCCGGGTGGGGCCCACGTGATTTCCGGGTGGGGCCCACGTGATTTCCGGGTGGGGCCCACGTGTTTTCCGGGTGGGGCCCACGTGATTACCGGGTGGAGCCCACGTGATTTCCGGGTGGGCCCCACGTGATTTCCGGGTGGGGCCCACGTGATTTCCGGGTGGGGCCCACGTGATTTCCGGGTGGGGCCCACGTGATTTCCGGGTGGGGCCCACGTGATTTCCGGGTGGGGCCCACGTGATTTCCGGGTGGGGCCCACGTGATTTCCCCGTGGGGCCCACGTGATTTCCGGGTGGGGCCCACGTGATTTCCGGGTGGGGCCCACGTGATTTCCGGGTGGGGCCCACGTGATTTCCGGGTGGGGCCCACGTGATTTCCGGGTGGGGCCCACGTGATTTCCGGCTGGGGCCCACGTGATTTCCGGGTGGGGCCCACGTGATTTCCGGGTGGGGCCCACGTGATTTCCGGGTGGGGCCCACGTGATTTCCGGGTGGGGCCCACGAGATTTCCTCGTGGGGCCCACGTGATTTCCGGGTGGGGCCCACGTGATTTCCGGGTGGGGCCCACGTGATTTCCGGGTGGGGCCCACGTGATTTCCGGGTGGGGCCCACGTGATATTCGGGTGGGGCCCACGTGATTTCCGGGTGGGGCCCACGTGATTTCCGGGTGGGGCCCACGTGATTTCCGGGTGGGGCCCACGTGATTTCCGGGTGGGGCCCACGTGATTTCCGGGTGGGGCCCACGTGATTTCTGGGTGGGGCCCACGTGATTTCCGGGTGGGGCCCACGTGATTTCCGGGTGGGGCCCACGTGATTTCCCCGTGGGGCCCACGTGATTTCCCCGTGGGGCCCACGTGATTTCCGGGTGGGGCCCACGTGATTTCCGGGTGGGGCCCACGTGATTTCCGGGTGGGGCCCACGTGATTTCCGGGTGGGGCCCACGTGATTTCCGGGTGGGGCCCACGTGATTTCCCCGTGGGGCCCACGTGATTTCCGGGTGCGGCCCACGTGATTTCCCCGTGGGGCCCACGTGATTTCCCCGTGGGGCCCACGTGATTTCCCCGTGGGGCCCACGTGATTTCCGGGTGGGGCCCACGTGATTTCCCCGTGAGGCCCACGTGATTTCCCCGTGGGGCCCACGTGATTTCCAGGTGGGGCCCACGTGATTTCCGGGTGGGGCCCACGTGATTTCCGGGTGGGGCCCACGTGATTTCCGGCTGTGGCCCACGTGATTTCCGGGTGGGGCCCACGTGATTTCCGGGTGGGGCCCACGTGATTTCCCCGTGGGGCCCACGTGATTTCCGGGTGGGGCCCACGTGATTTCCCCGTGGGGCCCACGTGATTTCCGGGTGGGGCCCACGTGATTTCCGGGTGGGGCCCACGTGATTTCCGGGTGGGGCCCACGTGATTTCCGGGTGGGGCCCACGTGATTTCCGGGTGGGGCCCACGTGATTTCCGGGTGGGGCCCACGTGATTTCCGGGTGGGGCCCACGTGATTTCCGGGTGGGGCCCACGTGTTTTCCGGGTGGGGCCCACGTGATTTCCGGGTGGGGCCCACGTGATTTCCGGGTGGCGCCCACGTGATTTCCGGGTGGGCCCCACGTGATTTCCGGGTGGGGCCCACGTGATTTCCGGGTGGGGCCCACGTGATTTCCGGGTGGGGCCCACGTGATTTCCGGGTGGGGCCCACGTGATTTCCGGGTGTGGCCCACGTGATTTCCGGGTGGGGCCCACGTGATTTCCCCGTGGGGCCCACGTGATTTCCGGCTGGGGCCCACGTGATTTCCGGCTGGGGCCCACGTGATTTCCGGGTGGGGCCCACGTGATTTCCCCGTGGGGCCCACGTGATTTCCGGGTGGGGCCCACGTGATTTCCCCGTGGGGCCCACGTGATTTCCGGGTGGGGCCCACGTGATTTCCGGGTGGGGCCCACGTGATTTCCGGGTGGGGCCCACGTGATTTCCGGGTGGGGCCCACGTGATTTCCGGGTGGGGCCCACGTGATTTCCGGGTGGGCCCCACCTGATTTCCGGGTGGGGCCCACGTGATTTCCGGGTGGCGCCCACGTGATTTCCGGGTGGGGCCCACGTGATTTCCCCGTGGGGCCCACGTGATTTCCCCGTGGGGACCACGTGATTTCCGGGTGGGGCCCACGTGATTTCCGGGTGGGGCCCACGTGATTTCCGGGTGGGGCCCACGTGATTTCCGGGTGGGGCCCACGTGATTTCCCCGTGGGGCCCACGTGATTTCCGGGTGGGGCCCACGTGATTTCCGGGTGGGGCCCACGTGATTTCCGGGTGGGGCCCACGTGATTTCCGGGTGGGGCCCACGTGATTTCCGGGTGGGGCCCACGTGATTTCCGGGTGGGGCCCACGTGATTTCCCCGTGGGGCCCACGTGATTTCCGGCTGGGGCCCACGTGATTTCCGGCTGGGGCCCACGTGATTTCCGGGTGGGGCCCACGTGATTTCCCCGTGGGGCCCACGTGATTTCCGGGTGGGGCCCACGTGATTTCCCCGTGGGGCCCACGTGATTTCCGGGTGGGGCCCACGTGATTTCCGTGTGGGGCCCACGTGATTTCCGGGTGGGGCCCACGTGATTTCCGTGTGGGGCCCACGTGATTTCCGGGTGGGGCCCACGTGATTTCCGGGTGGGCCCCACGTGATTTCCGGGTGGGGCCCACGTGATTTCCGGGTGGGGCCCACGTGATTTCCGGGTGGGGCCCACGTGATTTCCGGGTGGGGCCCACGTGATTTCCGGGTGGGGCCCACGTGATTTCCGGGTGGGGCCCACGTGATTTCCGGGTGGGGCCCACGTGATTTCCGGGTTGGCCCCACGTGATTTCCGGGTGGGGCCCACGTGATTTCCGGGTGGGGCCCACGTGATTTCCGTGTGGGGCCCACGTGATTTCCGGGTGGGACCCACGTGATTTCCGGGTGGGCCCCACGTGATTTCCGGGTGGGGCCCACGTGATTTCCGGGTGGGGCCCACGTGATTTCCGGGTGGGGCCCACGTGATTTCCGGGTGGGGCCCACGTGATTTCCCCGTGGGGCCCACGTGATTTCCGGGTGGGTCCCACGGGATTTCCGGGTGGGGCCCACGTGATTTCCGGGTGGGGCCCACGTGATTTCCGGGTGGGGCCCACGTGATTTCCCCGTGGGGCCCACGTGATTTCCGGGTGGGGCCCACATGATTTCCCCGTGGGGGCCACCTGATTTCCGGGTGGGGCCCACGTGATTTCCGGGTGGGGCCCACGTGATTTCCGGGTGGGGCCCACGTGATTTCCGGGTGGGGCCCACGTGATTTCCGGGTGGGGCCCACGTGATTTCCGGGTGGGGCCCACGTGATTTCCGGGTGGGGCCCACGTGATTTCCGGGTGGGGCCCACGTGTTTTCCGGGTGGGGCCCACGTGATTTCCGGGTGGGGCCCACGTGATTTCCGGGTGGCGCCCACGTGATTTCCGGGTGGGCCCCACGTGATTTCCGGGTGGGGCCCACGTGATTTCCGGGTGGGGCCCACGTGATTTCCGGGTGGGGCCCACGTGATTTCCGGGTGGGGCCCATGTGATTTCCGGGTGGGGCCCACGTGATTTCCGGGTGGGGCCCACGTGATTTCCCCGTGGGGCCCACGTGATTTCCGGCTGGGGCCCACGTGATTTCCGGGTGGGGCCCACGTGATTTCCGGGTGGGGCCCACGTGATTTCCGCGTGGGGCCCACGTGATTTCCGGTTGGGGCCCACGTGATTTCCCCGTGGGGCCCACGTGATTTCCGGGTGGGGCCCACGTGATTTCCGGGTGGGCCCCAAGTGATTTCCGGGTGGGGCCCACGTGATTTCCGGGTGGGGCCCACGTGATTTCCGGGTGGGGCCCACGTGATTTCCGGGTGGGGCCCAGGTGATTTCCGGGTGGGGCCCACTTGATTTCCGGGTGGGCCCCACGTGATTTCCGTTTGGGGCCCACGTGATTTCCGGGTGGGGCCCACGTGATTTCCGGGTGGGGCCCACGTGATTTCCGGGTGGGGCCCACGTGATTTCCGGGTGGGGCCCACGTGATTTCCGGGTGGGGCCCACGTGATTTCCGGGTGGGGCCCACGTGATTTCCGGGTGGGGCCCACGTGATTTCCGGGTGGGGCCCACGTGATTTCCGGGTGGGGCCCACGTGATTTCCGGGTGGGGCCCACGTGATTTCCGGGTGGGGCCCACGTGATTTCCCGGTGGGGCCCACGTGATTTCCGGGTGGGGCCCACGTGATTTCCGGGTGGGGCCCACGTGATTTCCGGGTGGGGCCCACGTGATTTCCCCGTAAGGCCCACGTGATTTCCCCGTGGGGCCGACGTGATTTCCGGGTGGGGCCCACGTGATTTCCGGGTGGGGCCCACGTGATTTCCGGGTGGGGCCCACGTGATTTCCGGTTGGGGCCCACGTGATTTCCGGCTGTGGCCCACGTGATTTCCGGGTGGGGTCCACGTGATTTCCGGGTGGGGCCCACGTGATTTCCCCGTGGGGCCCACGTGATTTCCGGGTGGGGCCCACGTGATTTCCGGGTGGGGCCCACGTGATTTCCGGGTGGGGCCCACGTGATTTCCGGGTGGGGCCCACGTGATTTCCCCGTGGGGCCCACGTGATTTCCGGGTGGGGCCCACGTGATTTCCGGGTGGGGCCCACGTGATTTCCGGGTGGGGCCCACGTGATTTCCGGGTGGGGCCCACGTGATTTCCGGTTGGGGCCCACGTGATTTCCGGCTGGGGCCCACGTGATTTCCGGGTGGGGCCCACGTGATTTCCGGGTGGGGCCCACGTGATTTCCGGGTGGGGCCCACGTGATTTCCGGGTGGGGCCCACGTGATTTCCGGGTGGGGCCCACGTGATTTCCGGGTGGGGCCCACGTGATTTCCGGGTGGGGCCCACGTGATTTCCCGGTGGGGCCCACGTGATTTCCCCGTGGGGCCCACGTGATTTCCGGGTGGGGCCCACGTGATTTCCGGGTGGGGCCCACGTGATTTCCCGGTGGGGCCCACGTGATTTCCCCGTGGGGCCCACGTGATTTCCGGGTGGGGCCCACGTGATTTCCGGGTGGGGCCCACGTGATTTCCCGGTGGGGCCCACGTGATTTCCGGGTGGGGCCCACGTGATTTCCGGGTGGGGCCCACGTGATTTCCGGGTGGGCCCCACGTGATTTCCGTGTGGGGCCCACGTGATTTCCGGGTGGGGCCCACGTGATTTCCGGGTGGGGCCCACGTGATTTCCGGGTGGGGCCCACGTGATTTCCGGCTGGGGCCCACGTGATTTCCGGGTGGTGCCCACGTGATTTCCCGGTGGGGCCCACGTGATTTCCCCGTGGGGCCCACGTGATTTCCGGGTGGGCCCCACGTGATTTCCGGGTGAGGCCCACGTGATTTCCCCGTGGGGCCCACGTGATTTCCCCATGGGGCCCACGTGATTTCCGGGTGGGGCCCACGTGATTTCCGGGTGGGGCCCACGTGATTTCCGGGTGGGGCCCACGTGATTTCCGGGTGGGGCCCACGTGATTTCCGGGTGGGGCCCACGTGATTTCCGGGTGGGGCCCACGTGATTTCCGGGTGGGGCCCACGTGATTTCCGGGTGGGGCCCACGTGATTTCCCCGTGGGGCCCACGTGATTTCCCCGTGGGGCCCACGTGATTTCCCCGTGGGGCCCACGTGATTTCCGGCTAGGGCCCACGTGATTTCCGGGTGGGGCCCACGTGATTTCCGGGTGGGGCCCACGTGATTTCCGGGTGGGGCCCACGTGATTTCCGGGTGGGGCCCACGTGATTTCCGGGTGGGCCCCACGTGATTTCCGTGTGGGCCCCACGTGATTTCCGGGTGGGGCCCACGTGATTTCCGGGTGGGGCCCACGTGATTTCCGGGTGGGGCCCACGTGATTTCCGGGTGGGCCCCACGTGATTTCCGTGTGGGCCCCACGTGATTTCCGGGTGGGGCCCACGTGATTTCCGGGTGGGGCCCACGTGATTTCCGGGTGGGGCCCACGTGATTTCCGGGTGGGGCCCACGTGATTTCCGGGTGGGGCCCACGTGATTTCCGGGTGGGGCCCACGTGATTTCCGGGTGGGGCCCACGTGATTTCCGGGTTGGCCCCACGTGATTTCCGGGTGGGGCCCACGTGATTTCCGGGTGGGGCCCACGTGATTTCCGTGTGGGGCCCACGTGATTTCCGGGTGGGACCCACGTGATTTCCGGGTGGGCCCCACGTGATTTCCGGGTGGGGCCCACGTGATTTCCGGGTGGGGCCCACGTGATTTCCGGGTGGGGCCCACGTGATTTCCGGGTGGGGCCCACGTGATTTCCCCGTGGGGCCCACGTGATTTCCGGGTGGGTCCCACGGGATTTCCGGGTGGGGCCCACGTGATTTCCGGGTGGGGCCCACGTGATTTCCGGGTGGGGCCCACGTGATTTCCCCGTGGGGCCCACGTGATTTCCGGGTGGGGCCCACATGATTTCCCCGTGGGGGCCACCTGATTTCCGGGTGGGGCCCACGTGATTTCCGGGTGGGGCCCACGTGATTTCCGGGTGGGGCCCACGTGATTTCCGGGTGGGGCCCACGTGATTTCCGGGTGGGGCCCACGTGATTTCCAGGTGGGGCCCACGTGATTTCCGGGTGGGGCCCACGTGATTTCCGGGTGGGGCCCACGTGTTTTCCGGGTGGGGCCCACGTGATTTCCGGGTGGGGCCCACGTGATTTCCGGGTGGCGCCCACGTGATTTCCGGGTGGGCCCCACGTGATTTCCGGGTGGGGCCCACGTGATTTCCGAGTGGGGCCCACGTGATTTCCGGGTGGGGCCCACGTGATTTCCGGGTGGGGCCCACGTGATTTCCGGGTGGGGCCCACGTGATTTCCGGGTGGGGCCCACGTGATTTCCCCGTGGGGCCCACGTGATTTCCGGCTGGGGCCCACGTGATTTCCGGGTGGGGCCCACGTGATTTCCGGGTGGGGCCCACGTGATTTCCGCGTGGGGCCCACGTGATTTCCGGTTGGGGCCCACGTGATTTCCCCGTGGGGCCCACGTGATTTCCGGGTGGGGCCCACGTGATTTCCGGGTGGGCCCCAAGTGATTTCCGGGTGGGGCCCACGTGATTTCCGGGTGGGGCCCACGTGATTTCCGGGTGGGGCCCACGTGATTTCCGGGTGGGGCCCAGGTGATTTCCGGGTGGGGCCCACTTGATTTCCGGGTGGGCCCCACGTGATTTCCGTTTGGGGCCCACGTGATTTCCGGGTGGGGCCCACGTGATTTCCGGGTGGGGCCCACGTGATTTCCGGGTGGGGCCCACGTGATTTCCGGGTGGGGCCCACGTGATTTCCGGGTGGGGCCCACGTGATTTCCGGGTGGGGCCCACGTGATTTCCGGGTGGGGCCCACGTGATTTCCGGGTGGGGCCCACGTGATTTCCGGGTGGGGCCCACGTGATTTCCGGGTGGGGCCCACGTGATTTCCGGGTGGGGCCCACGTGATTTCCCGGTGGGGCCCACGTGATTTCCGGGTGGGGCCCACGTGATTTCCGGGTGGGGCCCACGTGATTTCCGGGTGGGGCCCACGTGATTTCCCCGTAAGGCCCACGTGATTTCCCCGTGGGGCCGACGTGATTTCCGGGTGGGGCCCACGTGATTTCCGGGTGGGGCCCACGTGATTTCCGGGTGGGGCCCACGTGATTTCCGGTTGGGGCCCACGTGATTTCCGGCTGTGGCCCACGTGATTTCCGGGTGGGGTCCACGTGATTTCCGGGTGGGGCCCACGTGATTTCCCCGTGGGGCCCACGTGATTTCCGGGTGGGGCCCACGTGATTTCCGGGTGGGGCCCACGTGATTTCCGGGTGGGGCCCACGTGATTTCCGGGTGGGGCCCACGTGATTTCCCCGTGGGGCCCACGTGATTTCCGGGTGGGGCCCACGTGATTTCCGGGTGGGGCCCACGTGATTTCCGGGTGGGGCCCACGTGATTTCCGGGTGGGGCCCACGTGATTTCCGGTTGGGGCCCACGTGATTTCCGGCTGGGGCCCACGTGATTTCCGGGTGGGGCCCACGTGATTTCCGGGTGGGGCCCACGTGATTTCCGGGTGGGGCCCACGTGATTTCCGGGTGGGGCCCACGTGATTTCCGGGTGGGGCCCACGTGATTTCCGGGTGGGGCCCACGTGATTTCCGGGTGGGGCCCACGTGATTTCCCGGTGGGGCCCACGTGATTTCCCCGTGGGGCCCACGTGATTTCCGGGTGGGGCCCACGTGATTTCCGGGTGGGGCCCACGTGATTTCCCGGTGGGGCCCACGTGATTTCCCCGTGGGGCCCACGTGATTTCCGGGTGGGGCCCACGTGATTTCCGGGTGGGGCCCACGTGATTTCCCGGTGGGGCCCACGTGATTTCCGGGTGGGGCCCACGTGATTTCCGGGTGGGGCCCACGTGATTTCCGGGTGGGCCCCACGTGATTTCCGTGTGGGGCCCACGTGATTTCCGGGTGGGGCCCACGTGATTTCCGGGTGGGGCCCACGTGATTTCCGGGTGGGGCCCACGTGATTTCCGGCTGGGGCCCACGTGATTTCCGGGTGGTGCCCACGTGATTTCCCGGTGGGGCCCACGTGATTTCCCCGTGGGGCCCACGTGATTTCCGGGTGGGCCCCACGTGATTTCCGGGTGAGGCCCACGTGATTTCCCCGTGGGGCCCACGTGATTTCCCCATGGGGCCCACGTGATTTCCGGGTGGGGCCCACGTGATTTCCGGGTGGGGCCCACGTGATTTCCGGGTGGGGCCCACGTGATTTCCGGGTGGGGCCCACGTGATTTCCGGGTGGGGCCCACGTGATTTCCGGGTGGGGCCCACGTGATTTCCGGGTGGGGCCCACGTGATTTCCGGGTGGGGCCCACGTGATTTCCCCGTGGGGCCCACGTGATTTCCCCGTGGGGCCCACGTGATTTCCCCGTGGGGCCCACGTGATTTCCGGCTAGGGCCCACGTGATTTCCGGGTGGGGCCCACGTGATTTCCGGGTGGGGCCCACGTGATTTCCGGGTGGGGCCCACGTGATTTCCGGGTGGGGCCCACGTGATTTCCGGGTGGGCCCCACGTGATTTCCGTGTGGGCCCCACGTGATTTCCGGGTGGGGCCCACGTGATTTCCGGGTGGGGCCCACGTGATTTCCGGGTGGGGCCCACGTGATTTCCGGGTGGGCCCCACGTGATTTCCGTGTGGGCCCCACGTGATTTCCGGGTGGGGCCCACGTGATTTCCGGGTGGGGCCCACGTGATTTCCGGGTGGGGCCCACGTGATTTCCGGGTGGGGCCCACGTGATTTCCGGGTGGGGCCCACGTGATTTCCGGGTGGGGCCCACGTGATTTCCCCGTGGGGCCCACGTGATTTCCCCGTGGGGCCCACGTGATTTCCGGCTGGGGCCCACGTGATTTCCGGGTGGGGCCCACGTGATTTCCGGGTGGGGCCCACGTGATTTCCGGGTGGGGCCCACGTGATTTCCGGGTGGGGCCCACGTGATTTCCGGGTGGGGCCCACGTGATTTCCGGGTGGGGCCCACGTGATTTCCGGGTGGGGCCCACGTGATTTCCCCGTGGGGCCCACGTGATTTCCGGCTGGGGCCCACGTGATTTCCGGGTGGGGCCCACGTGATTTCCGGGTGGGGCCCACGTGATTTCCGGGTGGGGCCCACGTGATTTCCGGGTGGGGCCCACGTGATTTCCGGGTGGGGCCCACGTGATTTCCGGGTGGGGCCCACGTGATTTCCGGGTGGGGCCCACGTGATTTCCGGGTGGGGCCCACGTGATTTCCGGGTGGGGCCCACGTGATTTCCCCGTGGGGCCCACGTGATTTCCCCGTGGGGCCCACGTGATTTCCGGGTGGTCCCACGTGATTTCCGGGTGGGGCCCACGTGATTTCCGGGTGGGGCCCACGTGATTTCCGGGTGGGGCCCACGTGATTTCCCCGTGGGGCCCACGTGATTTCCGGGTGGGGCCCACGTGATTTCCCCGTGGGGCCCACGTGATTTCCGGGTGGGGCCCACGTGATTTCCCCGTGGGGCCCACGTGATTTCCGGGTGGGGCCCACGGGATTTCCCCGTGGGGCCCACGTGATTTCCGGGTGGGGCCCACGTGATTTCCCCGTGAGGCCCACGTGATTTCCCCGTGGGGCCCACGTGATTTCCGGGTGGGGCCCACGTGATTTCCGCGTGGGGCCCACGTGATTTCCGGGTGGGGCCCACGTGATTTCCGGGTGGGGCCCACGTGATTTCCGGCTGTGGCCCACGTGATTTCCGGGTGGGGCCCACGTGATTTCCGGGTGGGGCCCACGTGATTTCCCCGTGGGGCCCACGTGATTTCCGGGTGGTCCCACGGGATTTCCGGGTGGGGCCCACGTGATTTCCGGGTGGGGCCCACGTGATTTCCGGGTGGGGCCCACGTGATTTCCGGGTGGGGCCCACGTGATTTCCGGGTGGGGCCCCCGTGATTTCCGGGTGGGGCCCACGTGGTTTCCGGGTGGGGCCCACGTGATTTCCGGGTGGGGCCCACGTGATTTCCGGGTGGGGCCCACGTGATTTCCGGGTGGGGCCCACGTGATTTCCGGGTGGGGCCCACGTGATTTCCGGGTGGGGCCCACGTGATTTCCGGGTGGGGCCCACATGATTTCCCCGTCTGGCCCACGTGATTTCCGGGTGGGGCCCACGTGATTTCCGGGTGGGGCCCACGTGATTTCCGGGTGGGGCCCACGTGATTTCCGGGTGGGGCCCACATGATTTCCCCGTGGGGCCCACGTGATTTCCGGGTGGGGCCCACGTGATTTCCGGGTGGGGCCCACGTGATTTCCGGGTGGGGCCCACGTGATTTCCGGGTGGGCGCCACGTGATTTCCGGGTGGGGCCCACGTGATTTCCGGGTGGGGCCCACGTGATTTCCGGGTGGGGCCCACGTGATTTCCGGGTGGGGCCCACGTGATTTCCCCGTGGGGCCCACGTGATTTCCGGGTGGTGCCCACGTGATTTCCGGGTGGGGCCCACGTGATTTCCGGGTGGGGCCCACGTGATTTCCGGGTGGGGCCCACGTGATTTCCGGGTGGGGCCCACGTGATTTCCGGGTGGGGCCCACGTGATTTCCGGCTGGGGCCCACGTGATTTCCGGGTGGGGCCCACGTGATTTCCGGGTGGGGCCCACGTGATTTCCCCGTGGGGCCCACGTGATTTCCGGGTGGGGCCCACGTGATTTCCGGCTGGGGCCCACGTGATTTCCGGGTGGGGCCCACGTGATTTCCGGGTGGGGCCCACGTGTTTTCCGGGTGGGGCCCACGTGATTTCCGGGTGGGGCCCACGTGATTTCCGGGTGGGGCCCACGTGATTTCCGGGTGGGGCCCACGTGATTTCCCCGTGGGGCCCACGTGATTTCCGGCTGGGGCCCACGTGATTTCCGGATGGGGCCCACGTGATTTCCGGGTGGGGCCCACGTGATTTCCCCGTGGGGCCCACGTGATTTCCGGCTGGTGCCCACGTGATTTCCGGGTGGGGCCCACGTGATTTCCGGGTGGGGCCCACTTGATTTCCGGGTGGGCCCCACGTGATTTCCGTTTGGGGCCCACGTGATTTCCGGGTGGGGCCCACGTGATCTCCGGGTGGGCCCCACGTGATTTCCGGGTGGGGCCCACGTGATTTCCGGGTGGGGCCCACGTGATTTCCGGGTGGGGCCCACGTGATTTCCGGGTGGGGCCCACGTGATTTCCGGGTGGGGCCCACGTGATTTCCCCGTGGGGCCCACGTGATTTCCGGGTGGGGCCCACGTGATTTCCGGGTGGGGCCCACGTGATTTCCGGGTGGGGCCCACGTGATTTCCCCGTGGGGCCCACGTGATTTCCGGGTGGGGCCCACGTGATTTCCGGGTGGGGCCCACGTGATTTCCCCGTGGGGCCCACGTGATTTCCGGGTGGGGCCCACGTGATTTCCCCGTGGGGCCCACGTGATTTCCGGGTGGGGCCCACGTGATTTCCGGGTGGGGCCCACGTGATTTCCGGGTGGGGCCCACGTGATTTCCGGGTGGGGCCCACGTGATTTCCGGGTGGGGCCCACGTGATTTCCGGGTGGGGCCCACGTGATTTCCGGGTGGGGCCCACGTGATTTCCCCGTGGGGCCCACGTGATTTCCCCGTGGGGCCCACGTGATTTCCGGGTGGGGCCCACGTGATTTCCGGCTGGGGCCCACGTGATTTCCGGGTGGGGCCCACGTGATTTCCCGTGGGGCCCACGTGATTTCCCCGTGGGGCCCACGTGATTTCCCCGTGGGGCCCACGTGATTTCCGGGTGGGGCCCACGTGATTTCCGGGTGGGGCCCACGTGATTTCCGGGTGGGGCCCACGTGATTTCCGGGTGGGGCCCACGTGATTTCCCCGTGGGGCCCACGTGATTTCCGGGTGGGTCCCACGGGATTTCCGGGTGGGGCCCACGTGATTTCCGGGTGGGGCCCACGTGATTTCCGGGTGGGGCCCACGTGATTTCCCCGTGGGGCCCACGTGATTTCCGGGTGGGGCCCACGTGATTTCCCCGTGGGGGCCACGTGATTTCCGGGTGGGGCCCACGTGATTTCCGGGTGGGGCCCACGTGATTTCCGGGTGGGGCCCACGTGATTTCCGGGTGGGGCCCACGTGATTTCCGGGTGGGGCCCACGTGATTTCCGGGTGGGGCCCACGTGATTTCCGGGTGGGGCCCACGTGTTTTCCGGGTGGGGCCCACGTGATTACCGGGTGGCGCCCACGTGATTTCCGGGTGGGCCCCACGTGATTTCCGGGTGGGGCCCACGTGATTTCCGGGTGGGGCCCACGTGATTTCCGGGTGGGGCCCACGTGATTTCCGGGTGGGGCCCACGTGATTTCCGGGTGGGGCCCACGTGATTTCCGGGTGGGGCCCACGTGATTTCCCCGTGGGGCCCACGTGATTTCCGGGTGGGGCCCACGTGATTTCCGGGTGGGGCCCACGTGATTTCCGGGTGGGGCCCACGTGATTTCCGGGTGGGGCCCACGTGATTTCCGGGTGGGGCCCACGTGATTTCCGGCTGGGGCCCACGTGATTTCCGGGTGGGGCCCACGTGATTTCCGGGTGGGGCCCACGTGATTTCCGGGTGGGGCCCACGAGATTTCCTCGTGGGGCCCACGTGATTTCCGGGTGGGGCCCACGTGATTTCCGGGTGGGGCCCACGTGATTTCCGGGTGGGGCCCACGTGATTTCCGGGTGGGGCCCACGTGATATTCGGGTGGGGCCCACGTGATTTCCGGGTGGGGCCCACGTGATTTCCGGGTGGGGCCCACGTGATTTCCGGGTGGGGCCCACGTGTTTTCCGGGTGGGGCCCACGTGATTTCCGGGTGGGGCCCACGTGATTTCCGGGTGGGGCCCACGTGATTTCCGGGTGGGGCCCACGTGATTTCCCCGTGGGGCCCACGTGATTTCCCCGTGGGGCCCACGTGATTTCCGGGTGGGGCCCACGTGATTTCCGGGTGGGGCCCACGTGATTTCCGGGTGGGGCCCACGTGATTTCCGGGTGGGGCCCACGTGATTTCCCCGTGGGGCCCACGTGATTTCCGGGTGCGGCCCACGTGATTTCCCCGTGGGGCCCACGTGATTTCCCCGTGGGGCCCACGTGATTTCCCCGTGGGGCCCACGTGATTTCCGGGTGGGGCCCACGTGATTTCCCCGTGAGGCCCACGTGATTTCCCCGTGGGGCCCACGTGATTTCCAGGTGGGGCCCACGTGATTTCCGGGTGGGGCCCACGTGATTTCCGGGTGGGGCCCACGTGATTTCCGGCTGTGGCCCACGTGATTTCCGGGTGGGGCCCACGTGATTTCCGGGTGGGGCCCACGTGATTTCCCCGTGGGGCCCACGTGATTTCCGGGTGGGGCCCACGTGATTTCCGGGTGGGGCCCACGTGATTTCCGGGTGGGGCCCACGTGATTTCCGGGTGGGGCCCACGTGATTTCCGGGTGGGGCCCACGTGATTTCCGGGTGGGGCCCACGTGATTTCCGGGTGGGGCCCACGTGTTTTCCGGGTGGGGCCCACGTGATTTCCGGGTGGGGCCCACGTGATTTCCGGGTGGCGCCCACGTGATTTCCGGGTGGGCCCCACGTGATTTCCAGGTGGGGCCCACGTGATTTCCGGGTGGGGCCCACGTGATTTCCGGGTGGGGCCCACGTGATTTCCGGGTGGGGCCCACGTGATTTCCGGGTGTGGCCCACGTGATTTCCGGGTGGGGCCCACGTGATTTCCCCGTGGGGCCCACGTGATTTCCGGCTGGCGCCCACGTGATTTCCGGCTGGGGCCCACGTGATTTCCGGGTGGGGCCCACGTGATTTCCCCGTGGGGCCCACGTGATTTCCGGGTGGGGCCCACGTGATTTCCCCGTGGGGCCCACGTGATTTCCGGGTGGGGCCCACGTGATTTCCGGGTGGGGCCCATGTGATTTCCGGGTGGGGCCCACGTGATTTCCGGGTGGGGCCCACGTGATTTCCGGGTGGGGCCCACGTGATTTCCGGGTGGGCCCCACCTGATTTCCGGGTGGGGCCCACGTGATTTCCGGGTGGCGCCCACGTGATTTCCGGGTGGGGCCCACGTGATTTCCCCGTGGGGCCCACGTGATTTCCCCGTGGGGACCACGTGATTTCCGGGTGGGGCCCACGTGATTTCCGGGTGGGGCCCACGTGATTTCCGGGTGGGGCCCACGTGATTTCCGGGTGGGGCCCACGTGATTTCCGGTTGGGGCCCACGTGATTTCCGGGTGGGCCCCACGTGATTTCCGTGTGGGGCCCACGTGATTTCTGGGTGGGGCCCACGTGATTTCCGGGTGGGGCCCACGTGATTTCCGGGTGGGACCCACGTGATTTCCGGGTGGGCCCCACGTGATTTCCGGGTGGGGCCCACGTGATTTCCGGGTGGGCCCCACGTGATTTCCGGGTGGGGCCCACGTGATTTCCGGGTGGGGCCCACGTGATTTCCGGGTGGGCCCCACGTGATTTCCGGGTGGGGCCCACGTGATTTCCGGGTGGGGCCCACGTGATTTCCCCGTGGGGCCCACGTGATTTCCGGGTGGGGCCCACGTGATTTCCGGGTGGGGCCCACGTGATTTCCGGGTGGGGCCCACGTGATTTCCGGCTGGGGCCCACGTGATTTCCGGGTGGGGCCCACGTGATTTCCGGGTGGGGCCCACGTGATTTCCGGGTGGGGCCCACGTGATTTCCGGGTGGGGCCCACGTGATTTCCGGGTGGGGCCCACGTGATTTCCGGGTGGGGCCCACGTGATTTCCCCGTGGGGCCCACGTGATTTCCGGCTGGGGCCCACGTGATTTCCGGCTGGGGCCCACGTGATTTCCGGGTGGGGCCCACGTGATTTCCCCGTGGGGCCCACGTGATTTCCGGGTGGGGCCCACGTGATTTCCCCGTGGGGCCCACGTGATTTCCGGGTGGGGCCCACGTGATTTCCGTGTGGGGCCCACGTGATTTCCGGGTGGGGCCCACGTGATTTCCGTGTGGGGCCCACGTGATTTCCGGGTGGGGCCCACGTGATTTCCGGGTGGGCCCCACGTGATTTCCGGGTGGGGCCCACGTGATTTCCGGGTGGGGCCCACGTGATTTCCGGGTGGGGCCCACGTGATTTCCGGGTGGGGCCCACGTGATTTCCGGGTGGGGCCCACGTGATTTCCGGGTGGGGCCCACGTGATTTCCGGGTGGGGCCCACGTGATTTCCGGGTGGGGCCCACGTGATTTCCGGGTTGGCCCCACGTGATTTCCGGGTGGGGCCCACGTGATTTCCGGGTGGGGCCCACGTGATTTCCGTGTGGGGCCCACGTGATTTCCGGGTGGGACCCACGTGATTTCCGGGTGGGCCCCACGTGATTTCCGGGTGGGGCCCACGTGATTTCCGGGTGGGGCCCACGTGATTTCCGGGTGGGGCCCACGTGATTTCCGGGTGGGGCCCACGTGATTTCCCCGTGGGGCCCACGTGATTTCCGGGTGGGTCCCACGGGATTTCCGGGTGGGGCCCACGTGATTTCCGGGTGGGGCCCACGTGATTTCCGGGTGGGGCCCACGTGATTTCCCCGTGGGGCCCACGTGATTTCCGGGTGGGGCCCACATGATTTCCCCGTGGGGGCCACCTGATTTCCGGGTGGGGCCCACGTGATTTCCGGGTGGGGCCCACGTGATTTCCGGGTGGGGCCCACGTGATTTCCAGGTGGGGCCCACGTGATTTCCGGGTGGGGCCCACGTGATTTCCGGGTGGGGCCCACGTGATTTCCGGGTGGGGCCCACGTGTTTTCCGGGTGGGGCCCACGTGATTTCCGGGTGGGGCCCACGTGATTTCCGGGTGGCGCCCACGTGATTTCCGGGTGGGCCCCACGTGATTTCCGGGTGGGGCCCACGTGATTTCCGGGTGGGGCCCACGTGATTTCCGGGTGGGGCCCACGTGATTTCCGGGTGGGGCCCACGTGATTTCCGGGTGGGGCCCACGTGATTTCCGGGTGGGGCCCACGTGATTTCCCCGTGGGGCCCACGTGATTTCCGGCTGGGGCCCACGTGATTTCCGGGTGGGGCCCACGTGATTTCCGGGTGGGGCCCACGTGATTTCCGCGTGGGGCCCACGTGATTTCCGGTTGGGGCCCACGTGATTTCCCCGTGGGGCCCACGTGATTTCCGGGTGGGGCCCACGTGATTTCCGGGTGGGCCCCAAGTGATTTCCGGGTGGGGCCCACGTGATTTCCGGGTGGGGCCCACGTGATTTCCGGGTGGGGCCCACGTGATTTCCGGGTGGGGCCCAGGTGATTTCCGGGTGGGGCCCACTTGATTTCCGGGTGGGCCCCACGTGATTTCCGTTTGGGGCCCACGTGATTTCCGGGTGGGCCCACGTGATTTCCGGGTGGGGCCCACGTGATTTCCGGGTGGGGCCCACGTGATTTCCGGGTGGGGCCCACGTGATTTCCGGGTGGGGCCCACGTGATTTCCGGGTGGGGCCCACGTGATTTCCGGGTGGGGCCCACGTGATTTCCGGGTGGGGCCCACGTGATTTCCGGGTGGGGCCCACGTGATTTCCGGGTGGGGCCCACGTGATTTCCGGGTGGGGCCCACGTGATTTCCGGGTGGGGCCCACGTGATTTCCCGGTGGGGCCCACGTGATTTCCGGGTGGGGCCCACGTGATTTCCGGGTGGGGCCCACGTGATTTCCCCGTAAGGCCCACGTGATTTCCCCGTGGGGCCGACGTGATTTCCGGGTGGGGCCCACGTGATTTCCGGGTGGGGCCCACGTGATTTCCGGGTGGGGCCCACGTGATTTCCGGTTGGGGCCCACGTGATTTCCGGCTGTGGCCCACGTGATTTCCGGGTGGGGTCCACGTGATTTCCGGGTGGGGCCCACGTGATTTCCCCGTGGGGCCCACGTGATTTCCGGGTGGGGCCCACGTGATTTCCGGGTGGGGCCCACGTGATTTCCGGGTGGGGCCCACGTGATTTCCGGGTGGGGCCCACGTGATTTCCCCGTGGGGCCCACGTGATTTCCGGGTGGGGCCCACGTGATTTCCGGGTGGGGCCCACGTGATTTCCGGGTGGGGCCCACGTGATTTCCGGGTGGGGCCCACGTGATTTCCGGTTGGGGCCCACGTGATTTCCGGCTGGGGCCCACGTGATTTCCGGGTGGGGCCCACGTGATTTCCGGGTGGGGCCCACGTGATTTCCGGGTGGGGCCCACGTGATTTCCGGGTGGGGCCCACGTGATTTCCGGGTGGGGCCCACGTGATTTCCGGGTGGGGCCCACGTGATTTCCGGGTGGGGCCCACGTGATTTCCGGGTGGGGCCCACGTGATTTCCGGGTGGGGCCCACGTGATTTCCGGGTGGGGCCCACGTGATTTCCGGGTGGGGCCCACGTGATTTCCGGGTGGGGCCCACGTGATTTCCGGGTGGGGCCCACGTGATTTCCGGGTGGGGCCCACGTGATTTCCCGGTGGGGCCCACGTGATTTCCCCGTGGGGCCCACGTGATTTCCGGGTGGGGCCCACGTGATTTCCGGGTGGGGCCCACGTGATTTCCCGGTGGGGCCCACGTGATTTCCGGGTGGGGCCCACGTGATTTCCGGGTGGGGCCCACGTGATTTCCGGGTGGGGCCCACGTGATTTCCGGGTGGGGCCCACGTGATTTCCCGGTGGGGCCCACGTGATTTCCCCGTGGGGCCCACGTGATTTCCGGGTGGGGCCCACGTGATTTCCGGGTGGGGCCCACGTGATTTCCCGGTGGGGCCCACGTGATTTCCGGGTGGGGCCCACGTGATTTCCGGGTGGGCCCCACGTGATTTCCGTGTGGGGCCCACGTGATTTCCGGGTGGGGCCCACGTGATTTCCGGGTGGGGCCCACGTGATTTCCGGGTGGGGCCCACGTGATTTCCGGCTGGGGCCCACGTGATTTCCGGGTGGTGCCCACGTGATTTCCCGGTGGGGCCCACGTGATTTCCCCGTGGGGCCCACGTGATTTCCGGGTGGGCCCCACGTGATTTCCGGGTGAGGCCCACGTGATTTCCCCGTGGGGCCCACGTGATTTCCCCATGGGGCCCACGTGATTTCCGGGTGGGGCCCACGTGATTTCCGGGTGGGGCCCACGTGATTTCCGGGTGGGGCCCACGTGATTTCCGGGTGGGGCCCACGTGATTTCCGGGTGGGGCCCACGTGATTTCCGGGTGGGGCCCACGTGATTTCCGGGTGGGGCCCACGTGATTTCCGGGTGGGGCCCACGTGATTTCCCCGTGGGGCCCACGTGATTTCCCCGTGGGGCCCACGTGATTTCCGGCTGGGGCCCACGTGATTTCCGGGTGGGGCCCACGTGATTTCCGGGTGGGGCCCACGTGATTTCCGGGTGGGGCCCACGTGATTTCCGGGTGGGGCCCACGTGATTTCCGGGTGGGGCCCACGTGATTTCCGGGTGGGGCCCACGTGATTTCCGGGTGGGGCCCACGTGATTTCCGGGTGGGGCCCACGTGATTTCCGGGTGGGGCCCACGTGATTTCCGGGTGGGGCCCACGTGATTTCCCGGTGGGGCCCACGTGATTTCCCCGTGGGGCCCACGTGATTTCCGGGTGGGGCCCACGTGATTTCCGGGTGGGGCCCACGTGATTTCCCGGTGGGGCCCACGTGATTTCCGGGTGGGGCCCACGTGATTTCCGGGTGGGGCCCACGTGATTTCCGGGTGGGGCCCACGTGATTTCCGGGTGGGGCCCACGTGATTTCCCGGTGGGGCCCACGTGATTTCCCCGTGGGGCCCACGTGATTTCCGGGTGGGGCCCACGTGATTTCCGGGTGGGGCCCACGTGATTTCCCGGTGGGGCCCACGTGATTTCCGGGTGGGGCCCACGTGATTTCCGGGTGGGCCCCACGTGATTTCCGTGTGGGGCCCACGTGATTTCCGGGTGGGGCCCACGTGATTTCCGGGTGGGGCCCACGTGATTTCCGGGTGGGGCCCACGTGATTTCCGGCTGGGGCCCACGTGATTTCCGGGTGGTGCCCACGTGATTTCCCGGTGGGGCCCACGTGATTTCCCCGTGGGGCCCACGTGATTTCCGGGTGGGCCCCACGTGATTTCCGGGTGAGGCCCACGTGATTTCCCCGTGGGGCCCACGTGATTTCCCCATGGGGCCCACGTGATTTCCGGGTGGGGCCCACGTGATTTCCGGGTGGGGCCCACGTGATTTCCGGGTGGGGCCCACGTGATTTCCGGGTGGGGCCCACGTGATTTCCGGGTGGGGCCCACGTGATTTCCGGGTGGGGCCCACGTGATTTCCGGGTGGGGCCCACGTGATTTCCGGGTGGGGCCCACGTGATTTCCCCGTGGGGCCCACGTGATTTCCCCGTGGGGCCCACGTGATTTCCGGCTGGGGCCCACGTGATTTCCGGGTGGGGCCCACGTGATTTCCGGGTGGGGCCCACGTGATTTCCGGGTGGGGCCCACGTGATTTCCGGGTGGGGCCCACGTGATTTCCGGGTGGGGCCCACGTGATTTCCGGGTGGGGCCCACGTGATTTCCGGGTGGGGCCCACGTGATTTCCGGGTGGGGCCCACGTGATTTCCCCGTGGGGCCCACGTGATTTCCGGCTGGGGCCCACGTGATTTCCGGGTGGGGCCCACGTGATTTCCGGGTGGGGCCCACGTGATTTCCGGGTGGGGCCCACGTGATTTCCGGGTGGGGCCCACGTGATTTCCGGGTGGGGCCCACGTGATTTCCGGGTGGGCCCCACGTGATTTACGTGTGGGGCCCACGTGATTTCCGGGTGGGGCCCACGTGATTTCCCCGTGGGGCCCACGTGATTTCCCCGTGGGGCCCACGTGATTTCCGGGTGGTCCCACGTGATTTCCGCGTGGGGCCCACGTGATTTCCGGGTGGGGCCCACGTGATTTCCGGGTGGGGCCCACGTGATTTCCCCGTGGGGCCCACGTGATTTCCGGGTGGGGCCCACGTGATTTCCCCGTGGGGCCCACGTGATTTCCGGGTGGGGCCCACGTGATTTCCCCGTGGGGCCCACGTGATTTCCGGGTGGGGCCCACGGGATTTCCCCGTGGGGCCCACGTGATTTCCGGGTGGGGCCCACGTGATTTCCCCGTGAGGCCCACGTGATTTCCCCGTGGGGCCCACGTGATTTCCGGGTGGGGCCCACGTGATTTCCGCGTGGGGCCCACGTGATTTCCGGGTGGGGCCCACGTGATTTCCGGGTGGGGCCCACGTGATTTCCGGCTGTGGCCCACGTGATTTCCGGGTGGGGCCCACGTGATTTCCGGGTGGGGCCCACTTGATTTCCCCGTGGGGCCCACGTGATTTCCGGGTGGTCCCACGGGATTTCCGGGTGGGGCCCACGTGATTTCCGGGTGGGGCCCACGTGATTTCCGGGTGGGGCCCACGTGATTTCCGGGTGGGGCCCACGTGATTTCCGGGTGGGGCCCCCGTGATTTCCGGGTGGGGCCCACGTGATTTCCGGGTGGGGCCCACGTGATTTCCGGGTGGGGCCCACGTGATTTCCGGGTGGGGCCCACGTGATTTCCCCGTGGGGCCCACGTGATTTCCGGGTGGGGCCCACGTGATTTCCGGGTGGGGCCCACGTGATTTCCGGGTGGGGCCCACGTGATTTCCGGGTGGGGCCCACGTGATTTCCGGGTGGGGCCCACGTGATTTCCGGGTGGGGCCCACGTGATTTCCGGGTGGGGCCCACGTGATTTCCGGGTGGGGCCCACATGATTTCCCCGTCTGGCCCACGTGATTTCCGGGTGGGGCCCACGTGATTTCCGGGTGGGGCCCACGTGATTTCCGGGTGGGGCCCACGTGATTTCCGGGTGGGGCCCACATGATTTCCCCGTGGGGCCCACGTGATTTCCGGGTGGGGCCCACGTGATTTCCGGGTGGGGCCCACGTGATTTCCGGGTGGGGCCCACGTGATTTCCGGGTGGGCGCCACGTGATTTCCGGGTGGGGCCCACGTGATTTCCGGGTGGGGCCCACGTGATTTCCGGGTGGGGCCCACGTGATTTCCGGGTGGGGCCCACGTGATTTCCCCGTGGGGCCCACGTGATTTCCGGGTGGGGCCCACGTGATTTCCGGGTGGGGCCCACGTGATTTCCGGGTGGGGCCCACGTGATTTCCGGGTGGGGCCCACGTGATTTCCGGGTGGGGCCCACGTGATTTCCGGGTGGGGCCCACGTGATTTCCGGGTGGGGCCCACGTGATTTCCGGGTGGGGCCCACGTGATTTCCGGGTGGGGCCCACGTGATTTCCCCGTGGGGCCCACGTGATTTCCGGGTGGGGCCCACGTGATTTCCGGGTGGGGCCCACGTGATTTCCGGGTGGGGCCCACGTGATTTCCCCGTGGGGCCCACGTGATTTCCCCGTGGGGCCCACGTGATTTCCGGGTGGGGCCCACGTGATTTCCGGGTGGGGCCCACGTGATTTCCGGGTGGGGCCCACGTGATTTCCGGCTGGGGCCCACGTGATTTCCGGGTGGGGCCCACGTGATTTCCGGGTGGGGCCCACGTGATTTCCGGGTGGGGCCCACGTGATTTCCGGGTGGGGCCCACGTGATTTCCGGGTGGGGCCCACGTGATTTCCGGGTGGGGCCCACGTGATTTCCCCGTGGGGCCCACGTGATTTCCGGCTGGGGCCCACGTGATTTCCGGCTGGGGCCCACGTGATTTCCGGGTGGGGCCCACGTGATTTCCCCGTGGGGCCCACGTGATTTCCGGGTGGGGCCCACGTGATTTCCCCGTGGGGCCCACGTGATTTCCGGGTGGGGCCCACGTGATTTCCGGGTGGGGCCCACGTGATTTCCGGGTGGGGCCCACGTGATTTCCGGGTGGGGCCCACGTGATTTCCCCGTGGGGCCCACGTGATTTCCGGGTGGGTCCCACGGGATTTCCGGGTGGGGCCCACGTGATTTCCGGGTGGGGCCCACGTGATTTCCGGGTGGGGCCCACGTGATTTCCCCGTGGGGCCCACGTGATTTCCGGGTGGGGCCCACGTGATTTCCCCGTGGGGGCCACGTGATTTCCGGGTGGGGCCCACGTGATTTCCGGGTGGGGCCCACGTGATTTCCGGGTGGGGCCCACGTGATTTCCGGGTGGGGCCCACGTGATTTCCGGGTGGGGCCCACGTGATTTCCGGGTGGGGCCCACGTGATTTCCGGGTGGGGCCCACGTGATTTCCGGGTGGGGCCCACGTGTTTTCCGGGTGGGGCCCACGTGATTTCCGGGTGGCGCCCACGTGATTTCCGGGTGGGCCCCACGTGATTTCCGGGTGGGGCCCACGTGATTTCCGGGTGGGGCCCACGTGATTTCCGGGTGGGGCCCACGTGATTTCCGGGTGGGGCCCACGTGATTTCCGGGTGGGGCCCACGTGATTTCCCCGTGGGGCCCACGTGATTTCCGGGTGGGGCCCACGTGTTTTCCGGGTGGGGCCCACGTGATTTCCGGGTGGGGCCAACGTGATTTCCCCGTGAGGCCCACGTGATTTCCCCGTGGGGCCCACGTGATTTCCGGGTGGGGCCCACGTGATTTCCGGGTGGGGCCCACGTGATTTCCGGGTGGGGCCCACGTGATTTCCGGGTGGGGCCCACGTGATTTCCGGGTGGGGCCCACGAGATTTCCTCGTGGGGCCCACGTGATTTCCGGGTGGGGCCCACGTGATTTCCGGGTGGGGCCCACGTGATTTCCGGGTGGGGCCCACGTGATTTCCGGGTGGGGCCCACGTGATATTCGGGTGGGGCCCACGTGATTTCCGGGTGGGGCCCACGTGATTTCCGGGTGGGGCCCACGTGATTTCCGGGTGGGGCCCACGTGATTTCCGGGTGGGGCCCACGTGATTTCGGGGTGGGCCCCACCTGATTTCCGGGTGGGGCCCACGTGATTTCCGGGTGGGGCCCACGTGATTTCTGGGTGGGGCCCACGTGATTTCCGGGTGGGGCCCACGTGATTTCCGGGTGGGGCCCACGTGATTTCCCCGTGGGGCCCACGTGATTTCCCCGTGGGGCCCACGTGATTTCCGGGTGGGGCCCACGTGATTTCCGGGTGGGGCCCACGTGATTTCCGGGTGGGGCCCACGTGATTTCCGGGTGGGGCCCACGTGATTTCCGGGTGGGGCCCACGTGATTTCCCCGTGGGGCCCACGTGATTTCCGGGTGCGGCCCACGTGATTTCCCCGTGGGGCCCACGTGATTTCCCCGTGGGGCCCACGTGATTTCCCCGTGGGGCCCACGTGATTTCCGGGTGGGGCCCACGTGATTTCCCCGTGAGGCCCACGTGATTTCCCCGTGGGGCCCACGTGATTTCCAGGTGGGGCCCACGTGATTTCCGGGTGGGGCCCACGTGATTTCCGGGTGGGGCCCACGTGATTTCCGGCTGTGGCCCACGTGATTTCCGGGTGGGGCCCACGTGATTTCCGGGTGGGGCCCACGTGATTTCCGGGTGGGGCCCACGTGATTTCCGGGTGGGGCCCACGTGATTTCCCCGTGGGGCCCAAGTGATTTCCGGGTGGGGCCCACGTGATTTCCGGGTGGGGCCCACGTGATTTCCGGGTGGGGCCCACGTGATTTCCGGGTGGGGCCCACGTGATTTCCGGGTGGGGCCCACGTGATTTCCGGGTGGGGCCCACGTGATTTCCGGCTGGGGCCCACGTGATTTCCGGGTGGGGCCCACGTGATTTCCGGGTGGGGCCCACGTGATTTCCCCGTGGAGCCCACGTGATTTCCGGGTGGGGCCCACGTGATTTCCGGCTGGGGCCCACGTGATTTCCGGGTGGGGCCCACGTGATTTCCGGGTGGGGCCCACGTGTTTTCCGGGTGGGGCCCACGTGATTTCCGGGTGGGGCCCACGTGATTTCCGGTTGGGGCCCACGTGATTTCCGGGTGGGGCCCACGTGATTTCCCCGTGGGGCCCACGTGATTTCCGGCTGGGGCCCACGTGATTTCCGGATGGGGCCCACGTGATTTCCGGGTGGGGCCCACGTGATTTCCCCGTGGGGCCCACGTGATTTCCGGCTGGTGCCCACGTGATTTCCGGGTGGGGCCCACGTGATTTCCGGGTGGGGCCCACGTGATTTCCCCGTGGGGCCCACGTGATTTCCCCGTGGGGCCCACGTGATTTCCGGCTGGGGCCCACGTGATTTCCGGCTGGGGCCCACGTGATTTCCGGGTGGGGCCCACGTGATTTCCGGGTGGGGCCCACGTGATTTCCGGGTGGGGCCCACGTGATTTCCGGGTGGGGCCCACGTGATTTCCGGGTGGGGCCCACGTGATTTCCGGGTGGGGCCCACGTGATTTCCGGGTGGGGCCCACGAGATTTCCGGGTGGGGCCCACGAGATTTCCCCATGGGGCCCACGTGATTTCCGGGTGGGGCCCACGTGATTTCCGGGTGGGGCCCACGTGATTTCCGGGTGGGCCCCACGTGATTTCCGGGTGGGGCCCACGTGATTTCCGGGTGGGGCCCACGTGATTTCCGGGTGGGGCCCACGTGATTTCCGGGTGGGGCCCACGTGATTTCCGGGTGGGGCCCACGTGATAGCCGGGTGGGGCCCACGTGATTTCCGGGTGGGGCCCACCTGATTTCCGGGTGGGGCCCACGTGATTTCCGGGTGGGGCCCAGGTGATTTCCGGGTGGGGCCCACTTGATTTCCGGGTGGGCCCCACGTGATTTCCGTTTGGGGCCCACGTGATTTCCGGGTGGGGCCCACGTGATTTCCGGGTGGGCCCCACGTGATTTCCGGGTGGGGCCCACGTGATTTCCGGGTGGGGCCCACGTGATTTCCGGGTGGGGCCCACGTGATTTCCGGGTGGGGCCCACGTGATTTCCGGGTGGGGCCCACGTGATTTCCCCGTGGGGCCCACGTGATTTCCGGGTGGGGCCCACGTGATTTCCGGGTGGGGCCCACGTGATTTCCGGGTGGGGCCCACGTGATTTCCGGGTGGGGCCCACGTGATTTCCCCGTGGGGCCCACGTGATTTCCGGGTGGGGCCCACGTGATTTCCGGGTGGGGCCCACGTGATTTCCGGGTGGGGCCCACGTGATTTCCCCGTGGGGCCCACGTGATTTCCCCGTGGGGCCCACGTGATTTCCGGGTGGGGCCCACGTGATTTCCGGGTGGGGCCCACGTGATTTCCGGGTGGGGCCCACGTGATTTCCGGGTGGGGCCCACGTGATTTCCGGGTGGGGCCCACGTGATTTCCGGGTGGGGCCCACGTGATTTCCGGGTGGGGCCCACGTGATTTCCGGGTGGGGCCCACGTGATTTCCCCGTGGGGCCCACGTGATTTCCGGGTGGGGCCCACGTGATTTCCGGCTGGGGCCCACGTGATTTCCGGGTGGGGCCCACGTGATTTCCCCGTGGGGCCCACGTGATTTCCGGGTGGGGCCCACGTGATTTCCCCGTGGGGCCCACGTGATTTCCGGGTGGGGCCCACGTGATTTCCGGGTGGGGCCCACGTGATTTCCGGGTGGGGCCCACGTGATTTCCGGGTGGGGCCCACGTGATTTCCCCGTGGGGCCCACGTGATTTCCGGGTGGGTCCCACGGGATTTCCGGGTGGGGCCCACGTGATTTCCGGGTGGGGCCCACGTGATTTCCGGGTGGGGCCCACGTGATTTCCCCGTGGGGCCCACGTGATTTCCGGGTGGGGCCCACATGATTTCCCCGTGGGGGCCACGTGATTTCCGGGTGGGGCCCACGTGATTTCCGGGTGGGGCCCACGTGATTTCCGGGTGGGGCCCACGTGATTTCCGGGTGGGGCCCACGTGATTTCCGGGTGGGGCCCACGTGATTTCCGGGTGGGGCCCACGTGATTTCCGGGTGGGGCCCACGTGTTTTCCGGGTGGGGCCCACGTGATTTCCGGGTGGCGCCCACGTGATTTCCGGGTGGGCCCCACGTGATTTCCGGGTGGGGCCCACGTGATTTCCGGGTGGGGCCCACGTGATTTCCGGGTGGGGCCCACGTGATTTCCGGGTGGGGCCCACGTGATTTCCGGGTGGGGCCCACGTGATTTCCGGGTGGGGCCCACGTGATTTCCCCGTGGGGCCCACGTGATTTCCGGGTGGGGCCCACGTGATTTCCGGGTGGGGCCCACGTGATTTCCGGGTGGGGCCCACGTGATTTCCGGGTGGGGCCCACGTGATTTCCGGGTGGGGCCCACGTGATTTCCGGCTGGGGCCCACGTGATTTCCGGCTGGGGCCCACGTGATTTCCGGGTGGGGCCCACATGATTTCCGGGTGAGGCCCACGTGATTTCCGGGTGGGGCCCACGAGATTTCCTCGTGGGGCCCACGTGATTTCCGGGTGGGGCCCACGTGATTTCCGGGTGGGGCCCACGTGATTTCCGGGTGGGGCCCACGTGATTTCCGGGTGGAGCCCACGTGATATTCGGGTGGGGCCCACGTGATTTCCGGGTGGGGCCCACGTGATTTCCGGGTGGGGCCCACGTGATTTCCGGGTGGGGCCCACGTGATTTCCGGGTGGGGCCCACGTGATTTCGGGGTGGGCCCCACGTGATTTCCGGGTGGGGCCCACGTGATTTCCGGGTGGGGCCCACGTGATTTCTGGGTGGGGCCCACGTGATTTCCGGGTGGGGCCCACGTGATTTCCGGGTGGGGCCCACGTGATTTCCCCGTGGGGCCCACGTGATTTCCCCGTGGGGCCCACGTGATTTCCGGGTGGGGCCCACGTGATTTCCCCGTGGGGCCCACGTGATTTCCGGCTGGTGCCCACGTGATTTCCGGGTGGGGCCCACGTGATTTCCGGGTGGGGCCCACGTGATTTCCCCGTGGGGCCCACGTGATTTCCCCGTGGGGCCCACGTGATTTCCGGCTGGGGCCCACGTGATTTCCGGCTGGGGCCCACGTGATTTCCGGGTGGGGCCCACGTGATTTCCGGGTGGGGCCCACGTGATTTCCGGGTGGGGCCCACGTGATTTCCCCGTGGGGCCCACGTGATTTCCCCGTGGGGCCCACGTGATTTCCGGCTGGGGCCCACGTGATTTCCGGGTGGGGCCCACGTGATTTCCGGGTGGGGCCCACGTGATTTCCGGGTGGGCCCCACGTGATTTCCGGGTGGGGCCCACGTGATTTCCGGGTGGGGCCCACGTGATTTCCGGGTGGGGCCCACGTGATTTCCCCGTGGGGCCCACGTGATTTCCGGGTGGGGCCCACGTGATTTCCGGCTGGGGCCCACGTGATTTCCGGGTGGAGCCCACGTGATATTCGGGTGGGGCCCACGTGATTTCCGGGTGGGGCCCACGTGATTTCCGGGTGGGGCCCACGTGATTTCCGGGTGGGGCCCACGTGATTTCCGGGTGGGGCCCACGTGATTTCGGGGTGGGCCCCACGTGATTTCCGGGTGGGGCCCACGTGATTTCCGGGTGGGGCCCACGTGATTTCTGGGTGGGGCCCACGTGATTTCCGGGTGGGGCCCACGTGATTTCCGGGTGGGGCCCACGTGATTTCCCCGTGGGGCCCACGTGATTTCCCCGTGGGGCCCACGTGATTTCCGGGTGGGGCCCACGTGATTTCCGGGTGGGGCCCACGTGATTTCCGGGTGGGGCCCACGTGATTTCCGGGTGGGGCCCACGTGATTTCCGGGTGGGGCCCACGTGATTTCCCCGTGGGGCCCACGTGATTTCCGGGTGCGGCCCACGTGATTTCCGGGTGGGGCCCACGTGATTTCCCCGTGGGGCCCACGTGATTTCCCCGTGGGGCCCACGTGATTTCCGGGTGGGGCCCACGTGATTTCCCCGTGAGGCCCACGTGATTTCCCCGTGGGGCCCACGTGATTTCCAGGTGGGGCCCACGTGATTTCCGGGTGGGGCCCACGTGATTTCCGGGTGGGGCCCACGTGATTTCCGGGTGGGGCCCACGTGATTTCCGGGTGGGGCCCACGTGATTTCCGGGTGGGGCCCACGTGATTTCCCCGTGGGGCCCACGTGATTTCCGGGTGGGGCCCACATGATTTCCCCGTGGGGGCCACGTGATTTCCGTGTGGGGCCCACGTGATTTCCGGGTGGGGCCCACGTGATTTCCGGGTGGGGCCCACGTGATTTCCGGGTGGGGCCCACGTGATTTCCGGGTGGGGCCCACGTGATTTCCGGGTGGGGCCCACGTGATTTCCGGGTGGGGCCCACGTGATTTCCGGGTGGGGCCCACGTGATTTCCGGGTGGGGCCCACGTGATTTCCGGGTGGGGCCCACGTGATTTCCGGGTGGGGCCCACGTGATTTCCGGGTGGGGCCCACGTGATTTCCCCGTGGGGCCCACGTGATTTCCGGGTGGGGCCCACGTGATTTCCGGGTGGGGCCCACGTGATTTCCGGGTGGGGCCCACATGATTTCCCCGTGGGGGCCACGTGATTTCCGTGTGGGGCCCACGTGATTTCCGGGTGGGGCCCACGTGATTCCCGGGTGGGGCCCACGTGATTTCCGGGTGGGGCCCACGTGATTTCCCCGTGGGGCCCACGTGATTTCCGGGTGGGGCCCACATGATTTCCCCGTGGGGGCCACGTGATTTCCGTGTGGGGCCCACGTGATTTCCGGGTGGGGCCCACGTGATTTCCGGGTGGGGCCCACGTGATTTCCGGGTGGGGCCCACGTGATTTCCGGGTGGGGCCCACGTGATTTCCGGGTGGGGCCCACGTGATTTCCGGGTGGGGCCCACGTGATTTCCGGGTGGGGCCCACGTGTTTTCCGGGTGGGGCCCACGTGATTTCCGGGTGGCGCCCACGTGATTTCCGGGTGGGGCCCACGTGATTTCCGGGTGGGGCCCACGTGATTTCCGGGTGGGGCCCACGTGATTTCCGGGTGGGGCCCACGTGATTTCCGGGTGGGGCCCACGTGATTTCCGGGTGGGGCCCACGTGATTTCCCCGTGGGGCCCACGTGATTTCCGGGTGGGGCCCACGTGATTTCCGGGTGGGGCCCACGTGATTTCCGGGTGGGGCCCACGTGATTTCCGGGTGGGGCCCACGTGATTTCCGGCTGGGGCCCACGTGATTTCCGGGTGGGGCCCACGTGATTTCCGGGTGGGGCCCACGTGATTTCCGGGTGGGGCCCACGTGATTTCCGGGTTGGGCCCACGAGATTTCCTCGTGGGGCCCACGTGATTTCCGGGTGGGGCCCACGTGATTTCCGGGTGGGGCCCAAGTGATTTCCGGGTGGGGCCCACGTGATTTCCGGGTGGGGCCCACGTGATATTTGGGTGGGGCCCACGTGATTTCCGGGTGGGGCCCACGTGATTTCCGGGTGGGGCCCACGTGATTTCCGGGTGGGGCCCACGTGATTTCCGGGTGGGGCCCACGTGATTTCCGGGTGGGGCCCACGTGATTTCCGGGTGGGGCCCACGTGATTTCCGGGTGGGGCCCACGTGATTTCCGGGTGGGGCCCACGTGATTTCCCCGTGGGGCCCACGTGATTTCCCCGTGGGGCCCACGTGATTTCCGGGTGGGGCCCACGTGATTTCCGGGTGGGGCCCACGTGATTTCCGGGTGGGGCCCACGTGATTTCCGGGTGGGGCCCACGTGATTTCCGGGTGGGGCCCACGTGATTTCCCCGTGGGGCCCACGTGATTTCCGGGTGCGGCCCACGTGATTTCCGGGTGGGGCCCACGTGATTTCCCCGTGGGGCCCACGTGATTTCCCCGTGGGGCCCACGTGATTTCCGGGTGGGGCCCACGTGATTTCCCCGTGAGGCCCACGTGATTTCCCCGTGGGGCCCACGTGATTTCCAGGTGGGGCCCACGTGATTTCCGGGTGGGGCCCACGTGATTTCCGGCTGTGGCCCACGTGATTTCCGGGTGGGGCCCACGTGATTTCCGGGTGGGGCCCACGTGATTTCCCCGTGGGGCCCACGTGATTTCCGGGTGGGGCCCACGTGATTTCCGGGTGGGGCCCACGTGATTTCCGGGTGGGGCCCACGTGATTTCCGGGTGGGGCCCACGTGATTTCCGGGTGGGGCCCACGTGATTTCCGGGTGGGGCCCACGTGATTTCCGGGTGGGGCCCACGTGATTTCCGGGTGGGGCCCACGTGATTTCCGGGTGGGGCCCACGTGTTTTCCGGGTGGGGCCCACGTGATTTCCGGGTGGGGCCCACGTGATTTCCGGGTGGCGCCCACGTGATTTCCGGGTGGGCCCCACGTGATTTCCAGGTGGGGCCCACGTGATTTCCGGGTGGGGCCCACGTGATTTCCGGGTGGGGCCCACGTGATTTCCGGGTGGGGCCCACGTGATTTCCGGGTGGGGCCCACGTGATTTCCGGGTGGGGCCCACGTGATTTCCCCGTGGGGCCCACGTGATTTCCGGCTGGGGCCCACGTGATTTCCGGCTGGGGCCCACGTGATTTCCGGGTGGGGCCCACGTGATTTCCCCGTGGGGCCCACGTGATTTCCGGGTGGGGCCCACGTGATTTCCCCGTGGGGCCCACGTGATTTCCGGGTGGGGCCCACGTGATTTCCGGGTGGGGCCCACGTGATTTCCGGGTGGGGCCCACGTGATTTCCGGGTGGGGCCCACGTGATTTCCGGGTGGGGCCCACGTGATTTCCGGGTGGGCCCCACCTGATTTCCGGGTGGGGCCCACGTGATTTCCGGGTGGCGCCCACGTGATTTCCGGGTGGGGCCCACGTGATTTCCCCGTGGGGCCCACGTGATTTCCCCGTGGGGACCACGTGATTTCCGGGTGGGGCCCACGTGATTTCCGGGTGGGGCCCACGTGATTTCCGGGTGGGGCCCACGTGATTTCCGGGTGGGGCCCACGTGATTTCCGGTTGGGGCCCACGTGATTTCCGGGTGGGCCCCACGTGATTTCCGTGTGGGGCCCACGTGATTTCCGGGTGGGGCCCACGTGATTTCCGGGTGGGGCCCACGTGATTTCCGGGTGGGACCCACGTGATTTCCGGGTGGGCCCCACGTGATTTCCGGGTGGGGCCCACGTGATTTCCGGGTGGGCCCCACGTGATTTCCGGGTGGGGCCCACGTGATTTCCGGGTGGGGCCCACGTGATTTCCGGGTGGGCCCCACGTGATTTCCGGGTGGGGCCCACGTGATTTCCGGGTGGGGCCCACGTGATTTCCCCGTGGGGCCCACGTGATTTCCGGGTGGGGCCCACGTGATTTCCGGGTGGGGCCCACGTGATTTCCGGGTGGGGCCCACGTGATTTCCGGCTGGGGCCCACGTGATTTCCGGGTGGGGCCCACGTGATTTCCGGGTGGGGCCCACGTGATTTCCGGGTGGGGCCCACGTGATTTCCGGGTGGGGCCCACGTGATTTCCGGGTGGGGCCCACGTGATTTCCGGGTGGGGCCCACGTGATTTCCCCGTGGGGCCCACGTGATTTCCGGCTGGGGCCCACGTGATTTCCGGCTGGGGCCCACGTGATTTCCGGGTGGGGCCCACGTGATTTCCCCGTGGGGCCCACGTGATTTCCGGGTGGGGCCCACGTGATTTCCCCGTGGGGCCCACGTGATTTCCGGGTGGGGCCCACGTGATTTCCGTGTGGGGCCCACGTGATTTCCGGGTGGGGCCCACGTGATTTCCGTGTGGGGCCCACGTGATTTCCGGGTGGGGCCCACGTGATTTCCGGGTGGGCCCCACGTGATTTCCGGGTGGGGCCCACGTGATTTCCGGGTGGGGCCCACGTGATTTCCGGGTGGGGCCCACGTGATTTCCGTGTGGGGCCCACGTGATTTCCGGGTGGGGCCCACGTGATTTCCGGGTGGGGCCCACGTGATTTCCGGGTGGGGCCCACGTGATTTCCGGGTGGGGCCCACGTGATTTCCGGGTTGGCCCCACGTGATTTCCGGGTGGGGCCCACGTGATTTCCGGGTGGGGCCCACGTGATTTCCGTGTGGGGCCCACGTGATTTCCGGGTGGGACCCACGTGATTTCCGGGTGGGCCCCACGTGATTTCCGGGTGGGGCCCACGTGATTTCCGGGTGGGGCCCACGTGATTTCCGGGTGGGGCCCACGTGATTTCCGGGTGGGGCCCACGTGATTTCCGGGTGGGGCCCACGTGATTTCCGGGTGGGGCCCACGTGATTTCCGGGTGGGGCCCACGTGTTTTCCGGGTGGGGCCCACGTGATTTCCGGGTGGGGCCCACGTGATTTCCGGGTGGCGCCCACGTGATTTCCGGGTGGGCCCCACGTGATTTCCGGGTGGGGCCCACGTGATTTCCGGGTGGGGCCCACGTGATTTCCGGGTGGGGCCCACGTGATTTCCGGGTGGGGCCCACGTGATTTCCGGGTGGGGCCCACGTGATTTCCGGGTGGGGCCCACGTGATTTCCCCGTGGGGCCCACGTGATTTCCGGCTGGGGCCCACGTGATTTCCGGGTGGGGCCCACGTGATTTCCGGGTGGGGCCCACGTGATTTCCGCGTGGGGCCCACGTGATTTCCGGTTGGGGCCCACGTGATTTCCCCGTGGGGCCCACGTGATTTCCGGGTGGGGCCCACGTGATTTCCGGGTGGGGCCCACGTGATTTCCGGGTGGGGCCCACGTGATTTCCGGGTGGGCCCCACGTGATTTCCGGGTGGGGCCCACGTGATTTCCGGGTGGGGCCCACGTGATTTCCGGGTGGGGCCCACGTGATTTCCGGGTGGGGCCCACGTGATTTCCGGGTGGGGCCCACGTGATTTCCGGGTGGGGCCCACGTGATTTCCGGGTGGGGCCCACGTGATTTCCGGGTGGGGCCCACGTGATTTCCCCGTGGGGCCCACGTGATTTCCGGCTGGGGCCCACGTGATTTCCGGGTGGGGCCCACGTGATTTCCGGGTGGGGCCCACGTGATTTCCGCGTGGGGCCCACGTGATTTCCGGTTGGGGCCCACGTGATTTCCCCGTGGGGCCCACGTGATTTCCGGGTGGGGCCCACGTGATTTCCGGGTGGGGCCCACGTGATTTCCGGGTGGGGCCCACGTGATTTCCGGGTGGGCCCCACGTGATTTCCGGGTGGGGCCCACGTGATTTCCGGGTGGGGCCCACGTGATTTCCGGGTGGGGCCCACGTGATTTCCGGGTGGGGCCCACGTGATTTCCGGGTGGGGCCCACGTGATTTCCGGGTGGGGCCCACGTGATTTCCCCGTGGGGCCCACGTGATTTCCCCGTGGGGCCCACGTGATTTCCGGGTGGGGCCCACGTGATTTCCGGGTGGGGCCCACGTGATTTCCGGGTGGGGCCCACGTGATTTCCGGCTGTGGCCCACGTGATTTCCGGGTGGGGCCCACGTGATTTCCGGGTGGGGCCCACGTGATTTCCCCGTGGGGCCCACGTGATTTCCGGGTGGGGCCCACATGATTTCCCCGTGGGGCCCACGTGATTTCCGGGTGGGGCCCACGTGATTTCCGGGTGGGGCCCACGTGATTTCCGGGTGGGGCCCACGTGATTTCCGGGTGGGGCCCACGTGATTTCCGGGTGGGGCCCACGTGATTTCCGGGTGGGGCCCACGTGATTTCCGGGTGGGGCCCACGTGATTTCCGGGTGGGGCCCACGTGATTTCCGGGTGGGGCCCACGTGATTTCCCCGTGGGGCCCACGTGATTTCCGGCTGGGGCCCACGTGATTTCCGGGTGGGGCCCACGTGATTTCCGGGTGGGGCCCACGTGATTTCCGCGTGGGGCCTACGTGATTTCCGGTTGGGGCCCACGTGATTTCCCCGTGGGGCCCACGTGATTTCCGGGTGGGGCCCACGTGATTTCCGGGTGGGGCCCACGTGATTTCCGGGTGGGGCCCACGTGATTTCCGCGTGGGGCCCACGTGATTTCCGGGTGGGGCCCACGTGATTTCCCCGTGGGGCCCACGTGATTTCCGGCTGGGGCCCACGTGATTTCCGGGTGGGGCCCACGTGATTTCCGGGTGGGGCCCACGTGATTTCCCCGTGGGGCCCACGTGATTTCCGGGTGGGGCCCACGTGATTTCCGGGTGGGGCCCACGTGATTTCCGGGTGGGGCCCACGTGATTTCCGGCTGGGGCCCACGTGATTTCCGGGTGGGGCCCACGTGATTTCCGGGTGGGGCCCACGTGATTTCCGGGTGGGGCCCACGTGATTTCCGGCTGGGGCCCACGTGATTTCCGGCTGGGGCCCACGTGATTTCCGGGTGGGGCCCACGTGATTTCCCCGTGGGGCCCACGTGATTTCCGGCTGGGGCCCACGTGATTTCCGGCTGGGGCCCACGTGATTTCCGGGTGGGGCCCACGTGATTTCCCCGTGGGGCCCACGTGATTTCCGGGTGGGGCCCACGTGATTTCCCCGTGGGGCCCACGTGATTTCCGGGTGGGGCCCACGTGATTTCCGTGTGGGGCCCACGTGATTTCCGTGTGGGGCCCACGTGATTTCCGGGTGGGGCCCACGTGATTTCCGGGTGGGCCCCACGTGATTTCCGGGTGGGGCCCACGTGATTTCCGGGTGGGGCCCACGTGATTTCCGGGTGGGGCCCACGTGATTTCCGGGTGGGGCCCACGTGATTTCCGGGTGGGGCCCACGTGATTTCCGGGTGGGGCCCACGTGATTTCCGGGTGGGGCCCACGTGATTTCCGGGTTGGCCCCACGTGATTTCCGGGTGGGGCCCACGTGATTTCCGGGTGGGGCCCACGTGATTTCCGTGTGGGGCCCACGTGATTATCGGGTGGGACCCACGTGATTTCCGGGTGTGCCCCACGTGATTTCCGGGTGGGGCCCACGTGATTTCCGGGTGGGCCCCACGTGATTTCCGGGTGGGGCCCACGTGATTTCCGGGTGGGGCCCACGTGATTTCCGGGTGGGGCCCACGTGATTTCCGGGTGGGGCCCACGAGATTTCCTGGTGGGGCCCACGTGATTTCCGGGTGGGCCCCACGTGATATCCGGGTGGGGCCCACGTGATTTCCGGGTGGGGCCCACGTGATTTCCGGGTGGGGCCCACGTGATTTCCGGGTGGGCCCCACGTGATTTCCTGGTGGGGCCCACGTGATTTCCGGGTGGGGCCCACGTGATTTCCGGGTGGGGCCCACGTGATTTCCGGGTGGGGCCCACGTGATTTCCGGGTGGGGCCCACGTGATTTCCCCGTGGGGCCCACGTGATTTCCGGGTGGGGCCCACGTGATTTCCCCGTGGGGCCCACGTGATTTCCGGGTGGGGCCCACGTGATTTCCGGGTGGGGCCCACGTGATTTCCGGGTGGGGCCCACGTGATTTCCGGGTGGGGCCCACGTGATTTCCGGGTGGGGCCCACGTGATTTCCGGGTGGGGCCCAGGTGATTTCCCCGTGGGGCCCACGTGATTTCCGGGTGGGGCCCACGTGATTTCCGGGTGGGGCCCACGTGATTTCCGGGTGGGGCCCACGTAATTTCCCCGTGGGCCCCACGGGATTTCCGGGTGGGGCCCACGTGATTTCCGGGTGGGGCCCACGTGATTTCCGGGTGGGGCCCACGTGATTTCCGGGTGGGGCCCACGTGATTTCCGGGTGGGGCCCACGTGATTTCCGGGTGGGCCCCACCTGATTTCCGGGTGGGGCCCACGTGATTTCCGGGTGGGACCCACGTGATTTCCGGGTGGGCCCCACGTGATTTCCGGGTTGGGCCCACGTGATTTCCGGGTGGGGCCCACGTGATTTCCGGGTGGGCCCCACGTGATTTCCGGGTGGGGCCCACGTGATTTCCGGGTGGGGCCCACGTGATTTCCCCGTGGGGCCCACGTGATTTCCGGGTGGGGCCCACGTGATTTCCGGGTGGGGCCCACGTGATTTCCGGCTGGGGCCCACGTGATTTCCGGGTGGGGCCCACGTGATTTCCGGGTGGGGCCCACGTGATTTCCGGGTGGGGCCCACGTGATTTCCGGGTGGGGCCCACGTGATTTCCGGGTGGGGCCCACGTGATTTCCCCGTGGGGCCCACGTGATTTCCGGCTGGGGCCCACGTGATTTCCGGCTGGGGCCCACGTGATTTCCGGGTGGGGCCCACGTGATTTCCCCGTGGGGCCCACGTGATTTCCGGGTGGGGCCCACGTGATTTCCCCGTGGGGCCCACGTGATTTCCGGGTGGGGCCCACGTGATTTCCGTGTGGGGCCCACGTGATTTCCGGGTGGGACCCACGTGATTTCCGTGTGGGGCCCACGTGATTTCCGGGTGGGGCCCACGTGATTTCCGGGTGGGCCCCACGTGATTTCCGGGTGGGGCCCACGTGATTTCCGGGTGGGGCCCACGTGATTTCCGGGTGGGGCCCACGTGATTTCCGGGTGGGGCCCACGTGATTTCCGGGTGGGGCCCACGTGATTTCCGGGTGGGGCCCACGTGATTTCCGGGTGGGGCCCACGTGATTTCCGGGTGGGGCCCACGTGATTTCCGGGTGGGGCCCACGTGATTTCCGGGTGGGGCCCACGTGATTTCCCCGTGGGGCCCACGTGATTTCCCCGTGGGGCCCACGTGATTTCCGGGTGGGGCCCACGTGATTTCCGGGTGGGGCCCACGTGATTTCCGGGTGGGGCCCACGTGATTTCCCCGTGGGGCCCACGTGATTTCCGGGTGGGGCCCACGTGATTTCCCCGTGGGGCCCACGTGATTTCCCCGTGGGGCCCACGTGATTTCCGGGTGGGGCCCACGTGATTTCCGGGTGGGGCCCACGTGATTTCCGGGTGGGGCCCACGTGATTTCCGGGTGGGGCCCACGTGATTTCCGGGTGGGGCCCACGTGATTTCCCCGTGGGGCCCACGTGATTTCCGGGTGGGGCCCACGTGATTTCCGGGTGGGGCCCACGTGATTTCCGGGTGGGGCCCACGTAATTTCCCCGTGGGGCCCACGGGATTTCCGGGTGGGGCCCACGTGATTTCCGGGTGGGGCCCACGTGATTTCCGGGTGGGGCCCACGTGATTTCCGGGTGGGGCCCACGTGATTTCCGGGTGGGGCCCACGTGATTTCCGGGTGGGGCCCACGTGATTTCCGGGTGGGGCCCACGTGATTCCCGGGTGGGGCCCACGTGATTTCCGGGTTGGCCCCACGTGATTTCCGGGTGGGGCCCACGTGATTTCCGGGTGGGGCCCACGTGATTTCCGTGTGGGGCCCAGGTGATTTCCGGGTGGGACCCACGTGATTTCCGGGTGGGCCCCACGTGATTTCCGGGTGGGGCCCACGTGATTTCCGGGTGGGCCCCACGTGATTTCCGGGTGGGGCCCACGTGATTTCCGGGTGGGGCCCACGTGATTTCCGGGTGGGGCCCACGTGATTTCCGGGTGGGGCCCACGTGATTTCCGGGTGGGGCCCACGTGATTTCCGGGTGGGGCCCACGTGATTTCCGGGTGGGCCCCACGTGATTTCCGGGTGGGGCCCACGTGATTTCCGGGTGGGGCCCACGTGATTTCCGGGTGGGGCCCACGTGATTTCCGGGTGGGCCCCACGTGATTTCCTGGTGGGGCCCACGTGATTTCCGGGTGGGGCCCACGTGATTTCCGGGTGGGGCCCACGTGATTTCCGGGTGGGGCCCACGTGATTTCCGGGTGGGGCCCACGTGATTTCCGGGTGGGGCCCACGTGATTTCCCCGTGGGGCCCACGTGATTTCCGGGTGGGGCCCACGTGATTTCCCCGTGGGGCCCACGTGATTTCCCCGTGGGGCCCACGTGATTTCCGGGTGGGGCCCACGTGATTTCCGGGTGGGGCCCACGTGATTTCCGGGTGGGGCCCACGTGATTTCCGGGTGGGGCCCACGTGATTTCCGGGTGGGGCCCAGGTGATTTCCCCGTGGGGCCCACGTGATTTCCGGGTGGGGCCCACGTGATTTCCGGGTGGGGCCCACGTGATTTCCGGGTGGGGCCCACGTGATTTCCGGCTGTGGCCCACGTGATTTCCGGGTGGGGCCCACGTGATTTCCGGGTGGGGCCCACGTGATTTCCCCGTGGGGCCCACGTGATTTCCGGGTGGGGCCCACATGATTTCCCCGTGGGGCCCACGTGATTTCCGGGTGGGGCCCACGTGATTTCCGGGTGGGGCCCACGTGATTTCCGGGTGGGGCCCACGTGATTTCCGGGTGGGGCCCACGTGATTTCCGGGTGGGGCCCACGTGATTTCCGGGTGGGGCCCACGTGATTTCCGGGTGGGGCCCACGTGATTTCCGGGTGGGGCCCACGTGATTTCCGGGTGGGGCCCACGTGATTTCCCCGTGGGGCCCACGTGATTTCCGGCTGGGGCCCACGTGATTTCCGGGTGGGGCCCACGTGATTTCCGGGTGGGGCCCACGTGATTTCCGCGTGGGGCCTACGTGATTTCCGGTTGGGGCCCACGTGATTTCCCCGTGGGGCCCACGTGATTTCCGGGTGGGGCCCACGTGATTTCCGGGTGGGGCCCACGTGATTTCCGGGTGGGGCCCACGTGATTTCCGCGTGGGGCCCACGTGATTTCCGGGTGGGGCCCACGTGATTTCCCCGTGGGGCCCACGTGATTTCCGGCTGGGGCCCACGTGATTTCCGGGTGGGGCCCACGTGATTTCCGGGTGGGGCCCACGTGATTTCCCCGTGGGGCCCACGTGATTTCCGGGTGGGGCCCACGTGATTTCCGGGTGGGGCCCACGTGATTTCCGGGTGGGGCCCACGTGATTTCCGGCTGGGGCCCACGTGATTTCCGGGTGGGGCCCACGTGATTTCCGGGTGGGGCCCACGTGATTTCCGGGTGGGGCCCACGTGATTTCCGGCTGGGGCCCACGTGATTTCCGGCTGGGGCCCACGTGATTTCCGGGTGGGGCCCACGTGATTTCCCCGTGGGGCCCACGTGATTTCCGGCTGGGGCCCACGTGATTTCCGGCTGGGGCCCACGTGATTTCCGGGTGGGGCCCACGTGATTTCCCCGTGGGGCCCACGTGATTTCCGGGTGGGGCCCACGTGATTTCCCCGTGGGGCCCACGTGATTTCCGGGTGGGGCCCACGTGATTTCCGTGTGGGGCCCACGTGATTTCCGTGTGGGGCCCACGTGATTTCCGGGTGGGGCCCACGTGATTTCCGGGTGGGCCCCACGTGATTTCCGGGTGGGGCCCACGTGATTTCCGGGTGGGGCCCACGTGATTTCCGGGTGGGGCCCACGTGATTTCCGGGTGGGGCCCACGTGATTTCCGGGTGGGGCCCACGTGATTTCCGGGTGGGGCCCACGTGATTTCCGGGTGGGGCCCACGTGATTTCCGGGTTGGCCCCACGTGATTTCCGGGTGGGGCCCACGTGATTTCCGGGTGGGGCCCACGTGATTTCCGTGTGGGGCCCACGTGATTTCCGGGTGGGACCCACGTGATTTCCGGGTGTGCCCCACGTGATTTCCGGGTGGGGCCCTCGTGATTTCCGGGTGGGCCCCACGTGATTTCCGGGTGGGGCCCACGTGATTTCCGGGTGGGGCCCACGTGATTTCCGGGTGGGGCCCACGTGATTTCCGGGTGGGGCCCACGAGATTTCCTGGTGGGGCCCACGTGATTTCCGGGTGGGCCCCACGTGATATCCGGGTGGGGCCCACGTGATTTCCGGGTGGGGCCCACGTGATTTCCGGGTGGGGCCCACGTGATTTCCGGGTGGGCCCCACGTGATTTCCTGGTGGGGCCCACGTGATTTCCGGGTGGGGCCCACGTGATTTCCGGGTGGGGCCCACGTGATTTCCGGGTGGGGCCCACGTGATTTCCGGGTGGGGCCCACGTGATTTCCCCGTGGGGCCCACGTGATTTCCGGGTGGGGCCCACGTGATTTCCCCGTGGGGCCCACGTGATTTCCGGGTGGGGCCCACGTGATTTCCGGGTGGGGCCCACGTGATTTCCGGGTGGGGCCCACGTGATTTCCGGGTGGGGCCCACGTGATTTCCGGGTGGGGCCCACGTGATTTCCGGGTGGGGCCCAGGTGATTTCCCCGTGGGGCCCACGTGATTTCCGGGTGGGGCCCACGTGATTTCCGGGTGGGGCCCACGTGATTTCCGGGTGGGGCCCACGTAATTTCCCCGTGGGCCCCACGGGATTTCCGGGTGGGGCCCACGTGATTTCCGGGTGGGGCCCACGTGATTTCCGGGTGGGGCCCACGTGATTTCCGGGTGGGGCCCACGTGATTTCCGGGTGGGGCCCACGTGATTTCCGGGTGGGCCCCACCTGATTTCCGGGTGGGGCCCACGTGATTTCCGGGTGGGACCCACGTGATTTCCGGGTGGGCCCCACGTGATTTCCGGGTGGGGCCCACGTGATTTCCGGGTGGGGCCCACGTGATTTCCGGGTGGGCCCCACGTGATTTCCGGGTGGGGCCCACGTGATTTCCGGGTGGGGCCCACGTGATTTCCCCGTGGGGCCCACGTGATTTCCGGGTGGGGCCCACGTGATTTCCGGGTGGGGCCCACGTGATTTCCGGCTGGGGCCCACGTGATTTCCGGGTGGGGCCCACGTGATTTCCGGGTGGGGCCCACGTGATTTCCGGGTGGGGCCCACGTGATTTCCGGGTGGGGCCCACGTGATTTCCGGGTGGGGCCCACGTGATTTCCCCGTGGGGCCCACGTGATTTCCGGCTGGGGCCCACGTGATTTCCGGCTGGGGCCCACGTGATTTCCGGGTGGGGCCCACGTGATTTCCCCGTGGGGCCCACGTGATTTCCGGGTGGGGCCCACGTGATTTCCCCGTGGGGCCCACGTGATTTCCGGGTGGGGCCCACGTGATTTCCGTGTGGGGCCCACGTGATTTCCGGGTGGGACCCACGTGATTTCCGTGTGGGGCCCACGTGATTTCCGGGTGGGGCCCACGTGATTTCCGGGTGGGCCCCACGTGATTTCCGGGTGGGGCCCACGTGATTTCCGGGTGGGGCCCACGTGATTTCCGGGTGGGGCCCACGTGATTTCCGGGTGGGGCCCACGTGATTTCCGGGTGGGGCCCACGTGATTTCCGGGTGGGGCCCACGTGATTTCCGGGTGGGGCCCACGTGATTTCCGGGTGGGGCCCACGTGATTTCCGGGTGGGGCCCACGTGATTTCCGGGTGGGGCCCACGTGATTTCCGGGTGGGGCCCACGTGATTTCCGGGTGGGGCCCACGTGATTTCCGGGTGGGGCCCACGTGATTTCCGGGTGGGGCCCACGTGATTTCCCCGTGGGGCCCACGTGATTTCCGGGTGGGGCCCACGTGATTTCCGGGTGGGGCCCACGTGATTTCCGGGTGGGGCCCACGTAATTTCCCCGTGGGGCCCACGGGATTTCCGGGTGGGGCCCACGTGATTTCCGGGTGGGGCCCACGTGATTTCCGGGTGGGGCCCACGTGATTTCCGGGTGGGGCCCACGTGATTTCCGGGTGGGGCCCACGTGATTTCCGGGTGGGGCCCACGTGATTTCCGGGTGGGGCCCACGTGATTCCCGGGTGGGGCCCACGTGATTTCCGGGTTGGCCCCACGTGATTTCCGGGTGGGGCCCACGTGATTTCCGGGTGGGGCCCACGTGATTTCCGTGTGGGGCCCAGGTGATTTCCGGGTGGGACCCACGTGATTTCCGGGTGGGCCCCACGTGATTTCCGGGTGGGGCCCACGTGATTTCCGGGTGGGCCCCACGTGATTTCCGGGTGGGGCCCACGTGATTTCCGGGTGGGGCCCACGTGATTTCCGGGTGGGGCCCACGTGATTTCCGGGTGGGGCCCACGTGATTTCCGGGTGGGGCCCACGTGATTTCCGGGTGGGGCCCACGTGATTTCCGGGTGGGCCCCACGTGATTTCCGGGTGGGGCCCACGTGATTTCCGGGTGGGGCCCACGTGATTTCCGGGTGGGGCCCACGTGATTTCCGGGTGGGCCCCACGTGATTTCCTGGTGGGGCCCACGTGATTTCCGGGTGGGGCCCACGTGATTTCCGGGTGGGGCCCACGTGATTTCCGGGTGGGGCCCACGTGATTTCCGGGTGGGGCCCACGTGATTTCCGGGTGGGGCCCACGTGATTTCCCCGTGGGGCCCACGTGATTTCCGGGTGGGGCCCACGTGATTTCCCCGTGGGGCCCACGTGATTTCCCCGTGGGGCCCACGTGATTTCCGGGTGGGGCCCACGTGATTTCCGGGTGGGGCCCACGTGATTTCCGGGTGGGGCCCACGTGATTTCCGGGTGGGGCCCACGTGATTTCCGGGTGGGGCCCAGGTGATTTCCCCGTGGGGCCCACGTGATTTCCGGGTGGGGCCCACGTGATTTCCGGGTGGGGCCCACGTGATTTCCGGGTGGGGCCCACGTAATTTCCCCGTGGGGCCCACGGGATTTCCGGGTGGGGCCCACGTGATTTCCGGGTGGGGCCCACGTGATTTCCGGGTGGGGCCCACGTGATTTCCGGGTGGGGCCCACGTGATTTCCGGGTGGGCCCCACCTGATTTCCGGGTGGGGCCCACGTGATTTCCGGGTGGGGCCCACGTGATTTCCGGGTGGGCCCCACGTGATTTCCGGGTGGGGCCCACGTGATTTCCGGGTGGGGCCCACGTGATTTCCGGGTGGGCCCCACGTGATTTCCGGGTGGGGCCCACGTGATTTCCGGGTGGGGCCCACGTGATTTCCCCGTGGGGCCCACGTGATTTCCGGGTGGGGCCCACGTGATTTCCGGGTGGGGCCCACGTGATTTCCGGGTGGGGCCCACGTGATTTCCGGCTGGGGCCCACGTGATTTCCGGGTGGGGCCCACGTGATTTCAGGGTGGGGCCCACGTGATTTCCGGGTGGGGCCCACGTGATTTCCGGGTGGGGCCCACGTGATTTCCGGGTGGGGCCCACGTGATTTCCCCGTGGGGCCCACGTGATTTCCGGCTGGGGCCCACGTGATTTCCGGCTGGGGCCCACGTGATTTCCGGGTGGGGCCCACGTGATTTCCCCGTGGGGCCCACGTGATATCCGGGTGGGGCCCACGTGATTTCCCCGTGGGGCCCACGTGATTTCCGGGTGGGGCCCACGTGATTTCCGTGTGGGGCCCACGTGATTTCCGGGTGGGGCCCACGTGATTTCCGGGTGGGGCCCACGTGATTTCCGGGTGGGGCCCACGTGATTTCCGGGTGGGCCCCACGTGATTTCCGGGTGGGGCCCACGTGATTTCCGGGTGGGGCCCACGTGATTTCCGGGTGGGGCCCACGTGATTTCCGGGTGGGGCCCACGTGATTTCCGGGTGGGGCCCACGTGATTTCCGGGTGGGGCCCACGTGATTTCCGGGTGGGGCCCACGTGATTTCCGGGTGGGGCCCACGTGATTTCCGGGTTGGCCCCACGTGATTTCCGTGTGGGGCCCACGTGATTTCCGGGTGGGGCCCACGTGATTTCCGGGTGGGGCCCACGTGATTTCCCCGTGGGGCCCACGTGATTTCCCCGTGGGGCCCACGTGATTTCCGGGTGGGGCCCACGTGATTTCCGGGTGGGGCCCACGTGATTTCCGGGTGGGGCCCACGTGATTTCCGGGTGGGGCCCACGTGATTTCCGGGTGGGGCCCACGTGATTTCCCCGTGGGGCCCACGTGATTTCCCCGTGGGGCCCACGTGATTTCCGGGTGGGGCCCACGTGATTTCCGGGTGGGGCCCACGTGATTTCCGGGTGGGGCCCACGTGATTTCCGGGTGGGGCCCACGTGATTTCCCCGTGGGGCCCACGTGATTTCCGGGTGGGGCCCACGTGATTTCCGGGTGGGGCCCACGTGATTTCCGGGTGGGGCCCACGTAATTTCCCCGTGGGGCCCACGGGATTTCCGGGTGGGGCCCACGTGATTTCCGGGTGGGGCCCACGTGATTTCCGGGTGGGGCCCACGTGATTTGCGGCTGTGGCCCACGTGATTTCCGGGTGGGGCCCACGTGATTTCCGGGTGGGGCCCACGTGAGTTCCGGGTGGGGCCCACGTGATTTCCGGGTGGGTCCCACGTGATTTCCCCGTGGGGCCCACGTGATTTCCGGGTGGGGCCCACGTGATTTCCGGGTGGGGCCCACGTGATTTCCGTGTGGGGCCCACGTGATTTCCGGGTGGGACCCACGTGATTTCCGGGTGGGCCCCACGTGATTTCCGGGTGGGGCCCACGTGATTTCCGGGTGGGCCCCACGTGATTTCCGGGTGGGGCCCACGTGATTTCCGGGTGGGGCCCACGTGATTTCCGGGTGGGGCCCACGTGATTTCCGGGTGGGGCCCACGTGATTTCCGGGTGGGGCCCACGTGATTTCCGGGTGGGGCCCACGTGATTTCCGGGTGGGCCCCACGTGATTTCCGGGTGGGGCCCACGTGATTTCCGGGTGGGGCCCACGTGATTTCCGGGTGCGGCCCACGTGATTTCCGGGTGGGCCCCACGTGATTTCCTGGTGGGGCCCACGTGATTTCCGGGTGGGGCCCACGTGATTTCCGGGTGGGGCCCACGTGATTTCCGGGTGGGGCCCACGTGATTTCCGGGTGGGGCCCACGTGATTTCCGGGTGGGGCCCACGTGATTTCCCCGTGGGGCCCACGTGATTTCCGGGTGGGGCCCACGTGATTTCCCCGTGGGGCCCACGTGATTTCCCCGTGGGGCCCACGTGATTTCCGGGTGGGGCCCACGTGATTTCCGGGTGGGGCCCACGTGATTTCCGGGTGGGGCCCACGTGATTTCCGGGTGGGGCCCACGTGATTTCCGGGTGGGGCCCAGGTGATTTCCCCGTGGGGCCCACGTGATTTCCCGGTGGGGCCCACGTGATTTCCGGGTGGGGCCCACGTGATTTCCGGGTGGGGCCCACGTAATTTCCCCGTGGGGCCCACGGGATTTCCGGGTGGGGCCCACGTGATTTCCGGGTGGGGCCCACGTGATTTCCGGGTGGGGCCCACGTGATTTCCGGGTGGGGCCCACGTGATTTCCGGGTGGGCCCCACCTGATTTCCGGGTGGGGCCCACGTGATTTCCGGGTGGGGCCCACGTGATTTCCGGGTGGGCCCCACGTGATTTCCGGGTGGGGCCCACGTGATTTCCGGGTGGGGCCCACGTGATTTCCGGGTGGGCCCCACGTGATTTCCGGGTGGGGCCCACGTGATTTCCGGGTGGGGCCCACGTGATTTCCCCGTGGGGCCCACGTGATTTCCGGGTGGGGCCCACGTGATTTCCGGGTGGGGCCCACGTGATTTCCGGGTGGGGCCCACGTGATTTCCGGCTGGGGCCCACGTGATTTCCGGGTGGGGCCCACGTGATTTCCGGGTGGGGCCCACGTGATTTCCGGGTGGGGCCCACGTGATTTCCGGGTGGGGCCCACGTGATTTCCGGGTGGGGCCCACGTGATTTCCCCGTGGGGCCCACGTGATTTCCGGCTGGGGCCCACGTGATTTCCGGCTGGGGCCCACGTGATTTCCGGGTGGGGCCCACGTGATTTCCCCGTGGGGCCCACGTGATTTCCGGGTGGGGCCCACGTGATTTCCCCGTGGGGCCCACGTGATTTCCGGGTGGGGCCCACGTGATTTCCGTGTGGGGCCCACGTGATTTCCGGGTGGGGCCCACGTGATTTCCGGGTGGGGCCCACGTGATTTCCGGGTGGGGCCCACGTGATTTCCGGGTGGGCCCCACGTGATTTCCGGGTGGGGCCCACGTGATTTCCGGGTGGGGCCCACGTGATTTCCGGGTGGGGCCCACGTGATTTCCGGGTGGGGCCCACGTGATTTCCGGGTGGGGCCCACGTGATTTCCGGGTGGGGCCCACGTGATTTCCGGGTGGGGCCCACGTGATTTCCGGGTGGGGCCCACGTGATTTCCGGGTGGGGCCCACGTGATTTCCGGGTGGGGCCCACGTGATTTCCGGGTGGGGCCCACGTGATTTCCCCGTGGGGCCCACGTGATTTCCGGGTGGGGCCCACGTGATTTCCGGGTGGGGCCCACGTGATTTCCGGGTGGGGCCCACGTGATTTCCCCGTGGGGCCCACGTGATTTCCGGGTGGGGCCCACGTGATTTCCGGGTGGGGCCCACGTGATTTCCCCGTGGGGCCCCCGTGATTTCCGGGTGGGGCCCACGTGATTTCCCCGTGAGGCCCACGTGATTTCCCCGTGGGGCCCACGTGATTTCCGGGTGGGGCCCACGTGATTTCCGGGTGGGGCCCACGAGATTTCCCCGTGGGGCCCATGTGATTTCCGGGTGGGGCCCACGTGATTTCCGAGTGGGGCCCACGTGATTTCCGGGTGGGGCCCACGTGATTTCCGGGTGGGGCCCACGTGATTTCCGGATGGGGCCCACGTGATTTCCCCGTGGGGCCCACGTGATTTCCGGGTGGGGCCCACGTGATTTCCGGGTGGGGCCCACGTGATTTCCGGGTGGGGCCCACGTGATTTCCGGGTGGGCCCCACGTGATTTCCGGGTGGGGCCCACGTGATTTCCGGGTGGGCCCCACGTGATTTCCGGGTGGGGCCCACGTGATTTCCGGGTGGGGCCCACGTGATTTCCGGGTGGGGCCCACGTGATTTCCGGGTGGGGCCCACGTGATTTCCGGGTGGGGCCCACGTGATTTCCGGGTGGGGCCCACGTGATTTCCGGGTGGGGCCCACGTGATTTCCGGGTGGGGCCCACGTGATTTCCGGGTGGGGCCCACGTGATTTCCGGGTGGGCCCCACGTGATTTCCGGGTGGGGCCCACGTGATTTCCGGGTGGGCCCCACGTGATTTCCGGGTGGGCCCCACGTGATTTCCGGGTGGGGCCCACGTGATTTCCCCGTGGGGCCCACGTGATTCTTATTCAGTTACAGCAAGGGTGTGAAGTACCTGTTGGAAGTTCCAGAGGTTAGATGTCATTATCAGTGAGATGCCTCAGCGGAAAACGGCCTCATCTAGCCTGGAGTGGAGAACCTCCTGGATTTTTTCGAGTTGGGGCAGGTGCTCTCGTCTTATGACGGTGACCTATGGGACTCGCTCTGGTGTCCTCAGGACTGGCCAGTCCCCATGCGAGTTGCTCGCGGGCCTTTTGGGATTCCTCTCCCTTCGATGCCAGGGCCAAAGACCTTGTGTGGAGTCGGGGCCGGAACCTGAGGATTCCTCTCCAGTGCTGACATGGAACTTGGGGTACTTCTGGACTCTCCCCAGGGGAGTCAGTACTCGTCTCGAGAGGTGGCATGCATGTGCGCTTTCCTCTCGAGCTGTAGCAGCAGTGTCACGCTTCCGGTCGCGTCGATCATGGGATCAGTGGCTTTCCCTTGAGGATTTCCCACGAGGCTTTTCCACGAGTCTGCGGGGGGCGGGGTCCGGTGGGAGCGGGTGCTGTGCTGGGATGAGGCCCTTTATCCTTACATCTTCCTGTGGGAACGGAATCGGGGAGCTCTGTGGCCTTGCCGCCTTCAGTGGCTTCCTCTGCACAGGGGCCTAGTGCCTTCTGCCTTCTGTCAGGCGTTACGGGGTTTGGGCTTCGCTTTGTCGGCCTTGGCCTTGGCCCTGGCCTGGGCCTTGGCCTTACCCTTGGCGTTGCCCTTGCCCTTGCCCTTGGCCTTGGGCTTGGCCTTCCCTAGGCCTTGTCCTTGGCCTTACCTTGTCCTTGCCCTTACATTGTCCTTGCCCTTAAACTTAAACTTGACCTTGACCTTGACTTTGACCTTGACCTTGGACTTGACTTTGACCTTGAACTTGACCTTGACCTTGAACTTGAACTTGACCAACAAGGGGAGACCAGATTTGCTCAGAGCAGCGGAGGTCCAGAGGCAGGGCCGTGTATCTCCCCTTCCCTTTGTGATCACTGCAAAGACATTCCTAGCTGATAGCGGGAGTGCCCATGAAGAAGCAAGCAGTGGGAGTGTGTTTGACACGACTGTGTGCCTCAACTCCACAAGGGGCCTTTCCTCTTGAAGTAGTCCACTTGTCCCCTTGGGGAGGGTGTCATGCCTCTTTTCTCACACTGCCAAAGGGTGGAGCAAAGCTCGCTCTGTCAGAGGTACAAAAACAGCAACTGAATGGATTTTCAAGCTCTTGCTAGGCTGCACCCTTTCAGGGCCCACTTTACTGAAACAGGTGCTCTGTGGCCCCCGGTTGGGTATGCAGGTTCACAAACAGGGTGAGATCCTGTCCAAGCCAACAATTTTCCTGAAAGACCTAGGCTCACTAAAGCTCTCCTCCAGAGCAAAGGGGATAGAGGAGATGTATGGAGGAGTCTTTGCCTTTCCCTATGAGTGTGGGGCTACTCCCTACAGCCCCAAGCTCAGGGATAACTGCCTCTAAGAAAGGAATGGCAAGAAGTGCTAATCTTGGAGGTTGGGACAGGGAGTTCGCAGCATGTGGGGAAAGAAAGACTTCTTCGGGGAAGAAGAGGCAACCACCGGGGGTGTGTTTGCAAGCCTCTATTTGGAAGGAACAGGTTTGCTTATACAACTCAAGACCTCCAGATCTGCTCAGAGGACTGAAGTTCCAGAGACAGGGCCATGTATCTCCCCTTCCCTTTGAGATCCTTGCCAAGACATTCCTAGCAGATTGTCGGAGTGCCCATGAAGAAGCAAGCAGCGGGAGTGTGCTTGACATCACTGGCTGCCTACCTGGGCTCAGCTCCTCAAGGGGCCTTTCTCTCCTGGTAGGCCCTATGTCCCCTTTGGGAGAGGGTTGTGCCCTCTTCCCTCCACACTGCCAAAGGGTGGAGGTGGAGCAAACTCGTTCTCTCCGAGGTAAAAGAAAGACAAATTGGATGGATTTTTAAGCTCTTGCTATGCTGCACCCCTCCAGGACCCACTCGAGCAAAACAGGTGCCCTGTGGCCCCTAGGTCGGGTATGCAGGTTCACACACTGGGTGTGATCCCGTCAAAGCCAAGAATTTTCCTGACAGACCTAGGCTCACTAGAGCTCTCCTCCAGAGGAAAGGGGACAGAAAAGATGTGTGTGTGGAGGTGGCTCTGCCTTTCCAGGTCCCAATCTCAGGGATAACTGCCCCTAAGAAAGGAACTGCTGCTGCTGCTGCTGCTGCTGCTGCTGCTGCTGCTAAGTTGCTTCAGTCGTGTTCGACTCTGTGCGACGCCATAGACGGTAGCCCACTAGGCTCCCCCGTCCCTGGGATTCTCCAGGCAAGAACAGTAAGTGGGTTGCCATTGCCTTCTCCAATGCATGAAAGTGAAAATGAAAGTGCAGTCGCTCAGTCGTGTCCGACCCTCAGCGACCCCATGGACTGCAGCCTACCAGGCTTCTCTGTCCATAGGATTTTCTGAAAGGAACTGCAAGAAGCACTTTTCCAGGAGGCTGGGAAAGGGAGTTCGCAGGATGTGGGGAAAGAGAGCCTCCTTCGGGGAAGAATAGGCGGCCACTTGTTTTGTGTTGCAAACCTCTATTTGGAAGGAACAGGTTAGCTTATACAAAGGGAGACCTCCAGATCTGCTCAGAGGACCGAAGTTGCAGAGGCAGGTCGGTGTATTTTCCCTTCACTTTGCGATCCTTGCAAAGACATTCCTTGCTGATAGATGACTCAGCAAGGGCCTTTGAGACTGTTGTTTTCTTTCCTAGGTTCAAAGATTCCTTCAGTTCCTAATATAGATATCCTAGAAATTATGTGACATCCGTGAAAATCTGATATGTCCTGGTCAAATGCTGTCAGTTATAATTCTAGTTATCATATTAAAGCATTTCAAGTCGCAGCAGTGACCAGATGACATTGTCAATTTCTATTTCATCAGGTTTTAACCATGTCCTCTATGGTTTCACACTGATGCCTTTGCAGAAATACTGCTACTTCAAGATATATGGAAAATACTTTTTTTAAGCTTACTGATAATTTGTTTGTTTGTTTGCTTGTCTTCTGGTAAGCTGGTACCAGATGCAATTTAGTCTCCTCTCTAGGTTAAGAGAACAAAGTTTTCTTAGAATGCAATTTTTGATCACAGACTATGAGTTTCTCTACCTTTCATTGATTTATAATTGTTTTCATCATCTGTTTTTTTTTTTTTTTACTTCGGTAAAGTAAATAAGCCTTATTTAAGATTTTGGTACATGTAGGATGGACTAAGCTTTCCCCACTCTTGCAAGTTCCCTTAACCCTTCAGATTCTTCTCGTGGGACCAAGATCTCACTTTCCTCCAGAGGGACAATCCAAGCTTTTTATCAGTTGATCTGCCCCTGACATCAGAGTCAAGTTGAGCACGAGTTGGCCTATAATTTAGGCATGAAACTATGACTACATAAAGAAAAGGTGACTTTATGATTCAGGGATGGCCATGATATGCCTTGCACTTCAGAGAAAATGGGTTAAAATGATTTTTTTTTCTTCAGAACTGCACAGCCAGTTCTTTCAGCATATGCAATTGAAAACATCTAGTCATTAGGTCAGTTTTCATTCCAATCCCAAAGAAAGGCAATGACAAAGAATATTCAAGCAGCTGCACAATTGCACTCATCTCACACACTAGTAAAGTAATGTTCAAAATTCTCCAAGTTCACATGAACTGTGAACTTCCAGATGTTCAAGAGGGATTTAAAAAATGCAGAGAAACCAGAGATCAAATTGCCAACATCCACTGGCTCATTGAAAAAGCAAGAGAGTTCCAGAAAAAAAAAATCTATTTCTGCTTTATTGACAATGCCAAAGCCTTTGACTGTGTGGATCACAAGAAACTGGGAAAAATTCTGAAAGAGATGGGAATACCAGACCACCTGACCTGTCTCTTGAGAAACCTGTATGCAGGTCAGGAAGAAACAGTTCGAACTGGACATGGAACAACAGACTGGTTCTAAATAGGAAAAGGAACATGTCAAGGCTGTATATTGTCACCCTGCTTATTTAACTTATATGCAGAGTACAGCATGAGAAACACTGGGCTGGAGGAAGCACACGCTGGAATCAAGGTTGCTGGGAGAAATATCAATAATCTCAGATATTCAGATGACACCACCCTTATGGCAGAAAGTGAAGAAGAGCTAAAGAGTCTCCTGATGAAAGTGAAAGAGGAGAGTGAAAAAGTTAGCTTAAAGCTCAGCATTCAGAAAACTAAAATCATTGCATCCAGTCTCATCACTTCATGGCAAATAGATGGGAAAACATTGGAAACAGCAGCAGACTATTTTTGGGGCTTGGAAATCACTGCAGGTGATGGCTGCCTCCATGAACTTAAAACATATTTATGACTTGGAAGAAAAGTGATGACCAAACTAGACAGCATATTAAAAAGCCGAGACGTTGCTTTGCCAACAAAGATCCATCCGGTCAAGGCTATGGTTTTTCCATATGTCATGGATGGATATGAAAGATGTACTATAAAGAAAGTGACAGCTGAAAATTTGATGCTTTTGAACTGTGGTGTTGGAGAAGATGCTTGTAGGTCGCTTAGACTACAAGGAGACGCACCCACTCCATCCTAAAGGAAATCAGGTCTGAATATCCATTGGAAGGACTAATACTGAACCTGAAACTCCAATACTTTGGCCACTTGATGTGAAGAGCTGACTCACTTGGAAGTTGCTTTGATTTGCCTATGAGTGTGGGAGCCCTCCCTGGGCAAAGGGCCTCAGGGGTCATTGCCACTGAATCACGACATCCAAGCAAGCGCATTCCAGCTGTGTGACATGCAGGAAGCAGGAGACTGGGAAAACTGTCTTCCTTAGAAGAAGGAAAGTCATCCACAGAGAGTGTGTTTTCAGGCCTCTCTTTGCAGCAAGTGTTTTGCTTCTCAGACATCAGAGCTGCAGGCTTGCTCTGAGGGCCTCAATTCCAGAGTCAGGGCTGTGTGTCTCACTGCACTTTCCAAGCATTGCAGACACATTCCTAGGTTGGAGCAGTGCTTCCCGTGAGAAAGAAGCCTCGGGAGTGTGTCTGAGCGGGCTGAGTGCCATGCTAGGGTCACCTAGTCGAGGGCACCTTGCACATCCAATGGGCCCCAGGCGAGTAGCTATGGACCGGCCCCTCGGTTGAGATATCCCAAAGCAGGGAACAAAGCTAGCTCTGTCAGAAGGAGGAAAACGGCAATGGGATGGATTTTCAAGCGGTTGCTAAGTCACACCACGTGAGGGCTCCGCGGGAAAGAAATGCGAATTTTGGCCTCTAGGCCCAGTATCCAGATGTGTGCACAGGATATTTTCCCCACAGGATCCAAGAATGTTCCAGACAGACCTAAGCTCACTAGCTCTCTCCTGCAGAGGAAATGAAATATTGTTGCTGAACCACGAAAAGATGCTGGGATTCTTGGCTCATGGAGGAGAAGAATTCAATCCAGGGCCCAAGATGAGGCTTGATTGCTCAGAGCTTTTGTGCAATCGAGTTTTATTCAAGTAGAAAGGAGATAGAGAAAGCTTCTGACAGAGACATCACAAGGGGCAGAAAGCGTACCCCCTTGCTAGCGTTAGTAATGGAGTTATATACTCTCCAATAAGTTATTACAATGAACAAAAGAATGTGTGGAGGTTGTAAAGACTCACTAGACCTACTCCCATAATTTACATTTTAAGATAACAGGATTAGCCAGAAGGTTTTTCCAGAGACCGTCCTCAAGAAGGATGCATGATTGTTATATAATCCTAAGGAATGTAGAGGGAAAAAAAAGTGTGTCCTTTCTTCCTCCTTGAGAATTCTAGACCCCTCTCTCCTTGGGGACCCTTGAACTTCTTATAAACCTGCCTTGGCAATGACTCTCTCAGAAACATGATTGAACAGCCGTTTGGAGCTTCCTTTGACTTTCCCTGGGAGGGAGGGAGCCCTCCCTGAGCACAGGGCCTCAGGGGCCATGGCCAATGAAAACTCATCTCCCAGTAAGTGCTTTTCAGCCCTGTGTGACTCTCAGCCCACAGGAGGCTGAGAAAACTCTCTTCCTTGGAGGAAGGAAAGGCAGCCCAAGAGTGTGTTTTCAGGCCTGTATCTTGCAGCAAGTGTTTGGCTTGTTAGACATAAGACCTGCAGGCCTGCTCCAACAGACTCCATTCCAGAATCAGGGCCTTGTGTCTCCCTGCAGTTTCCTGGCCTCGCAAACACATTCCTAGGTGAGAGCAGTCCTGCCCATGGGGAAGCAGGCTGCGGGAGTGTGTCTGAGGGGGCCAGGTGCCATGCTGGGGTCACCTGGTCGAGGGCACCTTGCACCTCCAATGGACCCCAGGCAAGGAGTTGCAGGCCACCACCTTGCTTCTGAAATCCCAAAGTGGGGAGCAAAGCTCGCTCTGTCAGAGGGAAGAAAACAGCAACAGGATGGATTTTCAAGCAGTTGCTAGGCTGTACTGCGTTAGGGCTCCAAGGAAGAAAAATGCAAATGTTAGCCCCTACGACTGGTATCCAGGTGGGCTCCCAGGATGATTTCCCCGCAGGATCCAAGAACGTTCCAGACAGACCTGGGCTCACTAGCTCCCTCCTGCAGAGGAAACATGATAGAACAGCTGTTTGGAGGTTGCTTTGACTTCCCCTGGGAGGGTAGGATCCCTCCCTGGGTGCAGGGCCTCAGGGGCCATTGCCGCTGAGAAATGCCCTCTAAGCCAGACCTTTCCAGCCTTGTATGACTCAGCACGGAGGAGACTGGAAAAGCTATCTTCCTTGGAGGAAGGAAAGGCAGCCCCAGAGAGTGTGTTTTCACACCTGTATCTTGCAGCAAGTGTTTGCGTCTCAGACGTCAGACCTCCAGGCCTGCTCCAACGGCCTCAGTTCCAGAGTCAGGGCCGTGTGTCTCCCTGCATTTTCTGAGCCTTGGGAACACATTCCTAGGTCAGAACAGTCCTGCCCATGGGGAAGGAGGCTGCGGGAGTGTGTCTGAGGGGGTCGGGTGCCATGCTGGGGTCCAATAGAGCTGGAACCTCCAATAGACCCCAGGACAACAGCGGTGGGGCTGCCCCTGGCATCCGAAATGCCAAAGTGAGAAGCAAAGCTAGCTCTATCAGAAGGAAGAAAAGAACAATTGGATGCATGTTCAGGCTGTTGTTGGGCCGCACCACTTCAGGGTCCCCCCCGAGAGGAACGGGCGCCCTGTGGCCCCTAGGTCCGATATGCAGGTTAACACACAGGGTGTGTCCCCATAGGAGCCAAGAATTTTCCTGACAGACCTAGGCTCACTAGAGCTCTCCTACAGGGCAAAAGGGATAGAACAGACTGTGGATGTGACTCTGCCTTTCCCAGCGAGCATGGGGCCCTGCCTACAGCCCCGGGCTCCAGGGAAAATTGTCCCTGAAAAATGACCTCCAAGAAGCGCTTTTCCAGCAGGCTGGGATGCAGAGTTCACAGGATGCGGGGAAAGTGATCGTCCTTCAGGGAAGAAGAGGCAGCCACCCAGTGTGTGTTTGCAAGCCTGTATTTGGAAGAAACTGGTTAGCTTCTTCAAGGGGAGACCTCCAGGTCTGCTCAGAGGACCGATATTCCAGAGGCAGCACCGCGGTATTGCTCATGAAGAAGCAGGATGCAGCAATGTGTCAGACATGACTGGGTGCCTTCCTGGGTTCAGCTCCGTGAGGGGCCTTTCCACTCAAAGTAGGTCCCATGCCTCCTTGGGGAGGAAGTGGGGCCCGCTTGCCTCCAAATTGCCAAAGGCTGGAACAAAGCTAGTTCTATCAGAGGTAAGAAAAGAGCAATTGGATGGATGTGGAAGCTGTTGCTGGGCCGCACTGCTTCAGGCCCCCCACCCCTCCGGCCCCGAGAGAAACAGGCGCCCTGTGGCCCCTCGGTCCTGTATGCAGTTTCACACATAGAATGTGTCCCCATAGGAGCCAAGAACTTTCCTGACAGACCTAGGCTCACTAGAGCTCTCCTACAGAGCAAAGGGGATGGGACAGATGTGTGGCTGTGGCTCTGCCTTTCCCTGGGAGTGTGGAGCCGCTCCCTATGGCCCTGGGCTCCAGGGGAAATTGCCCCTGAATAATGACCTCCAAGAAGCGCTTTTCCAACTGGCTGAGACGTGGAGTTCTCAGGATGCAGGGAAAGCGAGTGTCCCTTCAGGGAAGCAAAGGCAGTCACCTGTTATCATTACTTACTAGAATAGTAGGTACCTTCTCTGGTTGGGCAGAGGCCTTCACTACCTGATCTGAAAAAGAAAATGAAGTAGCTCGCTGATTTGAGAAATAATTCACAGACTTGGGTTTCCAACCAGTATAGAATCCGACAATGGCCCTGTCTTTGTAGCCGCGTTAATTAACAGGTATGTGAAGCTCTAAATATCAGTGGAAATTACATACAGCATATAGGCCCCTGTGTTCTGGAATGGTGGAAAGAAACAACCAAACTCTTCAAGAGACTCTTTCAAAATGGATCATAGAGACTGACTGTACATGGATGGGCTTGCTTCTGGCAGACTTACTCATATTACGGGTAACTGCACGTTCCCATAGTTGTTGTCCTTATGAAATTTTCGATGGGAGAACCCCCCACCCCACAATGAGGCAGGTGTTAGCAGATTTGCCACAAGTAAGCAGGTGGGATTTCACAGCAGCTGGAACAATTAGGTAAGGTAATAAATCAGGTAACTAAGTTTGTGTAAAAAAAAATATCATTCCCCCTTGAGGAACAGATTCATGAATTTGTGCTCAGTGATCAGGTGTGGCTCAATGACTGGAAACACAATTCCTTGGCCTGACATCGGAAAGGTCCTTATACTGCTGTTTTAGCCACAATTCTGAAAGAGAAGGGAATACTAGACCACCTAACCTGCCTCTTGAGAAATCTGTATGAAGGTTAGAGCAGGACATGGAACAACAGACTGGTTCCAAAAAGGAAAAGGAGTATGTCAAGGCTGTATATTGTCACCCTGTTTTATTAACTTATATGCAGACTACATCATGAAAAATGCTGGGATGGAAGATACGTGAGCTGGAATCAAGATTCCCGGAAGAAATAGCAATAAACTTAGATATGCAGATGTCATCACAATTATGGCAGAATGGGAAGAGGAACGGGTATGTCGGGGAACTTTTTGAGTTGCAGTAAGGGTGTGAAGGACCTTTTGGAAGTTCCAGAGGTTTGGTGTGATTAGCCTCGAGAAGCCTCAGCGGAATTGGGCCTCATCTCGCCTGGAGGTCAAAACCTCCTGGATTTTCTCTAGTTCTGGCAGGTTCTCTCCACTTAGGACGGGGACCTCAGGGACCCCCTCTGGTGGCCTCAGGAAAGGCCAGTCCCCATGCGAGTTACTAGGAGGCCTCTCGGGATTCCTCTCACTTCGATGCCGGGGCCTAAGACCTTGTGTGGAGTCGGGGCCGGAACGTGAGGATTCCTCTCCAGTGCTGACATGGATCTTGGGGTACTTCTGGAGTCTCCCCAGGGGACTAAGTCCGCGTCTCGAATGGAGGCATGCACGTGCGCTTTCCTCCAGAGCGGTAGCAGCAGTGTCACCCTTCCCGTCGCGTCGATCATGGGATCTTTGTCTTTCCCCTGAGGATTTCCCATGAGGCTTTCCCACGAGGCTTTCCCACAAGGCTATCCCTCAGGGCCGTCCCACGTGCCACCGTGGTGTGAGTCGAAAACAGTTTCCTCTGGACTGTACTGGGACATCTAGAAGACTCTGGGAATGGTGGAACGACCCTGGAGTTCCTCTCGCCTTTCCTATGGAGAGCGCCTCCTATTGAGATGCGACTGTAACGCCCAGAATTCTTTCCCAACCAAGCAGGGAAAGGATCCCTCATCGGGAACTACGATGCGGCAACGGGGCTCCTCTCGATGTGGGCGGGACCATCGTGTTTCCTCTAGAGTGGAGATGGGTAGTTGGGGAACTTCTTGTGTTGCCGCAACTGTGTGAAGGTCCTTTTGGAAGTTCCAGAGGTTCGGTGTGATTAGCCTGGAGAAGCCTCAGCGGAAATGGGCCTCATCTCGCCTGGAGGGCAAAACCTCCTGGATTTTCTCGAGTTGCGGCAGGTGCTCTCGACTTACGATGGGGACCTTAGGGACCCGCTCTGGTGGCCTCAGGAAATCCAGTCCCCATGCGAATTAGTAGGGGGCCTCTCGGGATGCCTCTCCCGTCCATGCTGGGGCCCAAGACATTGTTGGTAGTCATGGCCGGAACCTGAGGATTCCTCTCCAGTGCTGACATTGGTCTTGGGGTACTTCGGGAGTCTCCCCCAGGGAGTCAGTCCTCGTCTCGAGAGGGGGCATGCACGTGCGCTTTCCTCCCGAGTTGTAGCAACAGTGTCACGCTTCCTGTAGGGTGGATCAAGGGATCTGTGGCTTTCCCTAGACTCTTTCCCACGAGGCTTTCCATGAGTCTTACCCACAGCGCTTTCCCACGTGCCACCGTGCTGTGCGTCGATCCTCGGCGTGGAAGTCGATGCAGTGCAGGGAAAACAGGTTCCTCTGGAATGGACTGAGACATCTGGGGGACTCTTGGAATGGAGGCAGGACCCTGGAATTCCTCTCGCCTTTCCTGTGGAGAATGCCTCCTCTTGAGATGCGACGGGAACGCAGGGAATTTTTTCCCTAACAAGCAGGGAAGGGATCCCTCATCTCGAGCTACGAGGCGGAAACGGGGCTCCTCTGGATGTGGGCGGGACCCTCGTGCTTCCTCTCGAGTGGAGACGAGTATGTCGGGAAACTTCTTGAGTTGCAGCAGGGCTTTGAAGGACCTTTAATAAGTTCCAGAGGTTAGGTGTGATTAGCCTCGAGAATCCTCAGTGGAAATGGGCCTCATCTAGCCTGGAGGGGAGAACCTCCTGGATTTTCACGAGTTGCGGCAGGTGCTCTCCACTTACGATGGTGACCTATGGGACCCGCTCTGGTGGCCTCAGGAAAGGCCAGTCCCCATGCGAGTTGCTTGCGGGCCTTTTGGGATTCCTCTCCCTTCGATGCCAGGGCCTTAAACCTTGTGTGGAGGCCGGGCCAGAACCTGAGGATTCCTCTCCAGTGCTGACATGGATCTTGGGGTACTTCTCGAGTCTCCCCAGGGGAGTAAGTCCTCGTCTCGGATGGGGGCATGCACGTGCTCTTTCCTCCAGAGCGGTAGCAGCTGTGTCACGCTTCCCAACGCCTGGATCAAGGGATCTTTGGCTTTCCCTCGAGGCTTTTGCACGACGCTTTCCCACAGGGCTGTCCCACGTGCCCCCGTGGTGGGAGTCAATCCTCGGCGTGAAAGTCGACTCATTGCAGGGAAAACAGGTTCCTCTGGTATGGACTGAGACATCTGGGGGACTCTTGGAATGGTAGCACGACCCTGGAGTTCCTCTCGCCTTTCCTGTGGAGAGCGCCTCCTCTTGAGGTGAGAGGGGAATGCCGGGAACTCTTTCCCGACAAAGAGGCGAAATGTCCCTCATCTCGAGCTACGAGGCGGAAACGGGGCTCCTCTGCATATGCCCGGGACCCTCGTGCTTCCTCTAGAGTGGAGACGGGTATGTCAGGCAACTTCTTGAGTAGCAGTAAGGGTGTGAAGGACCTTTTGGAAGTTCCAGAGGTTAGGTGTGATTAGCTTTGAGAAGCCTCAGCGGAAATGGGTCTCATCTCGCCGGGAGGTTAAAACCTCCTTGATTTTCTCGAGTTGCGGCAGGTGCTCTCGATTTACAACGGGGACCTCAGGGACCCGCTCTGGTGGCCTCAGGAAAGGCCAGTCCACATGCGAGTTGCTCGGGGGCCTCTCGGGATTCCTCTCCCTTTGATGACGGGGCCTTTGACCTTGAGTGGTGTCAGGTCCGGAACCTGAGGATTCCTCTCCAGTGCTCACATGGTTCTTGGGTACTTCTGGAGTCTCCCCAGGGGAGTAACTCCTCGTCTCGAATGGGGGCATGCACGTGCGCTTTCCTCCAGAGCTGTAGCAGTAGTGTCACGCTTCCCATCGCCTGGATCAAGGGATCTGTGGCTTTCCCTCGAGGCTTTCCCACGAGGCTTTCCCACGAGGCTTTCCCACAGGGCTGTCCCTCTTGCCACCGTGGTGTGATTCGATCCTCGGCGTGAAAGTCGACGCAGTGCAGGGAAAACAGGTTCCTCTGGAATGGACTGAGAATTCTGGGGGACTCTTGGATTGGTGGCACGACACTGGAGTTCCTCTCGCCTTTCCTGTGGAGAGGGCCTCCTGTTGAGATGGGACGGGAACGCCGGGAATTCTTTCCCGACCAAGCAGCGAAAGGATCCCTCATCTCGAGCTACGAGGCGGAAACGGGGCTCCTCTGGATGTTTGCAGGACACTCGTGCTTCCTCTAGAGTGGAGCCGGGTATGTCAGGGAACTTCTTGAGTTGCAGCAAGGTTGTGAAGCACCCTTTGGAAGTTCCAGAGGTTAGATGTGATTAGCCTAGAGATGCCTCATCAGAAATGGGCCTCATCAAGCCTGGAGGGGAGAACCTCCTGGATTTTCTCGAGTTGCAGCAGGTTCTCCCGTCTTACGACGGTTACCTTAGGGACCCGCTCTGGTGGCCTCAGGTTTGGCCAGTCCCCAATCGATGCTCATGGGCCTCCTGGATTCCTTTCTCGTCAATGCCTGGGCCTAAGACCTTTTGTGGAGTCGGGCCCAGAACCTGAGGATTCCTCTCCAGTGCTGACATGGATCTTGGGGTACTTCTGGAGTCTCCCCAGGGGAGTCAGTCCTCATCTTGAATGGGGGCATGCACGAGCGCTTTCCTCCAGAGCGGTAGCAGCAGTGTCACGCTTCCCATCGCGTGGATCAAGAGATCTGTGGCTTTCCCTCGATGCTTTCCCACGAGGCTTTCCCACAGGGCTGTCCCAGGTGCCATCGTGGTGGGAGTCGATCCTCGCCATGATAGTCGAGGAAGTCAGGGAAAACAGGTTCCTCTGGAATGGACTGAGACACCTGGGGGACTCTGGGATGGTGGCACGACCCTTGAGTTCCTCTCGCCTTCCTGTGGAGAACGCCTCCTCTTGAGATGTGACGGGAACGTCCAGAATTCTTTCCCGACAAAGCAGCGAAAGGATCCCTCATCTCCAGCTAAGAGGCGGAAACGGGGCTCCTCTGGATGTGGGCGGGACCCTCGTGCTTCCTCTCGAGTGGAGACGGGTATGTCGGGGAACTTCTTGAGCTGCAGCAAGGGTGTGAAGGACCTTTTGGAAGTTCCAGAGGTTAGGTGTGATTAGCCTCGTGAAGCCTCAGTGGAAATGGGCCTCATCTCGCCTGGAGGGCAAAACCTCCTGGATTTTCTCGAGTTGTGGCAGGTGCTCTCGACTTAAGACAGGGACCTCAGGGACCCGCTCTGGTGGCCTCGGGACTGGCCAGTCCCCCAGTGAGTTGCTCGCGGGCCTCTGGGATTCTTCTCCCTTCGATGCCAGGGCCTAAGACATTGTGTGGAGTCGGGGCGGGAACCTGAGGATTCCTCTCCAGTGCTGACTTGGTTCTTGGGGTACTTCTGGAGTCTCCTCAGGGGAGTAAGTCCTCGTCTCGAATGGGGGCATGCACCTGCGGTTTCCTCCAGAGCGGTAGCAGCAGTGTCGCGCTTCCCGGCGCGTGGATCAAGGGATCTGTGGCTTTCCCTCCAGGCTTTCCCACGAGGCTTTCCCACGAGGCTTTCCCACAGGGCTGTCCCACGTGCCACCTTGGTGGGAGTCGATCCTCGGCATGAAAGTCGAGGCAGTGCAGGTAACACAGGTTCCTCTGGAATGGACTGAGACATCTGGGGTCTCTGGGAATGGTGACAAGACCCTGGAGTTCCTCTCGCCTTTCCTGTGGAGAGTGCCTCCTTTTGAGATTCGACAGGTACGCCGGGAATTCTTTCCAGACCAAGCAGAGAAAGAATCCCTCATCTCGAGCTACGAGGCGGAAACGGGGCTCCTCTGGATGTGGGCGGGACCGTCGTGCTTCCTTGAGAGTTAGGCCGGGTATGTCGGGGAACTTCTTGAGTTGCAGCAAGGGTGTGAAGGACCTTTGGAAGTTCCACAGGTTAAGTGTGATTAGCCTCGTGACGCCTCAGCGGAAATGGGCCTCATCTAGCCTGAAGGGCAAAACCTCCTGGATTTTCTCGTGTTGCCGCAGGTACTTTCGTCTTACGACGGTGACCTAAGTGACCCACTCTGGTGGCCTCAGGAAAGGCCAGTCCCCATGCGAGTTGCTCGGGCGCCTCTCGGGGTTCCTCTCCCTTCGATGCCGGGGCCTAAGTCCTTGTGTGGAGTCGGGGCCAGAACCTGAGGATTCCTCTGCAGTGCTGACATGGATCTTGGGTTATTTCTGCAGTCTCCCCATGGGAGTAAGTCCTCATCTCGAATGGGGGCATGCACGTGCGCTTTCCTCCAGTGCCGTAGCAGCAGTGTCACGCTTCCCGTCGCGTCAATCAAGGGATCTGTGGCTTTCCCTCGAGGCTTTCCCACAGGGCTGTCCCACGTGCCACCGTGGTGGGAGTCGATCCTCGGCATGAAAGTTGAGGCAGTGAAGGGAAAACAGGTTCCTCTGGAATGGACTGAAAGATATGTGGGACTCTGGGAATGGAGACAAGACCCTGGAGTTCCTCTCGCCTTTCCTCTGGAGAGCGCCTCCTCTTGAGATGCGCCAGGAATGCCCAGAATTCTTTCCCGACCAAGCAGCGAAAGGATCCCTCATCTCGAGCTAAGAGGTGAAAACTGGGCTCCTCTGGATGTGGGCGTGACCCTCGTGCTTCCTCTAGAATGGAGACGGGTTGTCGGGGAACTTCTTGAGTTGCAGCAAGGTTGTGAAGCACCCTTTGGAAGTTCCAGATGTTAGATGTGATTAGCCTCGAGACGCCTCATCGGAAATGGTCCTCATCTAGCCTGGAGGGCAAAATATCCTGGATTTTCTCGAGTTCCGGCAGATGCTGTCATCTTACGACGGTGACGATAGGGCCCGCTCTGGTGGCCTCAGGACTGCTCAGTCCCCATTCGAGTTGCTCGGGGGTCTCCTGGGATTCCTCTCCCTTTGATGCCGGGGACTAAGACCTTCTGTGGAGTAGAGCCCGGAACATGAGGATTCCTCTCCAGTGCTGACATGGAACTTGGGCTACTTCTGGAGCCTCCCCAGGGCAGTAAGTCCTCTTCTCAAGAGGGGGCATGCACTTTCGCTTTCCTCCAAAGCGGGTGCAGCAGTGTCACGCTTCCCATAGCGTCGATCAAGGGATCTGCGCCTTTCTGTCTAGGCTTTCCCACGAGGCTTTCCCACGAGGCTTTCCCACAGGGCTGTCCCACGTGCCGCCTTGGTGGGAGTCGATCCTTGGCATGAAAGTCGAGGCAGTGCAGGGAACACAGGTTCCTCTGGAATGGACTGAGACATCTGGGGGACTCTGGGAATGGTGACAAGACCCTGGAGTTCCTCTCGCCTTTCCTGTGGAGAGCTCCTCCTTTTGAGATTGGACACGGGAATTCTTTCCAGACCAAGCAGAGAAAGGATCCCTCATCTCGAGCTACGAGGCGGAAACGGGGCTCCTCTGGATGTGAGCGGGACCCTCGTGCTTCCTTTAGGGTTAGGGCGGGTATGTCGGGGAACTTCTTGAGTTGCAGCAAGGGTGTGAAGGACCTTTGGAAGTTCCAGAGGTTAGGTGTGATTAGCCTCGTGAGGCCTCAGCGGAAATGGGCCTCATCTAGCCTGAAGGGCAAAACCTCCTGGATTTTCTCGAGTTGCCGCAGGTCCTTTCGTCTTAGGACGGTGACCTAAGGGACCCGCTCTGGTGGCCTCAGGAAAGGACAGTCCCCATGCGAGTTGCTCGGGGGCCTCTCGTGGTCCTCTCCCTTCGATGCCGGGTCCTAAGACCTTGTGTGGAGTCGGGGTCGGAACCTGAGGATTCCTCTCCAGTGCTGACATGGATCTTAGGGTACTTCTGGAGTCTCCCCAGGGGAGTAAGTCCTCGTCTCGAATGGGGGCATGCACGTTCGCTTTCCACCAGAGCGGTAGCAGCAATGTCATGCACCCGTCGCATGGATCAAGGGATCTGTGGCTTTCCCTCGAGGCTTTCCCCCGAGGTTTTGCAACGAGGCTTTCCCACAGGGCTGTCCCACGTGCCACCGTGGTGGGAGTCGAGCCTTGGCGTGAAAGTCGAGGCAGTGCAGGAAAACAGGTTCCTCTGGAATGGACTGAGACATCTGGGGGTCTCTGGGAATGGTGGCACGACGCTGGAGTTCTCGCCTTTTCTGTGGAGAGCACCTCCTCTTGAGATGCGACAGGAATGCCCAGAATTCTTTCCCGAACAAGCAGCCAAAGGATCCCTCATCACGAGCTACGAGGCGGAAACGGGGCTCCTCTGGATGTGGGCGGGGCCCTCTTGCTTCCTCTCGAGTGGAGACGGGTATGTCGGGGAACTTCTTGAGTTGCAGAAAGGGTGTGAAGGACCCTTTGGACTTTCTAGAGGTTAGATGTGATTAACCTCAACGCCTCAGCGGAAATGGGCCTCATCTAGCCTGGAGGGCAGAACCTCCTGGATTTTCTCGAGATGCAGGAGGTGCTCTCGTCTTACCACGGTGACGAAAGGGACCTGCTCTTATCGCCTTAGGACTGGCCAGTCCCCATGCGAGTTACTCGGGAGCCTCTCGGGATTCCTTTCCCGTCGATGCCGGGCCTAAGACCTTGTGTGGAGTAGTGGCCGGAACCTGAGGATTCCTCTAAAGTGCTGACATGGATCATGGGGTGCTTCTGGAGTCTCCCCAGGGGAGTAAGTCCTCATCTCGAAAGGAGGCATGCACGTGCGCTTCCCTGCAGAGCGGTAGCAGCAGTGTCACGATTCCCGTCACGTGCATCAAGGGAACTGTGGCTTTCCCTCGAGGCTTTCCACAGGGCTGTCCCACGTGCCACCGTGGTGGGAGACGATCCTCGGCGTGAAAGTCGAGGCAGTGCAGGGAAAACAGGTTCCTCTGTAATGGACTGAGACATCTGGGGTACTCTGGGAATGGTGGCACGACCCTGGAGTTCCTCTCGCCTTTCCTGTGGAGAGCGCCTCCCCTTGAGATGCGACGGGGACTCACAGAATTCTTTCCGGACCAAGTAGCAAAAGGATCCCTCATCTCCAGCTATGAGGCGAAACGGGGCTCCTCTGGATGTGGGCGGGACCCTCGTGCTTCCTCTAGAGTGGAGACGGGGATGTCCGGGAACTTCTTGAGTTGCAGCAAAGGTGTGAAGGACCTTTTGGAAGTTCCAGAGTTTAGATGTGATTAGCCTTGAGAAGCCTCAGCGGAAATGGGCCTCATCTCGCCTGGAGGGCAAAACCTCCTGGATTTTCTCGAGTTGCGGCAGGTGCTCTCGACTTACGACGGGGACCTCAGGGACTCGCTCTGGTGGCCTCAGGAAAGGCCAGTCTCCATGCGAGTTGCTCGCGGGCCTCTCGGTATTCCTCTCTCGTCGATGCCGGGGCCCAAGACCTTGTGTGGAGTCGGGGCCGGAACCTGAGGATTCCTCTCCAGTGCTGACATGGATCTTGGGGTACTTCTGGAGTCTCCTCAGGGTAGTGAGTCCTCGTCTCGAGAGGGAGCATTCACGTGGGCTTTCCTCCCGAGCTGTAGCAGCAGTGTCACACTTCCCTTCTCGTCGATCATGGGATCTGTGGCTTTCCCTCGAGGATTTCCCATAAGGCTTTCCCACGAGGCTTTCCCACAGGGCTGTCCCACGTGCCACCGTGGTGGGAGTCGATCCTCAGCGTGAAAGTCGAGGCAGTGCAGGGAAAACAGGTTCCTCTGGAATGGATTGAGACATCTGGGGGACTCTCCGAATGGTGGCACGACCCTGGAGTTCCTCTCGCCTTTCCTGTGGAGAGGACCTCCTCTTGAGATGCGACGGGAATGCCAGGAATTCTTTCCCGACCAAGCAGGGAAAGGATCTCTCATCTCGAGGTACGAGGCGGAAACGGGGCTCCTCTGGATGTGGGCGGGACCCTCGTGCTTCCTCTGTAGTGGAGACGGGTATGTCAGGGAACTTCCTGAGTCGCAGCAATGGTTGAAGGACCTTTTGGAAGTTCCAGAGAGTAGGTGTGATTAACCTCGAGAAGCCTCAGCGGAAATGGGCATCATCTCGCCTGGAGGGCAAAACATCCTGGATTGTCTCGAATTGTGGCAGGTGCTCTGGACTTACGACGGGTACTTCAGGGACCCACTCTGGTGGCCTCACGAAAGGCCAGTCCCCATGCCAGTTGATCGGGGGCCTCTCGGGATTCCTCTCCCGTCGATGTCGAGGCCTAAGAATTGTGTGGAGTCGGGGCCGGAAACTTGAGAATTCCTCTCCAGTGCTGACATGGATCTTGGGGTACTTCTGGAGTCTCCCCAGAGGAGTAAGTACTCGTCTCCAATGGGGGCATGCACGTGCGCTTTACTCCAGAGCGGTAGCAGCAGTGTGACGCTTCCCATCGCCTGGATCAAGGGATCTGTGGCTTTCCCTCGAGGCTTTTCCAGGAGGCTTTCCCACAAGGCTTTCCCACAGGGCTGTCCCACGTGCGACCGTGGTGGTAGTCGATCCTCATCCTGAAAGTCGAGGCAGTGCAGGGAAAACAGGTTCCTCTGGAATGGACTGAGACATCAGGGGAACTCTGGGAATGGTGACACGACCCTGGAGTTCCTCTCGCCTTTCCTGTGGAGAGCGCCTCCTCTTGAGATGCGACGGGAACACCGGCAATTCTTTCCAGACCAAGCAGGGAAAGGATCCCTCATCTCAAGCTTCGAGGCGGAAACGGGGCTCTTCTGGATGTGGGCGGGAACCGCTTGCTTCCTCTAGAGTGGAGACGGGGATGTCAGGGAACTTCTTGAGTTGCAGCAGGGGTGTGAAGGACCTTTTGGAAGTTCCAGAGGTTAGGTGTGATTAGCCTCGAGAAGCCTCAGCGGAAATGGGCCTCATCTCGCCTGGAGGCAGAACCTCCTGGATTTTCTCGAGTTGAGGCAGGTGGTTTCGTGATTTCCGGGTGGGGCCCACGTGATTTCCGGGTGGGGCCCACGTGATTTCCGGGTGGGGCCCACGTGATTTCCGGGTGGGGCCCACGTGATTTCCGGGTGGGGCCCACGTGATTTCCCCGTGGGGCCCACGTGATTTCCGGGTGGGGACCACGTGATTTCCGGGTGGGGCCCACGTGATTTCAACGTGGGGCCCACGTGATTTCCCCTGGGGGCCCACGTGTTTTCCGGGTGGGGCCCACGTGATTTCCGGGTTGCGCCCACGTGATTTCTGGGTGGGGCCCACGTGATTTCCGGGTGGGGCCCACGTGATTTCCGGGTGGGTCCCACGTGATTTCCCCGTGGGGCCCACGTGATTTCCGGGTGGGGCCCACGTGATTTCCGGGTGGGGCCCACGTGATTTCCCTTGGGGGCCCACGTGATTTCCCTTGGGGGCCCACGTGATTTCCGGGTGGGGCCCACGTGATTTCCGGGTGGGGCCCACGTGATTTCCGGGTGGGGCCCACGTGATTTCCGGGTGGGGCCCACGTGATTTCCGGGTGGGGCCCACGTGATTTCCCCGTGGGGCCCACGTGATTTCCGGGTGGGCCCCACGTGATTTCCGGGTGGGGCCCACGTGATTTCCGGGTGGGGCCCACGTGATTTCCGGGTGGGGCCCACGTGATTTCCGGGTGGGGCCCACGTGATTTCCCCGTGGGGCCCACGTGATTTCCGGGTGGGGCCCACGTGATTTCCGGGTGGGGCCCACGTGATTTCCGGGTGGGGCCCACGTGATTTCCGGCTGGGGCCCACGTGATTTCCGGGTGGGGACCACATGATTTCCCCGTGGGGCCCACGTGATTTCCGGGTGGGGCCCACGTGATTTCCGGGTGGGGCCCACGTGATTTCCGGGTGGGGCCCACGTGATTTCCCCGTGGGGCCCACGTGATTTCCCCGTGGGGCCCACGTGATTTCCGGGTGGGGCCCACGTGATTTCAGGGTGGGGCCCACGTGATTTCCCCGTGGGGCCCACGTGATTTCCCCGTTGGGCCCACGTGATTTCCCCGTGGGGCCCACGTGATTTCCGGGTGGGGCCCACGTGATTTCCGGGTGGGGCCCACGTGATTTCCCCGTGGGGCCCACGTGATTTCCGGGTGGGCCCCACGTGATTACCGGGTGGGGCCCACGTGATTTCCGGGTGGGGCCCACGTGATTTCCGGGTGGGGCCCACGTGATTTCCGGGTGGGGCCCACGTGATTTCCGGGTGGGGCCCACGTGATTTCCGGGTGGGGCCCACGTGATTTCCGGGTGGGGCCCACATGATTTCCCCGTGGGGCCCACGTGTTTTCCGGGTGGGGCCCACGTGATTTCCGGGTTGGGCCCACGTGATTTCCGGGTGGGGCCCACGTGATTTCCCCGTGGGGCCCACGTGATTTCCGGGTGGGCCCCACGTGATTTCCGGGTGTGGCCCACGTGATTTCCGGGTGGGGCCCACGTGATTTCCGGGTGGGGCCCACGTGATTTCCGGGTGGGGCCCACGTGATTTCCCCGTGGGGCCCACGTGATTTCCCCGTGGGGCCCACGTGATTTCCCCGTGGGGCCCACGTGATTTCCGGGTGGGGCCCACGTGATTTCCGGGTGGGGCCCACGTGATTTCCGGGTGGGGCCCACGTGATTTCCGGGTGGGGCCCACGTGATTTCCGGGTGGGGCCCACGTGATTTCCGGGTGGGGCCCACGTGATTTCCCCGTGGGGCCCACGTGATTTCCGGGTGGGGCCCACGTGATTTCCCCGTGGGGCCCACGTGATTTCCGGGTGGGGCCCATGGGATTTCCCCGTGGGGCCCACGTGATTTCCGGGTGGGGCCCACGTGATTTCCCCGTGAGGCCCACGTGATTTCCCCGTGGGGCCCACGTGATTTCCGGGTGGGGCCCACGTGATTTCCGGGTGGGGCCCACGTGATTTCTGGGTGGGGCCCACGTGATTTCCGGGTGGGGCCCACGTGATTTCCGGCTGTGGCCCACGTGATTTCCGGGTGGGGCCCACGTGATTTCCGGGTGGGGCCCACGTGATTTCCACGTGGGGCCCACGTGATTTCCGGGTGGGGCCCACGTGATTTCCGGGTGGGGCCCCCGTGATTTCCGGGTGGGGCCCACGTGATTTCCGGGTGGGGCCCACGTGATTTCCGGGTGGGGCCCACGTGATTTCCGGGTGGGGCCCACGTGATTTCCCCGTGGGGCCCACGTGATTTCCGGGTGGGGCCCACGTGATTTCCGGGTGGGGCCCACGTGATTTCCGGGTGGGGCCCACGTGATTTCCGGGTGGGGCCCACGTGATTTCCGGGTGGGGCCCACGTGATTTCCGGGTGGGGCCCACGTGATTTCCGGGTGGGGCCCACGTGATTTCCGGGTGGGGCCCACATGATTTCCCCGTGGGGCCCACGTGATTTCCGGGTGGGGCCCACGTGATTTCCGGGTGGGGCCCACGTGATTTCCGGGTGGGGCCCACGTGATTTCCGGGTGGGGCCCACGTGATTTCCCCGTGGGGCCCACGTGATTTCCCCGTGGGGCCCACGTGATTTCCCCGTGGGGCCCACGTGATTTCCGGGTGGGGCCCACGTGATTTCCGGGTGGGGCCCACGTGATTTCCGGGTGGGGCCCACGTGATTTCCGGGTGGGGCCCACGTGATTTCCCCGTGGGGCCCACGTGATTTCCGGGTGGGGCCCACGTGATTTCCCCGTGGGGCCCACGTGATTTCCGGGTGGGGCCCACGTGATTTCCCCGTGGGGCCCACGTGATTTCCGGGTGGGGCCCATGGGATTTCCCCGTGGGGCCCACGTGATTTCCGGGTGGGGCCCACGTGATTTCCCCGTGAGGCCCACGTGATTTCCCCGTGGGGCCCACGTGATTTCCGGGTGGGGCCCACGTGATTTCCGGGTGGGGCCCACGTGATTTCCGGGTGGGGCCCACGTGATTTCCGGGTGGGGCCCACGTGATTTCCGGCTGTGGCCCACGTGATTTCCGGGTGGGGCCCACGTGATTTCCGGGTGGGGCCCACGTGATTTCCACGTGGGGCCCACGTGATTTCCGGGTGGGGCCCACGTGATTTCCGGGTGGGGCCCCCGTGATTTCCGGGTGGGGCCCACGTGATTTCCGGGTGGGGCCCACGTGATTTCCGGGTGGGGCCCACGTGATTTCCGGGTGGGGCCCACGTGATTTCCCCGTGGGGCCCACGTGATTTCCGGGTGGGGCCCACGTGATTTCCGGGTGGGGCCCACGTGATTTCCGGGTGGGGCCCACGTGATTTCCGGGTGGGGCCCACGTGATTTCCGGGTGGGGCCCACGTGATTTCCGGGTGGGGCCCACGTGATTTCCGTGTGGGGCCCACGTGATTTCCGGGTGGGGCCCACGTGATTTCCCCGTCTGGCCCACGTGATTTCCGGGTGGGGCCCACGTGATTTCCGGGTGGGGCCCACGTGATTTCCGGGTGGGGCCCACGTGATTTCCGGGTGGGGCCCACATGATTTCCCCGTGGGGCCCACGTGATTTCCGGGTGGGGCCCACGTGATTTCCGGGTGGGGCCCACGTGATTTCCGGGTGGGGCCCACGTGATTTCCGGGTGGGCCCCACGTGATTTCCGGGTGGGGCCCACGTGATTTCCGGGTGGGGCCCACGTGATTTCCGGCTGGGGCCCACGTGATTTCCGGGTGGGGCCCACGTGATTTCCGTATGGGGCCCACGTGATTTCCCCGTGGGGCCCACGTGATTTCCGGGTGGGGCCCACGTGATTTCCGGCTGGGGCCCACGTGATTTCCGGGTGGGGCCCACGTGATTTCCGGGTGGGGCCCACGTGTTTTTCGGGTGGGGCCCACGTGATTTCCGGGTGGGGCCCACGTGATTTCCGGGTGGGGCCCACGTGATTTCCGGATGGGGCCCACGTGATTTCCCCGTGGGGCCCACGTGATTTCCGGCTGGGGCCCACGTGATTTCCGGATGGGGCCCACGTGATTTCCGGGTGGGGCCCACGTGATTTCCCCGTGGGGCCCACGTGATTTCCGGCTGGTGCCCACGTGATTTCCGGGTGGGGCCCACGTGATTTCCGGGTGGGGCCCACGTGATTTCCCCGTGGGGCCCACGTGATTTCCCCGTGGGGCCCACGTGATTTCCGGCTGGGGCCCACGTGATTTCCGGCTGGGGCCCACGTGATTTCCGGGTGGGGCCCACGTGATTTCCGGTTGGGGCCCACATGATTTCCGGGTGGGGCCCACGTGATTTCCGGGTGGGGCCCACGTGATTTCCGGGTGGGGCCCACGTGATTTCCGGGTGGGGCCCACGTGATTTCCGGGTGGGGCCCACGAGATTTCCGGGTGGGGCCCACGAGATTTCCCCGTGGGGCCCACGTGATTTCCGGGTGGGGCCCACGTGATTTCCGGGTGGGCCCCACGTGATTTCAGGGTGGGGCCAACGTGATTTCCGGGTGGGGCCCACGTGATTTCCGGGTGGGGCCCACGTGATTTCCGGGTGGGGCCCACGTGATTTCCGGGTGGGGCCCACGTGATTTCCGGGTGGGGCCCACGTGATTTCCGGGTGGGGCCCACGTGATTTCCGGGTGGGGCCCAGGTGATTTCCGGGTGGGGCCCACTTGATTTCCGGGTGGGCCCCACGTGATTTCCGTTTGGGGCCCACGTGATTTCCGGGTGGGGCCCACGTGATTTCCGGGTGGGCCCCACGTGATTTCCGGGTGGGGCCCACGTGATTTCCGGGTGGGGCCCACGTGATTTCTGGGTGGGGCCCACGTGATTTCCGGGTGGGGCCCACGTGATTTCCGGGTGGGGCCCACGTGATTTCCGGGTGGGGCCCACGTGATTTCCGGGTGGGGCCCACGTGATTTCCGGGTGGGGCCCACGTGATTTCCGGGTGGGGCCCACGTGATTTCCGGGTGGGGCCCACGTGATTTCCGGGTGGGGCCCACGTGATTTCCCCGTGGGGCCCACGTGATTTCCGGGTGGGGCCCACGTGATTTCCGGGTGGGGCCCACGTGATTTCCGGGTGGGGCCCACGTGATTTCCGGGTGGGGCCCACGTGATTTCCGGGTGGGGCCCACGTGATTTCCGGGTGGGGCCCACGTGATTTCCGGGTGGGGCCCACGTGATTTCCGGGTGGGCCCCACGTGATTTCCGGGTGGGGCCCACGTGATTTCCGGGTGGGGCCCACGTGATTTCCGGGTGGGGCCCACGTGATTTCCGGGTGGGGCCCACGTGATTTCCGGGTGGGGCCCACGTGATTTCCCCGTGGGGCCCACGTGATTTCCGGGTGGGGCCCACGTGATTTCCGGCTGGGGCCCACGTGATTTCCGGGTGGGGCCCACGTGATTTACGGGTGGGGCCCACGTGTTTTCCGGGTGGGGCCCACGTGATTTCCGGGTGGGGCCCACGTGATTTCCGGGTGGGGCCCACGTGATTTCCCCGTGGGGCCCACGTGATTTCCCCGTGGGGCCCACGTGATTTCCGGCTGGGGCCCACGTGATTTCCGGATGGGGCCCACGTGATTTCCGGGTGGGGCCCACGTGATTTCCCCGTGGGGCCCACGTGATTTCCGGCTGGTGCCCACGTGATTTCCGGGTGGGGCCCACGTGATTTCCGGGTGGGGCCCACGTGATTTCCGGGTGGGGCCCACGTGATTTCCCCGTGGGGCCCACGTGATTTCCGGGTGGGGCCCACGTGATTTCCGGGTGGGGCCCACGTGATTTCCGGGTGGGGCCCACGTGATTTCCGGGTGGGGCCCACGTGATTTCCGGGTGGGGCCCACGTGATTTCCGGGTGGGGCCCACGAGATTTCCGGGTGGGGCCCACGAGATTTCCCCGTGGGGCCCACGTGATTTCCCCGTGGGGCCCACGTGATTTCCGGGTGGGCCCCAAGTGATTTCCGGGTGGGGCCCACGTGATTTCCGGGTGGGGCCCACGTGATTTCCGGGTGGGGCCCACGTGATTTCCGGGTGGGGCCCACGTGATTTCCGGGTGGGGCCCACGTGATTTCCGGGTGGGGCCCACCTGATTTCCGGGTGGGGCCCACGTGATTTCCGGGTGGGGCCCAGGTGATTTCCGGGTGGGGCCCACTTGATTTCCGGGTGGGCCCCACGTGATTTCCGTTTGGGGCCCACGTGATTTCCGGGTGGGGCCCACGTGATTTCCGGGTGGGCCCCACGTGATTTCCGGGTGGGGCCCACGTGATTTCCGGGTGGGGCCCACGTGATTTCCCCGTGGGGCCCACGTGATTTCCCCGTGGGGCCCTCGTGATTTCCCCGTGGGGCCCACGTGATTTCCGGCTGGGGCCCACGTGATTTCCGGCTGGGGCCCACGTGATTTCCGGGTGGGGCCCACGTGATTTCCGGGTGGGGCCCACGTGATTTCCGGGTGGGGCCCACGTGATTTCCGGGTGGGGCCCACGTGATTTCCGGGTGGGGCCCACGTGATTTCCCCGTGGGGCCCACGTGATTTCCGGGTGGGGCCCACGTGATTTCCCCGTAAGGCCCACGTGATTTCCCCGTGGGGCCGACGTGATTTCCGGGTGGGGCCCACGTGATTTCCGGGTGGGGCCCACGTGATTTCCGGGTGGGGCCCACGTGATTTCCGGTTGGGGCCCACGTGATTTCCGGCTGTGGCCCACGTGATTTCCGGGTGGGGTCCACGTGATTTCCGGGTGGGGCCCACGTGATTTCCCCGTGGGGCCCACGTGATTTCCGGGTGGGGCCCACGTGATTTCCGGGTGGGGCCCACGTGATTTCCGGGTGGGGCCCACGTGATTTCCGGGTGGGGCCCACGTGATTTCCCCGTGGGGCCCACGTGATTTCCGGGTGGGGCCCACGTGATTTCCGGGTGGGGCCCACGTGATTTCCGGGTGGGGCCCACGTGATTTCCGGGTGGGGCCCACGTGATTTCCGGTTGGGGCCCACGTGATTTCCGGCTGGGGCCCACGTGATTTCCGGGTGGGGCCCACGTGATTTCCGGGTGGGGCCCACGTGATTTCCGGGTGGGGCCCACGTGATTTCCGGGTGGGGCCCACTTGATTTCCGGGTGGGGCCCACGTGATTTCCGGGTGGGGCCCACGTGATTTCCGGGTGGGGCCCACGTGATTTCCGGGTGGGGCCCACGTGATTTCCGGGTGGGGCCCACGTGATTTCCGGGTGGGGCCCACGTGATTTCCGGGTGGGGCCCACGTGATTTCCTCGTGGGGCCCACGTGATTTCCCCATGGGGCCCACGTGATTTCCGGGTGGGGCCCACGTGATTTCCGGGTGGGGCCCACGTGATTTCCCGGTGGGGCCCACGTGATTTCCCCGTGGGGCCCACGTGATTTCCGGGTGGGGCCCACGTGATTTCCGGGTGGGGCCCACGTGATTTCCCGGTGGGGCCCACGTGATTTCCCCGTGGGGCCCACGTGATTTCCGGGTGGGGCCCACGTGATTTCCGGGTGGGGCCCACGTGATTTCCCGGTGGGGCCCACGTGATTTCCGGGTGGGGCCCACGTGATTTCCGGGTGGGGCCCACGTGATTTCCGGGTGGGCCCCACGTGATTTCCGTGTGGGGCCCACGTGATTTCCGGGTGGGGCCCACGTGATTTCCGGGTGGGGCCCACGTGATTTCCGGGTGGGGCCCACGTGATTTCCGGCTGGGGCCCACGTGATTTCCGGGTGGTGCCCACGTGATTTCCCGGTGGGGCCCACGTGATTTCCCCGTGGGGCCCACGTGATTTCCGGGTGGGCCCCACGTGATTTCCGGGTGAGGCCCACGTGATTTCCCCGTGGGGCCCACGTGATTTCCCCGTGGGGCCCACGTGATTTCCGGGTGGGGCCCACGTGATTTCCGGGTGGGGCCCACGTGATTTCCGGGTGGGGCCCACGTGATTTCCGGGTGGGGCCCACGTGATTTCCGGGTGGGGCCCACGTGATTTCCGGGTGGGGCCCACGTGATTTCCGGGTGGGGCCCACGTGATTTCCGGGTGGGGCCCACGTGATTTCCGGGTGGGGCCCACGTGATTTCCCCGTGGGGCCCACGTGATTTCCCCGTGGGGCCCACGTGATTTCCGGCTGGGGCCCACGTGATTTCCGGGTGGGGCCCACGTGATTTCCGGGTGGGGCCCACGTGATTTCCGGGTGGGGCCCACGTGATTTCCGGGTGGGGCCCACGTGATTTCCGGGTGGGGCCCACGTGATTTCCCCGTGGGGCCCACGTGATTTCCCCGTGGGGCCCACGTGATTTCCGGCTGGGGCCCACGTGATTTCCGGGTGGGGCCCACGTGATTTCCCCGTGGGGCCCACGTGATTTCCGGGTGGGGCTCACGTGATTTCCCCGTGGGGCCCACGTGATTTCCGGGTGGGGCCCACGTGATTTCCGGGTGGGGCCCACGTGATTTCCGGGTGGGGCCCACGTGATTTCCGGGTGGGGCCCACGTGATTTCCGGGTGGGGCCCACGTGATTTCCGGGTGGGGCCCACGTGATTTCCGGGTGGGGCCCACGTGATTTCCGGGTGGGGCCCACGTGATTTCCGGGTGGGGCCCACGTGATTTCCCCGTGGGGCCCACGTGATTTCCGGGTGGGGCTCACGTGATTTCCCCGTGGGGCCCACGTGATTTCCGGGTGGGGCCCACGTGATTTCCGGGTGGGGCCCACGTGATTTCCGGGTGGGGCCCACGTGATTTCCGGGTGGGGCCCACGTGATTTCCGGGTGGGGCCCACGTGATTTCCGGGTGGGGCCCACGTGATTTCCGGGTGGGGCCCACGTGATTTCCGGGTGGGGCCCACGTGATTTCCCCGTGGGGCCCACGTGATTTCCGGGTGGGGCTCACGTGATTTCCCCGTGGGGCCCACGTGATTTCCGGGTGGGGCCCACGTGATTTCCGGGTGGGGCCCACGTGATTTCCGGGTGGGGCCCACGTGATTTCCGTGTGGGGCCCACGTGATTTCCGGGTGGGGCCCACGTGATTTCCGGGTGGGGCCCACGTGATTTCCGGGTGGGCCCCACGTGATTTCCAGGTGGGGCCCACGTGATTTCCCCGTGGGGCCCACGTGATTTCCGGGTGGGGCTCACGTGATTTCCCCGTGGGGCCCACGTGATTTCCGGGTGGGGCCCACGTGATTTCCGGGTGGGGCCCACGTGATTTCCGGGTGGGGCCCACGTGATTTCCGGGTGGGGCCCACGTGATTTCCGGGTGGGGCCCACGTGATTTCCCCGTGGGGCCCACGTGATTTCCGGGTGGGGCCCACGTGATTTCCCCGTAAGGCCCACGTGATTTCCCCGTGGGGCCGACGTGATTTCCGGGTGGGGCCCACGTGATTTCCGGGTGGGGCCCACGTGATTTCCGGGTGGGGCCCACGTGATTTCCGGTTGGGGCCCACGTGATTTCCGGCTGTGGCCCACGTGATTTCCGGGTGGGGTCCACGTGATTTCCGGGTGGGGCCCACGTGATTTCCCCGTGGGGCCCACGTGATTTCCGGGTGGGGCCCACGTGATTTCCGGGTGGGGCCCACGTGATTTCCGGGTGGGGCCCACGTGATTTCCGGGTGGGGCCCACGTGATTTCCCCGTGGGGCCCACGTGATTTCCGGGTGGGGCCCACGTGATTTCCGGGTGGGGCCCACGTGATTTCCGGGTGGGGCCCACGTGATTTCCGGGTGGGGCCCACGTGATTTCCGGGTGGGGCCCACGTGATTTCCCCGTGGGGCCCACGTGATTTCCGGGTGGGGCCCACGTGATTTCCGGGTGGGGCCCACGTGATTTCCCGGTGGGGCCCACGTGATTTCCCCGTGGGGCCCACGTGATTTCCCCGTGGGGCCCACGTGATTTCCCCGTGGGGCCCACGTGATTTCCGGCTGGGGCCCACGTGATTTCCGGGTGGGGCCCACGTGATTTCCGGGTGGGGCCCACGTGATTTCCGGGTGGGGCCCACGTGATTTCCGGGTGGGGCCCACGTGATTTCCGGGTGGGGCCCACGTGATTTCCGGGTGGGCCCCACGTGATTTCCGTGTGGGCCCCACGTGATTTCCGGGTGGGGCCCACGTGATTTCCGGGTGGGGCCCACGTGATTTCCGGGTGGGGCCCACGTGATTTCCGGGTGGGGCCCACGTGATTTCCGGGTGGGGCCCACGTGATTTCCGGGTGGGGCCCACGTGATTTCCCCGTGGGGCCCACGTGATTTCCGGCTGGGGCCCACGTGATTTCCGGGTGGGGCCCACGTGATTTCCGGGTGGGGCCCACGTGATTTCCGGGTGGGGCCCACGTGATTTCCGGGTGGGGCCCACGTGATTTCCGGGTGGGGCCCACGTGATTTCCGGGTGGGGCCCACGTGATTTCCGGGTGGGGCCCACGTGATTTCCGGGTGGGGCCCACGTGATTTCCCCGTGGGGCCCACGTGATTTCCGGCTGGGGCCCACGTGATTTCCGGGTGGGGCCCACGTGATTTCCGGGTGGGGCCCACGTGATTTCCGGGTGGGGCCCACGTGATTTCCGGGTGGGGCCCACGTGATTTCCGGGTGGGGCCCACGTGATTTCCGGGTGGGGCCCACGTGATTTCCGGGTGGGGCCCACGTGATTTCCGGGTGGGCCCCACGTGATTTCCGGGTGGGGCCCACGTGATTTCCGGGTGGGGCCCACGTGATTTCCGGGTGGGTCCCACGTGATTTCCGGGTGGGGCCCACGTGATTTCCGGGTGGGGCCCACGTGATTTCCGGGTGGGGCCCACGTGATTTCCGGGTGGGGCCCACGTGATTTCCGGGTGGGGCCCACGTGATTTCCCCGTGGGGCCCACGTGATTTCCGGGTGGGGCCCACGTGATTTCCCCGTAAGGCCCACGTGATTTCCCCGTGGGGCCGACGTGATTTCCGGGTGGGGCCCACGTGATTTCCGGGTGGGGCCCACGTGATTTCCGGGTGGGGCCCACGTGATTTCCGGTTGGGGCCCACGTGATTTCCGGCTGTGGCCCACGTGATTTCCGGGTGGGGTCCACGTGATTTCCGGGTGGGGCCCACGTGATTTCCCCGTGGGGCCCACGTGATTTCCGGGTGGGGCCCACGTGATTTCCGGGTGGGGCCCACGTGATTTCCGGGTGGGGCCCACGTGATTTCCGGGTGGGGCCCACGTGATTTCCCCGTGGGGCCCACGTGATTTCCGGGTGGGGCCCACGTGATTTCCGGGTGGGGCCCACGTGATTTCAGGGTGGGGCCCACGTGATTTCCCCGTGGGGCCCACGTGATTTCCGGGTGGGGCCCACGTGATTTCCCCGTAAGGCCCACGTGATTTCCCCGTGGGGCCGACGTGATTTCCGGGTGGGGCCCACGTGATTTCCGGGTGGGGCCCACGTGATTTCCGGGTGGGGCCCACGTGATTTCCGGTTGGGGCCCACGTGATTTCCGGCTGTGGCCCACGTGATTTCCGGGTGGGGTCCACGTGATTTCCGGGTGGGGCCCACGTGATTTCCCCGTGGGGCCCACGTGATTTCCGGGTGGGGCCCACGTGATTTCCGGGTGGGGCCCACGTGATTTCCGGGTGGGGCCCACGTGATTTCCGGGTGGGGCCCACGTGATTTCCCCGTGGGGCCCACGTGATTTCCGGGTGGGGCCCACGTGATTTCCGGGTGGGGCCCACGTGATTTCCGGGTGGGGCCCACGTGATTTCCGGGTGGGGCCCACGTGATTTCCGGTTGGGGCCCACGTGATTTCCGGCTGGGGCCCACGTGATTTCCGGGTGGGGCCCACGTGATTTCCGGGTGGGGCCCACGTGATTTCCGGGTGGGGCCCACGTGATTTCCGGGTGGGGCCCACGTGATTTCCGGGTGGGGCCCACGTGATTTCCGGGTGGGGCCCACGTGATTTCCGGGTGGGGCCCACGTGATTTCCGGGTGGGGCCCACGTGATTTCCGGGTGGGGCCCACGTGATTTCCGGGTGGGGCCCACGTGATTTCCCCGTGGGGCCCACGTGATTTCCGGGTGGGGCCCACGTGATTTCCGGGTGGGGCCCACGTGATTTCCCGGTGGGGCCCACGTGATTTCCCCGTGGGGCCCACGTGATTTCCGGGTGGGGCCCACGTGATTTCCGGGTGGGGCCCACGTGATTTCCCGGTGGGGCCCACGTGATTTCCCCGTGGGGCCCACGTGATTTCCGGGTGGGGCCCACGTGATTTCCGGGTGGGGCCCACGTGATTTCCCGGTGGGGCCCACGTGATTTCCGGGTGGGGCCCACGTGATTTCCGGGTGGGGCCCACGTGATTTCCGGGTGGGCCCCACGTGATTTCCTGTGGGGCCCACGTGATTTCCGGGTGGGGCCCACGTGATTTCCGGGTGGGGCCCACGTGATTTCCGGGTGGGGCCCACGTGATTTCCGGCTGGGGCCCACGTGATTTCCGGGTGGTGCCCACGTGATTTTCCGGTGGGGCCCACGTGATTTCCCCGTGGGGCCCACGTGATTTCCGGGTGGGCCCCACGTGATTTCCGGGTGAGGCCCACGTGATTTCCCCGTGGGGCCCACGTGATTTCCCCATGGGGCCCACGTGATTTCCGGGTGGGGCCCACGTGATTTCCGGGTGGGGCCCACGTGATTTCCGGGTGGGGCCCACGTGATTTCCGGGTGGGGCCCACGTGATTTCCGGGTGGGGCCCACGTGATTTCCGGGTGGGGCCCACGTGATTTCCGGGTGGGCCCCACGTGATTTCCGTGTGGGCCCCACGTGATTTCCGGGTGGGGCCCACGTGATTTCCGGGTGGGGCCCACGTGATTTCCGGGTGGGGCCCACGTGATTTCCCCGTGGGGCCCACGTGATTTCCGGCTGGGGCCCACGTGATTTCCGGGTGGGGCCCACGTGATTTCCCCGTGGGGCCCACGTGATTTCCCCGTGGGGCCCACGTGATTTCCGGCTGGGGCCCACGTGATTTCCGGGTGGGGCCCACGTGATTTCCGGGTGGGGCCCACGTGATTTCCGGGTGGGGCCCACGTGATTTCCGGGTGGGGCCCACGTGATTTCCGGGTGGGGCCCACGTGATTTCCGGGTGGGGCCCACGTGATTTCCGGGTGGGGCCCACGTGATTTCCCCGTGGGGCCCACGTGATTTCCGGCTGGGGCCCACGTGATTTCCGGGTGGGGCCCACGTGATTTCCGGGTGGGGCCCACGTGATTTCCGGGTGGGGCCCACGTGATTTCCGGGTGGGGCCCACGTGATTTCCGGGTGGGGCCCACGTGATTTCCGGGTGGGGCCCACGTGATTTCCGGGTGGGGCCCACGTGATTTCCGGGTGGGCCCCACGTGATTTCCGTGTGGGGCCCACGTGATTTCCGGGTGGGGCCCACGTGATTTCCCCGTGGGGCCCACGTGATTTCCCCGTGGGGCCCACGTGATTTCCGGGTGGTCCCACGTGATTTCCGGGTGGGGCCCACGTGATTTCCGGCTGTGGCCCACGTGATTTCCGGGTGGGGCCCACGTGATTTCCGGGTGGGGCCCACGTGATTTCCCCGTGGGGCCCACGTGATTTCCGGGTGGCCCCACGTGATTTCCGTGCGGGGCCCACGTGATTTCCGGGTGGGGCCCACGTGATTTCCGGGTGGGGCCCACGTGATTTCCGGGTGGGGCCCACGTGATTTCCGGGTGGGGCCCCCGTGATTTCCGGGTGGGGCCCACGTGATTTCCGGGTGGGGCCCACGTGATTTCCGGGTGGGGCCCACGTGATTTCCGGGTGGGGCCCACGTGATTTCCCCGTGGGGCCCACGTGATTTCCGGGTGGGGCCCACGTGATTTCCGGGTGGGGCCCACGTGATTTCCGGGTGGGGCCCACGTGATTTCCGGGTGGGGCCCACGTGATTTCCGGGTGGGGCCCACGTGATTTCCGGGTGGGGCCCACGTGATTTCCGGGTGGGGCCCACGTGATTTCCGGGTGGGGCCCACATGATTTCCCCGTCTGGCCCACGTGATTTCCGGGTGGGGCCCACGTGATTTCCGGGTGGGGCCCACGTGATTTCCGGGTGGGGCCCACGTGATTTCCGGGTGGGGCCCACATGATTTCCCCGTGGGGCCCACGTGATTTCCGGGTGGGGCCCACGTGATTTCCGGGTGGGGCCCACGTGATTTCCGGGTGGGGCCCACGTGATTTCCGGGTGGGCGCCACGTGATTTCCGGGTGGGGCCCACGTGATTTCCGGGTGGGGCCCACGTGATTTCCGGGTGGGGCCCACGTGATTTCCGGGTGGGGCCCACGTGATTTCCCCGTGGGGCCCACGTGATTTCCGGGTGGGGCCCACGTGATTTCCGGGTGGGGCCCACGTGATTTCCGGGTGGGGCCCACGTGATTTCCGGGTGGGGCCCACGTGATTTCCGGGTGGGGCCCACGTGATTTCCGGGTGGGGCCCACGTGATTTCCGGCTGGGGCCCACGTGATTTCCGGGTGGGGCCCACGTGATTTCCGGGTGGGGCCCACGTGATTTCCGGGTGGGGCCCACGTGATTTCCGGGTGGGGCCCACGTGATTTCCCCGTGGGGCCCACGTGATTTCCGGCTGGGGCCCACGTGATTTCCGGATGGGGCCCACGTGATTTCCGGGTGGGGCCCACGTGATTTCCCCGTGGGGCCCACGTGATTTCCGGCTGGTGCCCACGTGATTTCCGGGTGGGGCCCACGTGATTTCCGGGTGGGGCCCACGTGATTTCTCCGTGGGGCCCACGTGATTTCCCCGTGGGGCCCACGTGATTTCCGGCTGGGGCCCACGTGATTTCCGGCTGGGGCCCACGTGATTTCCGGGTGGGGCCCACGTGATTTCCGGGTGGGGCCCACGTGATTTCCGGGTGGGGCCCACGTGATTTCCGGGTGGGGCCCACGTGATTTCCGGGTGGGGCCCACGTGATTTCCGGGTGGGGCCCACGTGATTTCCGGGTGGGGCCCACGAGATTTCCGGGTGGGGCCCACGAGATTTCCCCGTGGTGCCCACGTGATTTCCGGGTGGGGCCCACGTGATTTCCGGGTGGGGCCCACGTGATTTCCGGGTGGGCCCCACGTGATTTCCGGGTGGGCCCCACGTGATTTCCGGGTGGGGCCCACGTGATTTCCGGGTGGGGCCCACGTGATTTCCGGGTGGGGCCCACGTGATTTCCGGGTGGGGCCCACGTGATTTCCCGGTGGGGCCCCCGTGATTTCCGGGTGGGGCCCACCTGATTTCCGGGTGGGGCCCACGTGATTTCCGGGTGGGGCCCAGGTGATTTCCGGGTGGGGCCCACGTGATTTCCGGGTGGGCCCCACGTGATTTCCGTTTGGGGCCCACGTGATTTCCGGGTGGGGCCCACGTGATTTCCGGGTGGGCCCCACGTGATTTCCGGGTGGGGCCCACGTGATTTCCGGGTGGGGCCCACGTGATTTCCGGGTGGGGCCCACGTGATTTCCGGGTGGGGCCCACGTGATTTCCCCGTGGGGCCCACGTGATTTCCCCGTGGGGCCCACGTGATTTCCGGGTGGGGCCCACGTGATTTCCGGGTGGGGCCCACGTGATTTCCGGGTGGGGCCCACGTGATTTCCGGGTGGGGCCCACGTGATTTCCCCGTGGGGCCCACGTGATTTCCGGGTGGGGCCCACGTGATTTCCGGGTGGGGCCCACGTGATTTCCGGGTGGGGCCCACGTGATTTCCCCGTGGGGCCCACGTGATTTCCCCGTGGGGCCCACGTGATTTCCGGGTGGGGCCCACGTGATTTCCGGGTGGGGCCCACGTGATTTCCGGGTGGGGCCCACGTGATTTCCGGCTGGGGCCCACGTGATTTCCGGGTGGGGCCCACGTGATTTCCGGGTGGGGCCCACGTGATTTCCGGGTGGGGCCCACGTGATTTCCGGGTGGGGCCCACGTGATTTCCGGGTGGGGCCCACGTGATTTCCGGGTGGGGCCCACGTGATTTCCCCGTGGGGCCCACGTGATTTCCGGCTGGGGCCCACGTGATTTCCGGCTGGGGCCCACGTGATTTCCGGGTGGGGCCCACGTGATTTCCCCGTGGGGCCCACGTGATTTCCGGGTGGGGCCCACGTGATTTCCCCGTGGGGCCCACGTGATTTCCGGGTGGGGCCCACGTGATTTCCGGGTGGGGCCCACGTGATTTCCGGGTGGGGCCCACGTGATTTCCGGGTGGGGCCCACGTGATTTCCCCGTGGGGCCCACGTGATTTCCGGGTGGGTCCCACGGGATTTCCGGGTGGGGCCCACGTGATTTCCGTGTGGGGCCCACGTGATTTCCGGGTGGGGCCCACGTGATTTCCCCGTGGGGCCCACGTGATTTCCGGGTGGGGCCCACGTGATTTCCCCGTGGGGGCCACGTGATTTCCGGGTGGGGCCCACGTGATTTCCGGGTGGGGCCCACGTGATTTCCGGGTGGGGCCCACGTGATTTCCGGGTGGGGCCCACGTGATTTCCGGGTGGGGCCCACGTGATTTCCGGGTGGGGCCCACGTGATTTCCGGGTGGGGCCCACGTGATTTCCGGGTGGGGCCCACGTGTTTTCCGGGTGGGGCCCACGTGATTTCCGGGTGGCGCCCACGTGATTTCCGGGTGGGCCCCACGTGATTTCCGGGTGGGGCCCACGTGATTTCCGGGTGGGGCCCACGTGATTTCCGGGTGGGGCCCACGTGATTTCCGGGTGGGGCCCACGTGATTTCCGGGTGGGGCCCACGTGATTTCCGGGTGGGGCCCACGTGATTTCCCCGTGGGGCCCACGTGATTTCCGGGTGGGGCCCACGTGTTTTCCGGGTGGGGCCCACGTGATTTCCGGGTGGGGCCAACGTGATTTCCCCGTGAGGCCCACGTGATTTCCCCGTGGGGCCCACGTGATTTCCGGGTGGGGCCCACGTGATTTCCGGGTGGGGCCCACGTGATTTCCGGGTGGGGCCCACGTGATTTCCGGGTGGGGCCCACGTGATTTCCGGGTGGGGCCCACGTGATTTCCGGCTGGGGCCCACGTGATTTCCGGGTGGGGCCCACGTGATTTCCGGGTGGGGCCCACGTGATTTCCGGGTGGGGCCCACGTGATTTCCGGGAGGGGCCCACGAGATTTCCTCGTGGGGCCCACGTGATTTCCGGGTGGGGCCCACGTGATTTCCGGGTGGGGCCCACGTGATTTCCGGGTGGGGCCCACGTGATTTCCGGGTGGGGCCCACGTGATATTCGGGTGGGGCCCACGTGATTTCCGGGTGGGGCCCACGTGATTTCCGGGTGGGGCCCACGTGATTTCCGGGTGGGGCCCACGTGATTTCCGGGTGGGGCCCACGTGATTTCGGGGTGGGCCCCACGTGATTTCCGGGTGGGGCCCACGTGATTTCCGGGTGGGGCCCACGTGATTTCTGGGTGGGGCCCACGTGATTTCCGGGTGGGGCCCACGTGATTTCCGGGTGGGGCCCACGTGATTTCCCCGTGGGGCCCACGTGATTTCCCCGTGGGGCCCACGTGATTTCCGGGTGGGGCCCACGTGATTTCCGGGTGGGGCCCACGTGATTTCCGGGTGGGGCCCACGTGATTTCCGGGTGGGGCCCACGTGATTTCCGGGTGGGGCCCACGTGATTTCCCCGTGGGGCCGACGTGATTTCCGGGTGCGGCCCACGTGATTTCCCCGTGGGGCCCACGTGATTTCCCCGTGGGGCCCACGTGATTTCCCCGTGGGGCCCACGTGATTTCCGGGTGGGGCCCACGTGATTTCCCCGTGAGGCCCACGTGATTTCCCCGTGGGGCCCACGTGATTTCCAGGTGGGGCCCACGTGATTTCCGGGTGGGGCCCACGTGATTTCCGGGTGGGGCCCACGTGATTTCCGGCTGTGGCCCACGTGATTTCCGGGTGGGGCCCACGTGATTTCCGGGTGGGGCCCACGTGATTTCCGGGTGGGGCCCACGTGATTTCCGGGTGGGGCCCACGTGATTTCCCCGTGGGGCCCACGTGATTTCCGGGTGGGGCCCACGTGATTTCCGGGTGGGGCCCACGTGATTTCCGGGTGGGGCCCACGTGATTTCCGGGTGGGGCCCACGTGATTTCCGGGTGGGGCCCACGTGATTTCCGGGTGGGGCCCACGTGATTTCCGGCTGGGGCCCACGTGATTTCCGGGTGGGGCCCACGTGATTTCCGGGTGGGGCCCACGTGATTTCCCCGTGGGGCCCACGTGATTTCCGGGTGGGGCCCACGTGATTTCCGGCTGGGGCCCACGTGATTTCCGGGTGGGGCCCACGTGATTTCCGGGTGGGGCCCACGTGTTTTCCGGGTGGGGCCCACGTGATTTCCGGGTGGGGCCCACGTGATTTCCGGTTGGGGCCCACGTGATTTCCGGGTGGGGCCCACGTGATTTCCCCGTGGGGCCCACGTGATTTCCGGCTGGGGCCCACGTGATTTCCGGATGGGGCCCACGTGATTTCCGGGTGGGGCCCACGTGATTTCCCCGTGGGGCCCACGTGATTTCCGGCTGGTGCCCACGTGATTTCCGGGTGGGGCCCACGTGATTTCCGGGTGGGGCCCACGTGATTTCCCCGTGGGGCCCACGTGATTTCCCCGTGGGGCCCACGTGATTTCCGGCTGGGGCCCACGTGATTTCCGGCTGGGGCCCACGTGATTTCCGGGTGGGGCCCACGTGATTTCCGGGTGGGGCCCACGTGATTTCCGGGTGGGGCCCACGTGATTTCCGGGTGGGGCCCACGTGATTTCCGGGTGGGGCCCACGTGATTTCCGGGTGGGGCCCACGTGATTTCCGGGTGGGGCCCACGAGATTTCCGGGTGGGGCCCACGAGATTTCCCCGTGGGGCCCACGTGATTTCCGGGTGGGGCCCACGTGATTTCCGGGTGGGGCCCACGTGATTTCCGGGTGGGCCCCACGTGATTTCCGGGTGGGGCCCACGTGATTTCCGGGTGGGGCCCACGTGATTTCCGGGTGGGGCCCACGTGATTTCCGGGTGGGGCCCACGTGATTTCCGGGTGGGGCCCACGTGATTTCCGGGTGGGGCCCACGTGATTTCCGGGTGGGGCCCACCTGATTTCCGGGTGGGGCCCACGTGATTTCCGGGTGGGGCCCAGGTGATTTCCGGGTGGGGCCCACTTGATTTCCGGGTGGGCCCCACGTGATTTCCGTTTGGGGCCCACGTGATTTCCGGGTGGGGCCCACGTGATTTCCGGGTGGGCCCCACGTGATTTCCGGGTGGGGCCCACGTGATTTCCGGGTGGGGCCCACGTGATTTCCGGGTGGGGCCCACGTGATTTCCGGGTGGGGCCCACGTGATTTCTGGGTGGGGCCCACGTGATTTCCCCGTGGGGCCCACGTGATTTCCGGGTGGGGCCCACGTGATTTCCGGGTGGGGCCCACGTGATTTCCGGGTGGGGCCCACGTGATTTCCGGGTGGGGCCCACGTGATTTCCCCGTGGGGCCCACGTGATTTCCGGGTGGGGCCCACGTGATTTCCGGGTGGGGCCCACGTGATTTCCGGGTGGGGCCCACGTGATTTCCCCGTGGGGCCCACGTGATTTCCCCGTGGGGCCCACGTGATTTCCGGGTGGGGCCCACGTGATTTCCGGGTGGGGCCCACGTGATTTCCGGGTGGGGCCCACGTGATTTCCGGGTGGGGCCCACGTGATTTCCGGGTGGGGCCCACGTGATTTCCGGGTGGGGCCCACGTGATTTCCGGGTGGGGCCCACGTGATTTCCCCGTGGGGCCCACGTGATTTCCGGGTGGGGCCCACGTGATTTCCGGCTGGGGCCCACGTGATTTCCGGGTGGGGCCCACGTGATTTCCCCGTGGGGCCCACGTGATTTCCGGTGGGGCCCACGTGATTTCCCCGTGGGGCCCACGTGATTTCCGGGTGGGGCCCACGTGATTTCCGGGTGGGGCCCACGTGATTTCCGGGTGGGGCCCACGTGATTTCCGGGTGGGGCCCACGTGATTTCCCCGTGGGGCCCACGTGATTTCCGGGTGGGTCCCACGGGATTTCCGGGTGGGGCCCACGTGATTTCCGGGTGGGGCCCACGTGATTTCCGGGTGGGGCCCACGTGATTTCCCCGTGGGGCCCACGTGATTTCCGGGTGGGGCCCACATGATTTCCCCGTGGGGGCCACGTGATTTCCGGGTGGGGCCCACGTGATTTCCGGGTGGGGCCCACGTGATTTCCGGGTGGGGCCCACGTGATTTCCGGGTGGGGCCCACGTGATTTCCCCGTGGGGCCCACGTGATTTCCGGGTGGGGCCCACGTGATTTCCGGGTGGGGCCCACGTGATTTCCCCGTGGGGCCCACGTGATTTCCGGGTGGGGCCCACGTGATTTCCCCGTGGGGCCCACGTGATTTCCGGGTGGGGCCCACGTGATTTCCGGGTGGGGCCCACGTGATTTCCGGGTGGGGCCCACGTGATTTCCGGGTGGGGCCCACGTGATTTCCGGGTGGGGCCCACGTGATTTCCCCGTGGGGCCCACGTGATTTCCGGGTGGGGCCCACGTGATTTCCGGGTGGGGCCCACGTGATTTCCGGGTGGGGCCCACGTGATTTCCGGGTGGGGCCCACGTGATTTCCGGGTGGGGCCCACGTGATTTCCGGCTGGGGCACACGTGATTTCCGGCTGGGGCCCACGTGATTTCCGGGTGGGGCCCACGTGATTTCCGGGTGGGGCCCACGTGATTTCCGGGTGGGGCCCACGAGATTTCCTCGTGGGGCCCACGTGATTTCCGGGTGGGGCCCACGTGATTTCCGGGTGGGGCCCACGTGATTTCCGGGTGGGGCCCACGTGATTTCCGGGTGGGGCCCACGTGATATTCGGGTGGGGCCCACGTGATTTCCGGGTGGGGCCCACGTGATTTCCGGGTGGGGCCCACGTGATTTCCGGGTGGGGCCCACGTGATTTCCGGGTGGGGCCCACGTGATTTCGGGGTGGGCCCCACGTGATTTCCGGGTGGGGCCCACGTGATTTCCGGGTGGGGCCCACGTGATTTCTGGGTGGGGCCCACGTGATTTCCGGGTGGGGCCCACGTGATTTCCGGGTGGGGCCCACGTGATTTCCCCGTGGGGCCCACGTGATTTCCCCGTGGGGCCCACGTGATTTCCGGGTGGGACCCACGTGATTTCCGGGTGGGGCCCACGTGATTTCCGGGTGGGGCCCACGTGATTTCCGGGTGGGGCCCACGTGATTTCCGGGTGGGGCCCACGTGATTTCCCCGTGGGGCCCACGTGATTTCCGGGTGCGGCCCACGTGATTTCCCCGTGGGGCCCACGTGATTTCCCCGTGGGGCCCACGTGATTTCCCCGTGGGGCCCACGTGATTTCCGGGTGGGGCCCACGTGATTTCCCCGTGAGGCCCACGTGATTTCCCCGTGGGGCCCACGTGATTTCCAGGTGGGGCCCACGTGATTTCCGGGTGGGGCCCACGTGATTTCCGGGTGGGGCCCACGTGATTTCCGGCTGTGGCCCACGTGATTTCCGGGTGGGGCCCACGTGATTTCCGGGTGGGGCCCACGTGATTTCCCCGTGGGGCCCACGTGATTTCCGGGTGGGGCCCACGTGATTTCCCCGTGGGGCCCACGTGATTTCCGGGTGGGGCCCACGTGATTTCCGGGTGGGGCCCACGTGATTTCCGGGTGGGGCCCACGTGATTTCCGGGTGGGGCCCACGTGATTTCCGGGTGGGGCCCACGTGATTTCCGGGTGGGGCCCACGTGATTTCCCCGTGGGGCCCACGTGATTTCCGGGTGGGGCCCACGTGATTTCCGGGTGGGGCCCACGTGATTTCCGGGTGGGGCCCACGTGATTTCCGGGTGGGGCCCACGTGATTTCCCCGTGGGGCCCACGTGATTTCCGGGTGGGGCCCACGTGATTTCCGGGTGGGGCCCACGTGATTTCCGGGTGGGGCCCACGTGATTTCCCCGTGGGGCCCACGTGATTTCCCCGTGGGGCCCACGTGATTTCCGGGTGGGGCCCACGTGATTTCCGGGTGGGGCCCACGTGATTTCCGGGTGGGGCCCACGTGATTTCCGGGTGGGGCCCACGTGATTTCCGGGTGGGGCCCACGTGATTTCCGGGTGGGGCCCACGTGATTTCCGGGTGGGGCCCACGTGATTTCCGGGTGGGGCCCACGTGATTTCCCCGTGGGGCCCACGTGATTTCCGGGTGGGGCCCACGTGATTTCCGGCTGGGGCCCACGTGATTTCCGGGTGGGGCCCACGTGATTTCCCCGTGGGGCCCACGTGATTTCCGGGTGGGGCCCACGTGATTTCCCCGTGGGGCCCACGTGATTTCCGGGTGGGGCCCACGTGATTTCCGGGTGGGGCCCACGTGATTTCCGGGTGGGGCCCACGTGATTTCCGGGTGGGGCCCACGTGATTTCCCCGTGGGGCCCACGTGATTTCCGGGTGGGTCCCACGGGATTTCCGGGTGGGGCCCACGTGATTTCCGGGTGGGGCCCACGTGATTTCCGGGTGGGGCCCACGTGATTTCCCCGTGGGGCCCACGTGATTTCCGGGTGGGGCCCACATGATTTCCCCGTGGGGGCCACGTGATTTCCGGGTGGGGCCCACGTGATTTCCGGGTGGGGCCCACGTGATTTCCGGGTGGGGCCCACGTGATTTCCGGGTGGGGCCCACGTGATTTCCGGGTGGGGCCCACGTGATTTCCGGGTGGGGCCCACGTGATTTCCGGGTGGGGCCCACGTGTTTTCCGGGTGGGGCCCACGTGATTTCCGGGTGGCGCCCACGTGATTTCCGGGTGGGCCCCACGTGATTTCCGGGTGGGGCCCACGTGATTTCCGGGTGGGGCCCACGTGATTTCCGGGTGGGGCCCACGTGATTTCCGGGTGGGGCCCACGTGATTTCCGGGTGGGGCCCACGTGATTTCCGGGTGGGGCCCACGTGATTTCCCCGTGGGGCCCACGTGATTTCCGGGTGGGGCCCACGTGATTTCCGGGTGGGGCCCACGTGATTTCCGGGTGGGGCCCACGTGATTTCCGGGTGGGGCCCACGTGATTTCCGGGTGGGGCCCACGTGATTTCCGGCTGGGGCCCACGTGATTTCCGGCTGGGGCCCAAGTGATTTCCGGGTGGGGCCCACGTGATTTCCGGGTGGGGCCCACGTGATTTCCGTGTGGGGCCCACGAGATTTCCTCGTGGGGCCCACTTGATTTCCGGGTGGGGCCCACGTGATTTCCGGGTGGGGCCCACGTGATTTCCGGGTGGGGCCCACGTGATTTCCGGGTGGGGCCCACGTGATTTCCGGGTGGGGCCCACGTGATTTCCGGGTGGGGCCCACGTGATTTCCCCGTGGGGCCCTCGTGATTTCCCCGTGGGGCCCACGTGATTTCCGGGTGGGGCCCACGTGATTTCCGGGTGGGGCCCACGTGATTTCCGGGTGGGGCCCACGTGATTTCCGGGTGGGGCCCACGTGATTTCCGGGTGGGGCCCACGTGATTTCCGGGTGGGGCCCACGTGATTTCCGGGTGGGGCCCACGTGATTTCCGGGTGGGGCCCACGTGATTTCCCCGTGGGGCCCACGTGATTTCCGGGTGGGGCCCACGTGATTTCCGGCTGGGGCCCACGTGATTTCCGGGTGGGGCCCACGTGATTTCCCCGTGGGGCCCACGTGATTTCCGGGTGGGGCCCACGTGATTTCCCCGTGGGGCCCACGTGATTTCCGGGTGGGGCCCACGTGATTTCCGGGTGGGGCCCACGTGATTTCCGGGTGGGGCCCACGTGATTTCCGGGTGGGGCCCACGTGATTTCCCCGTGGGGCCCACGTGATTTCCGGGTGGGTCCCACGGGATTTCCGGGTGGGGCCCACGTGATTTCCGGGTGGGGCCCACGTGATTTCCGGGTGGGGCCCACGTGATTTCCCCGTGGGGCCCACGTGATTTCCGGGTGGGGCCCACATGATTTCACCGTGGGGGCCACGTGATTTCCGGGTGGGGCCCACGTGATTTCCGGGTGGGGCCCACGTGATTTCCGGGTGGGGCCCACGTGATTTCCGGGTGGGGCCCACGTGATTTCCGGGTGGGGTCCACGTGATTTCCGGGTGGGGCCCACGTGATTTCCGGGTGGGGCCCACCTGATTTCCGGGTGGCGCCCACGTGATTTCCGGGTGGCGCCCACGTGATTTCCGGGTGGGGCCCACGTGATGTCCGGGGGGGGCCCACGTGATTTCCGGGTGGGGCCCACGTGATTTCCGGTTGGGGCCCACGTGATTTCCGGGTGGGGCCCACGTGATTTCCGGGTGGGGCCCACGTGATTTCCGGGTGGGGCCCACGTGATTTCCCCGTGGGGCCCACGTGATTTCCGGGTGGGGCCCACGTGATTTCCGGGTGGGGCCCACGTGATTTCCGGGTGGGGCCCACGTGATTTCCGGGTGGGGCCCACGTGATTTCCGGGTGGGGCCCACGTGATTTCCGGCTGGGGCCCACGTGATTTCCGGCTGGGGCCCACGTGATTTCCGGGTGGGGCCCACGTGATTTCCGGGTGGGGCCCACGTGATTTCCGGGTGGGGCCCACGAGATTTCCTCGTGGGGCCCACGTGATTTCCGGGTGGGGCCCACGTGATTTCCGGGTGGAGCCCACGTGATATTCGGGTGGGGCCCACGTGATTTCCGGGTGGGGCCCACGTGATTTCCGGGTGGGGCCCACGTGATTTCCGGGTGGGGCCCACGTGATTTCCGGGTGGGGCCCACGTGATTTCGGGGTGGGCCCCACGTGATTTCCGGGTGGGGCCCACGTGATTTCCGGGTGGGGCCCACGTGATTTCCGGGTGGGGCCCACGTGATTTCCGGGTGGGGCCCACGTGATTTCCGGGTGGGGCCCACGTGATTTCCCCGTGGGGCCCACGTGATTTCCCCGTGGGGCCCACGTGATTTCCGGGTGGGGCCCACGTGATTTCCGGGTGGGGCCCACGTGATTTCCGGGTGGGGCCCACGTGATTTCCGGGTGGGGCCCACGTGATTTCCGGGTGGGGCCCACGTGATTTCCCCGTGGGGCCCACGTGATTTCCGGGTGCGGCCCACGTGATTTCCCCGTGGGGCCCACGTGATTTCCCCGTGGGGCCCACGTGATTTCCCCGTGGGGCCCACGTGATTTCCGGGTGGGGCCCACGTGATTTCCCCGTGAGGCCCACGTGATTTCCCCGTGGGGCCCACGTGATTTCCAGGTGGGGCCCACGTGATTTCCGGGTGGGGCCCACGTGATTTCCGAGTGGGGCCCACGTGATTTCCGGCTGTGGCCCACGTGATTTCCGGGTGGGGCCCACGTGATTTCCGGGTGGGGCCCACGTGATTTCCCCGTGGGGCCCACGTGATTTCCGGGTGGGGCCCACGTGATTTCCCCGTGGGGCCCACGTGATTTCCGGGTGGGGCCCACGTGATTTCCGGGTGGGGCCCACGTGATTTCCGGGTGGGGCCCACGTGATTTCCGGGTGGGGCCCACGTGATTTCCGGGTGGGGCCCACGTGATTTCCGGGTGGGGCCCACGTGATTTCCGGGTGGGGCCCACGTGATTTCCGGGTGGGGCCCACGTGTTTTCCGGGTGGGGCCCACGTGATTTCCGGGTGGGGCCCACGTGATTTCCGGGTGGCGCCCACGTGATTTCCGGGTGGGCCCCACGTGATTTCCGGGTGGGGCCCACGTGATTTCCGGGTGGGGCCCACGTGATTTCCGGGTGGGGCCCACGTGATTTCCGGGTGGGGCCCACGTGATTTCCGGGTGGGGCCCACGTGATTTCCGGGTGGGGCCCACGTGATTTCCCCGTGGGGCCCACGTGATTTCCGGCTGGGGCCCACGTGATTTCCGGCTGGGGCCCACGTGATTTCCGGGTGGGGCCCACGTGATTTCCCCGTGGGGCCCACGTGATTTCCGGGTGGGGCCCACGTGATTTCCGGGTGGGGCCCACGTGATTTCCGGGTGGGGCCCACGTGATTTCCGGGTGGGGCCCACGTGATTTCCGGGTGGGGCCCACGTGATTTCCGGGTGGGGCCCACGTGATTTCCCCGTGGGGCTCACGTGATTTCCGGGTGGGGCCCACGTGATTTCCGTGTGGGGCCCACGTGATTTCCGGGTGGGGCCCACGTGATTTACGTGTGGGGCCCACGTGATTTCCGGGTGGGGCCCACGTGATTTCCGGGTGGGCCCCACGTGATTTCCGGGTGGGGCCCACGTGATTTCCGGGTGGGGCCCACGTGATTTCCGGGTGGGGCCCACGTGATTTCCGGGTGGGGCCCACGTGATTTCCGGGTGGGGCCCACGTGATTTCCGGGTGGGGCCCACGTGATTTCCGGGTGGGGCCCACGTGATTTCCGGGTTGGCCCCACGTGATTTCCGGGTGGGGCCCACGTGATTTCCGGGTGGGGCCCACGTGATTTCCGGGTGGGGCCCACGTGATATCCGGGTGGGGCCCACGTGATTTCCGGGTGGGGCCCACGTGATTTCCCCGTGGGGCCCACGTGATTTCCGGCTGGGGCCCACGTGATTTCCGGCTGGGGCCCACGTGATTTCCGGGTGGGGCCCACGTGATTTCCCCGTGGGGCCCACGTGATTTCCGGGTGGGGCCCACGTGATTTCCCCGTGGGGCCCACGTGATTTCCGGGTGGGGCCCACGTGATTTCCGTGTGGGGCCCACGTGATTTCCGGGTGGGGCCCACGTGATTTCCGTGTGGGGCCCACGTGATTTCCGGGTGGGGCCCACGTGATTTCCGGGTGGGCCTCACGTGATTTCCGGGTGGGGCCGACGTGATTTCCGGGTGGGGCCCACGTGATTTCCGGGTGGGGCCCACGTGATTTCCGGGTGGGGCCCACGTGATTTCCGGGTGGGGCCCACGTGATTTCCGGGTGGGGCCCACGTGATTTCCGGGTGGGGCCCACGTGATTTCCGGGTGGGGCCCACGTGATTTCCGGGTGGGGCCCACGTGATTTCCGGGTGGGGCCCACGTGATTTCCGGGTGGGGCCCACGTGATTTCCGGGTGGGGCCCACGTGATTTCCGGGTGGGGCCCACGTGATTTCCCCGTGGGGCCCACGTGATTTCCGGGTGGGGCCCACGTGTTTTCCGGGTGGGGCCCACGTGATTTCCGGGTGGGGCCAACGTGATTTCCCCGTGAGGCCCACGTGATTTCCCCGTGGGGCCCACGTGATTTCCGGGTGGGGCCCACGTGATTTCCGGGTGGGGCCCACGTGATTTCCGGGTGGGGCCCACGTGATTTCCGGGTGGGGCCCACGTGATTTCCGGGTGGGGCCCACGTGATTTCCGGCTGGGGCCCACGTGATTTCCGGGTGGGGCCCACGTGATTTCCGGGTGGGGCCCACGTGATTTCCGGGTGGGGCCCACGTGATTTCCGGGTGGGGCCCACGAGATTTCCTCGTGGGGCCCACGTGATTTCCGGGTGGGGCCCACGTGATTTCCGGGTGGGGCCCACGTGATTTCCGGGTGGGGCCCACGTGATTTCCGGGTGGGGCCCACGTGATATTCGGGTGGGGCCCACGTGATTTCCGGGTGGGGCCCACGTGATTTCCGGGTGGGGCCCACGTGATTTCCGGGTGGGGCCCACGTGATTTCCGGGTGGGGCCCACGTGATTTCGGGGTGGGCCCCACGTGATTTCCGGGTGGGGCCCACGTGATTTCCGGGTGGGGCCCACGTGATTTCTGGGTGGGGCCCACGTGATTTCCGGGTGGGGCCCACGTGATTTCCGGGTGGGGCCCACGTGATTTCCGGGTGGGGCCCACGTGATTTCCCCGTGGGGCCCACGTGATTTCCGGGTGGGGCCCACGTGATTTCCGGGTGGGGCCCACGTGATTTCCGGGTGGGGCCCACCTGATTTCCGGGTGGGGCCCACGTGATTTCCGGGTGGGGCCCAGGTGATTTCCGGGTGGGGCCCACTTGATTTCCGGGTGGGCCCCACGTGATTTCCGTTTGGGGCCCACGTGATTTCCGGGTGGGGCCCACGTGATTTCCGGGTGGGCCCCACGTGATTTCCGGGTGGGGCCCACGTGATTTCCGGGTGGGGCCCACGTGATTTCCGGGTGGGGCCCACGTGATTTCCGGGTGGGGCCCACGTGATTTCCGGGTGGGGCCCACGTGATTTCCCCGTGGGGCCCACGTGATTTCCGGGTGGGGCCCACGTGATTTCCGGGTGGGGCCCACGTGATTTCCGGGTGGGGCCCACGTGATTTCCGGGTGGGGCCCACGTGATTTCCCCGTGGGGCCCACGTGATTTCCGGGTGGGGCCCACGTGATTTCCGGGTGGGGCCCACGTGATTTCCCCGTGGGGCCCACGTGATTTCCGGGTGGGGCCCACGTGATTTCCCCGTGGGGCCCACGTGATTTCCCCGTGGGGCCCACGTGATTTCCGGGTGGGGCCCACGTGATTTCCGGGTGGGGCCCACGTGATTTCCGGGTGGGGCCCACGTGATTTCCGGGTGGGGCCCACGTGATTTCCGGGTGGGGCCCACGTGATTTCCGGGTGGGGCCCACGTGATTTCCGGGTGGGGCCCACGTGATTTCCGGGTGGGGCCCACGTGATTTCCCCGTGGGGCCCACGTGATTTCCGGGTGGGGCCCACGTGATTTCCGGCTGGGGCCCACGTGATTTCCGGGTGGGGCCCACGTGATTTCCCCGTGGGGCCCACGTGATTTCCCCGTGGGGCCCACGTGATTTCCCCATGGGGCCCACGTGATTTCCGGGTGGGGCCCACGTGATTTCCGGGTGGGGCCCACGTGATTTCCGGGTGGGGCCCACGTGATTTCCCCGTGGGGCCCACGTGATTTCCCCGTGGGGCCCACGTGATTTCCGGGTGGGTCCCACGGGATTTCCGGGTGGGGCCCACGTGATTTCCGGGTGGGGCCCACGTGATTTCCGGGTGGGGCCCACGTGATTTCCCCGTGGGGCCCACGTGATTTCCGGGTGGGGCCCACATGATTTCCCCGTGGGGGCCACGTGATTTCCGGGTGGGGCCCACGTGATTTCCGGGTGGGGCCCACGTGATTTCCGGGTGGGGCCCACGTGATTTCCGGGTGGGGCCCACGTGATTTCCGGGTGGGGCCCACGTGATTTCCGGGTGGGGCCCACGTGATTTCCGGGTGGGGCCCACGAGTTTTCCGGGTGGGGCCCACGTGATTACCGGGTGGCGCCCACGTGATTTCCGGGTGGGCCCCACGTGATTTCCGGGTGGGGCCCACGTGATTTCCGGGTGGGGCCCACGTGATTTCCGGGTGGGGCCCACGTGATTTCCGGGTGGGGCCCACGTGATTTCCGGGTGGGGCCCACGTGATTTCCGGGTGGGGCCCACGTGATTTCCCCGTGGTGCCCACGTGATTTCCGGGTGGGGCCCACGTGATTTCCGGGTGGGGCCCACGTGATTTCCGGGTGGGGCCCACGTGATTTCCGGGTGGGGCCCACGTGATTTCCGGGTGGGGCCCACGTGATTTCCGGCTGGGGCCCACGTGATTTCCGGGTGGGGCCCACGTGATTTCCGGGTGGGGCCCACGTGATTTCCGGGTGGGGCCCACGAGATTTCCTCGTGGGGCCCACGTGATTTCCGGGTGGGGCCCACGTGATTTCCGGGTGGGGCCCACGTGATTTCCGGGTGGGGCCCACGTGATATTCGGGTGGGGCCCACGTGATTTCCGGGTGGGGCCCACGTGATTTCCGGGTGGGGCCCACGTGATTTCCGGGTGGGGCCCACGTGATTTCCGGGTGGGGCCCACGTGATTTCCGGGTGGGGCCCACGTGATTTCCGGGTGGGGCCCACGTGATTTCCGGGTGGGGCCCACGTGATTTCCCCGTGGGGCCCACGTGATTTCCCCGTGGGGCCCACGTGATTTCCGGGTGGGGCCCACGTGATTTCCCCGTGAGGCCCACGTGATTTCCCCGTGGGGCCCACGTGATTTCCAGGTGGGGCCCACGTGATTTCCGGGTGGGGCCCACGTGATTTCCGGGTGGGGCCCACGTGATTTCCGGCTGTGGCCCACGTGATTTCCGGGTGGGGCCCACGTGATTTCCGGGTGGGGCCCACGTGATTTCCCCGTGGGGCCCACGTGATTTCCGGGTGGGGCCCACGTGATTTCCCCGTGGGGCCCACGTGATTTCCGGGTGGGGCCCACGTGATTTCCGGGTGGGGCCCACGTGATTTCCGGGTGGGGCCCACGTGATTTCCGGGTGGGGCCCACGTGATTTCCGGGTGGGGCCCACGTGATTTCCGGGTGGGGCCCACGTGATTTCCGGGTGGGGCCCACGTGTTTTCCGGGTGGGGCCCACGTGATTTCCGGGTGGGGCCCACGTGATTTCCGGGTGGCGCCCACGTGATTTCCGGGTGGGCCCCACGTGATTTCCGGGTGGGGCCCACGTGATTTCCGGGTGGGGCCCACGTGATTTCCGGGTGGGGCCCACGTGATTTCCGGGTGGGGCCCACGTGATTTCCGGGTGTGGCCCACGTGATTTCCGGGTGGGGCCCACGTGATTTCCCCGTGGGGCCCACGTGATTTCCGGCTGGGGCCCACGTGATTTCCGGCTGGGGCCCACGTGATTTCCGGGTGGGGCCCACGTGATTTCCCCGTGGGGCCCACGTGATTTCCGGGTGGGGCCCACGTGATTTCCCCGTGGGGCCCACGTGATTTCCGGGTGGGGCCCACGTGATTTCCGGGTGGGGCCCACGTGATTTCCGGGTGGGGCCCACGTGATTTCCGGGTGGGGCCCACGTGATTTCCGGGTGGGGCCCACGTGATTTCCGGGTGGGCCCCACCTGATTTCCGGGTGGGGCCCACGTGATTTCCGGGTGGCGCCCACGTGATTTCCGGGTGGGGCCCACGTGATTTCCCCGTGGGGCCCACGTGATTTCCCCGTGGGGACCACGTGATTTCCGGGTGGGGCACACGTGATTTCCGGGTGGGGCCCACGTGATTTCCGGGTGGGGCCCACGTGATTTCCGGGTGGGGCCCACGTGATTTCCGGTTGGGGCCCACGTGATTTCCGGGTGGGCCCCACGTGATTTCCGTGTGGGGCCCACGTGATTTCCGGGTGGGGCCCACGTGATTTCCGGGTGGGGCCCACGTGATTTCCGGGTGGGACCCACGTGATTTCAGGGTGGGCCCCACGTGATTTCCGGGTGGGGCCCACGTGATTTCCGGGTGGGCCCCACGTGATTTCCGGGTGGGGCCCACGTGATTTCCGGGTGGGGCCCACGTGATTTCCGGGTGGGCCCCACGTGATTTCCGGGTGGGGCCCACGTGATTTCCGGGTGGGGCCCACGTGATTTCCCCGTGGGGCCCACGTGATTTCCGGGTGGGGCCCACGTGATTTCCGGGTGGGGCCCACGTGATTTCCGGGTGGGGCCCACGTGATTTCCGGCTGGGGCCCACGTGATTTCCGGGTGGGGCCCACGTGATTTCCGGGTGGGGCCCACGTGATTTCCGGGTGGGGCCCACGTGATTTCCGGGTGGGGCCCACGTGATTTCCGGGTGGGGCCCACGTGATTTCCGGGTGGGGCCCACGTGATTTCCCCGTGGGGCCCACGTGATTTCCGGCTGGGGCCCACGTGATTTCCGGCTGGGGCCCACGTGATTTCCGGGTGGGGCCCACGTGATTTCCCCGTGGGGCCCACGTGATTTCCGGGTGGGGCCCACGTGATTTCCCCGTGGGGCCCACGTGATTTCCGGGTGGGGCCCACGTGATTTCCGTGTGGGGCCCACGTGATTTCCGGGTGGGGCCCACGTGATTTCCGTGTGGGGCCCACGTGATTTCCGGGTGGGGCCCACGAGATTTCCGGGTGGGCCCCACGTGATTTCCGGGTGGGGCCCACGTGATTTCCGGGTGGGGCCCACGTGATTTCCGGGTGGGGCCCACGTGATTTCCGGGTGGGGCCCACGTGATTTCCGGGTGGGGCCCACGTGATTTCCGGGTGGGGCCCACGTGATTTCCGGGTGGGGCCCACGTGATTTCCGGGTGGGGCCCACGTGATTTCCGGGTTGGCCCCACGTGATTTCCGGGTGGGGCCCACGTGATTTCCGGGTGGGGCCCACGTGATTTCCGTGTGGGGCCCACGTGATTTCCGGGTGGGACCCACGTGATTTCCGGGTGGGCCCCACGTGATTTCCGGGTGGGGCCCACGTGATTTCCGGGTGGGGCCCACGTGATGTCCGGGTGGGGCCCACGTGATTTCCGGGTGGGGCCCACGTGATTTCCCCGTGGGGCCCACGTGATGTCCGGGTGGGTCCCACGGGATTTCCGGGTGGGGCCCACGTGATTTCCGGGTGGGGCCCACGTGATTTCCGGGTGGGGCCCACGTGATTTCCCCGTGGGGCCCACGTGATTTCCGGGTGGGGCCCACATGATTTCCCCGTGGGGGCCACCTGATTTACGGGTGGGGCCCACGTGATTTCCGGGTGGGGCCCACGTGATTTCCGGGTGGGGCCCACGTGATTTCCGGGTGGGGCCCACGTGATTTCCGGGTGGGGCCCACGTGATTTCCGGGTGGGGCCCACGTGATTTCCGGGTGGGGCCCACGTGATTTCCGGGTGGGGCCCACGTGATTTCCGGGTGGGGCCCACGTGATTTCCGGGTGGGGCCCACGTGATTTCCGGGTGGGGCCCACGTGATTTCCCCGTGGGGCCCACGTGATTTCCGGCTGGGGCCCACGTGATTTCCGGGTGGGCCCCAAGTGATTTCCGGGTGGGGCCCACGTGATTTCCGGGTGGGGCCCACGTGATTTCCGGGTGGGGCCCACGTGATTTCCGGGTGGGGCCCACGTGATTTCCCCGTAAGGCCCACGTGATTTCCCCGTGGGGCCGACGTGATTTCCGGGTGGGGCCCACGTGATTTCCGGGTGGGGCCCACGTGATTTCCGGGTGGGGCCCACGTGATTTCCGGTTGGGGCCCACGTGATTTCCGGCTGTGGCCCACGTGATTTCCGGGTGGGGTCCACGTGATTTCCGGGTGGGGCCCACGTGATTTCCCCGTGGGGCCCACGTGATTTCCGGGTGGGGCCCACGTGATTTCCGGGTGGGGCCCACGTGATTTCCGGGTGGGGCCCACGTGATTTCCGGGTGGGGCCCACGTGATTTCCCCGTGGGGCCCACGTGATTTCCGGGTGGGGCCCACGTGATTTCCGGGTGGGGCCCACGTGATTTCCGGGTGGGGCCCACGTGATTTCCGGGTGGGGCCCACGTGATTTCCGGGTGGGGCCCACGTGATTTCCGGCTGGGGCCCACGTGATTTCCGGGTGGGGCCCACGTGATTTCCGGGTGGGGCCCACGTGATTTCCGGGTGGGGCCCACGTGATTTCCGGGTGGGGCCCACGTGATTTCCGGGTGGGGCCCACGTGATTTCCGGGTGGGGCCCACGTGATTTCCGGGTGGGGCCCACGTGATTTCCGGGTGGGGCCCACGTGATTTCCGGGTGGGGCCCACGTGATTTCCGGGTGGGGCCCACGTGATTTCCGGGTGGGGCCCACGTGATTTCCGGGTGGGGCCCACGTGATTTCCCGGTGGGGCCCACGTGATTTCCCCGTGGGGCCCACGTGATTTCCGGGTGGGGCCCACGTGATTTCCGGGTGGGGCCCACGTGATTTCCCGGTGGGGCCCACGTGATTTCCCCGTGGGGCCCACGTGATTTCCGGGTGGGGCCCACGTGATTTCCGGGTGGGGCCCACGTGATTTCCCGGTGGGGCCCACGTGATTTCCGGGTGGGGCCCACGTGATTTCCGGGTGGGGCCCACGTGATTTCCGGGTGGGCCCCACGTGATTTCCGTGTGGGGCCCACGTGATTTCCGGGTGGGGCCCACGTGATTTCCGGGTGGGGCCCACGTGATTTCCGGGTGGGGCCCACGTGATTTCCGGCTGGGGCCCACGTGATTTCCGGTGGTGCCCACGTGATTTCCCGGTGGGGCCCACGTGATTTCCCCGTGGGGCCCACGTGATTTCCGGGTGGGCCCCACGTGATTTCCGGGTGAGGCCCACGTGATTTCCCCGTGGGGCCCACGTGATTTCCCCATGGGGCCCACGTGATTTCCGGGTGGGGCCCACGTGATTTCCGGGTGGGGCCCACGTGATTTCCGGGTGGGGCCCACGTGATTTCCGGGTGGGGCCCACGTGATTTCCGGGTGGGGCCCACGTGATTTCCGGGTGGGGCCCACGTGATTTCCGGGTGGGGCCCACGTGATTTCCGGGTGGGGCCCACGTGATTTCCCCGTGGGGCCCACGTGATTTCCCCGTGGGGCCCACGTGATTTCCCCGTGGGGCCCACGTGATTTCCGGCTGGGGCCCACGTGATTTCCGGGTGGGGCCCACGTGATTTCCGGGTGGGGCCCACGTGATTTCCGGGTGGGGCCCACGTGATTTCCGGGTGGGGCCCACGTGATTTCCGGGTGGGGCCCACGTGATTTCCGGGTGGGGCCCACGTGATTTCCGGGTGGGGCCCACGTGATTTCCGGGTGGGGCCCACGTGATTTCCCCGTGGGGCCCACGTGATTTCCGGCTGGGGCCCACGTGATTTCCGGGTGGGGCCCACGTGATTTCCGGGTGGGGCCCACGTGATTTCCGGGTGGGGCCCACGTGATTTCCGGGTGGGGCCCACGTGATTTCCGGGTGGGGCCCACGTGATTTCCGGGTGGGGCCCACGTGATTTCCGGGTGGGCCCCACGTGATTTACGTGTGGGGCCCACGTGATTTCCGGGTGGGGCCCACGTGATTTCCCCGTGGGGCCCACGTGATTTCCCCGTGGGGCCCACGTGATTTCCGGGTGGTCCCACGTGATTTCCGGGTGGGGCCCACGTGATTTCCGGGTGGGGCCCACGTGATTTCCGGGTGGGGCCCACGTGATTTCCCCGTGGGGCCCACGTGATTTCCGGGTGGGGCCCACGTGATTTCCCCGTGGGGCCCACGTGATTTCCGGGTGGGGCCCACGTGATTTCCCCGTGGGGCCCACGTGATTTCCGGGTGGGGCCCACGGGATTTCCCCGTGGGGCCCACGTGATTTCCGGGTGGGGCCCACGTGATTTCCCCGTGAGGCCCACGTGATTTCCCCGTGGGGCCCACGTGATTTCCGGGTGGGGCCCACGTGATTTCCGCGTGGGGCCCACGTGATTTCCGGGTGGGGCCCACGTGATTTCCGGGTGGGGCCCACGTGATTTCCGGCTGTGGCCCACGTGATTTCCGGGTGGGGCCCACGTGATTTCCGGGTGGGGCCCACGTGATTTCCCCGTGGGGCCCACGTGATTTCCGGGTGGTCCCACGGGATTTCCGGGTGGGGCCCACGTGATTTCCGGGTGGGGCCCACGTGATTTCCGGGTGGGGCCCACGTGATTTCCGGGTGGGGCCCACGTGATTTCCGGGTGGGGCCCCCGTGATTTCCGGGTGGGGCCCACGTGATTTCCGGGTGGGGCCCACGTGATTTCAGGGTGGGGCCCACGTGATTTCCGGGTGGGGCCCACGTGATTTCCCCGTGGGGCCCACGTGATTTCCGGGTGGGGCCCACGTGATTTCCGGGTGGGGCCCACGTGATTTCCGGGTGGGGCCCACGTGATTTCCGGGTGGGGCCCACGTGATTTCCGGGTGGGGCCCACGTGATTTCCGGGTGGGGCCCACGTGATTTCCGGGTGGGGCCCACGTGATTTCCGGGTGGGGCCCACATGATTTCCCCGTCTGGCCCACGTGATTTCCGGGTGGGGCCCACGTGATTTCCGGGTGGGGCCCACGTGATTTCCGGGTGGGGCCCACGTGATTTCCGGGTGGGGCCCACATGATTTCCCCGTGGGGCCCACGTGATTTCCGAGTGGGGCCCACGTGATTTCCGGGTGGGGCCCACGTGATTTCCGGGTGGGGCCCACGTGATTTCGGGGTGGGCGCCACGTGATTTCCGGGTGGGGCCCACGTGATTTCCGGGTGGGGCCCACGTGATTTCCGGGTGGGGCCCACGTGATTTCCGGGTGGGGCCCACGTGATTTCCCCGTGGGGCCCACGTGATTTCCGGGTGGGGCCCACGTGATTTCCGGGTGGGGCCCACGTGATTTCCGGGTGGGGCCCACGTGATTTCCGGGTGGGGCCCACGTGATTTCCGGGTGGGGCCCACGTGATTTCCGGGTGGGGCCCACGTGATTTCCGGCTGGGGCCCACGTGATTTCCGGGTGGGGCCCACGTGATTTCCGGGTGGGGCCCACGTGATTTCCCCGTGGGGCCCACGTGATTTCCGGGTGGGGCCCACGTGATTTCCGGCTGGGGCCCACGTGATTTCCGGGTGGGGCCCACGTGATTTCCGGGTGGGGCCCACGTGTTTTCCGGGTGGGGCCCACGTGATTTCCGGGTGGGGCCCACGTGATTTCCGGGTGGGGCCCACGTGATTTCCGGGTGGGGCCCACGTGATTTCCCCGTGGGGCCCACGTGATTTCCGGCTGGGGCCCACGTGATTTCCGGATGGGGCCCACGTGATTTCCGGGTGGGGCCCACGTGATTTCCCCGTGGGGCCCACGTGATTTCCGGCTGGTGCCCACGTGATTTCCGGGTGGGGCCCACGTGATTTCCGGGTGGGGCCCACGTGATTTCTCCGTGGGGCCCACGTGATTTCCCCGTGGGGCCCACGTGATTTCCGGCTGGGGCCCACGTGATTTCCGGCTGGGGCCCACGTGATTTCCGGGTGGGGCCCACGTGATTTCCGGGTGGGGCCCACGTGATTTCCGGGTGGGGCCCACGTGATTTCCGGGTGGGGCCCACGTGATTTCCGGGTGGGGCCCACGTGATTTCCGGGTGGGGCCCACGTGATTTCCGGGTGGGGCCCACGAGATTTCCGGGTGGGGCCCACGAGATTTCCCCGTGGGGCCCACGTGATTTCCGGGTGGGGCCCACGTGATTTCCGGGTGGGGCCCACGTGATTTCCGGGTGGGCCCCACGTGATTTCCGGGTGGGCCCCACGTGATTTCCGGGTGGGGCCCACGTGATTTCCGGGTGGGGCCCACGTGATTTCCGGGTGGGGCCCACGTGATTTCCGGGTGGGGCCCACGTGATTTCCGGGTGGGGCCCACGTGATTTCCGGGTGGGGCCCACCTGATTTCCGGGTGGGGCCCACGTGATTTCCGGGTGGGGCCCTGGTGATTTCCGGGTGGGGCCCACTTGATTTCCGGGTGGGCCCCACGTGATTTCCGTTTGGGGCCCACGTGATTTCCGGGTGGGGCCCACGTGATTTCCGGGTGGGCCCCACGTGATCTCCGGGTGGGGCCCACGTGATTTCCGGGTGGGGCCCACGTGATTTCCGGGTGGGGCCCACGTGATTTCCGGGTGGGGCCCACGTGATTTCCCCGTGGGGCCCACGTGATTTCCGGGTGGGGCCCACGTGATTTCCGGGTGGGGCCCACGTGATTTCCGGGTGGGGCCCACGTGATTTCCGGGTGGGGCCCACGTGATTTCCCCGTGGGGCCCACGTGATTTCCGGGTGGGGCCCACGTGATTTCCGGGTGGGGCCCACGTGATTTCCGGGTGGGGCCCACGTGATTTCCCCGTGGGGCCCACGTGATATCCCCGTGGGGCCCACGTGATTTCCGGGTGGGGCCCACGTGATTTCCGGGTGGGGCCCACGTGATTTCCGGGTGGGGCCCACGTGATTTCCGGCTGGGGCCCACGTGATTTCCGGGTGGGGCCCACGTGATTTCCGGGTGGGGCCCACGTGATTTCCGGGTGGGGCCCACGTGATTTCCGGGTGGGGCCCACGTGATTTCCGGGTGGGGCCCACGTGATTTCCGGGTGGGGCCCACGTGATTTCCCCGTGGGGCCCACGTGATTTCCGGCTGGGGCCCACGTGATTTCCGGCTGGGGCCCACGTGATTTCCGGGTGGGGCCCACGTGATTTCCCCGTGGGGCCCACGTGATTTCCGGGTGGGGCCCACGTGATTTCCCCGTGGGGCCCACGTGATTTCCGGGTGGGGCCCACGTGATTTCCGGGTGGGGCCCACGTGATTTCCGGGTGGGGCCCACGTGATTTCCCCGTGGGGCCCACGTGATTTCCGGGTGGGTCCCACGGGATTTCCGGGTGGGGCCCACGTGATTTCCGGGTGGGGCCCACGTGATTTCCGGGTGGGGCCCACGTGATTTCCCCGTGGGGCCCACGTGATTTCCGGGTGGGGCCCACGTGATTTCCCCGTGGGGGCCACGTGATTTCCGGGTGGGGCCCACGTGATTTCCGGGTGGGGCCCACGTGATTTCCGGGTGGGGCCCACGTGATTTCCGGGTGGGGCCCACGTGATTTCCGGGTGGGGCCCACGTGATTTCCGGGTGGGGCCCACGTGATTTCCGGGTGGGGCCCACGTGATTTCCGGGTGGGGCCCACGTGTTTTCCGGGTGGGGCCCACGTGATTTCCGGGTGGCGCCCACGTGATTTCCGGGTGGGCCCCACGTGATTTCCGGGTGGGGCCCACGTGATTTCCGGGTGGGGCCCACGTGATTTCCGGGTGGGGCCCACGTGATTTCCGGGTGGGGCCCACGTGATTTCCGGGTGGGGCCCACGTGATTTCCCCGTGGGGCCCACGTGATTTCCGGGTGGGGCCCACGTGTTTTCCGGGTGGGGCCCACGTGATTTCCGGGTGGGGCCAACGTGATTTCCCCGTGAGGCCCACGTGATTTCCCCGTGGGGCCCACGTGATTTCCGGGTGGGGCCCACGTGATTTCCGGGTGGGGCCCACGTGATTTCCGGGTGGGGCCCACGTGATTTCCGGGTGGGGCCCACGTGATTTCCGGGTGGGGCCCACGTGATTTCCGGCTGGGGCCCACGTGATTTCCGGGTGGGGCCCACGTGATTTCCGGGTGGGGCCCACGTGATTTCCGGGTGGGGCCCACGAGATTTCCGGGTGGGGCCCACGAGATGTCCGGGTGGGGCCCACGTGATTTCCGGGTGGGGCCCACGTGATTTCCCCGTGGGGCCCACGTGATTTCCGGGTGCGGCCCACGTGATTTCCCCGTGGGGCCCACGTGATTTCCCCGTGGGGCCCACGTGATTTCCCCGTGGGGCCCACGTGATTTCCGGGTGGGGCCCACGTGATTTCCCCGTGAGGCCCACGTGATTTCCCCGTGGGGCCCACGTGATTTCCAGGTGGGGCCCACGTGATTTCCGGGTGGGGCCCACGTGATTTCCGGGTGGGGCCCACGTGATTTCCGGCTGTGGCCCACGTGATTTCCGGGTGGGGCCCACGTGATTTCCGGGTGGGGCCCACGTGATTTCCGGGTGGGGCCCACGTGATTTCCGGGTGGGGCCCACGTGATTTCCCCGTGGGGCCCACGTGATTTCCGGGTGGGGCCCACGTGATTTCCGGGTGGGGCCCACGTGATTTCCGGGTGGGGCCCACGTGATTTCCGGGTGGGGCCCACGTGATTTCCGGGTGGGGCCCACGTGATTTCCGGCTGGGGCCCACGTGATTTCCGGGTGGGGCCCACGTGATTTCCGGGTGGGGCCCACGTGATTTCCCCGTGGGGCCCACGTGATTTCCGGGTGGGGCCCACGTGATTTCCGGCTGGGGCCCACGTGATTTCCGGGTGGGGCCCACGTGATTTCCGGGTGGGGCCCACGTGTTTTCCGGGTGGGGCCCACGTGATTTCCGGGTGGGGCCCACGTGATTTCCGGTTGGGGCCCACGTGATTTCCGGGTGGGGCCCACGTGATTTCCCCGTGGGGCCCACGTGATTTCCGGCTGGGGCCCACGTGATTTCCGGATGGGGCCCACGTGATTTCCGGGTGGGGCCCACGTGATTTCCCCGTGGGGCCCACGTGATTTCCGGCTGGTGCCCACGTGATTTCCGGGTGGGGCCCACGTGATTTCCGGGTGGGGCCCACGTGATTTCCCCGTGGGGCCCACGTGATTTCCCCGTGGGGCCCACGTGATTTCCGGCTGGGGCCCACGTGATTTCCGGCTGGGGCCCACGTGATTTCCGGGTGGGGCCCACGTGATTTCCGGGTGGGGCCCACGTGATTTCCGGGTGGGGCCCACGTGATTTCCGGGTGGGGCCCACGTGATTTCCGGGTGGGGCCCACGTGATTTCCGGGTGGGGCCCACGAGATTTCCGGGTGGGGCCCACGAGATTTCCCCGTGGGGCCCACGTGATTTCCGGGTGGGGCCCACGTGATTTCCGGGTGGGGCCCACGTGATTTCCGGGTGGGCCCCACGTGATTTCCGGGTGGGGCCCACGTGATTTCCGGGTGGGGCCCACGTGATTTCCGGGTGGGGCCCACGTGATTTCCGGGTGGGGCCCACGTGATTTCCGGGTGGGGCCCACGTGATTTCCGGGTGGGGCCCACGTGATTTCCGGGTGGGGCCCACCTGATTTCCGGGTGGGGCCCACGTGATTTCCGGGTGGGGCCCAGGTGATTTCCGGGTGGGGCCCACTTGATTTCCGGGTGGGCCCCACGTGATTTCCGTTTGGGGCCCACGTGATTTCCGGGTGGGGCCCACGTGATTTCCGGGTGGGCCCCACGTGATTTCCGGGTGGGGCCCACGTGATTTCCGGGTGGGGCCCACGTGATTTCCGGGTGGGGCCCACGTGATTTCCGGGTGGGGCCCACGTGATTTCCGGGTGGGGCCCACGTGATTTCCCCGTGGGGCCCACGTGATTTCCGGGTGGGGCCCACGTGATTTCCGGGTGGGGCCCACGTGATTTCCGGGTGGGGCCCACGTGATTTCCGGGTGGGGCCCACGTGATTTCCCCGTGGGGCCCACGTGATTTCCGGGTGGGGCCCACGTGATTTCCGGGTGGGGCCCACGTGATTTCCGGGTGGGGCCCACGTGATTTCCCCGTGGGGCCCACGTGATTTCCCCGTGGGGCCCACGTGATTTCCGGGTGGGGCCCACGTGATTTCCGGGTGGGGCCCACGTGATTTCCGGGTGGGGCCCACGTGATTTCCGGGTGGGGCCCACGTGATTTCCGGGTGGGGCCCACGTGATTTCCGGGTGGGGCCCACGTGATTTCCGGGTGGGGCCCACGTGATTTCCGGGTGGGGCCCACGTGATTTCCCCGTGGGGCCCACGTGATTTCCGGGTGGGGCCCACGTGATTTCCGGCTGGGGCCCACGTGATTTCCGGGTGGGGCCCACGTGATTTCCCCGTGGGGCCCACGTGATTTCCGGGTGGGGCCCACGTGATTTCCCCGTGGGGCCCACGTGATTTCCGGGTGGGGCCCACGTGATTTCCGGGTGGGGCCCACGTGATTTCCGGGTGGGGCCCACGTGATTTCCGGGTGGGGCCCACGTGATTTCCGGGTGGGGCCCACGTGATTTCCGGGTGGGGCCCACGTGATTTCCGGGTGGGGCCCACGTGATTTCCGGGTGGGGCCCACGTGATTTCCGGGTGGGGCCCACGTGATTTCCCCGTGGGGCCCACGTGATTTCCCCGTGGGGCCCACGTGATTTCCGGGTGGGGCCCACGTGATTTCCGGGTGGGGCCCACGTGATTTCCGGGTGGGGCCCACGTGATTTCCGGGTGGGGCCCACGTGATTTCCGGCTGGGGCCCACGTGATTTCCGGCTGGGGCCCACGTGATTTCCGGGTGGGGCCCACGTGATTTCCGGGTGGGGCCCACGTGATTTCCGGGTGGGGCCCACGAGATTCCCTCGTGGGGCCCACGTGATTTCCGGGTGGGGCCCACGTGATTTCCGGGTGGGGCCCACGTGATTTCCGGGTGGGGCCCACGTGATTTCCGGGTGGAGCCCACGTGATATTCGGGTGGGGCCCACGTGATTTCCGGGTGGGGCCCACGTGATTTCCGGGTGGGGCCCACGTGATTTCCGGGTGGGGCCCACGTGATTTCCGGGTGGGGCCCACGTGATTTCGGGGTGGGCCCCACGTGATTTCCGGGTGGGGCCCACGTGATTTCCGGGTGGGGCCCACGTGATTTCTGGGTGGGGCCCACGTGATTTCCGGGTGGGGCCCACGTGATTTCCGGGTGGGGCCCACGTGATTTCCCCGTGGGGCCCACGTGATTTCCCCGTGGGGCCCACGTGATTTCCGGGTGGGGCCCACGTGATTTCCGGGTGGGGCCCACGTGATTTCCGGGTGGGGCCCACGTGATTTCCGGGTGGGGCCCACGTGATTTCCGGGTGGGGCCCACGTGATTTCCCCGTGGGGCCCACGTGATTTCCGGGTGCGGCCCACGTGATTTCCCCGTGGGGCCCACGTGATTTCCCCGTGGGGCCCACGTGATTTCCCCGTGGGGCCCACGTGATTTCCGGGTGGGGCCCACGTGATTTCCCCGTGGGGCCCACGTGATTTCCAGGTGGGGCCCACGTGATTTCCGGGTGGGGCCCACGTGATTTCGGGGTGGGCCCCACGTGATTTCCGGGTGGGGCCCACGTGATTTCCGGGTGGGGCCCACGTGATTTCTGGGTGGGGCCCACGTGATTTCCGGGTGGGGCCCACGTGATTTCCGGGTGGGGCCCACGTGATTTCCCCGTGGGGCCCACGTGATTTACCCGTGGGGCCCACGTGATTTCCGGGTGGGGCCCACGTGATTTCCGGGTGGGGCCCACGTGATTTCCGGGTGGGGCCCACGTGATTTCCGGGTGGGGCCCACGTGATTTCCGGGTGGGGCCCACGTGATTTCCCCGTGGGGCCCACGTGATTTCCGGGTGCGGCCCACGTGATTTCCGGGTGGGGCCCACGTGATTTCCCCGTGGGGCCCACGTGATTTCCCCGTGGGGCCCACGTGATTTCCGGGTGGGGCCCACGTGATTTCCCCGTGAGGCCCACGTGATTTCCCCGTGGGGCCCACGTGATTTCCAGGTGGGGCCCACGTGATTTCCGGGTGGGGCCCACGTGATTTCCGGGTGGGGCCCACGTGATTTCCGGCTGTGGCCCACGTGATTTCCGGGTGGGGCCCACGTGATTTCCGGGTGGGGCCCACGTGATTTCCGGGTGGGGCCCACGTGATTTCCGGGTGGGGCCCACGTGATTTCCCCGTGGGGCCCACGTGATTTCCGGGTGGGGCCCACGTGATTTCCGGGTGGGGCCCACGTGATTTCCGGGTGGGGCCCACGTGATTTCCGGGTGGGGCCCACGTGATTTCCGGGTGGGGCCCACGTGATTTCCGGGTGGGGCCCACGTGATTTCCGGCTGGGGCCCACGTGATTTCCGGGTGGGGCCCACGTGATTTCCGGGTGGGGCCCACGTGATTTCCCCGTGGGGCCCACGTGATTTCCGGGTGGGGCCCACGTGATTTCCGGCTGGGGCCCACGTGATTTCCGGGTGGGGCCCACGTGATTTCCGGGTGGGGCCCACGTGTTTTCCGGGTGGGGCCCACGTGATTTCCGGGTGGGGCCCACGTGATTTCCGGCTGGGGCCCACGTGATTTCCGGCTGGTGCCCACGTGATTTCCGGGTGGGGCCCACGTGATTTCCGGGTGGGGCCCACGTGATTTCCGGGTGGGGCCCACGTGATTTCCCCGTGGGGCCCACGTGATTTCCGGGTGGGGCCCACGTGATTTCCGGGTGGGGCCCACGTGATTTCCGGGTGGGGCCCACGTGATTTCCGGGTGGGGCCCACGTGATTTCCGGGTGGGGCCCACGTGATTTCCGGGTGGGGCCCACGTGATTTCCGGGTGGGGCCCACGTGATTTCCGGGTGGGGCCCACGTGATTTCCGGGTGGGGCCCACGAGATTTCCGGGTGGGGCCCACGAGATTTCCCCGTGGGGCCCACGTGATTTCCGGGTGGGGCCCACGTGATTTCCGGGTGGGGCCCACGTGATTTCCGGGTGGGCCCCACGTGATTTCCGGGTGGGGCCCACGTGATTTCCGGGTGGGGCCCACGTGATTTCCGGGTGGGGCCCACGTGATTTCCGGGTGGGGCCCACGTGATTTCCGGGTGGGGCCCACGTGATTTCCGGGTGGGGCCCACGTGATTTCCGGGTGGGGCCCACCTGATTTCCGGGTGGGGCCCACGTGATTTCCGGGTGGGGCCCAGGTGATTTCCGGGTGGGGCCCACTTGATTTCCGGGTGGGCCCCACGTGATTTCCGTTTGGGGCCCACGTGATTTCCGGGTGGGGCCCACGTGATTTCCGGGTGGGCCCCACGTGATTTCCGGGTGGGGCCCACGTGATTTCCGGGTGGGGCCCACGTGATTTCCGGGTGGGGCCCACGTGATTTCCGGGTGGGGCCCACGTGATTTCCGGGTGGGGCCCACGTTATTTCCCCGTGGGGCCCACGTGATTTCCGGGTGGGGCCCACGTGATTTCCGGGTGGGGCCCACGTGATTTCCGGGTGGGGCCCACGTGATTTCCGGGTGGGGCCCACGTGATTTCCCCGTGGGGCCCACGTGATTTCCGGGTGGGGCCCACGTGATTTCCGGGTGGGGCCCACGTGATTTCCGGGTGGGGCCCACGTGATTTCCCCGTGGGGCCCACGTGATTTCCCCGTGGGGCCCACGTGATTTCCGGGTGGGGCCCACGTGATTTCCGGGTGGGGCCCACGTGATTTCCGGGTGGGGCCCACGTGATTTCCGGGTGGGGCCCACGTGATTTCCGGGTGGGGCCCACGTGATTTCCGGGTGGGGCCCACGTGATTTCCCCGTGGGGCCCACGTGATTTCCGGGTGGGGCCCACGTGATTTCCGGCTGGGGCCCACGTGATTTCCGGGTGGAGCCCACGTGATATTCGGGTGGGGCCCACGTGATTTCCGGGTGGGGCCCACGTGATTTCCGGGTGGGGCCCACGTGATTTCCGGGTGGGGCCCACGTGATTTCCGGGTGGGGCCCACGTGATTTCGGGGTGGGCCCCACGTGATTTCCGGGTGGGGCCCACGTGATTTCCGGGTGGGGCCCACGTGATTTCTGGGTGGGGCCCACGTGATTTCCGGGTGGGGCCCACGTGATTTCCCCGTGGGGCCCACGTGATTTCCCCGTGGGGCCCACGTGATTTCCCCGTGGGGCCCACGTGATTTCCGGGTGGGGCCCACGTGATTTCCGGGTGGGGCCCACGTGATTTCCGGGTGGGGCCCACGTGATTTCCGGGTGGGGCCCACGTGATTTCCGGGTGGGGCCCACGTGATTTCCCCGTGGGGCCCACGTGATTTCCGGGTGCGGCCCACGTGATTTCCCCGAGGGGCCCACGTGATTTCCCCGTGGGGCCCACGTGATTTCCCCGTGGGGCCCACGTGATTTCCGGGTGGGGCCCACGTGATTTCCCCGTGAGGCCCACGTGATTTCCCCGTGGGGCCCACGTGATTTCCAGGTGGGGCCCACGTGATTTCCGGGTGGGGCCCACGTGATTTCCGGGTGGGGCCCACGTGATTTCCGGCTGTGGCCCACGTGATTTCCGGGTGGGGCCCACGTGATTTCCGGGTGGGGCCCACGTGATTTCCCCGTGGGGCCCACGTGATTTCCGGGTGGGGCCCACGTGATTTCCCCGTGGGGCCCACGTGATTTCCGGGTGGGGCCCACGTGATTTCCGGGTGGGGCCCACGTGATTTCCCCGTGGGGCCCACGTGATTTCCGGGTGGGTCCCACGGGATTTCCGGGTGGGGCCCACGTGATTTCCGGGTGGGGCCCACGTGATTTCCGGGTGGGGCCCACGTGATTTCCCCGTGGGGCCCACGTGATTTCCGGGTGGGGCCCACATGATTTCCCCGTGGGGGCCACGTGATTTCCGGGTGGGGCCCATGTGATTTCCGGGTGGGGCCCACGTGATTTCCGGGTGGGGCCCACGTGATTTCCGGGTGGGGCCCACGTGATTTCCGGGTGGGGCCCACGTGATTTCCGGGTGGGGCCCACGTGATTTCCGGGTGGGGCCCACGTGTTTTCCGGGTGGGGCCCACGTGATTTCCGGGTGGCGCCCACGTGATTTCCGGGTGGGCCCCACGTGATTTCCGGGTGGGGCCCACGTGATTTCCGGGTGGGGCCCACGTGATTTCCGGGTGGGGCCCACGTGATTTCCGGGTGGGGCCCACGTGATTTCCGGGTGGGGCCCACGTGATTTCCGGGTGGGGCCCACGTGATTTCCCCGTGGGGCCCACGTGATTTCCGGGTGGGGCCCACGTGATTTCCGGGTGGGGCCCACGTGATTTCCGGGTGGGGCCCACGTGATTTCCGGGTGGGGCCCACGTGATTTCCGGGTGGGGCCCACGTGATTTCCGGCTGGGGCCCACGTGATTTCCGGGTGGGGCCCACGTGATTTCCGGGTGGGGCCCACGTGATTTCCGGGTGGGGCCCACGTGATTTCCGGGTGGGGCCCACGAGATTTCCTCGTGGGGCCCACGTGATTTCCGGGTGGGGCCCACGTGATTTCCTGGTGGGGCCCACGTGATTTCCGGGTGGGGCCCACGTGATTTCCGGGTGGGGCCCACGTGATATTCGGGTGGGGCCCACGTGATTTCCGGGTGGGGCCCACGTGATTTCCGGGTGGGGCCCACGTGATTTCCGGCTGGGGCCCACGTGATTTCCGGGTGGGGCCCACGTGATTTCCGGGTGGGGCCCACGTGATTTCTGGGTGGGGCCCACGTGATTTCCGGGTGGGGCCCACGTGATTTCCGGGTGGGGCCCACGTGATTTCCCCGTGGGGCCCACGTGATTTCCCCGTGGGGCCCACGTGATTTCCGGGTGGGGCCCACGTGATTTCCGGGTGGGGCCCACGTGATTTCCGGGTGGGGCCCACGTGATTTCCCCGTGGGGCCCACGTGATTTCCGGGTGGGGCCCACGTGATTTCCGGGTTGGGCCCACGTGATTTCCGGGTGCGGCCCACGTGATTTCCCCGTGGGGCCCACGTGATTTCCGGGTGGGGCCCACGTGATGTCCCCGTGGGGCCCACGTGATTTCCGGGTGGGGCCCACGTGATTTCCCCGTGAGGCCCACGTGATTTCCCCGTGGGGCCCACGTGATTTCCAGGTGGGGCCCACGTGATTTCCGGGTGGGGCCCACGTGATTTCCGGGTGGGGCCCACGTGATTTCCGGCTGTGGCCCACGTGATTTCCGGGTGGGGCCCACGTGATTTCCGGGTGGGGCCCACGTGATTTCCCCGTGGGGCCCACGTGATTTCCGGGTGGGGCCCACGTGATTTCCCCGTGGGGCCCACGTGATTTCCGGGTGGGGCCCACGTGATTTCCGGGTGGGGCCCACGTGATTTCCGGGTGGGGCCCACGTGATTTCCGGGTGGGGCCCACGTGATTTCCGGGTGGGGCCCACGTGATTTCCGGGTGGGGCCCACGTGATTTCCGGGTGGGGCCCACGTGATTTCCGGGTGGGGCCCACGTGTTTTCCGGGTGGGGCCCACGTGATTTCCGGGTGGGGCCCACGTGATTTCCGGGTGGCGCCCACGTGATTTCCGGGTGGGCCCCACGTGATTTCCGGGTGGGGCCCACGTGATTTCCGGGTGGGGCCCACGTGATTTCCGGGTGGGGCCCACGTGATTTCCGGGTGGGGCCCACGTGATTTCCGGGTGGGGCCCACGTGATTTCCGGGTGGGGCCCACGTGATTTCCCCGTGGGGCCCACGTGATTTCCGGCTGGGGCCCACGTGATTTCCGGCTGGGGCCCACGTGATTTCCGGGTGGGGCCCACGTGATTTCCCCGTGGGGCCCACGTGATTTCCGGGTGGGGCCCACGTGATTTCCCCGTGGGGCCCACGTGATTTCCGGGTGGGGCCCACGTGATTTCCGGGTGGGGCCCACGTGATTTCCGGGTGGGGCCCACGTGATTTCCGGGTGGGGCCCACGTGATTTCCGTGTGGGGCCCACGTGATTTCCGGGTGGGGCCCACGTGATTTCCGGGTGGGCCCCACGTGATTTCCGGGTGGGGCCCACGTGATTTCCGGGTGGGGCCCACGTGATTTCCCCGTGGGGCCCACGTGATTTCCGGGTGGGGCCCACGTGATTTCCGGGTGGGGCCCACGTGATTTCCGGGTGGGGCCCACGTGATTTCCGGGTGGGGCCCACGTGATTTCCGGGTGGGGCCCACGTGATTTCCGGGTTGGCCCCACGTGATTTCCGGGTGGGGCCCACGTGATTTCCGGGTGGGGCCCACGTGATTTCCGTGTGGGGCCCACGTGATTTCCGGGTGGGGCCCACGTGATTTCCGGGTGGGCCCCACGTGATTTCCGGGTGGGGCCCACGTGATTTCCGGGTGGGGCCCACGTGATTTCCGGGTGGGGCCCACGTGATTTCCGGGTGGGGCCCACGTGATTTCCCCGTGGGGCCCACGTGATTTCCGGGTGGGTCCCACGGGATTTCCGGGTGGGGCCCACGTGATTTCCGGGTGGGGCCCACGTGATTTCCGGGTGGGGCCCACGTGATTTCCCCGTGGGGCCCACGTGATTTCCGGGTGGGGCCCACATGATTTCCCCGTGGGGGCCACCTGATTTCCGGGTGGGGCCCACGTGATTTCCGGGTGGGGCCCACGTGATTTCCGGGTGGGGCCCACGTGATTTCCGGGTGGGGCCCACGTGATTTCCGGGTGGGGCCCACGTGATTTCCGGGTGGGGCCCACGTGATTTCCGGGTGGGGCCCACGTGTTTTCCGGGTGGGGCCCACGTGATTTCCGGGTGGGGCCCACGTTATTTCCGGGTGGCGCCCACGTGATTTCCGGGTGGGCCCCACGTGATTTCCGGGTGGGGCCCACGTGATTTCCGGGTGGGGCCCACGTGATTTCCGGGTGGGGCCCACGTGATTTCCGGGTGGGGCCCACGTGATTTCCGGGTGGGGCCCACGTGATTTCCGGGTGGGGCCCACGTGATTTCCCCGTGGGGCCCACGTGATTTCCGGCTGGGGCCCACGTGATTTCCGGGTGGGGCCCACGTGATTTCCGGGTGGGGCCCACGTGATTTCCGCGTGGGGCCCACGTGATTTCCGGTTGGGGCCCACGTGATTTCCCCGTGGGGCCCACGTGATTTCCGGGTGGGGCCCACGTGATTTCCGGGTGGGGCCCACGTGATTTCCGGGTGGGGCCCACGTGATTTCCGGGTGGGCCCCACGTGATTTCCGGGTGGGGCCCACGTGATTTCCGGGTGGGGCCCACGTGATTTCCGGGTGGGGCCCACGTGATTTCCGGGTGGGGCCCACGTGATTTCCGGGTGGGGCCCACGTGATTTCCGGGTGGGGCCCACGTGATTTCCGGGTGGGGCCCACGTGATTTCCGGGTGGGGCCCACGTGATTTCCCCGTGGGGCCCACGTGATTTCCGGGTGGGGCCCACGTGATTTCCGGGTGGGGCCCACGTGATTTCCGGGTGGGGCCCACGTGATTTCCGCGTGGGGCCCACGTGATTTCCGGTTGGGGCCCACGTGATTTCCCCGTGGGGCCCACGTGATTTCCGGGTGGGGCCCACGTGATTTCCGGGTGGGGCCCACGTGATTTCCGGGTGGGGCCCACGTGATTTCCGGGTGGGCCCCACGTGATTTCCGGGTGGGGCCCACGTGATTTCCGGGTGGGGCCCACGTGATTTCCGGGTGGGGCCCACGTGATTTCCGGGTGGGGCCCACGTGATTTCCGGGTGGGGCCCACGTGATTTCCGGGTGGGGCCCACGTGATTTCCGGGTGGGGCCCACGTGATTTCCGGGTGGGGCCCATGTGATTTCCGGGTGGGGCCCACGTGATTTCCGGCTGTGGCCCACGTGATTTCCGGGTGGGGCCCACGTGATTTCCGGGTGGGGCCCACGTGATTTCCCCGTGGGGCCCACGTGATTTCCGGGTGGGGCCCACGTGATTTCCCCGTGGGGCCCACGTGATTTCCGGGTGGGGCCCACGTGATTTCCGGGTGGGGCCCACGTGATTTCCGGGTGGGGCCCACGTGATTTCCGGGTGGGGCCCACGTGATTTCCGGGTGGGGCCCACGTGATTTCCGGGTGGGGCCCACGTGATTTCCGGGTGGGGCCCACGTGATTTCCGGGTGGGGCCCACGTGATTTCCGGGTGGGGCCCACGTGATTTCCCCGTGGGGCCCACGTGATTTCCGGCTGGGGCCCACGTGATTTCCGGGTGGGGCCCACGTGATTTCCGGGTGGGGCCCACGTGATTTCCGCGTGGGGCCCACGTGATTTCCGGTTGGGGCCCACGTGATTTCCCCGTGGGGCCCACGTGATTTCCGGGTGGGGCCCACGTGATTTCCGGGTGGGGCCCACGTGATTTCCGGGTGGGGCCCACGTGATTTCCGCGTGGGGCCCACGTGATTTCCGGGTGGGGCCCACGTGATTTCCCCGTGGGGCCCACGTGATTTCCGGCTGGGGCCCACGTGATTTCCGGGTGGGGCCCACGTGATTTCCGGGTGGGGCCCACGTGATTTCCCCGTGGGGCCCACGTGATTTCCGGGTGGGGCCCACGTGATTTCCGGGTGGGGCCCACGTGATTTCCGGGTGGGGCCCACGTGATTTCCGGCTGGGGCCCACGTGATTTCCGGGTGGGGCCCACGTGATTTCCGGGTGGGGCCCACGTGATTTCCGGCTGGGGCCCACGTGATTTCCGGCTGGGGCCCACGTGATTTCCGGGTGGGGCCCACGTGATTTCCCCGTGGGGCCCACGTGATTTCCGGCTGGGGCCCACGTGATTTCCGGCTGGGGCCCACGTGATTTCCGGGTGGGGCCCACGTGATTTCCCCGTGGGGCCCACGTGATTTCCGGGTGGGGCCCACGTGATTTCCCCGTGGGGCCCACGTGATTTCCGGGTGGGGCCCACGTGATTTCCGTGTGGGGCCCACGTGATTTCCGTGTGGGGCCCACGTGATTTCCGGGTGGGGCCCACGTGATTTCCGGGTGGGCCCCACGTGATTTCCGGGTGGGGCCCACGTGATTTCCGGGTGGGGCCCACGTGATTCCCGGGTGGGGCCCACGTGATTTCCGGGTGGGGCCCACGTGATTTCCGGGTGGGGCCCACGTGATTTCCGGGTGGGGCCCACGTGATTTCCGGGTGGGGCCCACGTGATTTCCGGGTTGGCCCCACGTGATTTCCGGGTGGGGCCCACGTGATTTCCGGGTGGGGCCCACGTGATTTCCGTGTGGGGCCCACGTGATTTCCGGGTGGGACCCACGTGATTTCCGGGTGGGCCCCACGTGATTTCCGGGTGGGGCCCACGTGATTTCCGGGTGGGCCCCACGTGATTTCCGGGTGGGGCCCACGTGATTTCCGGGTGGGGCCCACGTGATTTCCGGGTGGGGCCCACGTGATTTCCGGGTGGGGCCCACGAGATTTCCTGGTGGGGCCCACGTGATTTCCGGGTGGGCCCCACGTGATTTCCGGGTGGGGCCCACGTGATTTCCGGGTGGGGCCCACGTGATTTCCGGGTGGGGCCCACGTGATTTCCGGGTGGGCCCCACGTGATTTCCTGGTGGGGCCCACGTGATTTCCGGGTGGGGCCCACGTGATTTCCGGGTGGGGCCCACGTGATTTCCGGGTGGGGCCCACGTGATTTCCGGGTGGGGCCCACGTGATTTCCGGGTGGGGCCCACGTGATTTCCCCGTGGGGCCCACGTGATTTCCGGGTGGGGCCCACGTGATTTCCCCGTGGGGCCCACGTGATTTCCGGGTGGGGCCCACGTGATTTCCGGGTGGGGCCCACGTGATTTCCGGGTGGGGCCCACGTGATTTCCGGGTGGGGCCCACGTGATTTCCGGGTGGGGCCCACGTGATTTCCGGGTGGGGCCCAGGTGATTTCCCCGTGGGGCCCACGTGATTTCCGGGTGGGGCCCACGTGATTTCCGGGTGGGGCCCACGTGATTTCCGGGTGGGGCCCACGTAATTTCCCCGTGGGCCCCACGGGATTTCCGGGTGGGGCCCACGTGATTTCCGGGTGGGGCCCACGTGATTTCCGGGTGGGGCCCACGTGATTTCCGGGTGGGGCCCACGTGATTTCCGGGTGGGGCCCACGTGATTTCCGGGTGGGCCCCACCTGATTTCCGGGTGGGGCCCACGTGATTTCCGGGTGGGACCCACGTGATTTCCGGGTGGGCCCCACGTGATTTCCGGGTGGGGCCCACGTGATTTCCGGGTGGGGCCCACGTGATTTCCGGGTGGGCCCCACGTGATTTCCGGGTGGGGCCCACGTGATTTCCGGGTGGGGCCCACGTGATTTCCCCGTGGGGCCCACGTGATTTCCGGGTGGGGCCCACGTGATTTCCGGGTGGGGCCCACGTGATTTCCGGCTGGGGCCCACGTGATTTCCGGGTGGGGCCCACGTGATTTCCGGGTGGGGCCGACGTGATTTCCGGGTGGGGCCCACGTGATTTCCGGGTGGGGCCCACGTGATTTCCGGGTGGGGCCCACGTGATTTCCGGGTGGGGCCCACGTGATTTCCCCGTGGGGCCCACGTGATTTCCGGCTGGGGCCCACGTGATTTCCGGCTGGGGCCCACGTGATTTCCGGGTGGGGCCCACGTGATTTCCCCGTGGGGCCCACGTGATTTCCGGGTGGGGCCCACGTGATTTCCCCGTGGGGCCCACGTGATTTCCGGGTGGGGCCCACGTGATTTCCGTGTGGGGCCCACGTGATTTCCGGGTGGGGCCCACGTGATTTCCGTGTGGGGCCCACGTGATTTCCGGGTGGGGCCCACGTGATTTCCGGGTGGGCCCCACGTGATTTCCGGGTGGGGCCCACGTGATTTCCGGGTGGGGCCCACGTGATTTCCGGGTGGGGCCCACGTGATTTCCGGGTGGGGCCCACGTGATTTCCGGGTGGGGCCCACGTGATTTCCGGGTGGGGCCCACGTGATTTCCGGGTGGGGCCCACGTGATTTCCGGGTGGGGCCCACGTGATTTCCGGGTGGGGCCCACGTGATTTCCGGGTGGGGCCCACGTGATTTCCCCGTGGGGCCCACGTGATTTCCCCGTGGGGCCCACGTGATTTCCGGGTGGGGCCCACGTGATTTCCGGGTGGGGCCCACGTGATTTCCGGGTGGGGCCCACGTGATTTCCCCGTGGGGCCCACGTGATTTCCGGGTGGGGCCCACGTGATTTCCCCGTGGGGCCCACGTGATTTCCCCGTGGGGCCCACGTGATTTCCGGGTGGGGCCCACGTGATTTCCGGGTGGGGCCCACGTGATTTCCGGGTGGGGCCCACGTGATTTCCGGGTGGGGCCCACGTGATTTCCGGGTGGGGCCCACGTGATTTCCCCGTGGGGCCCACGTGATTTCCGGGTGGGGCCCACGTGATTTCCGGGTGGGGCCCACGTGATTTCCGGGTGGGGCCCACGTAATTTCCCCGTGGGGCCCACGGGATTTCCGGGTGGGGCCCACGTGATTTCCGGGTGGGGCCCACGTGATTTCCGGGTGGGGCCCACGTGATTTCCGGGTGGGGCCCACGTGATTTCCGGGTGGGGCCCACGTGATTTCCGGGTGGGGCCCACGTGATTTCCGGGTGGGGCCCACGTGATTTCCGGGTGGGGCCCACGTGATTTCCGGGTTGGCCCCACGTGATTTCCGGGTGGGGCCCACGTGATTTCCGGGTGGGGCCCACGTGATTTCCGTGTGGGGCCCACGTGATTTCCGGGTGGGACCCACGTGATTTCCGGGTGGGCCCCACGTGATTTCCGGGTGGGGCCCACGTGATTTCCGGGTGGGCCCCACGTGATTTCCGGGTGGGGCCCACGTGATTTCCGGGTGGGGCCCACGTGATTTCCGGGTGGGGCCCACGTGATTTCCGGGTGGGGCCCACGTGATTTCCGGGTGGGGCCCACGTGATTTCCGGGTGGGGCCCACGTGATTTCCGGGTGGGCCCCACGTGATTTCCGGGTGGGGCCCACGTGATTTCCGGGTGGGGCCCACGTGATTTCCGGGTGGGGCCCACGTGATTTCCGGGTGGGCCCCACGTGATTTCCTGGTGGGGCCCACGTGATTTCCGGGTGGGGCCCACGTGATTTCCGGGTGGGGCCCACGTGATTTCCGGGTGGGGCCCACGTGATTTCCGGGTGGGGCCCACGTGATTTCCGGGTGGGGCCCACGTGATTTCCCCGTGGGGCCCACGTGATTTCCGGGTGGGGCCCACGTGATTTCCCCGTGGGGCCCACGTGATTTCCCCGTGGGGCCCACGTGATTTCCGGGTGGGGCCCACGTGATTTCCGGGTGGGGCCCACGTGATTTCCGGGTGGGGCCCACGTGATTTCCGGGTGGGGCCCAGGTGATTTCCCCGTGGGGCCCACGTGATTTCCGGGTGGGGCCCACGTGATTTCCGGGTGGGGCCCACGTGATTTCCGGGTGGGGCCCACGTAATTTCCCCGTGGGGCCCACGGGATTTCCGGGTGGGGCCCACGTGATTTCCGGGTGGGGCCCACGTGATTTCCGGGTGGGGCCCACGTGATTTCCGGGTGGGGCCCACGTGATTTCCGGGTGGGCCCCACCTGATTTCCGGGTGGGGCCCACGTGATTTCCGGGTGGGGCCCACGTGATTTCCGGGTGGGCCCCACGTGATTTCCGGGTGGGGCCCACGTGATTTCCGGGTGGGGCCCACGTGATTTCCGGGTGGGCCCCACGTGATTTCCGGGTGGGGCCCACGTGATTTCCGGGTGGGGCCCACGTGATTTCCCCGTGGGGCCCACGTGATTTCCGGGTGGGGCCCACGTGATTTCCGGGTGGGGCCCACGTGATTTCCGGGTGGGGCCCACGTGATTTCCGGCTGGGGCCCACGTGATTTCCGGGTGGGGCCCACGTGATTTCCGGGTGGGGCCCACGTGATTTCCGGGTGGGGCCCACGTGATTTCCGGGTGGGGCCCACGTGATTTCCGGGTGGGGCCCACGTGATTTCCCCGTGGGGCCCACGTGATTTCCGGCTGGGGCCCACGTGATTTCCGGCTGGGGCCCACGTGATTTCCGGGTGGGGCCCACGTGATTTCCCCGTGGGGCCCACGTGATTTCCGGGTGGGGCCCACGTGATTTCCCCGTGGGGCCCACGTGATTTCCGGGTGGGGCCCACGTGATTTCCGTGTGGGGCCCACGTGATTTCCAGGTGGGGCCCACGTGATTTCCGGGTGGGGCCCACGTGATTTCCGGGTGGGGCCCACGTGATTTCCGGGTGGGCCCCACGTGATTTCCGGGTGGGGCCCACGTGATTTCCGGGTGGGGCCCACGTGATTTCCGGGTGGGGCCCACGTGATTTCCGGGTGGGGCCCACGTGATTTCCGGGTGGGGCCCACGTGATTTCCGGGTGGGGCCCACGTGATTTCCGGGTGGGGCCCACGTGATTTCCGGGTGGGGCCCACGTGATTTCCGGGTTGGCCCCACGTGATTTCCGTGTGGGGCCCACGTGATTTCCGGGTGGGGCCCACGTGATTTCCGGGTGGGGCCCACGTGATTTCCCCGTGGGGCCCACGTGATTTCCCCGTGGGGCCCACGTGATTTCCGGGTGGGGCCCACGTGATTTCCGGGTGGGGCCCACGTGATTTCCGGGTGGGGCCCACGTGATTTCCCCGTGGGGCCCACGTGATTTCCGGGTGGGGCCCACGTGATTTCCCCGTGGGGCCCACGTGATTTCCCCGTGGGGCCCACGTGATTTCCGGGTGGGGCCCACGTGATTTCCGGGTGGGGCCCACGTGATTTCCGGGTGGGGCCCACGTGATTTCCGGGTGGGGCCCACGTGATTTCCGGGTGGGGCCCACGTGATTTCCCCGTGGGGCCCACGTGATTTCCGGGTGGGGCCCACGTGATTTCCGGGTGGGGCCCACGTGATTTCCGGGTGGGGCCCACGTAATTTCCCCGTGGGGCCCACGGGATTTCCGGGTGGGGCCCACGTGATTTCCGGGTGGGGCCCACGTGATTTCCGGGTGGGGCCCACGTGATTTCCGGCTGTGGCCCACGTGATTTCCGGGTGGGGCCCACGTGATTTCCGGGTGGGGCCCACGTGATTTCCGGGTGGGGCCCACGTGATTTCCGAGTGGGTCCCACGTGATTTCCCCGTGGGGCCCACGTGATTTCCGGGTGGGGCCCACGTGATTTCCGGGTGGGGCCCACGTGATTTCCGGGTGGGGCCCACGTGATTTCCGGGTGGGACCCACGTGATTTCCGGGTGGGCCCCACGTGATTTCCGGGTGGGGCCCACGTGATTTCCGGGTGGGCCCCACGTGATTTCCGGGTGGGGCCCACGTGATTTCCGGGTGGGGCCCACGTGATTTCCGGGTGGGGCCCACGTGATTTCCGGGTGGGGCCCACGTGATTTCCGGGTGGGGCCCACGTGATTTCCGGGTGGGGCCCACGTGATTTCCGGGTGGGCCCCACGTGATTTCCGGGTGGGGCCCACGTGATTTCCGGGTGGGGCCCACGTGATTTCCGGGTGGGGCCCACGTGATTTCCGGGTGGGCCCCACGTGATTTCCTGGTGGGGCCCACGTGATTTCCGGGTGGGGCCCACGTGATTTCCGGGTGGGGCCCACGTGATTTCCGGGTGGGGCCCACGTGATTTCCGGGTGGGGCCCACGTGATTTCCGGGTGGGGCCCACGTGATTTCCCCGTGGGGCCCACGTGATTTCCGGGTGGGGCCCACGTGATTTCCCCGTGGGGCCCACGTGATTTCCCCGTGGGGCCCACGTGATTTCCGGGTGGGGCCCACGTGATTTCCGGGTGGGGCCCACGTGATTTCCGGGTGGGGCCCACGTGATTTCCGGGTGGGGCCCACGTGATTTCCGGGTGGGGCCCAGGTGATTTCCCCGTGGGGCCCACGTGATTTCCGGGTGGGGCCCACGTGATTTCCGGGTGGGGCCCACGTGATTTCCGGGTGGGGCCCACGTAATTTCCCCGTGGGGCCCACGGGATTTCCGGGTGGGGCCCACGTGATTTCCGGGTGGGGCCCACGTGATTTCCGGGTGGGGCCCACGTGATTTCCGGGTGGGCCCCACCTGATTTCCGGGTGGGGCCCACGTGATTTCCGGGTGGGGCCCACGTGATTTCCGGGTGGGGCCCACGTGATTTCCGGGTGGGCCCCACGTGATTTCCGGGTGGGGCCCACGTGATTTCCGGGTGGGGCCCACGTGATTTCCCCGTGGGGCCCACGTGATTTCCGGGTGGGGCCCACGTGATTTCCGGGTGGGGCCCACGTGATTTCCGGGTGGGGCCCACGTGATTTCCGGCTGGGGCCCACGTGATTTCCGGGTGGGGCCCACGTGATTTCCGGGTGGGGCCCACGTGATTTCCGGGTGGGGCCCACGTGATTTCCGGGTGGGGCCCACGTGATTTCCGGGTGGGGCCCACGTGATTTCCCCGTGGGGCCCACGTGATTTCCGGCTGGGGCCCACGTGATTTCCGGCTGGGGCCCACGTGATTTCCGGGTGGGGCCCACGTGATTTCCCCGTGGGGCCCACGTGATTTCCGGGTGGGGCCCACGTGATTTCCCCGTGGGGCCCACGTGATTTCCGGGTGGGGCCCACGTGATTTCCGGGTGGGGCCCACGTGATTTCCGGGTGGGGCCCACGTGATTTCCGGGTGGGGCCCACGTGATTTCCGGGTGGGGCCCACGTGATTTCCGGGTGGGGCCCACGTGATTTCCGGGTGGGGCCCACGTGATTTCCGGGTGGGGCCCACGTGATTTCCGGGTGGGGCCCACGTGATTTCCGGGTGGGGCCCACGTGATTTCCCCGTGGGGCCCACGTGATTTCCCCGTGGGGCCCACGTGATTTCCGGGTGGGGCCCACGTGATTTCCGGGTTGGGCCCACGTGATTTCCGGGTGGGGCCCACGTGATTTCCCCGTGGGGCCCACGTGATTTCCGGGTGGGGCCCACGTGATTTCCCCGTGGGGCCCACGTGATTTCCCCGTGGGGCCCACGTGATTTCCGGGTGTGGCCCACGTGATTTCCGGGTGGGGCCCACGTGATTTCCGGGTGGGGCCCACGTGATTTCCGGGTGGGGCCCACGTGATTTCCGGGTGGGGCCCACGTGATTTCCCCGTGGGGCCCACGTGATTTCCGGGTGGGGCCCACGTGATTTCCGGGTGGGGCCCACGTGATTTCCGGGTGGGGCCCACGTAATTTCCCCGTGGGGCCCACGGGATTTCCGGGTGGGGCCCACGTGATTTCCGGGTGGGGCCCACGTGATTTCCGGGTGGGGCCCACGTGATTTCCGGCTGTGGCCCACGTGATTTCCGGGTGGGGCCCACGTGATTTCCGGGTGGGGCCCACGTGATTTCCGGGTGGGGCCCACGTGATTTCCGGGTGGGTCCCACGTGATTTCCGGGTGGGGCCCACGTGATTTCCGGGTGGGGCCCACGTGATTTCCGGGTGGGGCCCACGTGATTTCCGGGTGGGGCCCACGTGATTTCCGGGTGGGGCCCACGTGATTTCCGGGTGGGGCCCACGTGATTTCCGGGTGGGGCCCACGTGATTTCCGGGTGGGGCCCACGTGATTTCCCCGTGGGGCCCACGTGATTTCCGGGTGGGGCCCACGTGATTTCCGGGTGGGGCCCACGTGATTTCCGGGTGGGGCCCAGGTGATTTCCGGGTGGGGCCCACGTGATTTCCGGGTGGGGCCCACGTGATTTCCCCGTGGGGCCCACGTGATTTCCGGGTGGGGCCCACGTGATTTCCGGGTGGGGCCCACGTGATTTCCGGGTGGGGTCCACGTGATTTCCGGGTGGGGCCCACGTGATTTCCCCGTGGGGCCCACGTGATTTCCGGGTGGGGCCCACGTGATTTCCGGGTGGGGCCCACGTGATTTCCGGGTGGGGCCCACGTGATTTCCGGGTGGGGCCCACGTGATTTCCCCGTGGGGCCCACGTGATTTCCGGCTGGGGCCCACGTGATTTCCGGGTGGGGCCCACGTGATTTCCGGGTGGGGCCCACGTGATTTCCCCGTGGGGCCCACGTGATTTCCGGGTGGGGCCCACGTGATTTCCGGGTGGGGCCCACGTGATTTCCGGGTGGGGCCCACGTGATTTCCGGGTGGGGCCCACGTGATTTCCGGGTGGGGCCCACGTGATTTCCGGCTGGGGCCCACGTGATTTCCGGGTGGGGCCCACGTGATTTCCGGGTGGGGCCCACGTGATTTCCGGGTGGGGCCCACGTGATTTCCCCGTGGGGCCCACGTGATTTCCCCGTGGGGCCCACGTGATTTCCGGGTGGGGCCCACGTGATTTCCGGGTGGGGCCCACGTGATTTCCGGGTGGGGCCCACGTGATTTCCGGGTGGGGCCCACGTGATTTCCGGGTGGGGCCCACGTGATTTCCGGGTGGGGCCCACGTGATTTCCGGGTGGGGCCCACGAGATTTCCCCGTGGGGCCCACGTGATTTCCGGGTGGGGCCCACGTGATTTCCGGGTGGGGCCCACGTGATTTCCGGGTGGGGCCCACGTGATTTCCGGGTGGGGCCCACGTGATTTCCGGGTGGGCCCCACGTGATTTCCGGGTGGGGCCCACGTGATTTCCGGGTGGGGCACACGTGATTTCCGGGTGGGGCCTACGTGATTTCCGGGTGGGGCCCACGTGATTTCCGGGTGGGGCCCACGTGATTTCCGGGTGGGGCCCACGTGATTTCCGGGTGGGGCCCACGTGATTTCCGGGTTGGGCCCACGTGATTTCCCCGTGGGGCCCACGTGATTTCCCCGTGGGGCCCACGTGATTTCCCCGTGGGGCCCACGTGATTCTTATTCAGTTACAGCAAGGGTGTGAAGTACCTGTTGGAAGTTCCAGAGGTTAGATGTCATTATCAGTGAGATGCCTCAGCGGAAAACGGCCTCATCTAGCCTGGAGTGGAGAACCTCCTGGATTTTTTCGAGTTGGGGCAGGTGCTCTCGTCTTATGACGGTGACCTATGGGACTCGCTCTGGTGTCCTCAGGACTGGCCAGTCCCCATGCGAGTTGCTCGCGGGCCTTTTGGGATTCCTCTCCCTTCGATGCCAGGGCCAAAGACCTTGTGTGGAGTCGGGGCCGGAACCTGAGGATTCCTCTCCAGTGCTGACATGGAACTTGGGGTACTTCTGGACTCTCCCCAGGGGAGTCAGTACTCGTCTCGAGAGGTGGCATGCATGTGCGCTTTCCTCTCGAGCTGTAGCAGCAGTGTCACGCTTCCGGTCGCGTCGATCATGGGATCAGTGGCTTTCCCTTGAGGATTTCCCACGAGGCTTTTCCACGAGTCTGCGGGGGGCGGGGTCCGGTGGGAGCGGGTGCTGTGCTGGGATGAGGCCCTTTATCCTTACATCTTCCTGTGGGAACGGAATCGGGGAGCTCTGTGGCCTTGCCGCCTTCAGTGGCTTCCTCTGCACAGGGGCCTAGTGCCTTCTGCCTTCTGTCAGGCGTTACGGGGTTTGGGCTTCGCTTTGTCGGCCTTGGCCTTGGCCCTGGCCTGGGCCTTGGCCTTACCCTTGGCGTTGCCCTTGCCCTTGCCCTTGGCCTTGGGCTTGGCCTTCCCTAGGCCTTGTCCTTGGCCTTACCTTGTCCTTGCCCTTACATTGTCCTTGCCCTTAAACTTAAACTTGACCTTGACCTTGACTTTGACCTTGACCTTGGACTTGACTTTGACCTTGAACTTGACCTTGACCTTGAACTTGAACTTGACCAACAAGGGGAGACCAGATTTGCTCAGAGCAGCGGAGGTCCAGAGGCAGGGCCGTGTATCTCCCCTTCCCTTTGTGATCACTGCAAAGACATTCCTAGCTGATAGCGGGAGTGCCCATGAAGAAGCAAGCAGTGGGAGTGTGTTTGACACGACTGTGTGCCTCAACTCCACAAGGGGCCTTTCCTCTTGAAGTAGTCCACTTGTCCCCTTGGGGAGGGTGTCATGCCTCTTTTCTCACACTGCCAAAGGGTGGAGCAAAGCTCGCTCTGTCAGAGGTACAAAAACAGCAACTGAATGGATTTTCAAGCTCTTGCTAGGCTGCACCCTTTCAGGGCCCACTTTACTGAAACAGGTGCTCTGTGGCCCCCGGTTGGGTATGCAGGTTCACAAACAGGGTGAGATCCTGTCCAAGCCAACAATTTTCCTGAAAGACCTAGGCTCACTAAAGCTCTCCTCCAGAGCAAAGGGGATAGAGGAGATGTATGGAGGAGTCTTTGCCTTTCCCTATGAGTGTGGGGCTACTCCCTACAGCCCCAAGCTCAGGGATAACTGCCTCTAAGAAAGGAATGGCAAGAAGTGCTAATCTTGGAGGTTGGGACAGGGAGTTCGCAGCATGTGGGGAAAGAAAGACTTCTTCGGGGAAGAAGAGGCAACCACCGGGGGTGTGTTTGCAAGCCTCTATTTGGAAGGAACAGGTTTGCTTATACAACTCAAGACCTCCAGATCTGCTCAGAGGACTGAAGTTCCAGAGACAGGGCCATGTATCTCCCCTTCCCTTTGAGATCCTTGCCAAGACATTCCTAGCAGATTGTCGGAGTGCCCATGAAGAAGCAAGCAGCGGGAGTGTGCTTGACATCACTGGCTGCCTACCTGGGCTCAGCTCCTCAAGGGGCCTTTCTCTCCTGGTAGGCCCTATGTCCCCTTTGGGAGAGGGTTGTGCCCTCTTCCCTCCACACTGCCAAAGGGTGGAGGTGGAGCAAACTCGTTCTCTCCGAGGTAAAAGAAAGACAAATTGGATGGATTTTTAAGCTCTTGCTATGCTGCACCCCTCCAGGACCCACTCGAGCAAAACAGGTGCCCTGTGGCCCCTAGGTCGGGTATGCAGGTTCACACACTGGGTGTGATCCCGTCAAAGCCAAGAATTTTCCTGACAGACCTAGGCTCACTAGAGCTCTCCTCCAGAGGAAAGGGGACAGAAAAGATGTGTGTGTGGAGGTGGCTCTGCCTTTCCAGGTCCCAATCTCAGGGATAACTGCCCCTAAGAAAGGAACTGCTGCTGCTGCTGCTGCTGCTGCTGCTGCTGCTGCTAAGTTGCTTCAGTCGTGTTCGACTCTGTGCGACGCCATAGACGGTAGCCCACTAGGCTCCCCCGTCCCTGGGATTCTCCAGGCAAGAACAGTAAGTGGGTTGCCATTGCCTTCTCCAATGCATGAAAGTGAAAATGAAAGTGCAGTCGCTCAGTCGTGTCCGACCCTCAGCGACCCCATGGACTGCAGCCTACCAGGCTTCTCTGTCCATAGGATTTTCTGAAAGGAACTGCAAGAAGCACTTTTCCAGGAGGCTGGGAAAGGGAGTTCGCAGGATGTGGGGAAAGAGAGCCTCCTTCGGGGAAGAATAGGCGGCCACTTGTTTTGTGTTGCAAACCTCTATTTGGAAGGAACAGGTTAGCTTATACAAAGGGAGACCTCCAGATCTGCTCAGAGGACCGAAGTTGCAGAGGCAGGTCGGTGTATTTTCCCTTCACTTTGCGATCCTTGCAAAGACATTCCTTGCTGATAGATGACTCAGCAAGGGCCTTTGAGACTGTTGTTTTCTTTCCTAGGTTCAAAGATTCCTTCAGTTCCTAATATAGATATCCTAGAAATTATGTGACATCCGTGAAAATCTGATATGTCCTGGTCAAATGCTGTCAGTTATAATTCTAGTTATCATATTAAAGCATTTCAAGTCGCAGCAGTGACCAGATGACATTGTCAATTTCTATTTCATCAGGTTTTAACCATGTCCTCTATGGTTTCACACTGATGCCTTTGCAGAAATACTGCTACTTCAAGATATATGGAAAATACTTTTTTTAAGCTTACTGATAATTTGTTTGTTTGTTTGCTTGTCTTCTGGTAAGCTGGTACCAGATGCAATTTAGTCTCCTCTCTAGGTTAAGAGAACAAAGTTTTCTTAGAATGCAATTTTTGATCACAGACTATGAGTTTCTCTACCTTTCATTGATTTATAATTGTTTTCATCATCTGTTTTTTTTTTTTTTTACTTCGGTAAAGTAAATAAGCCTTATTTAAGATTTTGGTACATGTAGGATGGACTAAGCTTTCCCCACTCTTGCAAGTTCCCTTAACCCTTCAGATTCTTCTCGTGGGACCAAGATCTCACTTTCCTCCAGAGGGACAATCCAAGCTTTTTATCAGTTGATCTGCCCCTGACATCAGAGTCAAGTTGAGCACGAGTTGGCCTATAATTTAGGCATGAAACTATGACTACATAAAGAAAAGGTGACTTTATGATTCAGGGATGGCCATGATATGCCTTGCACTTCAGAGAAAATGGGTTAAAATGATTTTTTTTTCTTCAGAACTGCACAGCCAGTTCTTTCAGCATATGCAATTGAAAACATCTAGTCATTAGGTCAGTTTTCATTCCAATCCCAAAGAAAGGCAATGACAAAGAATATTCAAGCAGCTGCACAATTGCACTCATCTCACACACTAGTAAAGTAATGTTCAAAATTCTCCAAGTTCACATGAACTGTGAACTTCCAGATGTTCAAGAGGGATTTAAAAAATGCAGAGAAACCAGAGATCAAATTGCCAACATCCACTGGCTCATTGAAAAAGCAAGAGAGTTCCAGAAAAAAAAAATCTATTTCTGCTTTATTGACAATGCCAAAGCCTTTGACTGTGTGGATCACAAGAAACTGGGAAAAATTCTGAAAGAGATGGGAATACCAGACCACCTGACCTGTCTCTTGAGAAACCTGTATGCAGGTCAGGAAGAAACAGTTCGAACTGGACATGGAACAACAGACTGGTTCTAAATAGGAAAAGGAACATGTCAAGGCTGTATATTGTCACCCTGCTTATTTAACTTATATGCAGAGTACAGCATGAGAAACACTGGGCTGGAGGAAGCACACGCTGGAATCAAGGTTGCTGGGAGAAATATCAATAATCTCAGATATTCAGATGACACCACCCTTATGGCAGAAAGTGAAGAAGAGCTAAAGAGTCTCCTGATGAAAGTGAAAGAGGAGAGTGAAAAAGTTAGCTTAAAGCTCAGCATTCAGAAAACTAAAATCATTGCATCCAGTCTCATCACTTCATGGCAAATAGATGGGAAAACATTGGAAACAGCAGCAGACTATTTTTGGGGCTTGGAAATCACTGCAGGTGATGGCTGCCTCCATGAACTTAAAACATATTTATGACTTGGAAGAAAAGTGATGACCAAACTAGACAGCATATTAAAAAGCCGAGACGTTGCTTTGCCAACAAAGATCCATCCGGTCAAGGCTATGGTTTTTCCATATGTCATGGATGGATATGAAAGATGTACTATAAAGAAAGTGACAGCTGAAAATTTGATGCTTTTGAACTGTGGTGTTGGAGAAGATGCTTGTAGGTCGCTTAGACTACAAGGAGACGCACCCACTCCATCCTAAAGGAAATCAGGTCTGAATATCCATTGGAAGGACTAATACTGAACCTGAAACTCCAATACTTTGGCCACTTGATGTGAAGAGCTGACTCACTTGGAAGTTGCTTTGATTTGCCTATGAGTGTGGGAGCCCTCCCTGGGCAAAGGGCCTCAGGGGTCATTGCCACTGAATCACGACATCCAAGCAAGCGCATTCCAGCTGTGTGACATGCAGGAAGCAGGAGACTGGGAAAACTGTCTTCCTTAGAAGAAGGAAAGTCATCCACAGAGAGTGTGTTTTCAGGCCTCTCTTTGCAGCAAGTGTTTTGCTTCTCAGACATCAGAGCTGCAGGCTTGCTCTGAGGGCCTCAATTCCAGAGTCAGGGCTGTGTGTCTCACTGCACTTTCCAAGCATTGCAGACACATTCCTAGGTTGGAGCAGTGCTTCCCGTGAGAAAGAAGCCTCGGGAGTGTGTCTGAGCGGGCTGAGTGCCATGCTAGGGTCACCTAGTCGAGGGCACCTTGCACATCCAATGGGCCCCAGGCGAGTAGCTATGGACCGGCCCCTCGGTTGAGATATCCCAAAGCAGGGAACAAAGCTAGCTCTGTCAGAAGGAGGAAAACGGCAATGGGATGGATTTTCAAGCGGTTGCTAAGTCACACCACGTGAGGGCTCCGCGGGAAAGAAATGCGAATTTTGGCCTCTAGGCCCAGTATCCAGATGTGTGCACAGGATATTTTCCCCACAGGATCCAAGAATGTTCCAGACAGACCTAAGCTCACTAGCTCTCTCCTGCAGAGGAAATGAAATATTGTTGCTGAACCACGAAAAGATGCTGGGATTCTTGGCTCATGGAGGAGAAGAATTCAATCCAGGGCCCAAGATGAGGCTTGATTGCTCAGAGCTTTTGTGCAATCGAGTTTTATTCAAGTAGAAAGGAGATAGAGAAAGCTTCTGACAGAGACATCACAAGGGGCAGAAAGCGTACCCCCTTGCTAGCGTTAGTAATGGAGTTATATACTCTCCAATAAGTTATTACAATGAACAAAAGAATGTGTGGAGGTTGTAAAGACTCACTAGACCTACTCCCATAATTTACATTTTAAGATAACAGGATTAGCCAGAAGGTTTTTCCAGAGACCGTCCTCAAGAAGGATGCATGATTGTTATATAATCCTAAGGAATGTAGAGGGAAAAAAAAGTGTGTCCTTTCTTCCTCCTTGAGAATTCTAGACCCCTCTCTCCTTGGGGACCCTTGAACTTCTTATAAACCTGCCTTGGCAATGACTCTCTCAGAAACATGATTGAACAGCCGTTTGGAGCTTCCTTTGACTTTCCCTGGGAGGGAGGGAGCCCTCCCTGAGCACAGGGCCTCAGGGGCCATGGCCAATGAAAACTCATCTCCCAGTAAGTGCTTTTCAGCCCTGTGTGACTCTCAGCCCACAGGAGGCTGAGAAAACTCTCTTCCTTGGAGGAAGGAAAGGCAGCCCAAGAGTGTGTTTTCAGGCCTGTATCTTGCAGCAAGTGTTTGGCTTGTTAGACATAAGACCTGCAGGCCTGCTCCAACAGACTCCATTCCAGAATCAGGGCCTTGTGTCTCCCTGCAGTTTCCTGGCCTCGCAAACACATTCCTAGGTGAGAGCAGTCCTGCCCATGGGGAAGCAGGCTGCGGGAGTGTGTCTGAGGGGGCCAGGTGCCATGCTGGGGTCACCTGGTCGAGGGCACCTTGCACCTCCAATGGACCCCAGGCAAGGAGTTGCAGGCCACCACCTTGCTTCTGAAATCCCAAAGTGGGGAGCAAAGCTCGCTCTGTCAGAGGGAAGAAAACAGCAACAGGATGGATTTTCAAGCAGTTGCTAGGCTGTACTGCGTTAGGGCTCCAAGGAAGAAAAATGCAAATGTTAGCCCCTACGACTGGTATCCAGGTGGGCTCCCAGGATGATTTCCCCGCAGGATCCAAGAACGTTCCAGACAGACCTGGGCTCACTAGCTCCCTCCTGCAGAGGAAACATGATAGAACAGCTGTTTGGAGGTTGCTTTGACTTCCCCTGGGAGGGTAGGATCCCTCCCTGGGTGCAGGGCCTCAGGGGCCATTGCCGCTGAGAAATGCCCTCTAAGCCAGACCTTTCCAGCCTTGTATGACTCAGCACGGAGGAGACTGGAAAAGCTATCTTCCTTGGAGGAAGGAAAGGCAGCCCCAGAGAGTGTGTTTTCACACCTGTATCTTGCAGCAAGTGTTTGCGTCTCAGACGTCAGACCTCCAGGCCTGCTCCAACGGCCTCAGTTCCAGAGTCAGGGCCGTGTGTCTCCCTGCATTTTCTGAGCCTTGGGAACACATTCCTAGGTCAGAACAGTCCTGCCCATGGGGAAGGAGGCTGCGGGAGTGTGTCTGAGGGGGTCGGGTGCCATGCTGGGGTCCAATAGAGCTGGAACCTCCAATAGACCCCAGGACAACAGCGGTGGGGCTGCCCCTGGCATCCGAAATGCCAAAGTGAGAAGCAAAGCTAGCTCTATCAGAAGGAAGAAAAGAACAATTGGATGCATGTTCAGGCTGTTGTTGGGCCGCACCACTTCAGGGTCCCCCCCGAGAGGAACGGGCGCCCTGTGGCCCCTAGGTCCGATATGCAGGTTAACACACAGGGTGTGTCCCCATAGGAGCCAAGAATTTTCCTGACAGACCTAGGCTCACTAGAGCTCTCCTACAGGGCAAAAGGGATAGAACAGACTGTGGATGTGACTCTGCCTTTCCCAGCGAGCATGGGGCCCTGCCTACAGCCCCGGGCTCCAGGGAAAATTGTCCCTGAAAAATGACCTCCAAGAAGCGCTTTTCCAGCAGGCTGGGATGCAGAGTTCACAGGATGCGGGGAAAGTGATCGTCCTTCAGGGAAGAAGAGGCAGCCACCCAGTGTGTGTTTGCAAGCCTGTATTTGGAAGAAACTGGTTAGCTTCTTCAAGGGGAGACCTCCAGGTCTGCTCAGAGGACCGATATTCCAGAGGCAGCACCGCGGTATTGCTCATGAAGAAGCAGGATGCAGCAATGTGTCAGACATGACTGGGTGCCTTCCTGGGTTCAGCTCCGTGAGGGGCCTTTCCACTCAAAGTAGGTCCCATGCCTCCTTGGGGAGGAAGTGGGGCCCGCTTGCCTCCAAATTGCCAAAGGCTGGAACAAAGCTAGTTCTATCAGAGGTAAGAAAAGAGCAATTGGATGGATGTGGAAGCTGTTGCTGGGCCGCACTGCTTCAGGCCCCCCACCCCTCCGGCCCCGAGAGAAACAGGCGCCCTGTGGCCCCTCGGTCCTGTATGCAGTTTCACACATAGAATGTGTCCCCATAGGAGCCAAGAACTTTCCTGACAGACCTAGGCTCACTAGAGCTCTCCTACAGAGCAAAGGGGATGGGACAGATGTGTGGCTGTGGCTCTGCCTTTCCCTGGGAGTGTGGAGCCGCTCCCTATGGCCCTGGGCTCCAGGGGAAATTGCCCCTGAATAATGACCTCCAAGAAGCGCTTTTCCAACTGGCTGAGACGTGGAGTTCTCAGGATGCAGGGAAAGCGAGTGTCCCTTCAGGGAAGCAAAGGCAGTCACCTGTTATCATTACTTACTAGAATAGTAGGTACCTTCTCTGGTTGGGCAGAGGCCTTCACTACCTGATCTGAAAAAGAAAATGAAGTAGCTCGCTGATTTGAGAAATAATTCACAGACTTGGGTTTCCAACCAGTATAGAATCCGACAATGGCCCTGTCTTTGTAGCCGCGTTAATTAACAGGTATGTGAAGCTCTAAATATCAGTGGAAATTACATACAGCATATAGGCCCCTGTGTTCTGGAATGGTGGAAAGAAACAACCAAACTCTTCAAGAGACTCTTTCAAAATGGATCATAGAGACTGACTGTACATGGATGGGCTTGCTTCTGGCAGACTTACTCATATTACGGGTAACTGCACGTTCCCATAGTTGTTGTCCTTATGAAATTTTCGATGGGAGAACCCCCCACCCCACAATGAGGCAGGTGTTAGCAGATTTGCCACAAGTAAGCAGGTGGGATTTCACAGCAGCTGGAACAATTAGGTAAGGTAATAAATCAGGTAACTAAGTTTGTGTAAAAAAAAATATCATTCCCCCTTGAGGAACAGATTCATGAATTTGTGCTCAGTGATCAGGTGTGGCTCAATGACTGGAAACACAATTCCTTGGCCTGACATCGGAAAGGTCCTTATACTGCTGTTTTAGCCACAATTCTGAAAGAGAAGGGAATACTAGACCACCTAACCTGCCTCTTGAGAAATCTGTATGAAGGTTAGAGCAGGACATGGAACAACAGACTGGTTCCAAAAAGGAAAAGGAGTATGTCAAGGCTGTATATTGTCACCCTGTTTTATTAACTTATATGCAGACTACATCATGAAAAATGCTGGGATGGAAGATACGTGAGCTGGAATCAAGATTCCCGGAAGAAATAGCAATAAACTTAGATATGCAGATGTCATCACAATTATGGCAGAATGGGAAGAGGAACGGGTATGTCGGGGAACTTTTTGAGTTGCAGTAAGGGTGTGAAGGACCTTTTGGAAGTTCCAGAGGTTTGGTGTGATTAGCCTCGAGAAGCCTCAGCGGAATTGGGCCTCATCTCGCCTGGAGGTCAAAACCTCCTGGATTTTCTCTAGTTCTGGCAGGTTCTCTCCACTTAGGACGGGGACCTCAGGGACCCCCTCTGGTGGCCTCAGGAAAGGCCAGTCCCCATGCGAGTTACTAGGAGGCCTCTCGGGATTCCTCTCACTTCGATGCCGGGGCCTAAGACCTTGTGTGGAGTCGGGGCCGGAACGTGAGGATTCCTCTCCAGTGCTGACATGGATCTTGGGGTACTTCTGGAGTCTCCCCAGGGGACTAAGTCCGCGTCTCGAATGGAGGCATGCACGTGCGCTTTCCTCCAGAGCGGTAGCAGCAGTGTCACCCTTCCCGTCGCGTCGATCATGGGATCTTTGTCTTTCCCCTGAGGATTTCCCATGAGGCTTTCCCACGAGGCTTTCCCACAAGGCTATCCCTCAGGGCCGTCCCACGTGCCACCGTGGTGTGAGTCGAAAACAGTTTCCTCTGGACTGTACTGGGACATCTAGAAGACTCTGGGAATGGTGGAACGACCCTGGAGTTCCTCTCGCCTTTCCTATGGAGAGCGCCTCCTATTGAGATGCGACTGTAACGCCCAGAATTCTTTCCCAACCAAGCAGGGAAAGGATCCCTCATCGGGAACTACGATGCGGCAACGGGGCTCCTCTCGATGTGGGCGGGACCATCGTGTTTCCTCTAGAGTGGAGATGGGTAGTTGGGGAACTTCTTGTGTTGCCGCAACTGTGTGAAGGTCCTTTTGGAAGTTCCAGAGGTTCGGTGTGATTAGCCTGGAGAAGCCTCAGCGGAAATGGGCCTCATCTCGCCTGGAGGGCAAAACCTCCTGGATTTTCTCGAGTTGCGGCAGGTGCTCTCGACTTACGATGGGGACCTTAGGGACCCGCTCTGGTGGCCTCAGGAAATCCAGTCCCCATGCGAATTAGTAGGGGGCCTCTCGGGATGCCTCTCCCGTCCATGCTGGGGCCCAAGACATTGTTGGTAGTCATGGCCGGAACCTGAGGATTCCTCTCCAGTGCTGACATTGGTCTTGGGGTACTTCGGGAGTCTCCCCCAGGGAGTCAGTCCTCGTCTCGAGAGGGGGCATGCACGTGCGCTTTCCTCCCGAGTTGTAGCAACAGTGTCACGCTTCCTGTAGGGTGGATCAAGGGATCTGTGGCTTTCCCTAGACTCTTTCCCACGAGGCTTTCCATGAGTCTTACCCACAGCGCTTTCCCACGTGCCACCGTGCTGTGCGTCGATCCTCGGCGTGGAAGTCGATGCAGTGCAGGGAAAACAGGTTCCTCTGGAATGGACTGAGACATCTGGGGGACTCTTGGAATGGAGGCAGGACCCTGGAATTCCTCTCGCCTTTCCTGTGGAGAATGCCTCCTCTTGAGATGCGACGGGAACGCAGGGAATTTTTTCCCTAACAAGCAGGGAAGGGATCCCTCATCTCGAGCTACGAGGCGGAAACGGGGCTCCTCTGGATGTGGGCGGGACCCTCGTGCTTCCTCTCGAGTGGAGACGAGTATGTCGGGAAACTTCTTGAGTTGCAGCAGGGCTTTGAAGGACCTTTAATAAGTTCCAGAGGTTAGGTGTGATTAGCCTCGAGAATCCTCAGTGGAAATGGGCCTCATCTAGCCTGGAGGGGAGAACCTCCTGGATTTTCACGAGTTGCGGCAGGTGCTCTCCACTTACGATGGTGACCTATGGGACCCGCTCTGGTGGCCTCAGGAAAGGCCAGTCCCCATGCGAGTTGCTTGCGGGCCTTTTGGGATTCCTCTCCCTTCGATGCCAGGGCCTTAAACCTTGTGTGGAGGCCGGGCCAGAACCTGAGGATTCCTCTCCAGTGCTGACATGGATCTTGGGGTACTTCTCGAGTCTCCCCAGGGGAGTAAGTCCTCGTCTCGGATGGGGGCATGCACGTGCTCTTTCCTCCAGAGCGGTAGCAGCTGTGTCACGCTTCCCAACGCCTGGATCAAGGGATCTTTGGCTTTCCCTCGAGGCTTTTGCACGACGCTTTCCCACAGGGCTGTCCCACGTGCCCCCGTGGTGGGAGTCAATCCTCGGCGTGAAAGTCGACTCATTGCAGGGAAAACAGGTTCCTCTGGTATGGACTGAGACATCTGGGGGACTCTTGGAATGGTAGCACGACCCTGGAGTTCCTCTCGCCTTTCCTGTGGAGAGCGCCTCCTCTTGAGGTGAGAGGGGAATGCCGGGAACTCTTTCCCGACAAAGAGGCGAAATGTCCCTCATCTCGAGCTACGAGGCGGAAACGGGGCTCCTCTGCATATGCCCGGGACCCTCGTGCTTCCTCTAGAGTGGAGACGGGTATGTCAGGCAACTTCTTGAGTAGCAGTAAGGGTGTGAAGGACCTTTTGGAAGTTCCAGAGGTTAGGTGTGATTAGCTTTGAGAAGCCTCAGCGGAAATGGGTCTCATCTCGCCGGGAGGTTAAAACCTCCTTGATTTTCTCGAGTTGCGGCAGGTGCTCTCGATTTACAACGGGGACCTCAGGGACCCGCTCTGGTGGCCTCAGGAAAGGCCAGTCCACATGCGAGTTGCTCGGGGGCCTCTCGGGATTCCTCTCCCTTTGATGACGGGGCCTTTGACCTTGAGTGGTGTCAGGTCCGGAACCTGAGGATTCCTCTCCAGTGCTCACATGGTTCTTGGGTACTTCTGGAGTCTCCCCAGGGGAGTAACTCCTCGTCTCGAATGGGGGCATGCACGTGCGCTTTCCTCCAGAGCTGTAGCAGTAGTGTCACGCTTCCCATCGCCTGGATCAAGGGATCTGTGGCTTTCCCTCGAGGCTTTCCCACGAGGCTTTCCCACGAGGCTTTCCCACAGGGCTGTCCCTCTTGCCACCGTGGTGTGATTCGATCCTCGGCGTGAAAGTCGACGCAGTGCAGGGAAAACAGGTTCCTCTGGAATGGACTGAGAATTCTGGGGGACTCTTGGATTGGTGGCACGACACTGGAGTTCCTCTCGCCTTTCCTGTGGAGAGGGCCTCCTGTTGAGATGGGACGGGAACGCCGGGAATTCTTTCCCGACCAAGCAGCGAAAGGATCCCTCATCTCGAGCTACGAGGCGGAAACGGGGCTCCTCTGGATGTTTGCAGGACACTCGTGCTTCCTCTAGAGTGGAGCCGGGTATGTCAGGGAACTTCTTGAGTTGCAGCAAGGTTGTGAAGCACCCTTTGGAAGTTCCAGAGGTTAGATGTGATTAGCCTAGAGATGCCTCATCAGAAATGGGCCTCATCAAGCCTGGAGGGGAGAACCTCCTGGATTTTCTCGAGTTGCAGCAGGTTCTCCCGTCTTACGACGGTTACCTTAGGGACCCGCTCTGGTGGCCTCAGGTTTGGCCAGTCCCCAATCGATGCTCATGGGCCTCCTGGATTCCTTTCTCGTCAATGCCTGGGCCTAAGACCTTTTGTGGAGTCGGGCCCAGAACCTGAGGATTCCTCTCCAGTGCTGACATGGATCTTGGGGTACTTCTGGAGTCTCCCCAGGGGAGTCAGTCCTCATCTTGAATGGGGGCATGCACGAGCGCTTTCCTCCAGAGCGGTAGCAGCAGTGTCACGCTTCCCATCGCGTGGATCAAGAGATCTGTGGCTTTCCCTCGATGCTTTCCCACGAGGCTTTCCCACAGGGCTGTCCCAGGTGCCATCGTGGTGGGAGTCGATCCTCGCCATGATAGTCGAGGAAGTCAGGGAAAACAGGTTCCTCTGGAATGGACTGAGACACCTGGGGGACTCTGGGATGGTGGCACGACCCTTGAGTTCCTCTCGCCTTCCTGTGGAGAACGCCTCCTCTTGAGATGTGACGGGAACGTCCAGAATTCTTTCCCGACAAAGCAGCGAAAGGATCCCTCATCTCCAGCTAAGAGGCGGAAACGGGGCTCCTCTGGATGTGGGCGGGACCCTCGTGCTTCCTCTCGAGTGGAGACGGGTATGTCGGGGAACTTCTTGAGCTGCAGCAAGGGTGTGAAGGACCTTTTGGAAGTTCCAGAGGTTAGGTGTGATTAGCCTCGTGAAGCCTCAGTGGAAATGGGCCTCATCTCGCCTGGAGGGCAAAACCTCCTGGATTTTCTCGAGTTGTGGCAGGTGCTCTCGACTTAAGACAGGGACCTCAGGGACCCGCTCTGGTGGCCTCGGGACTGGCCAGTCCCCCAGTGAGTTGCTCGCGGGCCTCTGGGATTCTTCTCCCTTCGATGCCAGGGCCTAAGACATTGTGTGGAGTCGGGGCGGGAACCTGAGGATTCCTCTCCAGTGCTGACTTGGTTCTTGGGGTACTTCTGGAGTCTCCTCAGGGGAGTAAGTCCTCGTCTCGAATGGGGGCATGCACCTGCGGTTTCCTCCAGAGCGGTAGCAGCAGTGTCGCGCTTCCCGGCGCGTGGATCAAGGGATCTGTGGCTTTCCCTCCAGGCTTTCCCACGAGGCTTTCCCACGAGGCTTTCCCACAGGGCTGTCCCACGTGCCACCTTGGTGGGAGTCGATCCTCGGCATGAAAGTCGAGGCAGTGCAGGTAACACAGGTTCCTCTGGAATGGACTGAGACATCTGGGGTCTCTGGGAATGGTGACAAGACCCTGGAGTTCCTGTCGCCTTTCCTGTGGAGAGTGCCTCCTTTTGAGATTCGACAGGTACGCCGGGAATTCTTTCCAGACCAAGCAGAGAAAGAATCCCTCATCTCGAGCTACGAGGCGGAAACGGGGCTCCTCTGGATGTGGGCGGGACCGTCGTGCTTCCTTGAGAGTTAGGCCGGGTATGTCGGGGAACTTCTTGAGTTGCAGCAAGGGTGTGAAGGACCTTTGGAAGTTCCACAGGTTAAGTGTGATTAGCCTCGTGACGCCTCAGCGGAAATGGGCCTCATCTAGCCTGAAGGGCAAAACCTCCTGGATTTTCTCGTGTTGCCGCAGGTACTTTCGTCTTACGACGGTGACCTAAGTGACCCACTCTGGTGGCCTCAGGAAAGGCCAGTCCCCATGCGAGTTGCTCGGGCGCCTCTCGGGGTTCCTCTCCCTTCGATGCCGGGGCCTAAGTCCTTGTGTGGAGTCGGGGCCAGAACCTGAGGATTCCTCTGCAGTGCTGACATGGATCTTGGGTTATTTCTGCAGTCTCCCCATGGGAGTAAGTCCTCATCTCGAATGGGGGCATGCACGTGCGCTTTCCTCCAGTGCCGTAGCAGCAGTGTCACGCTTCCCGTCGCGTCAATCAAGGGATCTGTGGCTTTCCCTCGAGGCTTTCCCACAGGGCTGTCCCACGTGCCACCGTGGTGGGAGTCGATCCTCGGCATGAAAGTTGAGGCAGTGAAGGGAAAACAGGTTCCTCTGGAATGGACTGAAAGATATGTGGGACTCTGGGAATGGAGACAAGACCCTGGAGTTCCTCTCGCCTTTCCTCTGGAGAGCGCCTCCTCTTGAGATGCGCCAGGAATGCCCAGAATTCTTTCCCGACCAAGCAGCGAAAGGATCCCTCATCTCGAGCTAAGAGGTGAAAACTGGGCTCCTCTGGATGTGGGCGTGACCCTCGTGCTTCCTCTAGAATGGAGACGGGTTGTCGGGGAACTTCTTGAGTTGCAGCAAGGTTGTGAAGCACCCTTTGGAAGTTCCAGATGTTAGATGTGATTAGCCTCGAGACGCCTCATCGGAAATGGTCCTCATCTAGCCTGGAGGGCAAAATATCCTGGATTTTCTCGAGTTCCGGCAGATGCTGTCATCTTACGACGGTGACGATAGGGCCCGCTCTGGTGGCCTCAGGACTGCTCAGTCCCCATTCGAGTTGCTCGGGGGTCTCCTGGGATTCCTCTCCCTTTGATGCCGGGGACTAAGACCTTCTGTGGAGTAGAGCCCGGAACATGAGGATTCCTCTCCAGTGCTGACATGGAACTTGGGCTACTTCTGGAGCCTCCCCAGGGCAGTAAGTCCTCTTCTCAAGAGGGGGCATGCACTTTCGCTTTCCTCCAAAGCGGGTGCAGCAGTGTCACGCTTCCCATAGCGTCGATCAAGGGATCTGCGCCTTTCTGTCTAGGCTTTCCCACGAGGCTTTCCCACGAGGCTTTCCCACAGGGCTGTCCCACGTGCCGCCTTGGTGGGAGTCGATCCTTGGCATGAAAGTCGAGGCAGTGCAGGGAACACAGGTTCCTCTGGAATGGACTGAGACATCTGGGGGACTCTGGGAATGGTGACAAGACCCTGGAGTTCCTCTCGCCTTTCCTGTGGAGAGCTCCTCCTTTTGAGATTGGACACGGGAATTCTTTCCAGACCAAGCAGAGAAAGGATCCCTCATCTCGAGCTACGAGGCGGAAACGGGGCTCCTCTGGATGTGAGCGGGACCCTCGTGCTTCCTTTAGGGTTAGGGCGGGTATGTCGGGGAACTTCTTGAGTTGCAGCAAGGGTGTGAAGGACCTTTGGAAGTTCCAGAGGTTAGGTGTGATTAGCCTCGTGAGGCCTCAGCGGAAATGGGCCTCATCTAGCCTGAAGGGCAAAACCTCCTGGATTTTCTCGAGTTGCCGCAGGTCCTTTCGTCTTAGGACGGTGACCTAAGGGACCCGCTCTGGTGGCCTCAGGAAAGGACAGTCCCCATGCGAGTTGCTCGGGGGCCTCTCGTGGTCCTCTCCCTTCGATGCCGGGTCCTAAGACCTTGTGTGGAGTCGGGGTCGGAACCTGAGGATTCCTCTCCAGTGCTGACATGGATCTTAGGGTACTTCTGGAGTCTCCCCAGGGGAGTAAGTCCTCGTCTCGAATGGGGGCATGCACGTTCGCTTTCCACCAGAGCGGTAGCAGCAATGTCATGCACCCGTCGCATGGATCAAGGGATCTGTGGCTTTCCCTCGAGGCTTTCCCCCGAGGTTTTGCAACGAGGCTTTCCCACAGGGCTGTCCCACGTGCCACCGTGGTGGGAGTCGAGCCTTGGCGTGAAAGTCGAGGCAGTGCAGGAAAACAGGTTCCTCTGGAATGGACTGAGACATCTGGGGGTCTCTGGGAATGGTGGCACGACGCTGGAGTTCTCGCCTTTTCTGTGGAGAGCACCTCCTCTTGAGATGCGACAGGAATGCCCAGAATTCTTTCCCGAACAAGCAGCCAAAGGATCCCTCATCACGAGCTACGAGGCGGAAACGGGGCTCCTCTGGATGTGGGCGGGGCCCTCTTGCTTCCTCTCGAGTGGAGACGGGTATGTCGGGGAACTTCTTGAGTTGCAGAAAGGGTGTGAAGGACCCTTTGGACTTTCTAGAGGTTAGATGTGATTAACCTCAACGCCTCAGCGGAAATGGGCCTCATCTAGCCTGGAGGGCAGAACCTCCTGGATTTTCTCGAGATGCAGCAGGTGCTCTCGTCTTACCACGGTGACGAAAGGGACCTGCTCTTATCGCCTTAGGACTGGCCAGTCCCCATGCGAGTTACTCGGGAGCCTCTCGGGATTCCTTTCCCGTCGATGCCGGGCCTAAGACCTTGTGTGGAGTAGTGGCCGGAACCTGAGGATTCCTCTAAAGTGCTGACATGGATCATGGGGTGCTTCTGGAGTCTCCCCAGGGGAGTAAGTCCTCATCTCGAAAGGAGGCATGCACGTGCGCTTCCCTGCAGAGCGGTAGCAGCAGTGTCACGATTCCCGTCACGTGCATCAAGGGAACTGTGGCTTTCCCTCGAGGCTTTCCACAGGGCTGTCCCACGTGCCACCGTGGTGGGAGACGATCCTCGGCGTGAAAGTCGAGGCAGTGCAGGGAAAACAGGTTCCTCTGTAATGGACTGAGACATCTGGGGTACTCTGGGAATGGTGGCACGACCCTGGAGTTCCTCTCGCCTTTCCTGTGGAGAGCGCCTCCCCTTGAGATGCGACGGGGACTCACAGAATTCTTTCCGGACCAAGTAGCAAAAGGATCCCTCATCTCCAGCTATGAGGCGAAACGGGGCTCCTCTGGATGTGGGCGGGACCCTCGTGCTTCCTCTAGAGTGGAGACGGGGATGTCCGGGAACTTCTTGAGTTGCAGCAAAGGTGTGAAGGACCTTTTGGAAGTTCCAGAGTTTAGATGTGATTAGCCTTGAGAAGCCTCAGCGGAAATGGGCCTCATCTCGCCTGGAGGGCAAAACCTCCTGGATTTTCTCGAGTTGCGGCAGGTGCTCTCGACTTACGACGGGGACCTCAGGGACTCGCTCTGGTGGCCTCAGGAAAGGCCAGTCTCCATGCGAGTTGCTCGCGGGCCTCTCGGTATTCCTCTCTCGTCGATGCCGGGGCCCAAGACCTTGTGTGGAGTCGGGGCCGGAACCTGAGGATTCCTCTCCAGTGCTGACATGGATCTTGGGGTACTTCTGGAGTCTCCTCAGGGTAGTGAGTCCTCGTCTCGAGAGGGAGCATTCACGTGGGCTTTCCTCCCGAGCTGTAGCAGCAGTGTCACACTTCCCTTCTCGTCGATCATGGGATCTGTGGCTTTCCCTCGAGGATTTCCCATAAGGCTTTCCCACGAGGCTTTCCCACAGGGCTGTCCCACGTGCCACCGTGGTGGGAGTCGATCCTCAGCGTGAAAGTCGAGGCAGTGCAGGGAAAACAGGTTCCTCTGGAATGGATTGAGACATCTGGGGGACTCTCCGAATGGTGGCACGACCCTGGAGTTCCTCTCGCCTTTCCTGTGGAGAGGACCTCCTCTTGAGATGCGACGGGAATGCCAGGAATTCTTTCCCGACCAAGCAGGGAAAGGATCTCTCATCTCGAGGTACGAGGCGGAAACGGGGCTCCTCTGGATGTGGGCGGGACCCTCGTGCTTCCTCTGTAGTGGAGACGGGTATGTCAGGGAACTTCCTGAGTCGCAGCAATGGTTGAAGGACCTTTTGGAAGTTCCAGAGAGTAGGTGTGATTAACCTCGAGAAGCCTCAGCGGAAATGGGCATCATCTCGCCTGGAGGGCAAAACATCCTGGATTGTCTCGAATTGTGGCAGGTGCTCTGGACTTACGACGGGTACTTCAGGGACCCACTCTGGTGGCCTCACGAAAGGCCAGTCCCCATGCCAGTTGATCGGGGGCCTCTCGGGATTCCTCTCCCGTCGATGTCGAGGCCTAAGAATTGTGTGGAGTCGGGGCCGGAAACTTGAGAATTCCTCTCCAGTGCTGACATGGATCTTGGGGTACTTCTGGAGTCTCCCCAGAGGAGTAAGTACTCGTCTCCAATGGGGGCATGCACGTGCGCTTTACTCCAGAGCGGTAGCAGCAGTGTGACGCTTCCCATCGCCTGGATCAAGGGATCTGTGGCTTTCCCTCGAGGCTTTTCCAGGAGGCTTTCCCACAAGGCTTTCCCACAGGGCTGTCCCACGTGCGACCGTGGTGGTAGTCGATCCTCATCCTGAAAGTCGAGGCAGTGCAGGGAAAACAGGTTCCTCTGGAATGGACTGAGACATCAGGGGAACTCTGGGAATGGTGACACGACCCTGGAGTTCCTCTCGCCTTTCCTGTGGAGAGCGCCTCCTCTTGAGATGCGACGGGAACACCGGCAATTCTTTCCAGACCAAGCAGGGAAAGGATCCCTCATCTCAAGCTTCGAGGCGGAAACGGGGCTCTTCTGGATGTGGGCGGGAACCGCTTGCTTCCTCTAGAGTGGAGACGGGGATGTCAGGGAACTTCTTGAGTTGCAGCAGGGGTGTGAAGGACCTTTTGGAAGTTCCAGAGGTTAGGTGTGATTAGCCTCGAGAAGCCTCAGCGGAAATGGGCCTCATCTCGCCTGGAGGCAGAACCTCCTGGATTTTCTCGAGTTGAGGCAGGTGGTTTCGTGATTTCCGGGTGGGGCCCACGTGATTTCCGGGTGGGGCCCACGTGATTTCCGGGTGGGGCCCACGTGATTTCCGGGTGGGGCCCACGTGATTTCCGGGTGGGGCCCACGTGATTTCCCCGTGGGGCCCACGTGATTTCCGGGTGGGGACCACGTGATTTCCGGGTGGGGCCCACGTGATTTCAACGTGGGGCCCACGTGATTTCCCCTGGGGGCCCACGTGTTTTCCGGGTGGGGCCCACGTGATTTCCGGGTTGCGCCCACGTGATTTCTGGGTGGGGCCCACGTGATTTCCGGGTGGGGCCCACGTGATTTCCGGGTGGGTCCCACGTGATTTCCCCGTGGGGCCCACGTGATTTCCGGGTGGGGCCCACGTGATTTCCGGGTGGGGCCCACGTGATTTCCCTTGGGGGCCCACGTGATTTCCGGGTGGGGCCCACGTGATTTCCGGGTGGGGCCCACGTGATTTCCGGGTGGGGCCCACGTGATTTCCGGGTGGGGCCCACGTGATTTCCGGGTGGGCCCCACGTGATTTCCGGGTGGGGCCCACGTGATTTCCGGGTGGGGCCCACGTGATTTCCGGGTGGGGCCCACGTGATTTCCGGGTGGGGCCCACGTGATTTCCGGGTGGGGCCCACGTGATTTCCGGGTGGGGCCCACGTGATTTCCGGGTGGGGCCCACGTGATTTCCGGGTGGGGCCCACGTGATTTCCCCGTGGGGCCCACGTGATTTCCGGGTGGGGCCCACGTGATTTCCGGGTGGGGCCCACGTGATTTCCGGGTGGGGCCCACGTGATTTCCGCGTGGGGCCCACGTGATTTCCGGTTGGGGCCCACGTGATTTCCCCGTGGGGCCCACGTGATTTCCGGGTGGGGCCCACGTGATTTCCGGGTGGGGCCCACGTGATTTCCGGGTGGGGCCCACGTGATTTCCGGGTGGGCCCCACGTGATTTCCGGGTGGGGCCCACGTGATTTCCGGGTGGGGCCCACGTGATTTCCGGGTGGGGCCCACGTGATTTCCGGGTGGGGCCCACGTGATTTCCGGGTGGGGCCCACGTGATTTCCGGGTGGGGCCCACGTGATTTCCGGGTGGGGCCCACGTGATTTCCGGGTGGGGCCCATGTGATTTCCGGGTGGGGCCCACGTGATTTCCGGCTGTGGCCCACGTGATTTCCGGGTGGGGCCCACGTGATTTCCGGGTGGGGCCCACGTGATTTCCCCGTGGGGCCCACGTGATTTCCGGGTGGGGCCCACGTGATTTCCCCGTGGGGCCCACGTGATTTCCGGGTGGGGCCCACGTGATTTCCGGGTGGGGCCCACGTGATTTCCGGGTGGGGCCCACGTGATTTCCGGGTGGGGCCCACGTGATTTCCGGGTGGGGCCCACGTGATTTCCGGGTGGGGCCCACGTGATTTCCGGGTGGGGCCCACGTGATTTCCGGGTGGGGCCCACGTGATTTCCGGGTGGGGCCCACGTGATTTCCCCGTGGGGCCCACGTGATTTCCGGCTGGGGCCCACGTGATTTCCGGGTGGGGCCCACGTGATTTCCGGGTGGGGCCCACGTGATTTCCGCGTGGGGCCCACGTGATTTCCGGTTGGGGCCCACGTGATTTCCCCGTGGGGCCCACGTGATTTCCGGGTGGGGCCCACGTGATTTCCGGGTGGGGCCCACGTGATTTCCGGGTGGGGCCCACGTGATTTCCGCGTGGGGCCCACGTGATTTCCGGGTGGGGCCCACGTGATTTCCCCGTGGGGCCCACGTGATTTCCGGCTGGGGCCCACGTGATTTCCGGGTGGGGCCCACGTGATTTCCGGGTGGGGCCCACGTGATTTCCCCGTGGGGCCCACGTGATTTCCGGGTGGGGCCCACGTGATTTCCGGGTGGGGCCCACGTGATTTCCGGGTGGGGCCCACGTGATTTCCGGCTGGGGCCCACGTGATTTCCGGGTGGGGCCCACGTGATTTCCGGGTGGGGCCCACGTGATTTCCGGCTGGGGCCCACGTGATTTCCGGCTGGGGCCCACGTGATTTCCGGGTGGGGCCCACGTGATTTCCCCGTGGGGCCCACGTGATTTCCGGCTGGGGCCCACGTGATTTCCGGCTGGGGCCCACGTGATTTCCGGGTGGGGCCCACGTGATTTCCCCGTGGGGCCCACGTGATTTCCGGGTGGGGCCCACGTGATTTCCCCGTGGGGCCCACGTGATTTCCGGGTGGGGCCCACGTGATTTCCGTGTGGGGCCCACGTGATTTCCGTGTGGGGCCCACGTGATTTCCGGGTGGGGCCCACGTGATTTCCGGGTGGGCCCCACGTGATTTCCGGGTGGGGCCCACGTGATTTCCGGGTGGGGCCCACGTGATTCCCGGGTGGGGCCCACGTGATTTCCGGGTGGGGCCCACGTGATTTCCGGGTGGGGCCCACGTGATTTCCGGGTGGGGCCCACGTGATTTCCGGGTGGGGCCCACGTGATTTCCGGGTTGGCCCCACGTGATTTCCGGGTGGGGCCCACGTGATTTCCGGGTGGGGCCCACGTGATTTCCGTGTGGGGCCCACGTGATTTCCGGGTGGGACCCACGTGATTTCCGGGTGGGCCCCACGTGATTTCCGGGTGGGGCCCACGTGATTTCCGGGTGGGCCCCACGTGATTTCCGGGTGGGGCCCACGTGATTTCCGGGTGGGGCCCACGTGATTTCCGGGTGGGGCCCACGTGATTTCCGGGTGGGGCCCACGAGATTTCCTGGTGGGGCCCACGTGATTTCCGGGTGGGCCCCACGTGATTTCCGGGTGGGGCCCACGTGATTTCCGGGTGGGGCCCACGTGATTTCCGGGTGGGGCCCACGTGATTTCCGGGTGGGCCCCACGTGATTTCCTGGTGGGGCCCACGTGATTTCCGGGTGGGGCCCACGTGATTTCCGGGTGGGGCCCACGTGATTTCCGGGTGGGGCCCACGTGATTTCCGGGTGGGGCCCACGTGATTTCCGGGTGGGGCCCACGTGATTTCCCCGTGGGGCCCACGTGATTTCCGGGTGGGGCCCACGTGATTTCCCCGTGGGGCCCACGTGATTTCCGGGTGGGGCCCACGTGATTTCCGGGTGGGGCCCACGTGATTTCCGGGTGGGGCCCACGTGATTTCCGGGTGGGGCCCACGTGATTTCCGGGTGGGGCCCACGTGATTTCCGGGTGGGGCCCAGGTGATTTCCCCGTGGGGCCCACGTGATTTCCGGGTGGGGCCCACGTGATTTCCGGGTGGGGCCCACGTGATTTCCGGGTGGGGCCCACGTAATTTCCCCGTGGGCCCCACGGGATTTCCGGGTGGGGCCCACGTGATTTCCGGGTGGGGCCCACGTGATTTCCGGGTGGGGCCCACGTGATTTCCGGGTGGGGCCCACGTGATTTCCGGGTGGGGCCCACGTGATTTCCGGGTGGGCCCCACCTGATTTCCGGGTGGGGCCCACGTGATTTCCGGGTGGGACCCACGTGATTTCCGGGTGGGCCCCACGTGATTTCCGGGTGGGGCCCACGTGATTTCCGGGTGGGGCCCACGTGATTTCCGGGTGGGCCCCACGTGATTTCCGGGTGGGGCCCACGTGATTTCCGGGTGGGGCCCACGTGATTTCCCCGTGGGGCCCACGTGATTTCCGGGTGGGGCCCACGTGATTTCCGGGTGGGGCCCACGTGATTTCCGGCTGGGGCCCACGTGATTTCCGGGTGGGGCCCACGTGATTTCCGGGTGGGGCCGACGTGATTTCCGGGTGGGGCCCACGTGATTTCCGGGTGGGGCCCACGTGATTTCCGGGTGGGGCCCACGTGATTTCCGGGTGGGGCCCACGTGATTTCCCCGTGGGGCCCACGTGATTTCCGGCTGGGGCCCACGTGATTTCCGGCTGGGGCCCACGTGATTTCCGGGTGGGGCCCACGTGATTTCCCCGTGGGGCCCACGTGATTTCCGGGTGGGGCCCACGTGATTTCCCCGTGGGGCCCACGTGATTTCCGGGTGGGGCCCACGTGATTTCCGTGTGGGGCCCACGTGATTTCCGGGTGGGGCCCACGTGATTTCCGTGTGGGGCCCACGTGATTTCCGGGTGGGGCCCACGTGATTTCCGGGTGGGCCCCACGTGATTTCCGGGTGGGGCCCACGTGATTTCCGGGTGGGGCCCACGTGATTTCCGGGTGGGGCCCACGTGATTTCCGGGTGGGGCCCACGTGATTTCCGGGTGGGGCCCACGTGATTTCCGGGTGGGGCCCACGTGATTTCCGGGTGGGGCCCACGTGATTTCCGGGTGGGGCCCACGTGATTTCCGGGTGGGGCCCACGTGATTTCCGGGTGGGGCCCACGTGATTTCCCCGTGGGGCCCACGTGATTTCCCCGTGGGGCCCACGTGATTTCCGGGTGGGGCCCACGTGATTTCCGGGTGGGGCCCACGTGATTTCCGGGTGGGGCCCACGTGATTTCCCCGTGGGGCCCACGTGATTTCCGGGTGGGGCCCACGTGATTTCCCCGTGGGGCCCACGTGATTTCCCCGTGGGGCCCACGTGATTTCCGGGTGGGGCCCACGTGATTTCCGGGTGGGGCCCACGTGATTTCCGGGTGGGGCCCACGTGATTTCCGGGTGGGGCCCACGTGATTTCCGGGTGGGGCCCACGTGATTTCCCCGTGGGGCCCACGTGATTTCCGGGTGGGGCCCACGTGATTTCCGGGTGGGGCCCACGTGATTTCCGGGTGGGGCCCACGTAATTTCCCCGTGGGGCCCACGGGATTTCCGGGTGGGGCCCACGTGATTTCCGGGTGGGGCCCACGTGATTTCCGGGTGGGGCCCACGTGATTTCCGGGTGGGGCCCACGTGATTTCCGGGTGGGGCCCACGTGATTTCCGGGTGGGGCCCACGTGATTTCCGGGTGGGGCCCACGTGATTTCCGGGTGGGGCCCACGTGATTTCCGGGTTGGCCCCACGTGATTTCCGGGTGGGGCCCACGTGATTTCCGGGTGGGGCCCACGTGATTTCCGTGTGGGGCCCACGTGATTTCCGGGTGGGACCCACGTGATTTCCGGGTGGGCCCCACGTGATTTCCGGGTGGGGCCCACGTGATTTCCGGGTGGGCCCCACGTGATTTCCGGGTGGGGCCCACGTGATTTCCGGGTGGGGCCCACGTGATTTCCGGGTGGGGCCCACGTGATTTCCGGGTGGGGCCCACGTGATTTCCGGGTGGGGCCCACGTGATTTCCGGGTGGGGCCCACGTGATTTCCGGGTGGGCCCCACGTGATTTCCGGGTGGGGCCCACGTGATTTCCGGGTGGGGCCCACGTGATTTCCGGGTGGGGCCCACGTGATTTCCGGGTGGGCCCCACGTGATTTCCTGGTGGGGCCCACGTGATTTCCGGGTGGGGCCCACGTGATTTCCGGGTGGGGCCCACGTGATTTCCGGGTGGGGCCCACGTGATTTCCGGGTGGGGCCCACGTGATTTCCGGGTGGGGCCCACGTGATTTCCCCGTGGGGCCCACGTGATTTCCGGGTGGGGCCCACGTGATTTCCCCGTGGGGCCCACGTGATTTCCCCGTGGGGCCCACGTGATTTCCGGGTGGGGCCCACGTGATTTCCGGGTGGGGCCCACGTGATTTCCGGGTGGGGCCCACGTGATTTCCGGGTGGGGCCCAGGTGATTTCCCCGTGGGGCCCACGTGATTTCCGGGTGGGGCCCACGTGATTTCCGGGTGGGGCCCACGTGATTTCCGGGTGGGGCCCACGTAATTTCCCCGTGGGGCCCACGGGATTTCCGGGTGGGGCCCACGTGATTTCCGGGTGGGGCCCACGTGATTTCCGGGTGGGGCCCACGTGATTTCCGGGTGGGGCCCACGTGATTTCCGGGTGGGCCCCACCTGATTTCCGGGTGGGGCCCACGTGATTTCCGGGTGGGGCCCACGTGATTTCCGGGTGGGCCCCACGTGATTTCCGGGTGGGGCCCACGTGATTTCCGGGTGGGGCCCACGTGATTTCCGGGTGGGCCCCACGTGATTTCCGGGTGGGGCCCACGTGATTTCCGGGTGGGGCCCACGTGATTTCCCCGTGGGGCCCACGTGATTTCCGGGTGGGGCCCACGTGATTTCCGGGTGGGGCCCACGTGATTTCCGGGTGGGGCCCACGTGATTTCCGGCTGGGGCCCACGTGATTTCCGGGTGGGGCCCACGTGATTTCCGGGTGGGGCCCACGTGATTTCCGGGTGGGGCCCACGTGATTTCCGGGTGGGGCCCACGTGATTTCCGGGTGGGGCCCACGTGATTTCCCCGTGGGGCCCACGTGATTTCCGGCTGGGGCCCACGTGATTTCCGGCTGGGGCCCACGTGATTTCCGGGTGGGGCCCACGTGATTTCCCCGTGGGGCCCACGTGATTTCCGGGTGGGGCCCACGTGATTTCCCCGTGGGGCCCACGTGATTTCCGGGTGGGGCCCACGTGATTTCCGTGTGGGGCCCACGTGATTTCCAGGTGGGGCCCACGTGATTTCCGGGTGGGGCCCACGTGATTTCCGGGTGGGGCCCACGTGATTTCCGGGTGGGCCCCACGTGATTTCCGGGTGGGGCCCACGTGATTTCCGGGTGGGGCCCACGTGATTTCCGGGTGGGGCCCACGTGATTTCCGGGTGGGGCCCACGTGATTTCCGGGTGGGGCCCACGTGATTTCCGGGTGGGGCCCACGTGATTTCCGGGTGGGGCCCACGTGATTTCCGGGTGGGGCCCACGTGATTTCCGGGTTGGCCCCACGTGATTTCCGTGTGGGGCCCACGTGATTTCCGGGTGGGGCCCACGTGATTTCCGGGTGGGGCCCACGTGATTTCCCCGTGGGGCCCACGTGATTTCCCCGTGGGGCCCACGTGATTTCCGGGTGGGGCCCACGTGATTTCCGGGTGGGGCCCACGTGATTTCCGGGTGGGGCCCACGTGATTTCCCCGTGGGGCCCACGTGATTTCCGGGTGGGGCCCACGTGATTTCCCCGTGGGGCCCACGTGATTTCCCCGTGGGGCCCACGTGATTTCCGGGTGGGGCCCACGTGATTTCCGGGTGGGGCCCACGTGATTTCCGGGTGGGGCCCACGTGATTTCCGGGTGGGGCCCACGTGATTTCCGGGTGGGGCCCACGTGATTTCCCCGTGGGGCCCACGTGATTTCCGGGTGGGGCCCACGTGATTTCCGGGTGGGGCCCACGTGATTTCCGGGTGGGGCCCACGTAATTTCCCCGTGGGGCCCACGGGATTTCCGGGTGGGGCCCACGTGATTTCCGGGTGGGGCCCACGTGATTTCCGGGTGGGGCCCACGTGATTTCCGGCTGTGGCCCACGTGATTTCCGGGTGGGGCCCACGTGATTTCCGGGTGGGGCCCACGTGATTTCCGGGTGGGGCCCACGTGATTTCCGAGTGGGTCCCACGTGATTTCCCCGTGGGGCCCACGTGATTTCCGGGTGGGGCCCACGTGATTTCCGGGTGGGGCCCACGTGATTTCCGGGTGGGGCCCACGTGATTTCCGGGTGGGACCCACGTGATTTCCGGGTGGGCCCCACGTGATTTCCGGGTGGGGCCCACGTGATTTCCGGGTGGGCCCCACGTGATTTCCGGGTGGGGCCCACGTGATTTCCGGGTGGGGCCCACGTGATTTCCGGGTGGGGCCCACGTGATTTCCGGGTGGGGCCCACGTGATTTCCGGGTGGGGCCCACGTGATTTCCGGGTGGGGCCCACGTGATTTCCGGGTGGGCCCCACGTGATTTCCGGGTGGGGCCCACGTGATTTCCGGGTGGGGCCCACGTGATTTCCGGGTGGGGCCCACGTGATTTCCGGGTGGGCCCCACGTGATTTCCTGGTGGGGCCCACGTGATTTCCGGGTGGGGCCCACGTGATTTCCGGGTGGGGCCCACGTGATTTCCGGGTGGGGCCCACGTGATTTCCGGGTGGGGCCCACGTGATTTCCGGGTGGGGCCCACGTGATTTCCCCGTGGGGCCCACGTGATTTCCGGGTGGGGCCCACGTGATTTCCCCGTGGGGCCCACGTGATTTCCCCGTGGGGCCCACGTGATTTCCGGGTGGGGCCCACGTGATTTCCGGGTGGGGCCCACGTGATTTCCGGGTGGGGCCCACGTGATTTCCGGGTGGGGCCCACGTGATTTCCGGGTGGGGCCCAGGTGATTTCCCCGTGGGGCCCACGTGATTTCCGGGTGGGGCCCACGTGATTTCCGGGTGGGGCCCACGTGATTTCCGGGTGGGGCCCACGTAATTTCCCCGTGGGGCCCACGGGATTTCCGGGTGGGGCCCACGTGATTTCCGGGTGGGGCCCACGTGATTTCCGGGTGGGGCCCACGTGATTTCCGGGTGGGCCCCACCTGATTTCCGGGTGGGGCCCACGTGATTTCCGGGTGGGGCCCACGTGATTTCCGGGTGGGGCCCACGTGATTTCCGGGTGGGCCCCACGTGATTTCCGGGTGGGGCCCACGTGATTTCCGGGTGGGGCCCACGTGATTTCCCCGTGGGGCCCACGTGATTTCCGGGTGGGGCCCACGTGATTTCCGGGTGGGGCCCACGTGATTTCCGGGTGGGGCCCACGTGATTTCCGGCTGGGGCCCACGTGATTTCCGGGTGGGGCCCACGTGATTTCCGGGTGGGGCCCACGTGATTTCCGGGTGGGGCCCACGTGATTTCCGGGTGGGGCCCACGTGATTTCCGGGTGGGGCCCACGTGATTTCCCCGTGGGGCCCACGTGATTTCCGGCTGGGGCCCACGTGATTTCCGGCTGGGGCCCACGTGATTTCCGGGTGGGGCCCACGTGATTTCCCCGTGGGGCCCACGTGATTTCCGGGTGGGGCCCACGTGATTTCCCCGTGGGGCCCACGTGATTTCCGGGTGGGGCCCACGTGATTTCCGGGTGGGGCCCACGTGATTTCCGGGTGGGGCCCACGTGATTTCCGGGTGGGGCCCACGTGATTTCCGGGTGGGGCCCACGTGATTTCCGGGTGGGGCCCACGTGATTTCCGGGTGGGGCCCACGTGATTTCCGGGTGGGGCCCACGTGATTTCCGGGTGGGGCCCACGTGATTTCCGGGTGGGGCCCACGTGATTTCCCCGTGGGGCCCACGTGATTTCCCCGTGGGGCCCACGTGATTTCCGGGTGGGGCCCACGTGATTTCCGGGTTGGGCCCACGTGATTTCCGGGTGGGGCCCACGTGATTTCCCCGTGGGGCCCACGTGATTTCCGGGTGGGGCCCACGTGATTTCCCCGTGGGGCCCACGTGATTTCCCCGTGGGGCCCACGTGATTTCCGGGTGTGGCCCACGTGATTTCCGGGTGGGGCCCACGTGATTTCCGGGTGGGGCCCACGTGATTTCCGGGTGGGGCCCACGTGATTTCCGGGTGGGGCCCACGTGATTTCCCCGTGGGGCCCACGTGATTTCCGGGTGGGGCCCACGTGATTTCCGGGTGGGGCCCACGTGATTTCCGGGTGGGGCCCACGTAATTTCCCCGTGGGGCCCACGGGATTTCCGGGTGGGGCCCACGTGATTTCCGGGTGGGGCCCACGTGATTTCCGGGTGGGGCCCACGTGATTTCCGGCTGTGGCCCACGTGATTTCCGGGTGGGGCCCACGTGATTTCCGGGTGGGGCCCACGTGATTTCCGGGTGGGGCCCACGTGATTTCCGGGTGGGTCCCACGTGATTTCCGGGTGGGGCCCACGTGATTTCCGGGTGGGGCCCACGTGATTTCCGGGTGGGGCCCACGTGATTTCCGGGTGGGGCCCACGTGATTTCCGGGTGGGGCCCACGTGATTTCCGGGTGGGGCCCACGTGATTTCCGGGTGGGGCCCACGTGATTTCCGGGTGGGGCCCACGTGATTTCCCCGTGGGGCCCACGTGATTTCCGGGTGGGGCCCACGTGATTTCCGGGTGGGGCCCACGTGATTTCCGGGTGGGGCCCAGGTGATTTCCGGGTGGGGCCCACGTGATTTCCGGGTGGGGCCCACGTGATTTCCCCGTGGGGCCCACGTGATTTCCGGGTGGGGCCCACGTGATTTCCGGGTGGGGCCCACGTGATTTCCGGGTGGGGTCCACGTGATTTCCGGGTGGGGCCCACGTGATTTCCCCGTGGGGCCCACGTGATTTCCGGGTGGGGCCCACGTGATTTCCGGGTGGGGCCCACGTGATTTCCGGGTGGGGCCCACGTGATTTCCGGGTGGGGCCCACGTGATTTCCCCGTGGGGCCCACGTGATTTCCGGCTGGGGCCCACGTGATTTCCGGGTGGGGCCCACGTGATTTCCGGGTGGGGCCCACGTGATTTCCCCGTGGGGCCCACGTGATTTCCGGGTGGGGCCCACGTGATTTCCGGGTGGGGCCCACGTGATTTCCGGGTGGGGCCCACGTGATTTCCGGGTGGGGCCCACGTGATTTCCGGGTGGGGCCCACGTGATTTCCGGCTGGGGCCCACGTGATTTCCGGGTGGGGCCCACGTGATTTCCGGGTGGGGCCCACGTGATTTCCGGGTGGGGCCCACGTGATTTCCCCGTGGGGCCCACGTGATTTCCCCGTGGGGCCCACGTGATTTCCGGGTGGGGCCCACGTGATTTCCGGGTGGGGCCCACGTGATTTCCGGGTGGGGCCCACGTGATTTCCGGGTGGGGCCCACGTGATTTCCGGGTGGGGCCCACGTGATTTCCGGGTGGGGCCCACGTGATTTCCGGGTGGGGCCCACGAGATTTCCCCGTGGGGCCCACGTGATTTCCGGGTGGGGCCCACGTGATTTCCGGGTGGGGCCCACGTGATTTCCGGGTGGGGCCCACGTGATTTCCGGGTGGGGCCCACGTGATTTCCGGGTGGGCCCCACGTGATTTCCGGGTGGGGCCCACGTGATTTCCGGGTGGGGCACACGTGATTTCCGGGTGGGGCCTACGTGATTTCCGGGTGGGGCCCACGTGATTTCCGGGTGGGGCCCACGTGATTTCCGGGTGGGGCCCACGTGATTTCCGGGTGGGGCCCACGTGATTTCCGGGTTGGGCCCACGTGATTTCCGGGTGGGGCCCACGTGATTTCCGGGTGGGGCCCACGTGATTTCCGGGTGGGGCCCATGTGATTTCCGGGTGGGGCCCACGTGATTTCCGGGTGGGGCCCACGTGATTTCCCCGTGGGGCCCACGTGATTTCCGGGTGGGGCCCACGTGATTTCCGGGTGGGGCCCACGTGATTTCCCCGTGGGGCCCACGTGATTTCCCCGTGGGGCCCACGTGATTTCCCCGTGGGGCCCACGTGATTTCCGGGTGGGGCCCACGTGATTTCCGGGTGGGGCCCACGTGATTTCCGGGTGGGGCCCACGTGATTTCCGGGTGGGGCCCACGTGATTTCCGGGTGGGGCCCACGTGATTTCCGGGTGGGGCCCACGTGATTTCCGGGTGGGGCCCACGTGATTTCCCCGTGGGGCCCACGTGATTTCCGGGTGGGGCCCACGTGATTTCCGGGTGGGGCCCACGTGATTTCCGGGTGGGGCCCACGTGATTTCCGGGTGGGGCCCACGTGATTTCCGGGTGGGGCCCACGTGATTTCCGGGTGGGGCCCACGTGATTTCCCCGTGGGGCCCACGTGATTTCCGGGTGGGGCACACGTGATTTCCGGGTGGGGCCCACGTGATTTCCCCGTGGGGCCCACGTGATTTCCCCGTGGGGCCCACGTGATTTCCCCGTGGGCCCCACGTGATTTCCGGGTGGGGCCCACGTGATTTCCGGGTGGGCCCCACGTGATTTCCGGGTGGGGCCCACGTGATTTCCGGGTGGGGCCCACGTGATTTCCGGGTGGGGCCCACGTGATTTCCGGGTGGGGCCCACGTGATTTCCCCGTGGGGCCCACGTGATTTCCGGGTGGGGCCCACGTGATTTCCGGGTGGGGCCCACGTGATTTCCCCGTGGGGCCCACGTGAGTTCCGGGTGGGGCCCACGTGATTTCCCCGTGAGGCCCACGTGATTTCCCCGTGGGGCCCACGTGATTTCCGGGTGGGGCCCACGTGATTTCCGGGTGGGGCCCACGAGATTTCCCCGTGGGGCCCATGTGATTTCCGGGTGGGGCCCACGTGATTTCCGAGTGGGGCCCACGTGATTTCCGGGTGGGGCCCACGTGATTTCCGGGTGGGGCCCACGTGATTTCCGGATGGGGCCCACGTGATTTCCCCGTGGGGCCCACGTGATTTCCGGGTGGGGCCCACGTGATTTCCGGGTGGGGCCCACGTGATTTCCGGGTGGGGCCCACGTGATTTCCGGGTGGGCCCCACGTGATTTCCGGGTGGGGCCCACGTGATTTCCGGGTGGGCCCCACGTGATTTCCGGGTGGGGCCCACGTGATTTCCGGGTGGGGCCCACGTGATTTCCGGGTGGGGCCCACGTGATTTCCGGGTGGGGCCCACGTGATTTCCGGGTGGGGCCCACGTGATTTCCGGGTGGGGCCCACGTGATTTCCGGGTGGGGCCCACGTGATTTCCGGGTGGGGCCCACGTGATTTCCGCGTGGGCCCCACGTGATTTCCGGGTGGGGCCCACGTGATTTCCGGGTGGGCCCCACGTGATTTCCGGGTGGGCCCCACGTGATTTCCGGGTGGGGCCCACGTGATTTCCCCGTGGGGCCCACGTGATTCTTATTCAGTTACAGCAAGGGTGTGAAGTACCTGTTGGAAGTTCCAGAGGTTAGATGTCATTATCAGTGAGATGCCTCAGCGGAAAACGGCCTCATCTAGCCTGGAGTGGAGAACCTCCTGGATTTTTTCGAGTTGGGGCAGGTGCTCTCGTCTTATGACGGTGACCTATGGGACTCGCTCTGGTGTCCTCAGGACTGGCCAGTCCCCATGCGAGTTGCTCGCGGGCCTTTTGGGATTCCTCTCCCTTCGATGCCAGGGCCAAAGACCTTGTGTGGAGTCGGGGCCGGAACCTGAGGATTCCTCTCCAGTGCTGACATGGAACTTGGGGTACTTCTGGACTCTCCCCAGGGGAGTCAGTACTCGTCTCGAGAGGTGGCATGCATGTGCGCTTTCCTCTCGAGCTGTAGCAGCAGTGTCACGCTTCCGGTCGCGTCGATCATGGGATCAGTGGCTTTCCCTTGAGGATTTCCCACGAGGCTTTTCCACGAGTCTGCGGGGGGCGGGGTCCGGTGGGAGCGGGTGCTGTGCTGGGATGAGGCCCTTTATCCTTACATCTTCCTGTGGGAACGGAATCGGGGAGCTCTGTGGCCTTGCCGCCTTCAGTGGCTTCCTCTGCACAGGGGCCTAGTGCCTTCTGCCTTCTGTCAGGCGTTACGGGGTTTGGGCTTCGCTTTGTCGGCCTTGGCCTTGGCCCTGGCCTGGGCCTTGGCCTTACCCTTGGCGTTGCCCTTGCCCTTGCCCTTGGCCTTGGGCTTGGCCTTCCCTAGGCCTTGTCCTTGGCCTTACCTTGTCCTTGCCCTTACATTGTCCTTGCCCTTAAACTTAAACTTGACCTTGACCTTGACTTTGACCTTGACCTTGGACTTGACTTTGACCTTGAACTTGACCTTGACCTTGAACTTGAACTTGACCAACAAGGGGAGACCAGATTTGCTCAGAGCAGCGGAGGTCCAGAGGCAGGGCCGTGTATCTCCCCTTCCCTTTGTGATCACTGCAAAGACATTCCTAGCTGATAGCGGGAGTGCCCATGAAGAAGCAAGCAGTGGGAGTGTGTTTGACACGACTGTGTGCCTCAACTCCACAAGGGGCCTTTCCTCTTGAAGTAGTCCACTTGTCCCCTTGGGGAGGGTGTCATGCCTCTTTTCTCACACTGCCAAAGGGTGGAGCAAAGCTCGCTCTGTCAGAGGTACAAAAACAGCAACTGAATGGATTTTCAAGCTCTTGCTAGGCTGCACCCTTTCAGGGCCCACTTTACTGAAACAGGTGCTCTGTGGCCCCCGGTTGGGTATGCAGGTTCACAAACAGGGTGAGATCCTGTCCAAGCCAACAATTTTCCTGAAAGACCTAGGCTCACTAAAGCTCTCCTCCAGAGCAAAGGGGATAGAGGAGATGTATGGAGGAGTCTTTGCCTTTCCCTATGAGTGTGGGGCTACTCCCTACAGCCCCAAGCTCAGGGATAACTGCCTCTAAGAAAGGAATGGCAAGAAGTGCTAATCTTGGAGGTTGGGACAGGGAGTTCGCAGCATGTGGGGAAAGAAAGACTTCTTCGGGGAAGAAGAGGCAACCACCGGGGGTGTGTTTGCAAGCCTCTATTTGGAAGGAACAGGTTTGCTTATACAACTCAAGACCTCCAGATCTGCTCAGAGGACTGAAGTTCCAGAGACAGGGCCATGTATCTCCCCTTCCCTTTGAGATCCTTGCCAAGACATTCCTAGCAGATTGTCGGAGTGCCCATGAAGAAGCAAGCAGCGGGAGTGTGCTTGACATCACTGGCTGCCTACCTGGGCTCAGCTCCTCAAGGGGCCTTTCTCTCCTGGTAGGCCCTATGTCCCCTTTGGGAGAGGGTTGTGCCCTCTTCCCTCCACACTGCCAAAGGGTGGAGGTGGAGCAAACTCGTTCTCTCCGAGGTAAAAGAAAGACAAATTGGATGGATTTTTAAGCTCTTGCTATGCTGCACCCCTCCAGGACCCACTCGAGCAAAACAGGTGCCCTGTGGCCCCTAGGTCGGGTATGCAGGTTCACACACTGGGTGTGATCCCGTCAAAGCCAAGAATTTTCCTGACAGACCTAGGCTCACTAGAGCTCTCCTCCAGAGGAAAGGGGACAGAAAAGATGTGTGTGTGGAGGTGGCTCTGCCTTTCCAGGTCCCAATCTCAGGGATAACTGCCCCTAAGAAAGGAACTGCTGCTGCTGCTGCTGCTGCTGCTGCTGCTGCTGCTAAGTTGCTTCAGTCGTGTTCGACTCTGTGCGACGCCATAGACGGTAGCCCACTAGGCTCCCCCGTCCCTGGGATTCTCCAGGCAAGAACAGTAAGTGGGTTGCCATTGCCTTCTCCAATGCATGAAAGTGAAAATGAAAGTGCAGTCGCTCAGTCGTGTCCGACCCTCAGCGACCCCATGGACTGCAGCCTACCAGGCTTCTCTGTCCATAGGATTTTCTGAAAGGAACTGCAAGAAGCACTTTTCCAGGAGGCTGGGAAAGGGAGTTCGCAGGATGTGGGGAAAGAGAGCCTCCTTCGGGGAAGAATAGGCGGCCACTTGTTTTGTGTTGCAAACCTCTATTTGGAAGGAACAGGTTAGCTTATACAAAGGGAGACCTCCAGATCTGCTCAGAGGACCGAAGTTGCAGAGGCAGGTCGGTGTATTTTCCCTTCACTTTGCGATCCTTGCAAAGACATTCCTTGCTGATAGATGACTCAGCAAGGGCCTTTGAGACTGTTGTTTTCTTTCCTAGGTTCAAAGATTCCTTCAGTTCCTAATATAGATATCCTAGAAATTATGTGACATCCGTGAAAATCTGATATGTCCTGGTCAAATGCTGTCAGTTATAATTCTAGTTATCATATTAAAGCATTTCAAGTCGCAGCAGTGACCAGATGACATTGTCAATTTCTATTTCATCAGGTTTTAACCATGTCCTCTATGGTTTCACACTGATGCCTTTGCAGAAATACTGCTACTTCAAGATATATGGAAAATACTTTTTTTAAGCTTACTGATAATTTGTTTGTTTGTTTGCTTGTCTTCTGGTAAGCTGGTACCAGATGCAATTTAGTCTCCTCTCTAGGTTAAGAGAACAAAGTTTTCTTAGAATGCAATTTTTGATCACAGACTATGAGTTTCTCTACCTTTCATTGATTTATAATTGTTTTCATCATCTGTTTTTTTTTTTTTTTACTTCGGTAAAGTAAATAAGCCTTATTTAAGATTTTGGTACATGTAGGATGGACTAAGCTTTCCCCACTCTTGCAAGTTCCCTTAACCCTTCAGATTCTTCTCGTGGGACCAAGATCTCACTTTCCTCCAGAGGGACAATCCAAGCTTTTTATCAGTTGATCTGCCCCTGACATCAGAGTCAAGTTGAGCACGAGTTGGCCTATAATTTAGGCATGAAACTATGACTACATAAAGAAAAGGTGACTTTATGATTCAGGGATGGCCATGATATGCCTTGCACTTCAGAGAAAATGGGTTAAAATGATTTTTTTTTCTTCAGAACTGCACAGCCAGTTCTTTCAGCATATGCAATTGAAAACATCTAGTCATTAGGTCAGTTTTCATTCCAATCCCAAAGAAAGGCAATGACAAAGAATATTCAAGCAGCTGCACAATTGCACTCATCTCACACACTAGTAAAGTAATGTTCAAAATTCTCCAAGTTCACATGAACTGTGAACTTCCAGATGTTCAAGAGGGATTTAAAAAATGCAGAGAAACCAGAGATCAAATTGCCAACATCCACTGGCTCATTGAAAAAGCAAGAGAGTTCCAGAAAAAAAAAATCTATTTCTGCTTTATTGACAATGCCAAAGCCTTTGACTGTGTGGATCACAAGAAACTGGGAAAAATTCTGAAAGAGATGGGAATACCAGACCACCTGACCTGTCTCTTGAGAAACCTGTATGCAGGTCAGGAAGAAACAGTTCGAACTGGACATGGAACAACAGACTGGTTCTAAATAGGAAAAGGAACATGTCAAGGCTGTATATTGTCACCCTGCTTATTTAACTTATATGCAGAGTACAGCATGAGAAACACTGGGCTGGAGGAAGCACACGCTGGAATCAAGGTTGCTGGGAGAAATATCAATAATCTCAGATATTCAGATGACACCACCCTTATGGCAGAAAGTGAAGAAGAGCTAAAGAGTCTCCTGATGAAAGTGAAAGAGGAGAGTGAAAAAGTTAGCTTAAAGCTCAGCATTCAGAAAACTAAAATCATTGCATCCAGTCTCATCACTTCATGGCAAATAGATGGGAAAACATTGGAAACAGCAGCAGACTATTTTTGGGGCTTGGAAATCACTGCAGGTGATGGCTGCCTCCATGAACTTAAAACATATTTATGACTTGGAAGAAAAGTGATGACCAAACTAGACAGCATATTAAAAAGCCGAGACGTTGCTTTGCCAACAAAGATCCATCCGGTCAAGGCTATGGTTTTTCCATATGTCATGGATGGATATGAAAGATGTACTATAAAGAAAGTGACAGCTGAAAATTTGATGCTTTTGAACTGTGGTGTTGGAGAAGATGCTTGTAGGTCGCTTAGACTACAAGGAGACGCACCCACTCCATCCTAAAGGAAATCAGGTCTGAATATCCATTGGAAGGACTAATACTGAACCTGAAACTCCAATACTTTGGCCACTTGATGTGAAGAGCTGACTCACTTGGAAGTTGCTTTGATTTGCCTATGAGTGTGGGAGCCCTCCCTGGGCAAAGGGCCTCAGGGGTCATTGCCACTGAATCACGACATCCAAGCAAGCGCATTCCAGCTGTGTGACATGCAGGAAGCAGGAGACTGGGAAAACTGTCTTCCTTAGAAGAAGGAAAGTCATCCACAGAGAGTGTGTTTTCAGGCCTCTCTTTGCAGCAAGTGTTTTGCTTCTCAGACATCAGAGCTGCAGGCTTGCTCTGAGGGCCTCAATTCCAGAGTCAGGGCTGTGTGTCTCACTGCACTTTCCAAGCATTGCAGACACATTCCTAGGTTGGAGCAGTGCTTCCCGTGAGAAAGAAGCCTCGGGAGTGTGTCTGAGCGGGCTGAGTGCCATGCTAGGGTCACCTAGTCGAGGGCACCTTGCACATCCAATGGGCCCCAGGCGAGTAGCTATGGACCGGCCCCTCGGTTGAGATATCCCAAAGCAGGGAACAAAGCTAGCTCTGTCAGAAGGAGGAAAACGGCAATGGGATGGATTTTCAAGCGGTTGCTAAGTCACACCACGTGAGGGCTCCGCGGGAAAGAAATGCGAATTTTGGCCTCTAGGCCCAGTATCCAGATGTGTGCACAGGATATTTTCCCCACAGGATCCAAGAATGTTCCAGACAGACCTAAGCTCACTAGCTCTCTCCTGCAGAGGAAATGAAATATTGTTGCTGAACCACGAAAAGATGCTGGGATTCTTGGCTCATGGAGGAGAAGAATTCAATCCAGGGCCCAAGATGAGGCTTGATTGCTCAGAGCTTTTGTGCAATCGAGTTTTATTCAAGTAGAAAGGAGATAGAGAAAGCTTCTGACAGAGACATCACAAGGGGCAGAAAGCGTACCCCCTTGCTAGCGTTAGTAATGGAGTTATATACTCTCCAATAAGTTATTACAATGAACAAAAGAATGTGTGGAGGTTGTAAAGACTCACTAGACCTACTCCCATAATTTACATTTTAAGATAACAGGATTAGCCAGAAGGTTTTTCCAGAGACCGTCCTCAAGAAGGATGCATGATTGTTATATAATCCTAAGGAATGTAGAGGGAAAAAAAAGTGTGTCCTTTCTTCCTCCTTGAGAATTCTAGACCCCTCTCTCCTTGGGGACCCTTGAACTTCTTATAAACCTGCCTTGGCAATGACTCTCTCAGAAACATGATTGAACAGCCGTTTGGAGCTTCCTTTGACTTTCCCTGGGAGGGAGGGAGCCCTCCCTGAGCACAGGGCCTCAGGGGCCATGGCCAATGAAAACTCATCTCCCAGTAAGTGCTTTTCAGCCCTGTGTGACTCTCAGCCCACAGGAGGCTGAGAAAACTCTCTTCCTTGGAGGAAGGAAAGGCAGCCCAAGAGTGTGTTTTCAGGCCTGTATCTTGCAGCAAGTGTTTGGCTTGTTAGACATAAGACCTGCAGGCCTGCTCCAACAGACTCCATTCCAGAATCAGGGCCTTGTGTCTCCCTGCAGTTTCCTGGCCTCGCAAACACATTCCTAGGTGAGAGCAGTCCTGCCCATGGGGAAGCAGGCTGCGGGAGTGTGTCTGAGGGGGCCAGGTGCCATGCTGGGGTCACCTGGTCGAGGGCACCTTGCACCTCCAATGGACCCCAGGCAAGGAGTTGCAGGCCACCACCTTGCTTCTGAAATCCCAAAGTGGGGAGCAAAGCTCGCTCTGTCAGAGGGAAGAAAACAGCAACAGGATGGATTTTCAAGCAGTTGCTAGGCTGTACTGCGTTAGGGCTCCAAGGAAGAAAAATGCAAATGTTAGCCCCTACGACTGGTATCCAGGTGGGCTCCCAGGATGATTTCCCCGCAGGATCCAAGAACGTTCCAGACAGACCTGGGCTCACTAGCTCCCTCCTGCAGAGGAAACATGATAGAACAGCTGTTTGGAGGTTGCTTTGACTTCCCCTGGGAGGGTAGGATCCCTCCCTGGGTGCAGGGCCTCAGGGGCCATTGCCGCTGAGAAATGCCCTCTAAGCCAGACCTTTCCAGCCTTGTATGACTCAGCACGGAGGAGACTGGAAAAGCTATCTTCCTTGGAGGAAGGAAAGGCAGCCCCAGAGAGTGTGTTTTCACACCTGTATCTTGCAGCAAGTGTTTGCGTCTCAGACGTCAGACCTCCAGGCCTGCTCCAACGGCCTCAGTTCCAGAGTCAGGGCCGTGTGTCTCCCTGCATTTTCTGAGCCTTGGGAACACATTCCTAGGTCAGAACAGTCCTGCCCATGGGGAAGGAGGCTGCGGGAGTGTGTCTGAGGGGGTCGGGTGCCATGCTGGGGTCCAATAGAGCTGGAACCTCCAATAGACCCCAGGACAACAGCGGTGGGGCTGCCCCTGGCATCCGAAATGCCAAAGTGAGAAGCAAAGCTAGCTCTATCAGAAGGAAGAAAAGAACAATTGGATGCATGTTCAGGCTGTTGTTGGGCCGCACCACTTCAGGGTCCCCCCCGAGAGGAACGGGCGCCCTGTGGCCCCTAGGTCCGATATGCAGGTTAACACACAGGGTGTGTCCCCATAGGAGCCAAGAATTTTCCTGACAGACCTAGGCTCACTAGAGCTCTCCTACAGGGCAAAAGGGATAGAACAGACTGTGGATGTGACTCTGCCTTTCCCAGCGAGCATGGGGCCCTGCCTACAGCCCCGGGCTCCAGGGAAAATTGTCCCTGAAAAATGACCTCCAAGAAGCGCTTTTCCAGCAGGCTGGGATGCAGAGTTCACAGGATGCGGGGAAAGTGATCGTCCTTCAGGGAAGAAGAGGCAGCCACCCAGTGTGTGTTTGCAAGCCTGTATTTGGAAGAAACTGGTTAGCTTCTTCAAGGGGAGACCTCCAGGTCTGCTCAGAGGACCGATATTCCAGAGGCAGCACCGCGGTATTGCTCATGAAGAAGCAGGATGCAGCAATGTGTCAGACATGACTGGGTGCCTTCCTGGGTTCAGCTCCGTGAGGGGCCTTTCCACTCAAAGTAGGTCCCATGCCTCCTTGGGGAGGAAGTGGGGCCCGCTTGCCTCCAAATTGCCAAAGGCTGGAACAAAGCTAGTTCTATCAGAGGTAAGAAAAGAGCAATTGGATGGATGTGGAAGCTGTTGCTGGGCCGCACTGCTTCAGGCCCCCCACCCCTCCGGCCCCGAGAGAAACAGGCGCCCTGTGGCCCCTCGGTCCTGTATGCAGTTTCACACATAGAATGTGTCCCCATAGGAGCCAAGAACTTTCCTGACAGACCTAGGCTCACTAGAGCTCTCCTACAGAGCAAAGGGGATGGGACAGATGTGTGGCTGTGGCTCTGCCTTTCCCTGGGAGTGTGGAGCCGCTCCCTATGGCCCTGGGCTCCAGGGGAAATTGCCCCTGAATAATGACCTCCAAGAAGCGCTTTTCCAACTGGCTGAGACGTGGAGTTCTCAGGATGCAGGGAAAGCGAGTGTCCCTTCAGGGAAGCAAAGGCAGTCACCTGTTATCATTACTTACTAGAATAGTAGGTACCTTCTCTGGTTGGGCAGAGGCCTTCACTACCTGATCTGAAAAAGAAAATGAAGTAGCTCGCTGATTTGAGAAATAATTCACAGACTTGGGTTTCCAACCAGTATAGAATCCGACAATGGCCCTGTCTTTGTAGCCGCGTTAATTAACAGGTATGTGAAGCTCTAAATATCAGTGGAAATTACATACAGCATATAGGCCCCTGTGTTCTGGAATGGTGGAAAGAAACAACCAAACTCTTCAAGAGACTCTTTCAAAATGGATCATAGAGACTGACTGTACATGGATGGGCTTGCTTCTGGCAGACTTACTCATATTACGGGTAACTGCACGTTCCCATAGTTGTTGTCCTTATGAAATTTTCGATGGGAGAACCCCCCACCCCACAATGAGGCAGGTGTTAGCAGATTTGCCACAAGTAAGCAGGTGGGATTTCACAGCAGCTGGAACAATTAGGTAAGGTAATAAATCAGGTAACTAAGTTTGTGTAAAAAAAAATATCATTCCCCCTTGAGGAACAGATTCATGAATTTGTGCTCAGTGATCAGGTGTGGCTCAATGACTGGAAACACAATTCCTTGGCCTGACATCGGAAAGGTCCTTATACTGCTGTTTTAGCCACAATTCTGAAAGAGAAGGGAATACTAGACCACCTAACCTGCCTCTTGAGAAATCTGTATGAAGGTTAGAGCAGGACATGGAACAACAGACTGGTTCCAAAAAGGAAAAGGAGTATGTCAAGGCTGTATATTGTCACCCTGTTTTATTAACTTATATGCAGACTACATCATGAAAAATGCTGGGATGGAAGATACGTGAGCTGGAATCAAGATTCCCGGAAGAAATAGCAATAAACTTAGATATGCAGATGTCATCACAATTATGGCAGAATGGGAAGAGGAACGGGTATGTCGGGGAACTTTTTGAGTTGCAGTAAGGGTGTGAAGGACCTTTTGGAAGTTCCAGAGGTTTGGTGTGATTAGCCTCGAGAAGCCTCAGCGGAATTGGGCCTCATCTCGCCTGGAGGTCAAAACCTCCTGGATTTTCTCTAGTTCTGGCAGGTTCTCTCCACTTAGGACGGGGACCTCAGGGACCCCCTCTGGTGGCCTCAGGAAAGGCCAGTCCCCATGCGAGTTACTAGGAGGCCTCTCGGGATTCCTCTCACTTCGATGCCGGGGCCTAAGACCTTGTGTGGAGTCGGGGCCGGAACGTGAGGATTCCTCTCCAGTGCTGACATGGATCTTGGGGTACTTCTGGAGTCTCCCCAGGGGACTAAGTCCGCGTCTCGAATGGAGGCATGCACGTGCGCTTTCCTCCAGAGCGGTAGCAGCAGTGTCACCCTTCCCGTCGCGTCGATCATGGGATCTTTGTCTTTCCCCTGAGGATTTCCCATGAGGCTTTCCCACGAGGCTTTCCCACAAGGCTATCCCTCAGGGCCGTCCCACGTGCCACCGTGGTGTGAGTCGAAAACAGTTTCCTCTGGACTGTACTGGGACATCTAGAAGACTCTGGGAATGGTGGAACGACCCTGGAGTTCCTCTCGCCTTTCCTATGGAGAGCGCCTCCTATTGAGATGCGACTGTAACGCCCAGAATTCTTTCCCAACCAAGCAGGGAAAGGATCCCTCATCGGGAACTACGATGCGGCAACGGGGCTCCTCTCGATGTGGGCGGGACCATCGTGTTTCCTCTAGAGTGGAGATGGGTAGTTGGGGAACTTCTTGTGTTGCCGCAACTGTGTGAAGGTCCTTTTGGAAGTTCCAGAGGTTCGGTGTGATTAGCCTGGAGAAGCCTCAGCGGAAATGGGCCTCATCTCGCCTGGAGGGCAAAACCTCCTGGATTTTCTCGAGTTGCGGCAGGTGCTCTCGACTTACGATGGGGACCTTAGGGACCCGCTCTGGTGGCCTCAGGAAATCCAGTCCCCATGCGAATTAGTAGGGGGCCTCTCGGGATGCCTCTCCCGTCCATGCTGGGGCCCAAGACATTGTTGGTAGTCATGGCCGGAACCTGAGGATTCCTCTCCAGTGCTGACATTGGTCTTGGGGTACTTCGGGAGTCTCCCCCAGGGAGTCAGTCCTCGTCTCGAGAGGGGGCATGCACGTGCGCTTTCCTCCCGAGTTGTAGCAACAGTGTCACGCTTCCTGTAGGGTGGATCAAGGGATCTGTGGCTTTCCCTAGACTCTTTCCCACGAGGCTTTCCATGAGTCTTACCCACAGCGCTTTCCCACGTGCCACCGTGCTGTGCGTCGATCCTCGGCGTGGAAGTCGATGCAGTGCAGGGAAAACAGGTTCCTCTGGAATGGACTGAGACATCTGGGGGACTCTTGGAATGGAGGCAGGACCCTGGAATTCCTCTCGCCTTTCCTGTGGAGAATGCCTCCTCTTGAGATGCGACGGGAACGCAGGGAATTTTTTCCCTAACAAGCAGGGAAGGGATCCCTCATCTCGAGCTACGAGGCGGAAACGGGGCTCCTCTGGATGTGGGCGGGACCCTCGTGCTTCCTCTCGAGTGGAGACGAGTATGTCGGGAAACTTCTTGAGTTGCAGCAGGGCTTTGAAGGACCTTTAATAAGTTCCAGAGGTTAGGTGTGATTAGCCTCGAGAATCCTCAGTGGAAATGGGCCTCATCTAGCCTGGAGGGGAGAACCTCCTGGATTTTCACGAGTTGCGGCAGGTGCTCTCCACTTACGATGGTGACCTATGGGACCCGCTCTGGTGGCCTCAGGAAAGGCCAGTCCCCATGCGAGTTGCTTGCGGGCCTTTTGGGATTCCTCTCCCTTCGATGCCAGGGCCTTAAACCTTGTGTGGAGGCCGGGCCAGAACCTGAGGATTCCTCTCCAGTGCTGACATGGATCTTGGGGTACTTCTCGAGTCTCCCCAGGGGAGTAAGTCCTCGTCTCGGATGGGGGCATGCACGTGCTCTTTCCTCCAGAGCGGTAGCAGCTGTGTCACGCTTCCCAACGCCTGGATCAAGGGATCTTTGGCTTTCCCTCGAGGCTTTTGCACGACGCTTTCCCACAGGGCTGTCCCACGTGCCCCCGTGGTGGGAGTCAATCCTCGGCGTGAAAGTCGACTCATTGCAGGGAAAACAGGTTCCTCTGGTATGGACTGAGACATCTGGGGGACTCTTGGAATGGTAGCACGACCCTGGAGTTCCTCTCGCCTTTCCTGTGGAGAGCGCCTCCTCTTGAGGTGAGAGGGGAATGCCGGGAACTCTTTCCCGACAAAGAGGCGAAATGTCCCTCATCTCGAGCTACGAGGCGGAAACGGGGCTCCTCTGCATATGCCCGGGACCCTCGTGCTTCCTCTAGAGTGGAGACGGGTATGTCAGGCAACTTCTTGAGTAGCAGTAAGGGTGTGAAGGACCTTTTGGAAGTTCCAGAGGTTAGGTGTGATTAGCTTTGAGAAGCCTCAGCGGAAATGGGTCTCATCTCGCCGGGAGGTTAAAACCTCCTTGATTTTCTCGAGTTGCGGCAGGTGCTCTCGATTTACAACGGGGACCTCAGGGACCCGCTCTGGTGGCCTCAGGAAAGGCCAGTCCACATGCGAGTTGCTCGGGGGCCTCTCGGGATTCCTCTCCCTTTGATGACGGGGCCTTTGACCTTGAGTGGTGTCAGGTCCGGAACCTGAGGATTCCTCTCCAGTGCTCACATGGTTCTTGGGTACTTCTGGAGTCTCCCCAGGGGAGTAACTCCTCGTCTCGAATGGGGGCATGCACGTGCGCTTTCCTCCAGAGCTGTAGCAGTAGTGTCACGCTTCCCATCGCCTGGATCAAGGGATCTGTGGCTTTCCCTCGAGGCTTTCCCACGAGGCTTTCCCACGAGGCTTTCCCACAGGGCTGTCCCTCTTGCCACCGTGGTGTGATTCGATCCTCGGCGTGAAAGTCGACGCAGTGCAGGGAAAACAGGTTCCTCTGGAATGGACTGAGAATTCTGGGGGACTCTTGGATTGGTGGCACGACACTGGAGTTCCTCTCGCCTTTCCTGTGGAGAGGGCCTCCTGTTGAGATGGGACGGGAACGCCGGGAATTCTTTCCCGACCAAGCAGCGAAAGGATCCCTCATCTCGAGCTACGAGGCGGAAACGGGGCTCCTCTGGATGTTTGCAGGACACTCGTGCTTCCTCTAGAGTGGAGCCGGGTATGTCAGGGAACTTCTTGAGTTGCAGCAAGGTTGTGAAGCACCCTTTGGAAGTTCCAGAGGTTAGATGTGATTAGCCTAGAGATGCCTCATCAGAAATGGGCCTCATCAAGCCTGGAGGGGAGAACCTCCTGGATTTTCTCGAGTTGCAGCAGGTTCTCCCGTCTTACGACGGTTACCTTAGGGACCCGCTCTGGTGGCCTCAGGTTTGGCCAGTCCCCAATCGATGCTCATGGGCCTCCTGGATTCCTTTCTCGTCAATGCCTGGGCCTAAGACCTTTTGTGGAGTCGGGCCCAGAACCTGAGGATTCCTCTCCAGTGCTGACATGGATCTTGGGGTACTTCTGGAGTCTCCCCAGGGGAGTCAGTCCTCATCTTGAATGGGGGCATGCACGAGCGCTTTCCTCCAGAGCGGTAGCAGCAGTGTCACGCTTCCCATCGCGTGGATCAAGAGATCTGTGGCTTTCCCTCGATGCTTTCCCACGAGGCTTTCCCACAGGGCTGTCCCAGGTGCCATCGTGGTGGGAGTCGATCCTCGCCATGATAGTCGAGGAAGTCAGGGAAAACAGGTTCCTCTGGAATGGACTGAGACACCTGGGGGACTCTGGGATGGTGGCACGACCCTTGAGTTCCTCTCGCCTTCCTGTGGAGAACGCCTCCTCTTGAGATGTGACGGGAACGTCCAGAATTCTTTCCCGACAAAGCAGCGAAAGGATCCCTCATCTCCAGCTAAGAGGCGGAAACGGGGCTCCTCTGGATGTGGGCGGGACCCTCGTGCTTCCTCTCGAGTGGAGACGGGTATGTCGGGGAACTTCTTGAGCTGCAGCAAGGGTGTGAAGGACCTTTTGGAAGTTCCAGAGGTTAGGTGTGATTAGCCTCGTGAAGCCTCAGTGGAAATGGGCCTCATCTCGCCTGGAGGGCAAAACCTCCTGGATTTTCTCGAGTTGTGGCAGGTGCTCTCGACTTAAGACAGGGACCTCAGGGACCCGCTCTGGTGGCCTCGGGACTGGCCAGTCCCCCAGTGAGTTGCTCGCGGGCCTCTGGGATTCTTCTCCCTTCGATGCCAGGGCCTAAGACATTGTGTGGAGTCGGGGCGGGAACCTGAGGATTCCTCTCCAGTGCTGACTTGGTTCTTGGGGTACTTCTGGAGTCTCCTCAGGGGAGTAAGTCCTCGTCTCGAATGGGGGCATGCACCTGCGGTTTCCTCCAGAGCGGTAGCAGCAGTGTCGCGCTTCCCGGCGCGTGGATCAAGGGATCTGTGGCTTTCCCTCCAGGCTTTCCCACGAGGCTTTCCCACGAGGCTTTCCCACAGGGCTGTCCCACGTGCCACCTTGGTGGGAGTCGATCCTCGGCATGAAAGTCGAGGCAGTGCAGGTAACACAGGTTCCTCTGGAATGGACTGAGACATCTGGGGTCTCTGGGAATGGTGACAAGACCCTGGAGTTCCTGTCGCCTTTCCTGTGGAGAGTGCCTCCTTTTGAGATTCGACAGGTACGCCGGGAATTCTTTCCAGACCAAGCAGAGAAAGAATCCCTCATCTCGAGCTACGAGGCGGAAACGGGGCTCCTCTGGATGTGGGCGGGACCGTCGTGCTTCCTTGAGAGTTAGGCCGGGTATGTCGGGGAACTTCTTGAGTTGCAGCAAGGGTGTGAAGGACCTTTGGAAGTTCCACAGGTTAAGTGTGATTAGCCTCGTGACGCCTCAGCGGAAATGGGCCTCATCTAGCCTGAAGGGCAAAACCTCCTGGATTTTCTCGTGTTGCCGCAGGTACTTTCGTCTTACGACGGTGACCTAAGTGACCCACTCTGGTGGCCTCAGGAAAGGCCAGTCCCCATGCGAGTTGCTCGGGCGCCTCTCGGGGTTCCTCTCCCTTCGATGCCGGGGCCTAAGTCCTTGTGTGGAGTCGGGGCCAGAACCTGAGGATTCCTCTGCAGTGCTGACATGGATCTTGGGTTATTTCTGCAGTCTCCCCATGGGAGTAAGTCCTCATCTCGAATGGGGGCATGCACGTGCGCTTTCCTCCAGTGCCGTAGCAGCAGTGTCACGCTTCCCGTCGCGTCAATCAAGGGATCTGTGGCTTTCCCTCGAGGCTTTCCCACAGGGCTGTCCCACGTGCCACCGTGGTGGGAGTCGATCCTCGGCATGAAAGTTGAGGCAGTGAAGGGAAAACAGGTTCCTCTGGAATGGACTGAAAGATATGTGGGACTCTGGGAATGGAGACAAGACCCTGGAGTTCCTCTCGCCTTTCCTCTGGAGAGCGCCTCCTCTTGAGATGCGCCAGGAATGCCCAGAATTCTTTCCCGACCAAGCAGCGAAAGGATCCCTCATCTCGAGCTAAGAGGTGAAAACTGGGCTCCTCTGGATGTGGGCGTGACCCTCGTGCTTCCTCTAGAATGGAGACGGGTTGTCGGGGAACTTCTTGAGTTGCAGCAAGGTTGTGAAGCACCCTTTGGAAGTTCCAGATGTTAGATGTGATTAGCCTCGAGACGCCTCATCGGAAATGGTCCTCATCTAGCCTGGAGGGCAAAATATCCTGGATTTTCTCGAGTTCCGGCAGATGCTGTCATCTTACGACGGTGACGATAGGGCCCGCTCTGGTGGCCTCAGGACTGCTCAGTCCCCATTCGAGTTGCTCGGGGGTCTCCTGGGATTCCTCTCCCTTTGATGCCGGGGACTAAGACCTTCTGTGGAGTAGAGCCCGGAACATGAGGATTCCTCTCCAGTGCTGACATGGAACTTGGGCTACTTCTGGAGCCTCCCCAGGGCAGTAAGTCCTCTTCTCAAGAGGGGGCATGCACTTTCGCTTTCCTCCAAAGCGGGTGCAGCAGTGTCACGCTTCCCATAGCGTCGATCAAGGGATCTGCGCCTTTCTGTCTAGGCTTTCCCACGAGGCTTTCCCACGAGGCTTTCCCACAGGGCTGTCCCACGTGCCGCCTTGGTGGGAGTCGATCCTTGGCATGAAAGTCGAGGCAGTGCAGGGAACACAGGTTCCTCTGGAATGGACTGAGACATCTGGGGGACTCTGGGAATGGTGACAAGACCCTGGAGTTCCTCTCGCCTTTCCTGTGGAGAGCTCCTCCTTTTGAGATTGGACACGGGAATTCTTTCCAGACCAAGCAGAGAAAGGATCCCTCATCTCGAGCTACGAGGCGGAAACGGGGCTCCTCTGGATGTGAGCGGGACCCTCGTGCTTCCTTTAGGGTTAGGGCGGGTATGTCGGGGAACTTCTTGAGTTGCAGCAAGGGTGTGAAGGACCTTTGGAAGTTCCAGAGGTTAGGTGTGATTAGCCTCGTGAGGCCTCAGCGGAAATGGGCCTCATCTAGCCTGAAGGGCAAAACCTCCTGGATTTTCTCGAGTTGCCGCAGGTCCTTTCGTCTTAGGACGGTGACCTAAGGGACCCGCTCTGGTGGCCTCAGGAAAGGACAGTCCCCATGCGAGTTGCTCGGGGGCCTCTCGTGGTCCTCTCCCTTCGATGCCGGGTCCTAAGACCTTGTGTGGAGTCGGGGTCGGAACCTGAGGATTCCTCTCCAGTGCTGACATGGATCTTAGGGTACTTCTGGAGTCTCCCCAGGGGAGTAAGTCCTCGTCTCGAATGGGGGCATGCACGTTCGCTTTCCACCAGAGCGGTAGCAGCAATGTCATGCACCCGTCGCATGGATCAAGGGATCTGTGGCTTTCCCTCGAGGCTTTCCCCCGAGGTTTTGCAACGAGGCTTTCCCACAGGGCTGTCCCACGTGCCACCGTGGTGGGAGTCGAGCCTTGGCGTGAAAGTCGAGGCAGTGCAGGAAAACAGGTTCCTCTGGAATGGACTGAGACATCTGGGGGTCTCTGGGAATGGTGGCACGACGCTGGAGTTCTCGCCTTTTCTGTGGAGAGCACCTCCTCTTGAGATGCGACAGGAATGCCCAGAATTCTTTCCCGAACAAGCAGCCAAAGGATCCCTCATCACGAGCTACGAGGCGGAAACGGGGCTCCTCTGGATGTGGGCGGGGCCCTCTTGCTTCCTCTCGAGTGGAGACGGGTATGTCGGGGAACTTCTTGAGTTGCAGAAAGGGTGTGAAGGACCCTTTGGACTTTCTAGAGGTTAGATGTGATTAACCTCAACGCCTCAGCGGAAATGGGCCTCATCTAGCCTGGAGGGCAGAACCTCCTGGATTTTCTCGAGATGCAGCAGGTGCTCTCGTCTTACCACGGTGACGAAAGGGACCTGCTCTTATCGCCTTAGGACTGGCCAGTCCCCATGCGAGTTACTCGGGAGCCTCTCGGGATTCCTTTCCCGTCGATGCCGGGCCTAAGACCTTGTGTGGAGTAGTGGCCGGAACCTGAGGATTCCTCTAAAGTGCTGACATGGATCATGGGGTGCTTCTGGAGTCTCCCCAGGGGAGTAAGTCCTCATCTCGAAAGGAGGCATGCACGTGCGCTTCCCTGCAGAGCGGTAGCAGCAGTGTCACGATTCCCGTCACGTGCATCAAGGGAACTGTGGCTTTCCCTCGAGGCTTTCCACAGGGCTGTCCCACGTGCCACCGTGGTGGGAGACGATCCTCGGCGTGAAAGTCGAGGCAGTGCAGGGAAAACAGGTTCCTCTGTAATGGACTGAGACATCTGGGGTACTCTGGGAATGGTGGCACGACCCTGGAGTTCCTCTCGCCTTTCCTGTGGAGAGCGCCTCCCCTTGAGATGCGACGGGGACTCACAGAATTCTTTCCGGACCAAGTAGCAAAAGGATCCCTCATCTCCAGCTATGAGGCGAAACGGGGCTCCTCTGGATGTGGGCGGGACCCTCGTGCTTCCTCTAGAGTGGAGACGGGGATGTCCGGGAACTTCTTGAGTTGCAGCAAAGGTGTGAAGGACCTTTTGGAAGTTCCAGAGTTTAGATGTGATTAGCCTTGAGAAGCCTCAGCGGAAATGGGCCTCATCTCGCCTGGAGGGCAAAACCTCCTGGATTTTCTCGAGTTGCGGCAGGTGCTCTCGACTTACGACGGGGACCTCAGGGACTCGCTCTGGTGGCCTCAGGAAAGGCCAGTCTCCATGCGAGTTGCTCGCGGGCCTCTCGGTATTCCTCTCTCGTCGATGCCGGGGCCCAAGACCTTGTGTGGAGTCGGGGCCGGAACCTGAGGATTCCTCTCCAGTGCTGACATGGATCTTGGGGTACTTCTGGAGTCTCCTCAGGGTAGTGAGTCCTCGTCTCGAGAGGGAGCATTCACGTGGGCTTTCCTCCCGAGCTGTAGCAGCAGTGTCACACTTCCCTTCTCGTCGATCATGGGATCTGTGGCTTTCCCTCGAGGATTTCCCATAAGGCTTTCCCACGAGGCTTTCCCACAGGGCTGTCCCACGTGCCACCGTGGTGGGAGTCGATCCTCAGCGTGAAAGTCGAGGCAGTGCAGGGAAAACAGGTTCCTCTGGAATGGATTGAGACATCTGGGGGACTCTCCGAATGGTGGCACGACCCTGGAGTTCCTCTCGCCTTTCCTGTGGAGAGGACCTCCTCTTGAGATGCGACGGGAATGCCAGGAATTCTTTCCCGACCAAGCAGGGAAAGGATCTCTCATCTCGAGGTACGAGGCGGAAACGGGGCTCCTCTGGATGTGGGCGGGACCCTCGTGCTTCCTCTGTAGTGGAGACGGGTATGTCAGGGAACTTCCTGAGTCGCAGCAATGGTTGAAGGACCTTTTGGAAGTTCCAGAGAGTAGGTGTGATTAACCTCGAGAAGCCTCAGCGGAAATGGGCATCATCTCGCCTGGAGGGCAAAACATCCTGGATTGTCTCGAATTGTGGCAGGTGCTCTGGACTTACGACGGGTACTTCAGGGACCCACTCTGGTGGCCTCACGAAAGGCCAGTCCCCATGCCAGTTGATCGGGGGCCTCTCGGGATTCCTCTCCCGTCGATGTCGAGGCCTAAGAATTGTGTGGAGTCGGGGCCGGAAACTTGAGAATTCCTCTCCAGTGCTGACATGGATCTTGGGGTACTTCTGGAGTCTCCCCAGAGGAGTAAGTACTCGTCTCCAATGGGGGCATGCACGTGCGCTTTACTCCAGAGCGGTAGCAGCAGTGTGACGCTTCCCATCGCCTGGATCAAGGGATCTGTGGCTTTCCCTCGAGGCTTTTCCAGGAGGCTTTCCCACAAGGCTTTCCCACAGGGCTGTCCCACGTGCGACCGTGGTGGTAGTCGATCCTCATCCTGAAAGTCGAGGCAGTGCAGGGAAAACAGGTTCCTCTGGAATGGACTGAGACATCAGGGGAACTCTGGGAATGGTGACACGACCCTGGAGTTCCTCTCGCCTTTCCTGTGGAGAGCGCCTCCTCTTGAGATGCGACGGGAACACCGGCAATTCTTTCCAGACCAAGCAGGGAAAGGATCCCTCATCTCAAGCTTCGAGGCGGAAACGGGGCTCTTCTGGATGTGGGCGGGAACCGCTTGCTTCCTCTAGAGTGGAGACGGGGATGTCAGGGAACTTCTTGAGTTGCAGCAGGGGTGTGAAGGACCTTTTGGAAGTTCCAGAGGTTAGGTGTGATTAGCCTCGAGAAGCCTCAGCGGAAATGGGCCTCATCTCGCCTGGAGGCAGAACCTCCTGGATTTTCTCGAGTTGAGGCAGGTGGTTTCGTGATTTCCGGGTGGGGCCCACGTGATTTCCGGGTGGGGCCCACGTGATTTCCGGGTGGGGCCCACGTGATTTCCGGGTGGGGCCCACGTGATTTCCGGGTGGGGCCCACGTGATTTCCCCGTGGGGCCCACGTGATTTCCGGGTGGGGACCACGTGATTTCCGGGTGGGGCCCACGTGATTTCAACGTGGGGCCCACGTGATTTCCCCTGGGGGCCCACGTGTTTTCCGGGTGGGGCCCACGTGATTTCCGGGTTGCGCCCACGTGATTTCTGGGTGGGGCCCACGTGATTTCCGGGTGGGGCCCACGTGATTTCCGGGTGGGTCCCACGTGATTTCCCCGTGGGGCCCACGTGATTTCCGGGTGGGGCCCACGTGATTTCCGGGTGGGGCCCACGTGATTTCCCTTGGGGGCCCACGTGATTTCCCTTGGGGGCCCACGTGATTTCCGGGTGGGGCCCACGTGATTTCCGGGTGGGGCCCACGTGATTTCCGGGTGGGGCCCACGTGATTTCCGGGTGGGGCCCACGTGATTTCCGGGTGGGGCCCACGTGATTTCCCCGTGGGGCCCACGTGATTTCCGGGTGGGCCCCACGTGATTTCCGGGTGGGGCCCACGTGATTTCCGGGTGGGGCCCACGTGATTTCCGGGTGGGGCCCACGTGATTTCCGGGTGGGGCCCACGTGATTTCCGGGTGGGGCCCACGTGATTTCCGGGTGGGGACCACGTGATTTCCGGGTGGGGTCCACGTGATTTCAACGTGGGGCCCACGTGATTTCCGGGTGGGGCCCACGTGTTTTCCGGGTGGGGCCCACGTGATTTCCGGGTTGCGCCCACGTGATTTCTGGGTGGGGCCCACGTGATTTCCGGGTGGGGCCCACGTGATTTCCGGGTGGGTCCCACGTGATTTCCCCGTGGGGCCCACGTGATTTCCGGGTGGGGCCCACGTGATTTCCGGGTGGGGCCCACGTGATTTCCCTTGGGGGCCCACGTGATTTCCCTTGGGGGCCCACGTGATTTCCGGGTGGGGCCCACGTGATTTCCGGGTGGGGCCCACGTGATTTCCGGGTGGGGCCCACGTGATTTCCGGGTGGGGCCCACGTGATTTCCGGGTGGGGCCCACGTGATTTCCCCGTGGGGCCCACGTGATTTCCGGGTGGGCCCCACGTGATTTCCGGGTGGGGCCCACGTGATTTCGAGGTGGGGCCCACGTGATTTCCGGGTGGGGCCCACGTGATTTCCGGGTGGGGCCCACGTGATTTCCGGGTGGGGCCCCCGTGATTTCCGGGTGGGGCCCACGTGATTTCCCCGTGGGGCCCACGTGATTTCCGGGTGGGGCCCACGTGATTTCCGGGTGGGGACCACGTGATTTCCGGGTGGGGCCCACGTGATTTCAACGTGGGGCCCACGTGATTTCCCCTGGGGGCCCACGTGTTTTCCGGGTGGGGCCCACGTGATTTCCGGGTGGGGCCCACGTGATTTCCGGGTGGGCCCCACGTGATTTCCGGGTGGGGCCCACGTGATTTCCGGGTGGGGCCCACGTGATTTCCGGGTGGGGCCCACGTGATTTCCGGGTGGGGCCCACGTGATTTCCGGGTGGGGCCCACGTGATTTCCCCGTGGGGCCCACGTGATTTCCGGCTGGGGCCCACGTGATTTCCGGGTGGGGCCCACGTGATTTCCGGGTGGGGCCCACGTGATTTCCGGGTGGGGCCCACGTGATTTCCCCGTGGGGCCCACGTGATTTCCGGGTGGGCCCCACGTGATTTCCGGGTGGGGCCCACGTGATTTCCGGGTGGGGCCCACGTGATTTCCGGGTGGGGCCCACGTGATTTCCGGGTGGGGCCCACGTGATTTCCGGGTGGGGCCCACGTGATTTCCGGGTGGGGCCCACGTGATTTCCCCGTGGGGCCCACGTGATTTCCGGGTGGGGCCCACGTGATTTCCGGGTGGGGCCCACGTGATTTCCGGGTGGGGCCCACGTGATTTCCCCGTGGGGCCCACGTGATTTCCCCGTGGGGCCCACGTGATTTCCGGGTGGGGCCCACGTGATTTCCGGGTGGGGCCCACGTGATTTCCGGGTGGGGCCCACGTGATTTCCGGGTGGGGCCCACGTGATTTCCCCGTGGGGCCCACGTGATTTCCCCGTGGGGCCCACGTGATTTCCGGGTGGGGCCCACGTGATTTCCGGGTGGGGCCCACGTGATTTCCGGGTGGGGCCCACGTGATTTCCGGGTGGGGCCCACGTGATTTCCCCGTGGGGCCCACGTGATTTCCCCGTGGGGCCCACGTGATTTCCGGGTGGGGCCCACGTGATTTCCGGGTGGGGCCCACGTGATTTCCGGGTGGGGCCCACGTGATTTCCGGCTGGGGCCCACGTGATTTCCGGGTGGGGCCCACGTGATTTCCGGGTGGGGCCCACGTGATTTCCGGGTGGGGCCCACGTGATTTCCGGGTGGGGCCCACGTGATTTCCGGGTGGGGCCCACGTGATTTCCGGGTGGGGCCCACGTGATTTCCGGGTGGGGCCCACGTGATTTCCGGGTGGGGCCCACGTGATTTCCCCGTGGGGGCCACGTGATTTCCCCGTGGGGCCCACGTGATTTCCGGGTGGGGCCCACGTGATTTCCGGGTGGGGCCCACGTGATTTCAGGGTGGGGCCCACGGGATTTCCGGGTGGGGCCCACGTGATTTCCGGGTGGGGCCCACGTGATTTCCGTGTGGGGCCCACGTGATTTCCGGGTGGGGCCCACGTGATTTCCGGGTGGGGCCCACGTGATTTCCGGGTGGGGCCCACGTGATTTCCGGCTGGGGCCCACGTGATTTCCGGGTGGTGCCCACGTGATTTCCCCGTGGGGCCCACGTGATTTCCCCGTGGGGCCCACGTGATTTCCGGGTGGGGCCCACGTGATTTCCGGCTGTGGCCCACGTTATTTCCGGGTGGGGCCCACGTGATTTCCGGGTGGGGCCCACGTGATTTCCCCGTGGGGCCCACGTGATTTCCGGGTGGGGCCCACGTGATTTCCGGGTGGGGCCCACGTGATTTCCGGGTGGGGCCCACGTGATTTCCGGGTGGGGCCCACGTGATTTCCCCGTGGGGCCCACGTGATTTCCGGGTGGGGCCCACGTGATTTCCGGGTGGGGCCCACGTGATTTCCGGGTGGGGCCCACGTGATTTCCGGGTGGGGCCCACGTGATTTCCGGGTGGGGCCCACGTGATTTCCGGGTGGGGCCCACGTGATTTCCCCGTGGGGCCCACGTGATTTCCGGGTGGGGCCCACGTGATTTCCGGGTGGGGCCCACGTGATTTCCGGGTGGGGCCCACGTGATTTCCGGGTGGGGCCCACGTGATTTCCGGGTGGGGCCCACGTGATTTCCGGGTGGGCCCCACGTGATTTCCGGGTGGGGCCCACGTGATTTCCGGGTGGGGCCCACGTGATTTCCGGGTGGGGCCCACGTGATTTCCGGGTGGGGCCCACGTGATTTCCGGGTGGGGCCCACGTGATTTCCGGGTGGGCCCCACGTGATTTCCGGGTGGGGCCCACGTGATTTCCGGGTGGGGCCCACGTGATTTCCGGGTGGGGCCCACGTGATTTCCGGGTGGGGCCCACGTGATTTCCCCGTGGGGCCCACGTGATTTCCGGGTGGGGCCCACGTGATTTCCGGGTGGGGCCCACGTGATTTCCGGGTGGGGCCCACGTGATTTCCGGGTGGGGCCCACGTGATTTCCCCGTGGGGCCCACGTGATTTCCGGGTGGGGCCCACGTGATTTCCGGGTGGGGCCCACGTGATTTCCGGGTGGGGCCCACGTGATTTCCGGGTGGGGCCCACGTGATTTCCGGGTGGGGCCCACGTGATTTCCGGGTGGGGCCCACGTGATTTCCCCGTGGGGCCCACGTGATTTCCGGGTGGGGCCCACGTGATTTCCGGGTGGGGCCCACGTGATTTCCGGGTGGGGCCCACGTGATTTCCGGGTGGGGCCCACGTGATTTCCGGGTGGGGCCCACGTGATTTCCGGGTGGGCCCCACGTGATTTCCGGGTGGGGCCCACGTGATTTCCGGGTGGGGCCCACGTGATTTCCGGGTGGGGCCCACGTGATTTCCGGGTGGGGCCCACGTGATTTCCGGGTGGGGCCCACGTGATTTCCGGGTGGGCCCCACGTGATTTCCGGGTGGGGCCCACGTGATTTCCGGGTGGGGCCCACGTGATTTCCGGGTGGGGCCCACGTGATTTCCGGGTGGGCCCCACGTGATTTCCGGGTGGGGCCCACGTGATTTCCGGGTGGGGCCCACGTGATTTCCGGGTGGGGCCCACGTGATTTCCGGGTGGGGCCCACGTGATTTCCGGGTGGGGCCCACGTGATTTCCGGGTGGGCCCCACGTGATTTCCGGGTGGGGCCCACGTGATTTCCGGGTGGGGCCCACGTGATTTCCGGGTGGGGCCCACGTGATTTCCCCGTGGGGCCCACGTGATTTCCGGGTGGGGCCCACGTGATTTCCGGGTGGGGCCCACGTGATTTCCGGGTGGGGCCCACGTGATTTCCCGGTGGGGCCCACGTGATTTCCCCGTGGGGCCCACGTGATTTCCGGGTGGGGCCCATGTGATTTCCCCGTGGGGCCCACGTGATTTCCGGGTGGGGCCCACGTGATTTCCCCGTGGGGCCCACGTGATTTCCCGGTGGGGCCCACGTGATTTCCCCGTGGGGCCCACGTGATTTCCGGGTGGGGCCCACGTGATTTCCGGGTGGGGCCCACGTGATTTCCGGGTGGGGCCCACGTGATTTCCGGGTGGGGCCCACGTGATTTCCGTGTGGGGCCCACGTGATTTCCGGGTGGGCCCCACGTGATTTCCGGGTGGGGCCCACGTGATTTCCGGGTGGGGCCCACGTGATTTCCGAGTGGGCCCCACGTGATTTCCGGGTGGGCCCCACGTGATTTCCGCGTGGGGCCCACGTGATTTCCCCGTGGGGCCCACGTGATTTCCCTGTGGGGCCCACGTGATTTCCGGGTGGGGCTCACGTGATTTCCGGGTGGGGCCCACGTGATTTCCGGGTGGGGCCCACGTGATTTCCGGGTGGGGCCCACGTGATTTCCGGGTGGGGCCCACGTGATTTCCGGGTGGGCCCCACGTGATTTCCGTGTGGGGCCCACGTGATTTCCGGGTGGTGCCCACGTGATTTCCCCGTGGGGCCCACGTGATTTCCCCGTGGGGCCCACGTGATTTCCGGGTGGGCCCCACGTGATTTCCGGGTGGGGCCCACGTGATTTCCGGGTGGGGCCCACGTGATTTCCGGGTGGGGCCCACGTGATTTCCCCGTGGGGCCCACGTGATTTCCGGGTGGGGCCCACGTGATTTCCCCGTGGGGCCCACGTGATTTCCCCGTGGGGCCCACGTGATTTCCGGGTGGGGCCCACGTGATTTCCGGGTGGGGCCCACGTGATTTCCGGGTGGGGCCCACGTGATTTCCGGGTGGGGCCCACGTGATTTCCCCGTGGGGCCCACGTGATTTCCCCGTGGGGCCCACGTGATTTCCGGGTGGGGCCCACGTGATTTCCGGGTGGGGCCCACGTGATTTCCGGGTGGGGCCCACGTGATTTCCGGCTGGGGCCCACGTGATTTCCGGGTGGGGCCCACGTGATTTCCGGGTGGGGCCCACGTGATTTCCGGGTGGGGCCCACGTGATTTCCGGGTGGGGCCCACGTGATTTCCGGGTGGGGCCCACGTGATTTCCGGGTGGGGCCCACGTGATTTCCGGGTGGGGCCCACGTGATTTCCGGGTGGGGCCCACGTGATTTCCGGGTGGGGCCCACGTGATTTCCCCGTGGGGGCCACGTGATTTCCCCGTGGGGCCCACGTGATTTCCGGGTGGGGCCCACGTGATTTCCGGGTGGGGCCCACGTGATTTCAGGGTGGGGCCCACGGGATTTCCGGGTGGGGCCCACGTGATTTCCGGGTGGGGCCCACGTGATTTCCGTGTGGGGCCCACGTGATTTCCGGGTGGGGCCCACGTGATTTCCGGGTGGGGCCCACGTGATTTCCGGGTGGGGCCCACGTGATTTCCGGCTGGGGCCCACGTGATTTCCGGGTGGTGCCCACGTGATTTCCCGTGGGGCCCACGTGATTTCCCCGTGGGGCCCACGTGATTTCCGGGTGGGCCCCACGTGATTTCCGGGTGGGGCCCACGTGATTTCCCCGTGGGGCCCACGTGATTTCCGGGTGGGGCCCACGTGATTTCCGGGTGGGGCCCACGTGATTTCCGGGTGGGGCCCACGTGATTTCCGGGTGGGGCCCACGTGATTTCCGGGTGGGGCCCACGTGTTTTCCGGGTGGGGCCCACGTGATTTCCGGGTGGGGCCCACGTGATTTCCGGGTGGGCCCCACGTGATTTCCGGGTGGGGCCCACGTGATTTCCGGGTGGGGCCCACGTGATTTCCGGGTGGGGCCCACGTGATTTCCGGGTGGGGCCCACGTGATTTCCGGGTGGGGCCCACGTGATTTCCGGGTGGGGCCCACGTGATTTCCGGGTGGGGCCCACGTGATTTCCGGGTGGGGCCCACGTGATTTCCGGGTGGGGCCCACGTGATTTCCGGGTGGGGCCCACGTGATTTCCGGGTGGGCCCACGTGATTTCCGGGTGGGGCCCACGTGATTTCCGGGTGGGGCCCACGTGATTTCCGGGTGGGGCCCACGTGATTTCCGGGTGGGGCCCACGTGATTTCCGGGTGGGGCCCACGTGATTTCCGGGTGGGGCCCACGTGATTTCCGGGTGGGGCCCACGTGATTTCCGGGTGGGGCCCACGTGATTTCCGGGTGGGCCCCACGTGATTTCCGGGTGGGGCCCACGTGATTTCCGGGTGGGGCCCACGTGATTTCCGGGTGGGGCCCACGTGATTTCCCCGTGGGGCCCACGTGATTTCCGGGTGGGGCCCACGTGATTTCCGGGTGGGGCCCACGTGATTTCCGGGTGGGGCCCACGTGATTTCCGGGTGGGGCCCACGTGATTTCCGGGTGGGGCCCACGTGATTTCCGGGTGGGGCCCACGTGATTTCCCCGTGGGGCCCACGTGATTTCCGGGTGGGGCCCACGTGATTTCCGGGTGGGGCCCACGTGATTTCCGGGTGGGGCCCACGTGATTTCCGGGTGGGGCCCACGTGATTTCCGGGTGGGGCCCACGTGATTTCCGGGTGGGCCCCACGTGATTTCCGGGTGGGGCCCACGTGATTTCCGGGTGGGGCCCACGTGATTTCCGGGTGGGGCCCACGTGATTTCCGGGTGGGGCCCACGTGATTTCCGGGTGGGGCCCACGTGATTTCCGGGTGGGCCCCACGTGATTTCCGGGTGGGGCCCACGTGATTTCCGGGTGGGGCCCACGTGATTTCCGGGTGGGGCCCACGTGATTTCCGGGTGGGGCCCACGTGATTTCCGGGTGGGGCCCACGTGATTTCCGGGTGGGCCCCACGTGATTTCCGGGTGGGGCCCACGTGATTTCCGGGTGGGGCCCACGTGATTTCCGGGTGGGGCCCACGTGATTTCCGGGTGGGGCCCACGTGATTTCCCGGTGGGGCCCACGTGATTTCCCCGTGGGGCCCACGTGATTTCCGGGTGGGGCCCATGTGATTTCCCCGTGGGGCCCACGTGATTTCCGGGTGGGGCCCACGTGATTTCCCCGTGGGGCCCACGTGATTTCCCGGTGGGGCCCACGTGATTTCCCCGTGGGGCCCACGTGATTTCCGGGTGGGGCCCACGTGATTTCCGGGTGGGGCCCACGTGATTTCCGGGTGGGGCCCACGTGATTTCCGGGTGGGGCCCACGTGATTTCCGTGTGGGGCCCACGTGATTTCCGGGTGGGCCCCACGTGATTTCCGGGTGGGGCCCACGTGATTTCCGGGTGGGGCCCACGTGATTTCCGAGTGGGCCCCACGTGATTTCCGGGTGGGCCCCACGTGATTTCCGCGTGGGGCCCACGTGATTTCCCCGTGGGGCCCACGTGATTTCCCCGTGGGGCCCACGTGATTTCCGGGTGGGGCTCACGTGATTTCCGGGTGGGGCCCACGTGATTTCCGGGTGGGGCCCACGTGATTTCCGGGTGGGGCCCACGTGATTTCCGGGTGGGGCCCACGTGATTTCCGGGTGGGCCCCACGTGATTTCCGTGTGGGGCCCACGTGATTTCCGGGTGGTGCCCACGTGATTTCCCCGTGGGGCCCACGTGATTTCCCCGTGGGGCCCACGTGATTTCCGGGTGGGCCCCACGTGATTTCCGGGTGGGGCCCACGTGATTTCCGGGTGGGGCCCACGTGATTTCCGGGTGGGGCCCACGTGATTTCCCCGTGGGGCCCACGTGATTTCCGGGTGGGGCCCACGTGATTTCCCCGTGGGGCCCACGTGATTTCCCCGTGGGGCCCACGTGATTTCCGGGTGGGGCCCACGTGATTTCCGGGTGGGGCCCACGTGATTTCCGGGTGGGGCCCACGTGATTTCCGGGTGGGGCCCACGTGATTTCCCCGTGGAGCCCACGTGATTTCCCCGTGGGGCCCACGTGATTTCCGGGTGGGGCCCACGTGATTTCCGGGTGGGGCCCACGTGATTTCCGGGTGGGGCCCACGTGATTTCCGGGTGGGGCCCACGTGATTTCCGGGTGGGGCCCACGTGATTTCCGGGTGGGGCCCACGTGATTTCCGGGTGGGGCCCACGTGATTTCCGGGTGGGGCCCACGTGATTTCCCCGTGGGGGCCACGTGATTTCCCCGTGGGGCCCACGTGATTTCCGGGTGGGGCCCACGTGATTTCCGGGTGGGGCCCACGTGATTTCAGGGTGGGGCCCACGGGATTTCCGGGTGGGGCCCACGTGATTTCCGGGTGGGGCCCACGTGATTTCCGGGTGGGGGCCCACGTGATTTCCGGGTGGGGCCCACGTGATTTCTGGGTGGGGCCCACGTGATTTCCGGGTGGGCCCCACGTGATTTCCGGGTGGGGCCCACGTGATTTCCGGGTGGGGCCCACGTGATTTCCGGGTGGGGCCCACGTGATTTCCGGGTGGGGCCCACGTGATTTCCGGGTGGGGCCCACGTGATTTCCCCGTGGGGCCCACGTGATTTCCGGCTGGGGCCCACGTGATTTCCGGGTGGGGCCCACGTGATTTCCGGGTGGGGCCCACGTGATTTCCGGGTGGGGCCCACGTGATTTCCCCGTGGGGCCCACGTGATTTCCGGGTGGGCCCCACGTGATTTCCGGGTGGGGCCCACGTGATTTCCGGGTGGGGCCCACGTGATTTCCGGGTGGGGCCCACGTGATTTCCGGGTGGGGCCCACGTGATTTCCGGGTGGGGCCCACGTGATTTCCGGGTGGGGCCCACGTGATTTCCGGGTGGGGCCCACGTGATTTCCCCGTGGGGCCCACGTGATTTCCGGGTGGGGCCCACGTGATTTCCGGGTGGGGCCCACGTGATTTCCGGGTGGGGCCCACGTGATTTCCCCGTGGGGCCCACGTGATTTCCGGGTGGGGCCCACGTGATTTCCGGGTGGGGCCCACGTGATTTCCGGGTGGGGCCCACGTGATTTCCGGGTGGGGCCCACGTGATTTCCGGGTGGGGCCCACGTGATTTCCCCGTGGGGCCCACGTGATTTCCGGGTGGGGCCCACGTGATTTCCGGGTGGGGCCCACGTGATTTCCGGGTGGGGCCCACGTGATTTCCGGGTGGGGCCCACGTGATTTCCCCGTGGGGCCCACGTGATTTCCCCGTGGGGCCCACGTGATTTCCGGGTGGGGCCCACGTGATTTCCGGGTGGGGCCCACGTGATTTCCGGGTAGGGCCCACGTGATTTCCGGCTGGGGCCCACGTGATTTCTGGGTGGGGCCCACGTGATTTCCGGGTGGGGCCCACGTGATTTCCGGGTGGGGCCCACGTGATTTCCGGGTGGGGCCCACGTGATTTCCGGGTGGGGCCCACGTGATTTCCGGGTGGGGCCCACGTGATTTCCGGGTGGGGCCCACGTGATTTCCGGGTGGGGCCCACGTGATTTCCGGGTGGGGCCCACGTGATTTCCCCGTGGGGGCCACGTGATTTCCCCGTGGGGCCCACGTGATTTCCGGGTGGGGCCCACGTGATTTCCGGGTGGGGCCCACGTGATTTCAGGGTGGGGCCCACGGGATTTCCGGGTGGGGCCCACGTGATTTCCGGGTGGGGCCCACGTGATTTCCGTGTGGGGCCCACGTGATTTCCGGGTGGGGCCCACGTGATTTCCGGGTGGGGCCCACGTGATTTCCGGGTGGGGCCCACGTGATTTCCGGCTGGGGCCCACGTGATTTCCGGGTGGTGCCCACGTGATTTCCCCGTGGGGCCCACGTGATTTCCCCGTGGGGCCACGTGATTTCCGGGTGGGCCCCACGTGATTTCCGGGTGGGGCCCACGTGATTTCCCCGTGGGGCCCACGTGATTTCCGGGTGGGGCCCACGTGATTTCCGGGTGGGGCCCACGTGATTTCCGGGTGGGGCCCACGTGATTTCCGGTTGGGGCCCACGTGATTTCCGGGTGGGGCCCACGTGTTTTCCGGGTGGGGCCCACGTGATTTCCGGGTGGGGCCCACGTGATTTCCGGGTGGGCCCCACGTGATTTCCGGGTGGGGCCCACGTGATTTCCGGGTGGGGCCCACGTGATTTCCGGGTGGGGCCCACGTGATTTCCGGGTGGGGCCCACGTGATTTCCGGGTGGGGCCCACGTGATTTCCGGGTGGGGCCCAAGTGATTTCCGGGTGGGGCCCACGTGATTTCCGGGTGGGGCCCACGTGATTTCCGGGTGGGGCCCACGTGATTTCCGGGTGGGGCCCACGTGATTTCCGGGTGGGGCCCACATGATTTCCCCGTGGGGCCCACGTGATTTCCGGGTGGGGCCCACGTGATTTCCGGGTGGGGCCCACGTGATTTCCGGGTGGGGCCCACGTGATTTCCGGGTGGGGCCCACGTGATTTCCGGGTGGGGCCCACGTGATTTCCGGGTGGGGCCCACGTGATTTCCGGGTGGGGCCCACGTGATTTCCGGGTGGGGCCCACGTGATTTCCGGCTGTGGCCCACGTGATTTCCGGGTGGGGCCCACGTGATTTCCGGGTGGGGCCCACGTGATTTCCCCGTGGGGCCCACGTGATTTCCGGGTGGGGCCCACGTGATTTCCGGGTGGGGCCCACGTGATTTCCGGGTGGGGCCCACGTGATTTCCGGGTGGGGCCCACGTGATTTCCCCGTGGGGCCCACGTGATTTCCGGGTGGGGCCCACGTGATTTCCGGGTGGGGCCCACGTGATTTCCGGGTGGGGCCCACGTGATTTCCGGGTGGGGCCCACGTGATTTCCGGGTGGGGCCCACGTGATTTCCGGGTGGGGCCCACGTGATTTCCCCGTGGGGCCCACGTGATTTCCGGGTGGGGCCCACGTGATTTCCGGGTGGGGCCCACGTGATTTCCGGGTGGGGCCCACGTGATTTCCGGGTGGGGCCCACGAGATTTCCGGGTGGGCCCCACGTGATTTCCGGGTGGGGCCCACGTGATTTCCGGGTGGGGCCCACGTGATTTCCGGGTGGGGCCCACGTGATTTCCGGGTGGGGCCCACGTGATTTCCGGGTGGGGCCCACGTGATTTCCGGGTGGGGCCCACGTGATTTCCGGGTGGGCCCCACGTGATTTCCGGGTGGGGCCCACGTGATTTCCGGGTGGGGCCCACGTGATTTCCGGGTGGGCCCCACGTGATTTCCGGGTGGGGCCCACGTGATTTCCGGGTGGGCCCCACGTGATTTCCGGGTGGGGCCCACGTGATTTCCCCGTGGGGCCCACGTGATTTCCGGGTGGGGCCCACGTGATTTCCGGGTGGGGCCCACGTGATTTCCGGGTGGGGCCCACGTGATTTCCCGGTGGGGCCCACGTGATTTCCCCGTGGGGCCCACGTGATTTCCGGGTGGGGCCCATGTGATTTCCCCGTGGGGCCCACGTGATTTCCGGGTGGGGCCCACGTGATTTCCCCGTGGGGCCCACGTGATTTCCCGGTGGGGCCCACGTGATTTCCCCGTGGGGCCCACGTGATTTCCGGGTGGGGCCCACGTGATTTCCGGGTGGGGCCCACGTGATTTCCGGGTGGGGCCCACGTGATTTCCGGGTGGGGCCCACGTGATTTCCGTGTGGGGCCCACGTGATTTCCGGGTGGGCCCCACGTGATTTCCGGGTGGGGCCCACGTGATTTCCGGGTGGGGCCCACGTGATTTCCGAGTGGGCCCCACGTGATTTCCGGGTGGGCCCCACGTGATTTCCGCGTGGGGCCCACGTGATTTCCCCGTGGGGCCCACGTGATTTCCCCGTGGGGCCCACGTGATTTCCGGGTGGGGCTCACGTGATTTCCGGGTGGGGCCCACGTGATTTCCGGGTGGGGCCCACGTGATTTCCGGGTGGGGCCCACGTGATTTCCGGGTGGGGCCCACGTGATTTCCGGGTGGGCCCCACGTGATTTCCGTGTGGGGCCCACGTGATTTCCGGGTGGTGCCCACGTGATTTCCCCGTGGGGCCCACGTGATTTCCCCGTGGGGCCCACGTGATTTCCGGGTGGGCCCCACGTGATTTCCGGGTGGGGCCCACGTGATTTCCGGGTGGGGCCCACGTGATTTCCGGGTGGGGCCCACGTGATTTCCCCGTGGGGCCCACGTGATTTCCGGGTGGGGCCCACGTGATTTCCCCGTGGGGCCCACGTGATTTCCCCGTGGGGCCCACGTGATTTCCGGGTGGGGCCCACGTGATTTCCGGGTGGGGCCCACGTGATTTCCGGGTGGGGCCCACGTGATTTCCGGGTGGGGCCCACGTGATTTCCCCGTGGGGCCCACGTGATTTCCCCGTGGGGCCCACGTGATTTCCGGGTGGGGCCCACGTGATTTCCGGGTGGGGCCCACGTGATTTCCGGGTGGGGCCCACGTGATTTCCGGCTGGGGCCCACGTGATTTCCGGGTGGGGCCCACGTGATTTCCGGATGGGGCCCACGTGATTTCCGGGTGGGGCCCACGTGATTTCCGGGTGGGGCCCACGTGATTTCCGGGTGGGGCCCACGTGATTTCCGGGTGGGGCCCACGTGATTTCCCCGTGGGGGCCACGTGATTTCCCCGTGGGGCCCACGTGATTTCCGGGTGGGGCCCACGTGATTTCCGGGTGGGGCCCACGTGATTTCAGGGTGGGGCCCACGGGATTTCCGGGTGGGGCCCACGTGATTTCCGGGTGGGGCCCACGTGATTTCCGTGTGGGGCCCACGTGATTTCCGGGTGGGGCCCACGTGATTTCCGGGTGGGGCCCACGTGATTTCCGGGTGGGGCCCACGTGATTTCCGGCTGGGGCCCACGTGATTTCCGGGTGGTGCCCACGTGATTTCCCCGTGGGGCCCACGTGATTTCCCCGTGGGGCCCACGTGATTTCCGGGTGGGCCCCACGTGATTTCCGGGTGGGGCCCACGTGATTTCCCCGTGGGGCCCACGTGATTTCCGGGTGGGGCCCACGTGATTTCCGGGTGGGGCCCACGTGATTTCCGGGTGGGGCCCACGTGATTTCCGGTTGGGGCCCACGTGATTTCCGGGTGGGGCCCACGTGTTTTCCGGGTGGGGCCCACGTGATTTCCGGGTGGGGCCCACGTGATTTCCGGGTGGGCCCCACGTGATTTCCGGGTGGGGCCCACGTGATTTCCGGGTGGGGCCCACGTGATTTCCGGGTGGGGCCCACGTGATTTCCGGGTGGGGCCCACGTGATTTCCGGGTGGGGCCCACGTGATTTCCGGGTGGGGCCCACGTGATTTCCGGGTGGGGCCCACGTGATTTCCGGGTGGGGCCCACGTGATTTCCGGGTGGGGCCCACGTGATTTCCCCGTGGGGCCCACGTGATTTCCGGGTGGGGCCCACGTGATTTCCGGGTGGGGCCCACGTGATTTCCGGGTGGGGCCCACGTGATTTCCGGCTGGGGCCCACGTGATTTCCGGGTGGGGCCCACGTGATTTCCGGGTGGGGCCCACGTGATTTCCCCGTGGGGCCCACGTGATTTCCGGGTGGGGCCCACGTGATTTCCGGGTGGGGCCCACGTGATTTCCGGGTGGGGCCCACGTGATTTCCGGGTGGGGCCCACGTGATTTCCGGGTGGGGCCCACGTGATTTCCCCGTGCGGGCCACGTGATTTCCCCGTGGGGCCCACGTGATTTCCGGGTGGGGCCCACGTGATTTCCGGGTGGGGCCCACGTGATTTCCGGGTGGGGCCCACGTGATTTCCGGGTGGGGCCAACGTGATTTCCCCGTGGGGCCCACGTGATTTCCGGGTGGGGCCCACGTGATTTCCGGCTGGGGCCCACGTGATTTCCGGGTGGTGCCCACGTGATTTCCCCGTGGGGCCCACGTGATTTCCCCGTGGGGCCAACGTGATTTCCGGGTGGGCCCCACGTGATTTCCGGGTGGGGCCCATGTGATTTCCCCATGGGGCCCACGTGATTTCCGGGTGGGGCCCACGTGATTTCCGGGTGGGGCCCACGTGATTTCCGGGTGGGGCCCACGTGATTTCCGGTTGGGGCCCACGTGATTTCCGGGTGGGGCCCACGTGTTTTCCGGGTGGGGCCCATGTGATTTCCGGGTGGGGCCCACGTGATTTCCGGGTGGGCCCCACGTGATTTCCGGGTGGGGCCCACGTGATTTCCGGGTGGGGCCCACGTGATTTCCGGGTGGGGCCCACGTGATTTCCGGGTGGGGCCCACGTGATTTCCGGGTGGGGCCCACGTGATTTCCGGGTGGGGCCCACGTGATTTCCGGGTGGGGCCCACGTGATTTCCGGGTGGGGCCCACGTGATTTCCCCGTGGGGCCCACGTGATTTCCCCGTGGGGCCCACGTGATTTCCGGGTGGGGCCCACGTGATTTCCGGGTGGGGCCCACGTGATTTCCGGGTGGGGCCCACGTGATTTCCGGGTGGGGCCCACGTGATTTCCGGGTGGGGCCCACGTGATTTCCGGGTGGGGCCCACGTGATTTCCGGGTGGGGCCCACGTGATTTCCCCGTGGGGCCCACGTGATTTCCGGGTGGGGCCCACGTGATTTCCGGGTGGGGCCCACGTGATTTCCGGGTGGGGCCCACGTGATTTCCGGGTGGGGCCCACGTGATTTCCCCGTGGGGCCCACGTGATTTCCGGGTGGGGCCCACGTGATTTCCCCGTGAGGCCCACGTGATTTCCCTGTGGGGCCCACGTGATTTCCGGGTGGGGCCCACGTGATTTCCGGGTGGGGCCCACGTGATTTCCGGGTGGGGCCCACGTGATTTCCGGGTGGGGCCCACGTGATTTCCGGGTGGGCCCCACGTGATTTCCGGGAGGGGCCCACGTGATTTCCGGGTGGGGCCCACGTGATTTCCGGGTGGGGCCCACGTGATTTCCGGGTGGGGCCCACGTGATTTCCGGGTGGGGCCCACGTGATTTCCGGGTGGGGCCCACGTGATTTCCGGGTGGGCCCCACGTGATTTCCGTGTGGCGCCCACGTGATTTCCGGGTGGGGCCCACGTGATTTCCGGGTGGGCCCCACGTGATTTCCGGGTGGGGCCGACGTGATTTCCGGGTGGGGCCCACGTGATTTCCGGGTGGGGCCCACGTGATTTCCGGGTGGGGCCCACGTGATTTCCGGGTGGGGCCCACGTGATTTCCCCGTGGGGCCCACGTGATTTCCGGCTGGGGCCCACGTGATTTCCGGGTGGGGCCCACGTGATTTCCGGGTGGGGCCCACGTGATTTCCGGGTGGGGCCCACGTGATTTCCGGGTGGGCCCCACGTGATTTCCCCGTGGGGCCCACGTGATTTCCCCGTGGGGCCCACGTGATTTCCGGGTGGGCCCCACGTGATTTCCGTGCGGGGCCCACGTGATTTCCGGGTGGGGCCCACGTGATTTCCGGGTGGGGCCCACTTGATTTCCGGGTGGGGCCCACGTGATTTCCGGGTGGGGCCCACGTGATTTCCGGGTGGGGCCCACGTGATTTCCCCGTGGGGCCCACGTGATTTCCGGGTGGGGCCCACGTGATTACCGGGTGGGGCCCACGTGATTTCCGGGTGGGGCCCACGTGATTTCCGGGTGGGGCCCACGTGATTTCCCCGTGGGGCCCACGTGATTTCCGGGTGGGGCCCACGTGATTTCCGGGTGGGGCCCACGTGATTTCCGGGTGGGGCCCACGTGATTTCCGGGTGGGGCCCACGTGATTTCCCCGTGGGGCCCACGTGATTTCCCCGTGGGGCCCACGTGATTTCCGGGTGGGGCCCACGTGATTTCCGGGTGGGGCCCACGTGATTTCCGGGTGGGGCCCACGTGATTTCCGGGTGGTGCCCACGTGATTTCCGGGTGGGGCCCACGTGATTTCCGGGTGGGCCCCACGTGATTTCCGGGTGGGGCCCACGTGATTTCCGGGTGGGGCCCACGTGATTTCCGGGTGGGGCCCACGTGATTTCCGGGTGGGGCCCACGTGATTTCCGGGTGGGGCCCACGTGATTTCCGGGTGGGGCCCACGTGATTTCCGGGTGGGGCCCACGTGATTTCCGGGTGGGGCCCACGTGATTTCCGGGTGGGGCCCACGTGATTTCCGGGTGGGGCCCACGTGATTTCCGGGTGGGCCCCACGTGATTTCCGGGTGGGGCCCACGTGATTTCCGGGTGGGGCCCACGTGATTTCCGGGTGGGGCCCACGTGATTTCCGGGTGGGGCCCACGTGATTTCCGGGTGGGGCCCACGTGATTTCCGGGTGGGCCCCACGTGATTTCCGGGTGGGGCCCACGTGATTTCCGGGTGGGCCCCACGTGATTTCCGGGTGGGGCCCACGTGATTTCCGGGTGGGGCCCACGTGATTTCCCCGTGGGGCACACGTGATTTCCGGGTGGGGCCCACGTGATTTCCGGGTGGGGCCCACGTGATTTCCGGGTGGGGCCCACGTGATTTCCCGGTGGGGCCCACGTGATTTCCCCGTGGGGCCCACGTGATTTCCGGGTGGGGCCCATGTGATTTCCCCGTGGGGCCCACGTGATTTCCGGGTGGGGCCCACGTGATTTCCCCGTGGGGCCCACGTGATTTCCCGGTGGGGCCCACGTGATTTCCCCGTGGGGCCCACGTGATTTCCGGGTGGGGCCCACGTGATTTCCCCGTGGGGCCCACGTGATTTCCCGGTGGGGCCCACGTGATTTCCCCGTGGGGCCCACGTGATTTCCCCGTGGGGCCCACGTGATTTCCGGGTGGGCCCCACGTGATTTCCGGGTGGGGCCCACGTGATTTCCCCGTGGGGCCCACGTGATTTCCGGGTGGGGCCCACGTGATTTCCGGGTGGGGCCCACGTGATTTCCGGGTGGGGCCCACGTGATTTCCGGTTGGGGCCCACGTGATTTCCGGGTGGGGCCCACGTGTTTTCCGGGTGGGGCCCACGTGATTTCCGGGTGGGGCCCACGTGATTTCCGGGTGGGCCCCACGTGATTTCCGGGTGGGGCCCACGTGATTTCCGGGTGGGGCCCACGTGATTTCCGGGTGGGGCCCACGTGATTTCCGGGTGGGGCCCACGTGATTTCCGGGTGGGGCCCACGTGATTTCCGGGTGGGGCCCACGTGATTTCCGGGTGGGGCCCACGTGATTTCCGGGTGGGGCCCACGTGATTTCCGGGTGGTGCCCACGTGATTTCCGGGTGGGGCCCACGTGATTTCCGGGTGGGCCCCACGTGATTTCCGGGTGGGGCCCACGTGATTTCCGGGTGGGGCCCACGTGATTTCCGGGTGGGGCCCACGTGATTTCCGGGTGGGGCCCACGTGATTTCCGGGTGGGGCCCACGTGATTTCCGGGTGGGGCCCACGTGATTTCCGGGTGGGGCCCACGTGATTTCCGGGTGGGGCCCACGTGATTTCCGGGTGGGGCCCACGTGATTTCCGGGTGGGGCCCACGTGATTTCCGGGTGGGCCCCACGTGATTTCCGGGTGGGGCCCACGTGATTTCCGGGTGGGGCCCACGTGATTTCCGGGTGGGGCCCACGTGATTTCCGGGTGGGGCCCACGTGATTTCCGGGTGGGGCCCACGTGATTTCCGGGTGGGCCCCACGTGATTTCCGGGTGGGGCCCACGTGATTTCCGGGTGGGCCCCACGTGATTTCCGGGTGGGGCCCACGTGATTTCCGGGTGGGGCCCACGTGATTTCCCCGTGGGGCACACGTGATTTCCGGGTGGGGCCCACGTGATTTCCGGGTGGGGCCCACGTGATTTCCGGGTGGGGCCCACGTGATTTCCCGGTGGGGCCCACGTGATTTCCCCGTGGGGCCCACGTGATTTCCGGGTGGGGCCCATGTGATTTCCCCGTGGGGCCCACGTGATTTCCGGGTGGGGCCCACGTGATTTCCCCGTGGGGCCCACGTGATTTCCCGGTGGGGCCCACGTGATTTCCCCGTGGGGCCCACGTGATTTCCGGGTGGGGCCCACGTGATTTCCCCGTGGGGCCCACGTGATTTCCCGGTGGGGCCCACGTGATTTCCCCGTGGGGCCCACGTGATTTCCCCGTGGGGCCCACGTGATTTCCGGGTGGGCCCCACGTGATTTCCGGGTGGGGCCCACGTGATTTCCCCGTGGGGCCCACGTGATTTCCGGGTGGGGCCCACGTGATTTCCGGGTGGGGCCCACGTGATTTCCGGGTGGGGCCCACGTGATTTCCGGTTGGGGCCCACGTGATTTCCGGGTGGGGCCCACGTGTTTTCCGGGTGGGGCCCACGTGATTTCCGGGTGGGGCCCACGTGATTTCCGGGTGGGCCCCACGTGATTTCCGGGTGGGGCCCACGTGATTTCCGGGTGGGGCCCACGTGATTTCCGGGTGGGGCCCACGTGATTTCCGGGTGGGGCCCACGTGATTTCCGGGTGGGGCCCACGTGATTTCCGGGTGGGGCCCACGTGATTTCCGGGTGGGGCCCACGTGATTTCCCCGTGCGGGCCACGTGATTTCCCCGTGGGGCCCACGTGATTTCCGGGTGGGGCCCACGTGATTTCCCCGTGGGGCCCACGTGATTTCCGGGTGGGGCCCACGTGATTTCCGGGTGGGGCCCACGTGATTTCCGGGTGGGGCCCACGTGATTTCCGGCTGGGGCCCACGTGATTTCCGGGTGGGGCCCACGTGATTTCCGGGTGGGGCCCACGTGATTTCCCCGTGGGGCCCACGTGATTTCCGGGTGGGGCCCACGTGATTTCCGGGTGGGGCCCACGTGATTTCCGGGTGGGGCCCACGTGATTTCCGGGTGGGGCCCACGTGATTTCCGGGTGGGGCCCACGTGATTTCCCCGTGCGGGCCACGTGATTTCCCCGTGGGGCCCACGTGATTTCCGGGTGGGGCCCACGTGATTTCCGGGTGGGGCCCACGTGATTTCCGGGTGGGGCCCACGTGATTTCCGGGTGGGGCCAACGTGATTTCCCCGTGGGGCCCACGTGATTTCCGGGTGGGGCCCACGTGATTTCCGGGTGGGGCCCACGTGATTTCCGGGTGGGGCCCACGTGATTTCCGGGTGGGGCCCACGTGATTTCCGGGTGGGCCCCACGTGATTTCCGGGTGGGGCCCACGTGATTTCCGGGTGGGCCCCACGTGATTTCCGGGTGGGGCCCACGTGATTTCCGGGTGGGGCCCACGTGATTTCCGGGTGGGGCCCACGTGATTTCCGGGTGGGGCCCACGTGATTTCCGGGTGGGGCCCACGTGATTTCCGGGTGGGGCCCACGTGATTTCCGGGTGGGGCCCACGTGATTTCCGGGTGGGGCCCACGTGATTTCCGGGTGGGGCCCACGTGATTTCCGGGTGGGCCCCACGTGATTTCCGGGTGGGGCCCACGTGATTTCCGGGTGGGCCCCACGTGATTTCCGGGTGGGCCCCACGTGATTTCCGGGTGGGGCCCACGTGATTTCCCCGTGGGGCCCACGTGATTCTTATTCAGTTACAGCAAGGGTGTGAAGTACCTGTTGGAAGTTCCAGAGGTTAGATGTCATTATCAGTGAGATGCCTCAGCGGAAAACGGCCTCATCTAGCCTGGAGTGGAGAACCTCCTGGATTTTTTCGAGTTGGGGCAGGTGCTCTCGTCTTATGACGGTGACCTATGGGACTCGCTCTGGTGTCCTCAGGACTGGCCAGTCCCCATGCGAGTTGCTCGCGGGCCTTTTGGGATTCCTCTCCCTTCGATGCCAGGGCCAAAGACCTTGTGTGGAGTCGGGGCCGGAACCTGAGGATTCCTCTCCAGTGCTGACATGGAACTTGGGGTACTTCTGGACTCTCCCCAGGGGAGTCAGTACTCGTCTCGAGAGGTGGCATGCATGTGCGCTTTCCTCTCGAGCTGTAGCAGCAGTGTCACGCTTCCGGTCGCGTCGATCATGGGATCAGTGGCTTTCCCTTGAGGATTTCCCACGAGGCTTTTCCACGAGTCTGCGGGGGGCGGGGTCCGGTGGGAGCGGGTGCTGTGCTGGGATGAGGCCCTTTATCCTTACATCTTCCTGTGGGAACGGAATCGGGGAGCTCTGTGGCCTTGCCGCCTTCAGTGGCTTCCTCTGCACAGGGGCCTAGTGCCTTCTGCCTTCTGTCAGGCGTTACGGGGTTTGGGCTTCGCTTTGTCGGCCTTGGCCTTGGCCCTGGCCTGGGCCTTGGCCTTACCCTTGGCGTTGCCCTTGCCCTTGCCCTTGGCCTTGGGCTTGGCCTTCCCTAGGCCTTGTCCTTGGCCTTACCTTGTCCTTGCCCTTACATTGTCCTTGCCCTTAAACTTAAACTTGACCTTGACCTTGACTTTGACCTTGACCTTGGACTTGACTTTGACCTTGAACTTGACCTTGACCTTGAACTTGAACTTGACCAACAAGGGGAGACCAGATTTGCTCAGAGCAGCGGAGGTCCAGAGGCAGGGCCGTGTATCTCCCCTTCCCTTTGTGATCACTGCAAAGACATTCCTAGCTGATAGCGGGAGTGCCCATGAAGAAGCAAGCAGTGGGAGTGTGTTTGACACGACTGTGTGCCTCAACTCCACAAGGGGCCTTTCCTCTTGAAGTAGTCCACTTGTCCCCTTGGGGAGGGTGTCATGCCTCTTTTCTCACACTGCCAAAGGGTGGAGCAAAGCTCGCTCTGTCAGAGGTACAAAAACAGCAACTGAATGGATTTTCAAGCTCTTGCTAGGCTGCACCCTTTCAGGGCCCACTTTACTGAAACAGGTGCTCTGTGGCCCCCGGTTGGGTATGCAGGTTCACAAACAGGGTGAGATCCTGTCCAAGCCAACAATTTTCCTGAAAGACCTAGGCTCACTAAAGCTCTCCTCCAGAGCAAAGGGGATAGAGGAGATGTATGGAGGAGTCTTTGCCTTTCCCTATGAGTGTGGGGCTACTCCCTACAGCCCCAAGCTCAGGGATAACTGCCTCTAAGAAAGGAATGGCAAGAAGTGCTAATCTTGGAGGTTGGGACAGGGAGTTCGCAGCATGTGGGGAAAGAAAGACTTCTTCGGGGAAGAAGAGGCAACCACCGGGGGTGTGTTTGCAAGCCTCTATTTGGAAGGAACAGGTTTGCTTATACAACTCAAGACCTCCAGATCTGCTCAGAGGACTGAAGTTCCAGAGACAGGGCCATGTATCTCCCCTTCCCTTTGAGATCCTTGCCAAGACATTCCTAGCAGATTGTCGGAGTGCCCATGAAGAAGCAAGCAGCGGGAGTGTGCTTGACATCACTGGCTGCCTACCTGGGCTCAGCTCCTCAAGGGGCCTTTCTCTCCTGGTAGGCCCTATGTCCCCTTTGGGAGAGGGTTGTGCCCTCTTCCCTCCACACTGCCAAAGGGTGGAGGTGGAGCAAACTCGTTCTCTCCGAGGTAAAAGAAAGACAAATTGGATGGATTTTTAAGCTCTTGCTATGCTGCACCCCTCCAGGACCCACTCGAGCAAAACAGGTGCCCTGTGGCCCCTAGGTCGGGTATGCAGGTTCACACACTGGGTGTGATCCCGTCAAAGCCAAGAATTTTCCTGACAGACCTAGGCTCACTAGAGCTCTCCTCCAGAGGAAAGGGGACAGAAAAGATGTGTGTGTGGAGGTGGCTCTGCCTTTCCAGGTCCCAATCTCAGGGATAACTGCCCCTAAGAAAGGAACTGCTGCTGCTGCTGCTGCTGCTGCTGCTGCTGCTGCTAAGTTGCTTCAGTCGTGTTCGACTCTGTGCGACGCCATAGACGGTAGCCCACTAGGCTCCCCCGTCCCTGGGATTCTCCAGGCAAGAACAGTAAGTGGGTTGCCATTGCCTTCTCCAATGCATGAAAGTGAAAATGAAAGTGCAGTCGCTCAGTCGTGTCCGACCCTCAGCGACCCCATGGACTGCAGCCTACCAGGCTTCTCTGTCCATAGGATTTTCTGAAAGGAACTGCAAGAAGCACTTTTCCAGGAGGCTGGGAAAGGGAGTTCGCAGGATGTGGGGAAAGAGAGCCTCCTTCGGGGAAGAATAGGCGGCCACTTGTTTTGTGTTGCAAACCTCTATTTGGAAGGAACAGGTTAGCTTATACAAAGGGAGACCTCCAGATCTGCTCAGAGGACCGAAGTTGCAGAGGCAGGTCGGTGTATTTTCCCTTCACTTTGCGATCCTTGCAAAGACATTCCTTGCTGATAGATGACTCAGCAAGGGCCTTTGAGACTGTTGTTTTCTTTCCTAGGTTCAAAGATTCCTTCAGTTCCTAATATAGATATCCTAGAAATTATGTGACATCCGTGAAAATCTGATATGTCCTGGTCAAATGCTGTCAGTTATAATTCTAGTTATCATATTAAAGCATTTCAAGTCGCAGCAGTGACCAGATGACATTGTCAATTTCTATTTCATCAGGTTTTAACCATGTCCTCTATGGTTTCACACTGATGCCTTTGCAGAAATACTGCTACTTCAAGATATATGGAAAATACTTTTTTTAAGCTTACTGATAATTTGTTTGTTTGTTTGCTTGTCTTCTGGTAAGCTGGTACCAGATGCAATTTAGTCTCCTCTCTAGGTTAAGAGAACAAAGTTTTCTTAGAATGCAATTTTTGATCACAGACTATGAGTTTCTCTACCTTTCATTGATTTATAATTGTTTTCATCATCTGTTTTTTTTTTTTTTTACTTCGGTAAAGTAAATAAGCCTTATTTAAGATTTTGGTACATGTAGGATGGACTAAGCTTTCCCCACTCTTGCAAGTTCCCTTAACCCTTCAGATTCTTCTCGTGGGACCAAGATCTCACTTTCCTCCAGAGGGACAATCCAAGCTTTTTATCAGTTGATCTGCCCCTGACATCAGAGTCAAGTTGAGCACGAGTTGGCCTATAATTTAGGCATGAAACTATGACTACATAAAGAAAAGGTGACTTTATGATTCAGGGATGGCCATGATATGCCTTGCACTTCAGAGAAAATGGGTTAAAATGATTTTTTTTTCTTCAGAACTGCACAGCCAGTTCTTTCAGCATATGCAATTGAAAACATCTAGTCATTAGGTCAGTTTTCATTCCAATCCCAAAGAAAGGCAATGACAAAGAATATTCAAGCAGCTGCACAATTGCACTCATCTCACACACTAGTAAAGTAATGTTCAAAATTCTCCAAGTTCACATGAACTGTGAACTTCCAGATGTTCAAGAGGGATTTAAAAAATGCAGAGAAACCAGAGATCAAATTGCCAACATCCACTGGCTCATTGAAAAAGCAAGAGAGTTCCAGAAAAAAAAAATCTATTTCTGCTTTATTGACAATGCCAAAGCCTTTGACTGTGTGGATCACAAGAAACTGGGAAAAATTCTGAAAGAGATGGGAATACCAGACCACCTGACCTGTCTCTTGAGAAACCTGTATGCAGGTCAGGAAGAAACAGTTCGAACTGGACATGGAACAACAGACTGGTTCTAAATAGGAAAAGGAACATGTCAAGGCTGTATATTGTCACCCTGCTTATTTAACTTATATGCAGAGTACAGCATGAGAAACACTGGGCTGGAGGAAGCACACGCTGGAATCAAGGTTGCTGGGAGAAATATCAATAATCTCAGATATTCAGATGACACCACCCTTATGGCAGAAAGTGAAGAAGAGCTAAAGAGTCTCCTGATGAAAGTGAAAGAGGAGAGTGAAAAAGTTAGCTTAAAGCTCAGCATTCAGAAAACTAAAATCATTGCATCCAGTCTCATCACTTCATGGCAAATAGATGGGAAAACATTGGAAACAGCAGCAGACTATTTTTGGGGCTTGGAAATCACTGCAGGTGATGGCTGCCTCCATGAACTTAAAACATATTTATGACTTGGAAGAAAAGTGATGACCAAACTAGACAGCATATTAAAAAGCCGAGACGTTGCTTTGCCAACAAAGATCCATCCGGTCAAGGCTATGGTTTTTCCATATGTCATGGATGGATATGAAAGATGTACTATAAAGAAAGTGACAGCTGAAAATTTGATGCTTTTGAACTGTGGTGTTGGAGAAGATGCTTGTAGGTCGCTTAGACTACAAGGAGACGCACCCACTCCATCCTAAAGGAAATCAGGTCTGAATATCCATTGGAAGGACTAATACTGAACCTGAAACTCCAATACTTTGGCCACTTGATGTGAAGAGCTGACTCACTTGGAAGTTGCTTTGATTTGCCTATGAGTGTGGGAGCCCTCCCTGGGCAAAGGGCCTCAGGGGTCATTGCCACTGAATCACGACATCCAAGCAAGCGCATTCCAGCTGTGTGACATGCAGGAAGCAGGAGACTGGGAAAACTGTCTTCCTTAGAAGAAGGAAAGTCATCCACAGAGAGTGTGTTTTCAGGCCTCTCTTTGCAGCAAGTGTTTTGCTTCTCAGACATCAGAGCTGCAGGCTTGCTCTGAGGGCCTCAATTCCAGAGTCAGGGCTGTGTGTCTCACTGCACTTTCCAAGCATTGCAGACACATTCCTAGGTTGGAGCAGTGCTTCCCGTGAGAAAGAAGCCTCGGGAGTGTGTCTGAGCGGGCTGAGTGCCATGCTAGGGTCACCTAGTCGAGGGCACCTTGCACATCCAATGGGCCCCAGGCGAGTAGCTATGGACCGGCCCCTCGGTTGAGATATCCCAAAGCAGGGAACAAAGCTAGCTCTGTCAGAAGGAGGAAAACGGCAATGGGATGGATTTTCAAGCGGTTGCTAAGTCACACCACGTGAGGGCTCCGCGGGAAAGAAATGCGAATTTTGGCCTCTAGGCCCAGTATCCAGATGTGTGCACAGGATATTTTCCCCACAGGATCCAAGAATGTTCCAGACAGACCTAAGCTCACTAGCTCTCTCCTGCAGAGGAAATGAAATATTGTTGCTGAACCACGAAAAGATGCTGGGATTCTTGGCTCATGGAGGAGAAGAATTCAATCCAGGGCCCAAGATGAGGCTTGATTGCTCAGAGCTTTTGTGCAATCGAGTTTTATTCAAGTAGAAAGGAGATAGAGAAAGCTTCTGACAGAGACATCACAAGGGGCAGAAAGCGTACCCCCTTGCTAGCGTTAGTAATGGAGTTATATACTCTCCAATAAGTTATTACAATGAACAAAAGAATGTGTGGAGGTTGTAAAGACTCACTAGACCTACTCCCATAATTTACATTTTAAGATAACAGGATTAGCCAGAAGGTTTTTCCAGAGACCGTCCTCAAGAAGGATGCATGATTGTTATATAATCCTAAGGAATGTAGAGGGAAAAAAAAGTGTGTCCTTTCTTCCTCCTTGAGAATTCTAGACCCCTCTCTCCTTGGGGACCCTTGAACTTCTTATAAACCTGCCTTGGCAATGACTCTCTCAGAAACATGATTGAACAGCCGTTTGGAGCTTCCTTTGACTTTCCCTGGGAGGGAGGGAGCCCTCCCTGAGCACAGGGCCTCAGGGGCCATGGCCAATGAAAACTCATCTCCCAGTAAGTGCTTTTCAGCCCTGTGTGACTCTCAGCCCACAGGAGGCTGAGAAAACTCTCTTCCTTGGAGGAAGGAAAGGCAGCCCAAGAGTGTGTTTTCAGGCCTGTATCTTGCAGCAAGTGTTTGGCTTGTTAGACATAAGACCTGCAGGCCTGCTCCAACAGACTCCATTCCAGAATCAGGGCCTTGTGTCTCCCTGCAGTTTCCTGGCCTCGCAAACACATTCCTAGGTGAGAGCAGTCCTGCCCATGGGGAAGCAGGCTGCGGGAGTGTGTCTGAGGGGGCCAGGTGCCATGCTGGGGTCACCTGGTCGAGGGCACCTTGCACCTCCAATGGACCCCAGGCAAGGAGTTGCAGGCCACCACCTTGCTTCTGAAATCCCAAAGTGGGGAGCAAAGCTCGCTCTGTCAGAGGGAAGAAAACAGCAACAGGATGGATTTTCAAGCAGTTGCTAGGCTGTACTGCGTTAGGGCTCCAAGGAAGAAAAATGCAAATGTTAGCCCCTACGACTGGTATCCAGGTGGGCTCCCAGGATGATTTCCCCGCAGGATCCAAGAACGTTCCAGACAGACCTGGGCTCACTAGCTCCCTCCTGCAGAGGAAACATGATAGAACAGCTGTTTGGAGGTTGCTTTGACTTCCCCTGGGAGGGTAGGATCCCTCCCTGGGTGCAGGGCCTCAGGGGCCATTGCCGCTGAGAAATGCCCTCTAAGCCAGACCTTTCCAGCCTTGTATGACTCAGCACGGAGGAGACTGGAAAAGCTATCTTCCTTGGAGGAAGGAAAGGCAGCCCCAGAGAGTGTGTTTTCACACCTGTATCTTGCAGCAAGTGTTTGCGTCTCAGACGTCAGACCTCCAGGCCTGCTCCAACGGCCTCAGTTCCAGAGTCAGGGCCGTGTGTCTCCCTGCATTTTCTGAGCCTTGGGAACACATTCCTAGGTCAGAACAGTCCTGCCCATGGGGAAGGAGGCTGCGGGAGTGTGTCTGAGGGGGTCGGGTGCCATGCTGGGGTCCAATAGAGCTGGAACCTCCAATAGACCCCAGGACAACAGCGGTGGGGCTGCCCCTGGCATCCGAAATGCCAAAGTGAGAAGCAAAGCTAGCTCTATCAGAAGGAAGAAAAGAACAATTGGATGCATGTTCAGGCTGTTGTTGGGCCGCACCACTTCAGGGTCCCCCCCGAGAGGAACGGGCGCCCTGTGGCCCCTAGGTCCGATATGCAGGTTAACACACAGGGTGTGTCCCCATAGGAGCCAAGAATTTTCCTGACAGACCTAGGCTCACTAGAGCTCTCCTACAGGGCAAAAGGGATAGAACAGACTGTGGATGTGACTCTGCCTTTCCCAGCGAGCATGGGGCCCTGCCTACAGCCCCGGGCTCCAGGGAAAATTGTCCCTGAAAAATGACCTCCAAGAAGCGCTTTTCCAGCAGGCTGGGATGCAGAGTTCACAGGATGCGGGGAAAGTGATCGTCCTTCAGGGAAGAAGAGGCAGCCACCCAGTGTGTGTTTGCAAGCCTGTATTTGGAAGAAACTGGTTAGCTTCTTCAAGGGGAGACCTCCAGGTCTGCTCAGAGGACCGATATTCCAGAGGCAGCACCGCGGTATTGCTCATGAAGAAGCAGGATGCAGCAATGTGTCAGACATGACTGGGTGCCTTCCTGGGTTCAGCTCCGTGAGGGGCCTTTCCACTCAAAGTAGGTCCCATGCCTCCTTGGGGAGGAAGTGGGGCCCGCTTGCCTCCAAATTGCCAAAGGCTGGAACAAAGCTAGTTCTATCAGAGGTAAGAAAAGAGCAATTGGATGGATGTGGAAGCTGTTGCTGGGCCGCACTGCTTCAGGCCCCCCACCCCTCCGGCCCCGAGAGAAACAGGCGCCCTGTGGCCCCTCGGTCCTGTATGCAGTTTCACACATAGAATGTGTCCCCATAGGAGCCAAGAACTTTCCTGACAGACCTAGGCTCACTAGAGCTCTCCTACAGAGCAAAGGGGATGGGACAGATGTGTGGCTGTGGCTCTGCCTTTCCCTGGGAGTGTGGAGCCGCTCCCTATGGCCCTGGGCTCCAGGGGAAATTGCCCCTGAATAATGACCTCCAAGAAGCGCTTTTCCAACTGGCTGAGACGTGGAGTTCTCAGGATGCAGGGAAAGCGAGTGTCCCTTCAGGGAAGCAAAGGCAGTCACCTGTTATCATTACTTACTAGAATAGTAGGTACCTTCTCTGGTTGGGCAGAGGCCTTCACTACCTGATCTGAAAAAGAAAATGAAGTAGCTCGCTGATTTGAGAAATAATTCACAGACTTGGGTTTCCAACCAGTATAGAATCCGACAATGGCCCTGTCTTTGTAGCCGCGTTAATTAACAGGTATGTGAAGCTCTAAATATCAGTGGAAATTACATACAGCATATAGGCCCCTGTGTTCTGGAATGGTGGAAAGAAACAACCAAACTCTTCAAGAGACTCTTTCAAAATGGATCATAGAGACTGACTGTACATGGATGGGCTTGCTTCTGGCAGACTTACTCATATTACGGGTAACTGCACGTTCCCATAGTTGTTGTCCTTATGAAATTTTCGATGGGAGAACCCCCCACCCCACAATGAGGCAGGTGTTAGCAGATTTGCCACAAGTAAGCAGGTGGGATTTCACAGCAGCTGGAACAATTAGGTAAGGTAATAAATCAGGTAACTAAGTTTGTGTAAAAAAAAATATCATTCCCCCTTGAGGAACAGATTCATGAATTTGTGCTCAGTGATCAGGTGTGGCTCAATGACTGGAAACACAATTCCTTGGCCTGACATCGGAAAGGTCCTTATACTGCTGTTTTAGCCACAATTCTGAAAGAGAAGGGAATACTAGACCACCTAACCTGCCTCTTGAGAAATCTGTATGAAGGTTAGAGCAGGACATGGAACAACAGACTGGTTCCAAAAAGGAAAAGGAGTATGTCAAGGCTGTATATTGTCACCCTGTTTTATTAACTTATATGCAGACTACATCATGAAAAATGCTGGGATGGAAGATACGTGAGCTGGAATCAAGATTCCCGGAAGAAATAGCAATAAACTTAGATATGCAGATGTCATCACAATTATGGCAGAATGGGAAGAGGAACGGGTATGTCGGGGAACTTTTTGAGTTGCAGTAAGGGTGTGAAGGACCTTTTGGAAGTTCCAGAGGTTTGGTGTGATTAGCCTCGAGAAGCCTCAGCGGAATTGGGCCTCATCTCGCCTGGAGGTCAAAACCTCCTGGATTTTCTCTAGTTCTGGCAGGTTCTCTCCACTTAGGACGGGGACCTCAGGGACCCCCTCTGGTGGCCTCAGGAAAGGCCAGTCCCCATGCGAGTTACTAGGAGGCCTCTCGGGATTCCTCTCACTTCGATGCCGGGGCCTAAGACCTTGTGTGGAGTCGGGGCCGGAACGTGAGGATTCCTCTCCAGTGCTGACATGGATCTTGGGGTACTTCTGGAGTCTCCCCAGGGGACTAAGTCCGCGTCTCGAATGGAGGCATGCACGTGCGCTTTCCTCCAGAGCGGTAGCAGCAGTGTCACCCTTCCCGTCGCGTCGATCATGGGATCTTTGTCTTTCCCCTGAGGATTTCCCATGAGGCTTTCCCACGAGGCTTTCCCACAAGGCTATCCCTCAGGGCCGTCCCACGTGCCACCGTGGTGTGAGTCGAAAACAGTTTCCTCTGGACTGTACTGGGACATCTAGAAGACTCTGGGAATGGTGGAACGACCCTGGAGTTCCTCTCGCCTTTCCTATGGAGAGCGCCTCCTATTGAGATGCGACTGTAACGCCCAGAATTCTTTCCCAACCAAGCAGGGAAAGGATCCCTCATCGGGAACTACGATGCGGCAACGGGGCTCCTCTCGATGTGGGCGGGACCATCGTGTTTCCTCTAGAGTGGAGATGGGTAGTTGGGGAACTTCTTGTGTTGCCGCAACTGTGTGAAGGTCCTTTTGGAAGTTCCAGAGGTTCGGTGTGATTAGCCTGGAGAAGCCTCAGCGGAAATGGGCCTCATCTCGCCTGGAGGGCAAAACCTCCTGGATTTTCTCGAGTTGCGGCAGGTGCTCTCGACTTACGATGGGGACCTTAGGGACCCGCTCTGGTGGCCTCAGGAAATCCAGTCCCCATGCGAATTAGTAGGGGGCCTCTCGGGATGCCTCTCCCGTCCATGCTGGGGCCCAAGACATTGTTGGTAGTCATGGCCGGAACCTGAGGATTCCTCTCCAGTGCTGACATTGGTCTTGGGGTACTTCGGGAGTCTCCCCCAGGGAGTCAGTCCTCGTCTCGAGAGGGGGCATGCACGTGCGCTTTCCTCCCGAGTTGTAGCAACAGTGTCACGCTTCCTGTAGGGTGGATCAAGGGATCTGTGGCTTTCCCTAGACTCTTTCCCACGAGGCTTTCCATGAGTCTTACCCACAGCGCTTTCCCACGTGCCACCGTGCTGTGCGTCGATCCTCGGCGTGGAAGTCGATGCAGTGCAGGGAAAACAGGTTCCTCTGGAATGGACTGAGACATCTGGGGGACTCTTGGAATGGAGGCAGGACCCTGGAATTCCTCTCGCCTTTCCTGTGGAGAATGCCTCCTCTTGAGATGCGACGGGAACGCAGGGAATTTTTTCCCTAACAAGCAGGGAAGGGATCCCTCATCTCGAGCTACGAGGCGGAAACGGGGCTCCTCTGGATGTGGGCGGGACCCTCGTGCTTCCTCTCGAGTGGAGACGAGTATGTCGGGAAACTTCTTGAGTTGCAGCAGGGCTTTGAAGGACCTTTAATAAGTTCCAGAGGTTAGGTGTGATTAGCCTCGAGAATCCTCAGTGGAAATGGGCCTCATCTAGCCTGGAGGGGAGAACCTCCTGGATTTTCACGAGTTGCGGCAGGTGCTCTCCACTTACGATGGTGACCTATGGGACCCGCTCTGGTGGCCTCAGGAAAGGCCAGTCCCCATGCGAGTTGCTTGCGGGCCTTTTGGGATTCCTCTCCCTTCGATGCCAGGGCCTTAAACCTTGTGTGGAGGCCGGGCCAGAACCTGAGGATTCCTCTCCAGTGCTGACATGGATCTTGGGGTACTTCTCGAGTCTCCCCAGGGGAGTAAGTCCTCGTCTCGGATGGGGGCATGCACGTGCTCTTTCCTCCAGAGCGGTAGCAGCTGTGTCACGCTTCCCAACGCCTGGATCAAGGGATCTTTGGCTTTCCCTCGAGGCTTTTGCACGACGCTTTCCCACAGGGCTGTCCCACGTGCCCCCGTGGTGGGAGTCAATCCTCGGCGTGAAAGTCGACTCATTGCAGGGAAAACAGGTTCCTCTGGTATGGACTGAGACATCTGGGGGACTCTTGGAATGGTAGCACGACCCTGGAGTTCCTCTCGCCTTTCCTGTGGAGAGCGCCTCCTCTTGAGGTGAGAGGGGAATGCCGGGAACTCTTTCCCGACAAAGAGGCGAAATGTCCCTCATCTCGAGCTACGAGGCGGAAACGGGGCTCCTCTGCATATGCCCGGGACCCTCGTGCTTCCTCTAGAGTGGAGACGGGTATGTCAGGCAACTTCTTGAGTAGCAGTAAGGGTGTGAAGGACCTTTTGGAAGTTCCAGAGGTTAGGTGTGATTAGCTTTGAGAAGCCTCAGCGGAAATGGGTCTCATCTCGCCGGGAGGTTAAAACCTCCTTGATTTTCTCGAGTTGCGGCAGGTGCTCTCGATTTACAACGGGGACCTCAGGGACCCGCTCTGGTGGCCTCAGGAAAGGCCAGTCCACATGCGAGTTGCTCGGGGGCCTCTCGGGATTCCTCTCCCTTTGATGACGGGGCCTTTGACCTTGAGTGGTGTCAGGTCCGGAACCTGAGGATTCCTCTCCAGTGCTCACATGGTTCTTGGGTACTTCTGGAGTCTCCCCAGGGGAGTAACTCCTCGTCTCGAATGGGGGCATGCACGTGCGCTTTCCTCCAGAGCTGTAGCAGTAGTGTCACGCTTCCCATCGCCTGGATCAAGGGATCTGTGGCTTTCCCTCGAGGCTTTCCCACGAGGCTTTCCCACGAGGCTTTCCCACAGGGCTGTCCCTCTTGCCACCGTGGTGTGATTCGATCCTCGGCGTGAAAGTCGACGCAGTGCAGGGAAAACAGGTTCCTCTGGAATGGACTGAGAATTCTGGGGGACTCTTGGATTGGTGGCACGACACTGGAGTTCCTCTCGCCTTTCCTGTGGAGAGGGCCTCCTGTTGAGATGGGACGGGAACGCCGGGAATTCTTTCCCGACCAAGCAGCGAAAGGATCCCTCATCTCGAGCTACGAGGCGGAAACGGGGCTCCTCTGGATGTTTGCAGGACACTCGTGCTTCCTCTAGAGTGGAGCCGGGTATGTCAGGGAACTTCTTGAGTTGCAGCAAGGTTGTGAAGCACCCTTTGGAAGTTCCAGAGGTTAGATGTGATTAGCCTAGAGATGCCTCATCAGAAATGGGCCTCATCAAGCCTGGAGGGGAGAACCTCCTGGATTTTCTCGAGTTGCAGCAGGTTCTCCCGTCTTACGACGGTTACCTTAGGGACCCGCTCTGGTGGCCTCAGGTTTGGCCAGTCCCCAATCGATGCTCATGGGCCTCCTGGATTCCTTTCTCGTCAATGCCTGGGCCTAAGACCTTTTGTGGAGTCGGGCCCAGAACCTGAGGATTCCTCTCCAGTGCTGACATGGATCTTGGGGTACTTCTGGAGTCTCCCCAGGGGAGTCAGTCCTCATCTTGAATGGGGGCATGCACGAGCGCTTTCCTCCAGAGCGGTAGCAGCAGTGTCACGCTTCCCATCGCGTGGATCAAGAGATCTGTGGCTTTCCCTCGATGCTTTCCCACGAGGCTTTCCCACAGGGCTGTCCCAGGTGCCATCGTGGTGGGAGTCGATCCTCGCCATGATAGTCGAGGAAGTCAGGGAAAACAGGTTCCTCTGGAATGGACTGAGACACCTGGGGGACTCTGGGATGGTGGCACGACCCTTGAGTTCCTCTCGCCTTCCTGTGGAGAACGCCTCCTCTTGAGATGTGACGGGAACGTCCAGAATTCTTTCCCGACAAAGCAGCGAAAGGATCCCTCATCTCCAGCTAAGAGGCGGAAACGGGGCTCCTCTGGATGTGGGCGGGACCCTCGTGCTTCCTCTCGAGTGGAGACGGGTATGTCGGGGAACTTCTTGAGCTGCAGCAAGGGTGTGAAGGACCTTTTGGAAGTTCCAGAGGTTAGGTGTGATTAGCCTCGTGAAGCCTCAGTGGAAATGGGCCTCATCTCGCCTGGAGGGCAAAACCTCCTGGATTTTCTCGAGTTGTGGCAGGTGCTCTCGACTTAAGACAGGGACCTCAGGGACCCGCTCTGGTGGCCTCGGGACTGGCCAGTCCCCCAGTGAGTTGCTCGCGGGCCTCTGGGATTCTTCTCCCTTCGATGCCAGGGCCTAAGACATTGTGTGGAGTCGGGGCGGGAACCTGAGGATTCCTCTCCAGTGCTGACTTGGTTCTTGGGGTACTTCTGGAGTCTCCTCAGGGGAGTAAGTCCTCGTCTCGAATGGGGGCATGCACCTGCGGTTTCCTCCAGAGCGGTAGCAGCAGTGTCGCGCTTCCCGGCGCGTGGATCAAGGGATCTGTGGCTTTCCCTCCAGGCTTTCCCACGAGGCTTTCCCACGAGGCTTTCCCACAGGGCTGTCCCACGTGCCACCTTGGTGGGAGTCGATCCTCGGCATGAAAGTCGAGGCAGTGCAGGTAACACAGGTTCCTCTGGAATGGACTGAGACATCTGGGGTCTCTGGGAATGGTGACAAGACCCTGGAGTTCCTGTCGCCTTTCCTGTGGAGAGTGCCTCCTTTTGAGATTCGACAGGTACGCCGGGAATTCTTTCCAGACCAAGCAGAGAAAGAATCCCTCATCTCGAGCTACGAGGCGGAAACGGGGCTCCTCTGGATGTGGGCGGGACCGTCGTGCTTCCTTGAGAGTTAGGCCGGGTATGTCGGGGAACTTCTTGAGTTGCAGCAAGGGTGTGAAGGACCTTTGGAAGTTCCACAGGTTAAGTGTGATTAGCCTCGTGACGCCTCAGCGGAAATGGGCCTCATCTAGCCTGAAGGGCAAAACCTCCTGGATTTTCTCGTGTTGCCGCAGGTACTTTCGTCTTACGACGGTGACCTAAGTGACCCACTCTGGTGGCCTCAGGAAAGGCCAGTCCCCATGCGAGTTGCTCGGGCGCCTCTCGGGGTTCCTCTCCCTTCGATGCCGGGGCCTAAGTCCTTGTGTGGAGTCGGGGCCAGAACCTGAGGATTCCTCTGCAGTGCTGACATGGATCTTGGGTTATTTCTGCAGTCTCCCCATGGGAGTAAGTCCTCATCTCGAATGGGGGCATGCACGTGCGCTTTCCTCCAGTGCCGTAGCAGCAGTGTCACGCTTCCCGTCGCGTCAATCAAGGGATCTGTGGCTTTCCCTCGAGGCTTTCCCACAGGGCTGTCCCACGTGCCACCGTGGTGGGAGTCGATCCTCGGCATGAAAGTTGAGGCAGTGAAGGGAAAACAGGTTCCTCTGGAATGGACTGAAAGATATGTGGGACTCTGGGAATGGAGACAAGACCCTGGAGTTCCTCTCGCCTTTCCTCTGGAGAGCGCCTCCTCTTGAGATGCGCCAGGAATGCCCAGAATTCTTTCCCGACCAAGCAGCGAAAGGATCCCTCATCTCGAGCTAAGAGGTGAAAACTGGGCTCCTCTGGATGTGGGCGTGACCCTCGTGCTTCCTCTAGAATGGAGACGGGTTGTCGGGGAACTTCTTGAGTTGCAGCAAGGTTGTGAAGCACCCTTTGGAAGTTCCAGATGTTAGATGTGATTAGCCTCGAGACGCCTCATCGGAAATGGTCCTCATCTAGCCTGGAGGGCAAAATATCCTGGATTTTCTCGAGTTCCGGCAGATGCTGTCATCTTACGACGGTGACGATAGGGCCCGCTCTGGTGGCCTCAGGACTGCTCAGTCCCCATTCGAGTTGCTCGGGGGTCTCCTGGGATTCCTCTCCCTTTGATGCCGGGGACTAAGACCTTCTGTGGAGTAGAGCCCGGAACATGAGGATTCCTCTCCAGTGCTGACATGGAACTTGGGCTACTTCTGGAGCCTCCCCAGGGCAGTAAGTCCTCTTCTCAAGAGGGGGCATGCACTTTCGCTTTCCTCCAAAGCGGGTGCAGCAGTGTCACGCTTCCCATAGCGTCGATCAAGGGATCTGCGCCTTTCTGTCTAGGCTTTCCCACGAGGCTTTCCCACGAGGCTTTCCCACAGGGCTGTCCCACGTGCCGCCTTGGTGGGAGTCGATCCTTGGCATGAAAGTCGAGGCAGTGCAGGGAACACAGGTTCCTCTGGAATGGACTGAGACATCTGGGGGACTCTGGGAATGGTGACAAGACCCTGGAGTTCCTCTCGCCTTTCCTGTGGAGAGCTCCTCCTTTTGAGATTGGACACGGGAATTCTTTCCAGACCAAGCAGAGAAAGGATCCCTCATCTCGAGCTACGAGGCGGAAACGGGGCTCCTCTGGATGTGAGCGGGACCCTCGTGCTTCCTTTAGGGTTAGGGCGGGTATGTCGGGGAACTTCTTGAGTTGCAGCAAGGGTGTGAAGGACCTTTGGAAGTTCCAGAGGTTAGGTGTGATTAGCCTCGTGAGGCCTCAGCGGAAATGGGCCTCATCTAGCCTGAAGGGCAAAACCTCCTGGATTTTCTCGAGTTGCCGCAGGTCCTTTCGTCTTAGGACGGTGACCTAAGGGACCCGCTCTGGTGGCCTCAGGAAAGGACAGTCCCCATGCGAGTTGCTCGGGGGCCTCTCGTGGTCCTCTCCCTTCGATGCCGGGTCCTAAGACCTTGTGTGGAGTCGGGGTCGGAACCTGAGGATTCCTCTCCAGTGCTGACATGGATCTTAGGGTACTTCTGGAGTCTCCCCAGGGGAGTAAGTCCTCGTCTCGAATGGGGGCATGCACGTTCGCTTTCCACCAGAGCGGTAGCAGCAATGTCATGCACCCGTCGCATGGATCAAGGGATCTGTGGCTTTCCCTCGAGGCTTTCCCCCGAGGTTTTGCAACGAGGCTTTCCCACAGGGCTGTCCCACGTGCCACCGTGGTGGGAGTCGAGCCTTGGCGTGAAAGTCGAGGCAGTGCAGGAAAACAGGTTCCTCTGGAATGGACTGAGACATCTGGGGGTCTCTGGGAATGGTGGCACGACGCTGGAGTTCTCGCCTTTTCTGTGGAGAGCACCTCCTCTTGAGATGCGACAGGAATGCCCAGAATTCTTTCCCGAACAAGCAGCCAAAGGATCCCTCATCACGAGCTACGAGGCGGAAACGGGGCTCCTCTGGATGTGGGCGGGGCCCTCTTGCTTCCTCTCGAGTGGAGACGGGTATGTCGGGGAACTTCTTGAGTTGCAGAAAGGGTGTGAAGGACCCTTTGGACTTTCTAGAGGTTAGATGTGATTAACCTCAACGCCTCAGCGGAAATGGGCCTCATCTAGCCTGGAGGGCAGAACCTCCTGGATTTTCTCGAGATGCAGCAGGTGCTCTCGTCTTACCACGGTGACGAAAGGGACCTGCTCTTATCGCCTTAGGACTGGCCAGTCCCCATGCGAGTTACTCGGGAGCCTCTCGGGATTCCTTTCCCGTCGATGCTGGGCCTAAGACCTTGTGTGGAGTAGTGGCCGGAACCTGAGGATTCCTCTAAAGTGCTGACATGGATCATGGGGTGCTTCTGGAGTCTCCCCAGGGGAGTAAGTCCTCATCTCGAAAGGAGGCATGCACGTGCGCTTCCCTGCAGAGCGGTAGCAGCAGTGTCACGATTCCCGTCACGTGCATCAAGGGAACTGTGGCTTTCCCTCGAGGCTTTCCACAGGGCTGTCCCACGTGCCACCGTGGTGGGAGACGATCCTCGGCGTGAAAGTCGAGGCAGTGCAGGGAAAACAGGTTCCTCTGTAATGGACTGAGACATCTGGGGTACTCTGGGAATGGTGGCACGACCCTGGAGTTCCTCTCGCCTTTCCTGTGGAGAGCGCCTCCCCTTGAGATGCGACGGGGACTCACAGAATTCTTTCCGGACCAAGTAGCAAAAGGATCCCTCATCTCCAGCTATGAGGCGAAACGGGGCTCCTCTGGATGTGGGCGGGACCCTCGTGCTTCCTCTAGAGTGGAGACGGGGATGTCCGGGAACTTCTTGAGTTGCAGCAAAGGTGTGAAGGACCTTTTGGAAGTTCCAGAGTTTAGATGTGATTAGCCTTGAGAAGCCTCAGCGGAAATGGGCCTCATCTCGCCTGGAGGGCAAAACCTCCTGGATTTTCTCGAGTTGCGGCAGGTGCTCTCGACTTACGACGGGGACCTCAGGGACTCGCTCTGGTGGCCTCAGGAAAGGCCAGTCTCCATGCGAGTTGCTCGCGGGCCTCTCGGTATTCCTCTCTCGTCGATGCCGGGGCCCAAGACCTTGTGTGGAGTCGGGGCCGGAACCTGAGGATTCCTCTCCAGTGCTGACATGGATCTTGGGGTACTTCTGGAGTCTCCTCAGGGTAGTGAGTCCTCGTCTCGAGAGGGAGCATTCACGTGGGCTTTCCTCCCGAGCTGTAGCAGCAGTGTCACACTTCCCTTCTCGTCGATCATGGGATCTGTGGCTTTCCCTCGAGGATTTCCCATAAGGCTTTCCCACGAGGCTTTCCCACAGGGCTGTCCCACGTGCCACCGTGGTGGGAGTCGATCCTCAGCGTGAAAGTCGAGGCAGTGCAGGGAAAACAGGTTCCTCTGGAATGGATTGAGACATCTGGGGGACTCTCCGAATGGTGGCACGACCCTGGAGTTCCTCTCGCCTTTCCTGTGGAGAGGACCTCCTCTTGAGATGCGACGGGAATGCCAGGAATTCTTTCCCGACCAAGCAGGGAAAGGATCTCTCATCTCGAGGTACGAGGCGGAAACGGGGCTCCTCTGGATGTGGGCGGGACCCTCGTGCTTCCTCTGTAGTGGAGACGGGTATGTCAGGGAACTTCCTGAGTCGCAGCAATGGTTGAAGGACCTTTTGGAAGTTCCAGAGAGTAGGTGTGATTAACCTCGAGAAGCCTCAGCGGAAATGGGCATCATCTCGCCTGGAGGGCAAAACATCCTGGATTGTCTCGAATTGTGGCAGGTGCTCTGGACTTACGACGGGTACTTCAGGGACCCACTCTGGTGGCCTCACGAAAGGCCAGTCCCCATGCCAGTTGATCGGGGGCCTCTCGGGATTCCTCTCCCGTCGATGTCGAGGCCTAAGAATTGTGTGGAGTCGGGGCCGGAAACTTGAGAATTCCTCTCCAGTGCTGACATGGATCTTGGGGTACTTCTGGAGTCTCCCCAGAGGAGTAAGTACTCGTCTCCAATGGGGGCATGCACGTGCGCTTTACTCCAGAGCGGTAGCAGCAGTGTGACGCTTCCCATCGCCTGGATCAAGGGATCTGTGGCTTTCCCTCGAGGCTTTTCCAGGAGGCTTTCCCACAAGGCTTTCCCACAGGGCTGTCCCACGTGCGACCGTGGTGGTAGTCGATCCTCATCCTGAAAGTCGAGGCAGTGCAGGGAAAACAGGTTCCTCTGGAATGGACTGAGACATCAGGGGAACTCTGGGAATGGTGACACGACCCTGGAGTTCCTCTCGCCTTTCCTGTGGAGAGCGCCTCCTCTTGAGATGCGACGGGAACACCGGCAATTCTTTCCAGACCAAGCAGGGAAAGGATCCCTCATCTCAAGCTTCGAGGCGGAAACGGGGCTCTTCTGGATGTGGGCGGGAACCGCTTGCTTCCTCTAGAGTGGAGACGGGGATGTCAGGGAACTTCTTGAGTTGCAGCAGGGGTGTGAAGGACCTTTTGGAAGTTCCAGAGGTTAGGTGTGATTAGCCTCGAGAAGCCTCAGCGGAAATGGGCCTCATCTCGCCTGGAGGCAGAACCTCCTGGATTTTCTCGAGTTGAGGCAGGTGGTTTCGTGATTTCCGGGTGGGGCCCACGTGATTTCCGGGTGGGGCCCACGTGATTTCCGGGTGGGGCCCACGTGATTTCCGGGTGGGGCCCACGTGATTTCCGGGTGGGGCCCACGTGATTTCCCCGTGGGGCCCACGTGATTTCCGGGTGGGGCCCACGTGATTTCCGGGTGGGGCCCACGTGATTTCCGGGTGGGTCCCACGTGATTTCCCCGTGGGGCCCACGTGATTTCCGGGTGGGGCCCACGTGATTTCCGGGTGGGGCCCACGTGATTTCCCTTGGGGGCCCACGTGATTTCCCTTGGGGGCCCACGTGATTTCCGGGTGGGGCCCACGTGATTTCCGGGTGGGGCCCACGTGATTTCCGGGTGGGGCCCACGTGATTTCCGGGTGGGGCCCACGTGATTTCCGGGTGGGGCCCACGTGATTTCCCCGTGGGGCCCACGTGATTTCCGGGTGGGCCCCACGTGATTTCCGGGTGGGGCCCACGTGATTTCCGGGTGGGGCCCACGTGATTTCCGGGTGGGGCCCACGTGATTTCCGGGTGGGGCCCACGTGATTTCCCCGTGGGGCCCACGTGATTTCCGGGTGGGGACCACGTGATTTCCGGGTGGGGTCCACGTGATTTCAACGTGGGGCCCACGTGATTTCCGGGTGGGGCCCACGTGTTTTCCGGGTGGGGCCCACGTGATTTCCGGGTTGCGCCCACGTGATTTCTGGGTGGGGCCCACGTGATTTCCGGGTGGGGCCCACGTGATTTCCGGGTGGGTCCCACGTGATTTCCCCGTGGGGCCCACGTGATTTCCGGGTGGGGCCCACGTGATTTCCGGGTGGGGCCCACGTGATTTCCCTTGGGGGCCCACGTGATTTCCCTTGGGGGCCCACGTGATTTCCGGGTGGGGCCCACGTGATTTCCGGGTGGGGCCCACGTGATTTCCGGGTGGGGCCCACGTGATTTCCGGGTGGGGCCCACGTGATTTCCGGGTGGGGCCCACGTGATTTCCCCGTGGGGCCCACGTGATTTCCGGGTGGGCCCCACGTGATTTCCGGGTGGGGCCCACGTGATTTCGAGGTGGGGCCCACGTGATTTCCGGGTGGGGCCCACGTGATTTCCGGGTGGGGCCCACGTGATTTCCGGGTGGGGCCCCCGTGATTTCCGGGTGGGGCCCACGTGATTTCCCCGTGGGGCCCACGTGATTTCCGGGTGGGGCCCACGTGATTTCCGGGTGGGGACCACGTGATTTCCGGGTGGGGCCCACGTGATTTCAACGTGGGGCCCACGTGATTTCCCCTGGGGGCCCACGTGTTTTCCGGGTGGGGCCCACGTGATTTCCGGGTGGGGCCCACGTGATTTCCGGGTGGGCCCCACGTGATTTCCGGGTGGGGCCCACGTGATTTCCGGGTGGGGCCCACGTGATTTCCGGGTGGGGCCCACGTGATTTCCGGGTGGGGCCCACGTGATTTCCGGGTGGGGCCCACGTGATTTCCCCGTGGGGCCCACGTGATTTCCGGCTGGGGCCCACGTGATTTCCGGGTGGGGCCCACGTGATTTCCGGGTGGGGCCCACGTGATTTCCGGGTGGGGCCCACGTGATTTCCCCGTGGGGCCCACGTGATTTCCGGGTGGGCCCCACGTGATTTCCGGGTGGGGCCCACGTGATTTCCGGGTGGGGCCCACGTGATTTCCGGGTGGGGCCCACGTGATTTCCGGGTGGGGCCCACGTGATTTCCGGGTGGGGCCCACGTGATTTCCGGGTGGGGCCCACGTGATTTCCCCGTGGGGCCCACGTGATTTCCGGGTGGGGCCCACGTGATTTCCGGGTGGGGCCCACGTGATTTCCGGGTGGGGCCCACGTGATTTCCCCGTGGGGCCCACGTGATTTCCCCGTGGGGCCCACGTGATTTCCGGGTGGGGCCCACGTGATTTCCGGGTGGGGCCCACGTGATTTCCGGGTGGGGCCCACGTGATTTCCGGGTGGGGCCCACGTGATTTCCCCGTGGGGCCCACGTGATTTCCCCGTGGGGCCCACGTGATTTCCGGGTGGGGCCCACGTGATTTCCGGGTGGGGCCCACGTGATTTCCGGGTGGGGCCCACGTGATTTCCGGGTGGGGCCCACGTGATTTCCCCGTGGGGCCCACGTGATTTCCCCGTGGGGCCCACGTGATTTCCGGGTGGGGCCCACGTGATTTCCGGGTGGGGCCCACGTGATTTCCGGGTGGGGCCCACGTGATTTCCGGCTGGGGCCCACGTGATTTCCGGGTGGGGCCCACGTGATTTCCGGGTGGGGCCCACGTGATTTCCGGGTGGGGCCCACGTGATTTCCGGGTGGGGCCCACGTGATTTCCGGGTGGGGCCCACGTGATTTCCGGGTGGGGCCCACGTGATTTCCGGGTGGGGCCCACGTGATTTCCGGGTGGGGCCCACGTGATTTCCCCGTGGGGGCCACGTGATTTCCCCGTGGGGCCCACGTGATTTCCGGGTGGGGCCCACGTGATTTCCGGGTGGGGCCCACGTGATTTCAGGGTGGGGCCCACGGGATTTCCGGGTGGGGCCCACGTGATTTCCGGGTGGGGCCCACGTGATTTCCGTGTGGGGCCCACGTGATTTCCGGGTGGGGCCCACGTGATTTCCGGGTGGGGCCCACGTGATTTCCGGGTGGGGCCCACGTGATTTCCGGCTGGGGCCCACGTGATTTCCGGGTGGTGCCCACGTGATTTCCCCGTGGGGCCCACGTGATTTCCCCGTGGGGCCCACGTGATTTCCGGGTGGGGCCCACGTGATTTCCGGCTGTGGCCCACGTTATTTCCGGGTGGGGCCCACGTGATTTCCGGGTGGGGCCCACGTGATTTCCCCGTGGGGCCCACGTGATTTCCGGGTGGGGCCCACGTGATTTCCGGGTGGGGCCCACGTGATTTCCGGGTGGGGCCCACGTGATTTCCGGGTGGGGCCCACGTGATTTCCGGGTGGGGCCCACGTGATTTCCGGGTGGGGCCCACGTGATTTCCGGGTGGGGCCCACGTGATTTCCGGGTGGGGCCCACGTGATTTCCGGGTGGGGCCCACGTGATTTCCGGGTGGGGCCCACGTGATTTCCGGGTGGGGCCCACGTGATTTCCCCGTGGGGCCCACGTGATTTCCGGGTGGGGCCCACGTGATTTCCGGGTGGGGCCCACGTGATTTCCGGGTGGGGCCCACGTGATTTCCGGGTGGGGCCCACGTGATTTCCGGGTGGGGCCCACGTGATTTCCGGGTGGGCCCCACGTGATTTCCGGGTGGGGCCCACGTGATTTCCGGGTGGGGCCCACGTGATTTCCGGGTGGGGCCCACGTGATTTCCGGGTGGGGCCCACGTGATTTCCGGGTGGGGCCCACGTGATTTCCGGGTGGGCCCCACGTGATTTCCGGGTGGGGCCCACGTGATTTCCGGGTGGGGCCCACGTGATTTCCGGGTGGGGCCCACGTGATTTCCGGGTGGGGCCCACGTGATTTCCGGGTGGGGCCCACGTGATTTCCGGGTGGGGCCCACGTGATTTCCGGGTGGGGCCCACGTGATTTCCGGGTGGGGCCCACGTGATTTCCGGGTGGGGCCCACGTGATTTCCGGGTGGGCCCCACGTGATTTCCGGGTGGGGCCCACGTGATTTCCGGGTGGGGCCCACGTGATTTCCGGGTGGGGCCCACGTGATTTCCCCGTGGGGCCCACGTGATTTCCGGGTGGGGCCCACGTGATTTCCGGGTGGGGCCCACGTGATTTCCGGGTGGGGCCCACGTGATTTCCCGGTGGGGCCCACGTGATTTCCCCGTGGGGCCCACGTGATTTCCGGGTGGGGCCCATGTGATTTCCCCGTGGGGCCCACGTGATTTCCGGGTGGGGCCCACGTGATTTCCCCGTGGGGCCCACGTGATTTCCCGGTGGGGCCCACGTGATTTCCCCGTGGGGCCCACGTGATTTCCGGGTGGGGCCCACGTGATTTCCGGGTGGGGCCCACGTGATTTCCGGGTGGGGCCCACGTGATTTCCGGGTGGGGCCCACGTGATTTCCGTGTGGGGCCCACGTGATTTCCGGGTGGGCCCCACGTGATTTCCGGGTGGGGCCCACGTGATTTCCGGGTGGGGCCCACGTGATTTCCGAGTGGGCCCCACGTGATTTCCGGGTGGGCCCCACGTGATTTCCGCGTGGGGCCCACGTGATTTCCCCGTGGGGCCCACGTGATTTCCCCGTGGGGCCCACGTGATTTCCGGGTGGGGCCCACGTGATTTCCGGGTGGGGCCCACGTGATTTCCGGGTGGGGCCCACGTGATTTCCGGGTGGGGCCCACGTGATTTCCGGGTGGGGCCCACGTGATTTCCGGGTGGGCCCCACGTGATTTCCGTGTGGGGCCCACGTGATTTCCGGGTGGTGCCCACGTGATTTCCCCGTGGGGCCCACGTGATTTCCCCGTGGGGCCCACGTGATTTCCGGGTGGGCCCCACGTGATTTCCGGGTGGGGCCCACGTGATTTCCGGGTGGGGCCCACGTGATTTCCGGGTGGGGCCCACGTGATTTCCCCGTGGGGCCCACGTGATTTCCGGGTGGGGCCCACGTGATTTCCCCGTGGGGCCCACGTGATTTCCCCGTGGGGCCCACGTGATTTCCGGGTGGGGCCCACGTGATTTCCGGGTGGGGCCCACGTGATTTCCGGGTGGGGCCCACGTGATTTCCGGGTGGGGCCCACGTGATTTCCCCGTGGGGCCCACGTGATTTCCCCGTGGGGCCCACGTGATTTCCGGGTGGGGCCCACGTGATTTCCGGGTGGGGCCCACGTGATTTCCGGGTGGGGCCCACGTGATTTCCGGCTGGGGCCCACGTGATTTCCGGGTGGGGCCCACGTGATTTCCGGGTGGGGCCCACGTGATTTCCGGGTGGGGCCCACGTGATTTCCGGGTGGGGCCCACGTGATTTCCGGGTGGGGCCCACGTGATTTCCGGGTGGGGCCCACGTGATTTCCGGGTGGGGCCCACGTGATTTCCGGGTGGGGCCCACGTGATTTCCGGGTGGGGCCCACGTGATTTCCCCGTGGGGGCCACGTGATTTCCCCGTGGGGCCCACGTGATTTCCGGGTGGGGCCCACGTGATTTCCGGGTGGGGCCCACGTGATTTCAGGGTGGGGCCCACGGGATTTCCGGGTGGGGCCCACGTGATTTCCGGGTGGGGCCCACGTGATTTCCGTGTGGGGCCCACGTGATTTCCGGGTGGGGCCCACGTGATTTCCGGGTGGGGCCCACGTGATTTCCGGGTGGGGCCCACGTGATTTCCGGCTGGGGCCCACGTGATTTCCGGGTGGTGCCCACGTGATTTCCCGTGGGGCCCACGTGATTTCCCCGTGGGGCCCACGTGATTTCCGGGTGGGCCCCACGTGATTTCCGGGTGGGGCCCACGTGATTTCCCCGTGGGGCCCACGTGATTTCCGGGTGGGGCCCACGTGATTTCCGGGTGGGGCCCACGTGATTTCCGGGTGGGGCCCACGTGATTTCCGGGTGGGGCCCACGTGATTTCCGGGTGGGGCCCACGTGTTTTCCGGGTGGGGCCCACGTGATTTCCGGGTGGGGCCCACGTGATTTCCGGGTGGGCCCCACGTGATTTCCGGGTGGGGCCCACGTGATTTCCGGGTGGGGCCCACGTGATTTCCGGGTGGGGCCCACGTGATTTCCGGGTGGGGCCCACGTGATTTCCGGGTGGGGCCCACGTGATTTCCGGGTGGGGCCCACGTGATTTCCGGGTGGGGCCCACGTGATTTCCGGGTGGGGCCCACGTGATTTCCGGGTGGGGCCCACGTGATTTCCGGGTGGGGCCCACGTGATTTCCGGGTGGGGCCCACGTGATTTCCGGGTGGGGCCCACGTGATTTCCGGGTGGGGCCCACGTGATTTCCGGGTGGGGCCCACGTGATTTCCGGGTGGGGCCCACGTGATTTCCGGGTGGGGCCCACGTGATTTCCGGGTGGGGCCCACGTGATTTCCGGGTGGGGCCCACGTGATTTCCGGGTGGGGCCCACGTGATTTCCGGGTGGGCCCCACGTGATTTCCGGGTGGGGCCCACGTGATTTCCGGGTGGGGCCCACGTGATTTCCGGGTGGGGCCCACGTGATTTCCCCGTGGGGCCCACGTGATTTCCGGGTGGGGCCCACGTGATTTCCGGGTGGGGCCCACGTGATTTCCGGGTGGGGCCCACGTGATTTCCGGGTGGGGCCCACGTGATTTCCGGGTGGGGCCCACGTGATTTCCGGGTGGGGCCCACGTGATTTCCCCGTGGGGCCCACGTGATTTCCGGGTGGGGCCCACGTGATTTCCGGGTGGGGCCCACGTGATTTCCGGGTGGGGCCCACGTGATTTCCGGGTGGGGCCCACGTGATTTCCGGGTGGGGCCCACGTGATTTCCGGGTGGGCCCCACGTGATTTCCGGGTGGGGCCCACGTGATTTCCGGGTGGGGCCCACGTGATTTCCGGGTGGGGCCCACGTGATTTCCGGGTGGGGCCCACGTGATTTCCGGGTGGGGCCCACGTGATTTCCGGGTGGGCCCCACGTGATTTCCGGGTGGGGCCCACGTGATTTCCGGGTGGGGCCCACGTGATTTCCGGGTGGGGCCCACGTGATTTCCGGGTGGGGCCCACGTGATTTCCGGGTGGGGCCCACGTGATTTCCGGGTGGGCCCCACGTGATTTCCGGGTGGGGCCCACGTGATTTCCGGGTGGGGCCCACGTGATTTCCGGGTGGGGCCCACGTGATTTCCGGGTGGGGCCCACGTGATTTCCCGGTGGGGCCCACGTGATTTCCCCGTGGGGCCCACGTGATTTCCCGGTGGGGCCCACGTGATTTCCCCGTGGGGCCCACGTGATTTCCGGGTGGGGCCCACGTGATTTCCGGGTGGGGCCCACGTGATTTCCCGGTGGGGCCCACGTGATTTCCCCGTGGGGCCCACGTGATTTCCGGGTGGGGCCCACGTGATTTCCGGGTGGGCCCCACGTGATTTCCGGGTGGGGCCCACGTGATTTCCGGGTGGGGCCCACGTGATTTCCGTGTGGGGCCCACGTGATTTCCGGGTGGGCCCCACGTGATTTCCGCGTGGGGCCCACGTGATTTCCGGGTGGGGCCCACGTGATTTCCCCGTGGGGCCCACGTGATTTCCGGGTGGGCCCCACGTGATTTCCGGGTGGGGCCCACGTGATTTCCCCGTGGGGCCCACGTGATTTCCGGGTGGGGCCCACGTGATTTCCGGGTGGGGCCCACGTGATTTCCGGGTGGGCCCCACGTGATTTCCGTGTGGGGCCCACGTGATTTCCGGGTGGTGCCCACGTGATTTCCCCGTGGGGCCCACGTGATTTCCCCGTGGGGCCCACGTGATTTCCGGGTGGGCCCCACGTGATTTCCGGGTGGGGCCCACGTGATTTCCGGGTGGGGCCCACGTGATTTCCGGGTGGGGCCCACGTGATTTCCCCGTGGGGCCCACGTGATTTCCGGGTGGGGCCCACGTGATTTCCCCGTGGGGCCCACGTGATTTCCCCGTGGGGCCCACGTGATTTCCGGGTGGGGCCCACGTGATTTCCGGGTGGGGCCCACGTGATTTCCGGGTGGGGCCCACGTGATTTCCGGGTGGGGCCCACGTGATTTCCCCGTGGAGCCCACGTGATTTCCCCGTGGGGCCCACGTGATTTCCGGGTGGGGCCCACGTGATTTCCGGGTGGGGCCCACGTGATTTCCGGGTGGGGCCCACGTGATTTCCGGCTGGGGCCCACGTGATTTCCGGGTGGGGCCCACGTGATTTCCGGGTGGGGCCCACGTGATTTCCGGGTGGGGCCCACGTGATTTCCGGGTGGGGCCCACGTGATTTCCGGGTGGGGCCCACGTGATTTCCGGGTGGGGCCCACGTGATTTCCCCGTGGGGGCCACGTGATTTCCCCGTGGGGCCCACGTGATTTCCGGGTGGGGCCCACGTGATTTCCGGGTGGGGCCCACGTGATTTCAGGGTGGGGCCCACGGGATTTCCGGGTGGGGCCCACGTGATTTCCGGGTGGGGCCCACGTGATTTCCGGGTGGGGGCCCACGTGATTTCCGGGTGGGGCCCACGTGATTTCTGGGTGGGGCCCACGTGATTTCCGGGTGGGCCCCACGTGATTTCCGGGTGGGGCCCACGTGATTTCCGGGTGGGGCCCACGTGATTTCCGGGTGGGGCCCACGTGATTTCCGGGTGGGGCCCACGTGATTTCCGGGTGGGGCCCACGTGATTTCCCCGTGGGGCCCACGTGATTTCCGGCTGGGGCCCACGTGATTTCCGGGTGGGGCCCACGTGATTTCCGGGTGGGGCCCACGTGATTTCCGGGTGGGGCCCACGTGATTTCCCCGTGGGGCCCACGTGATTTCCGGGTGGGCCCCACGTGATTTCCGGGTGGGGCCCACGTGATTTCCGGGTGGGGCCCACGTGATTTCCGGGTGGGGCCCACGTGATTTCCGGGTGGGGCCCACGTGATTTCCGGGTGGGGCCCACGTGATTTCCGGGTGGGGCCCACGTGATTTCCGGGTGGGGCCCACGTGATTTCCCCGTGGGGCCCACGTGATTTCCGGGTGGGGCCCACGTGATTTCCGGGTGGGGCCCACGTGATTTCCGGGTGGGGCCCACGTGATTTCCCCGTGGGGCCCACGTGATTTCCGGGTGGGGCCCACGTGATTTCCGGGTGGGGCCCACGTGATTTCCGGGTGGGGCCCACGTGATTTCCGGGTGGGGCCCACGTGATTTCCGGGTGGGGCCCACGTGATTTCCCCGTGGGGCCCACGTGATTTCCGGGTGGGGCCCACGTGATTTCCGGGTGGGGCCCACGTGATTTCCGGGTGGGGCCCACGTGATTTCCGGGTGGGGCCCACGTGATTTCCCCGTGGGGCCCACGTGATTTCCCCGTGGGGCCCACGTGATTTCCGGGTGGGGCCCACGTGATTTCCGGGTGGGGCCCACGTGATTTCCGGCTGGGGCCCACGTGATTTCCGGCTGGGGCCCACGTGATTTCTGGGTGGGGCCCACGTGATTTCCGGGTGGGGCCCACGTGATTTCCGGGTGGGGCCCACGTGATTTCCGGGTGGGGCCCACGTGATTTCCGGGTGGGGCCCACGTGATTTCCGGGTGGGGCCCACGTGATTTCCGGGTGGGGCCCACGTGATTTCCGGGTGGGGCCCACGTGATTTCCCCGTGGGGGCCACGTGATTTCCCCGTGGGGCCCACGTGATTTCCGGGTGGGGCCCACGTGATTTCCGGGTGGGGCCCACGTGATTTCAGGGTGGGGCCCACGGGATTTCCGGGTGGGGCCCACGTGATTTCCGGGTGGGGCCCACGTGATTTCCGTGTGGGGCCCACGTGATTTCCGGGTGGGGCCCACGTGATTTCCGGGTGGGGCCCACGTGATTTCCGGGTGGGGCCCACGTGATTTCCGGCTGGGGCCCACGTGATTTCCGGGTGGTGCCCACGTGATTTCCCCGTGGGGCCCACGTGATTTCCCCGTGGGGCCACGTGATTTCCGGGTGGGCCCCACGTGATTTCCGGGTGGGGCCCACGTGATTTCCCCGTGGGGCCCACGTGATTTCCGGGTGGGGCCCACGTGATTTCCGGGTGGGGCCCACGTGATTTCCGGGTGGGGCCCACGTGATTTCCGGTTGGGGCCCACGTGATTTCCGGGTGGGGCCCACGTGTTTTCCGGGTGGGGCCCACGTGATTTCCGGGTGGGGCCCACGTGATTTCCGGGTGGGCCCCACGTGATTTCCGGGTGGGGCCCACGTGATTTCCGGGTGGGGCCCACGTGATTTCCGGGTGGGGCCCACGTGATTTCCGGGTGGGGCCCACGTGATTTCCGGGTGGGGCCCACGTGATTTCCGGGTGGGGCCCAAGTGATTTCCGGGTGGGGCCCACGTGATTTCCGGGTGGGGCCCACGTGATTTCCGGGTGGGGCCCACGTGATTTCCGGGTGGGGCCCACGTGATTTCCGGGTGGGGCCCACATGATTTCCCCGTGGGGCCCACGTGATTTCCGGGTGGGGCCCACGTGATTTCCGGGTGGGGCCCACGTGATTTCCGGGTGGGGCCCACGTGATTTCCGGGTGGGGCCCACGTGATTTCCGGGTGGGGCCCACGTGATTTCCGGGTGGGGCCCACGTGATTTCCGGGTGGGGCCCACGTGATTTCCGGGTGGGGCCCACGTGATTTCCGGCTGTGGCCCACGTGATTTCCGGGTGGGGCCCACGTGATTTCCGGGTGGGGCCCACGTGATTTCCCCGTGGGGCCCACGTGATTTCCGGGTGGGGCCCACGTGATTTCCGGGTGGGGCCCACGTGATTTCCGGGTGGGGCCCACGTGATTTCCGGGTGGGGCCCACGTGATTTCCCCGTGGGGCCCACGTGATTTCCGGGTGGGGCCCACGTGATTTCCGGGTGGGGCCCACGTGATTTCCGGGTGGGGCCCACGTGATTTCCGGGTGGGGCCCACGTGATTTCCGGGTGGGGCCCACGTGATTTCCGGGTGGGGCCCACGTGATTTCCCCGTGGGGCCCACGTGATTTCCGGGTGGGGCCCACGTGATTTCCGGGTGGGGCCCACGTGATTTCCGGGTGGGGCCCACGTGATTTCCGGGTGGGGCCCACGAGATTTCCGGGTGGGCCCCACGTGATTTCCGGGTGGGGCCCACGTGATTTCCGGGTGGGGCCCACGTGATTTCCGGGTGGGGCCCACGTGATTTCCGGGTGGGGCCCACGTGATTTCCGGGTGGGGCCCACGTGATTTCCGGGTGGGGCCCACGTGATTTCCGGGTGGGCCCCACGTGATTTCCGGGTGGGGCCCACGTGATTTCCGGGTGGGGCCCACGTGATTTCCGGGTGGGCCCCACGTGATTTCCGGGTGGGGCCCACGTGATTTCCGGGTGGGGCCCACGTGATTTCCGGGTGGGGCCCACGTGATTTCCGGGTGGGGCCCACGTGATTTCCGGGTGGGGCCCACGTGATTTCCGGGTGGGCCCCACGTGATTTCCGGGTGGGGCCCACGTGATTTCCGGGTGGGCCCCACGTGATTTCCGGGTGGGGCCCACGTGATTTCCCCGTGGGGCCCACGTGATTTCCGGGTGGGGCCCACGTGATTTCCGGGTGGGGCCCACGTGATTTCCGGGTGGGGCCCACGTGATTTCCCGGTGGGGCCCACGTGATTTCCCCGTGGGGCCCACGTGATTTCCGGGTGGGGCCCATGTGATTTCCCCGTGGGGCCCACGTGATTTCCGGGTGGGGCCCACGTGATTTCCCCGTGGGGCCCACGTGATTTCCCGGTGGGGCCCACGTGATTTCCCCGTGGGGCCCACGTGATTTCCGGGTGGGGCCCACGTGATTTCCGGGTGGGGCCCACGTGATTTCCGGGTGGGGCCCACGTGATTTCCGGGTGGGGCCCACGTGATTTCCGTGTGGGGCCCACGTGATTTCCGGGTGGGCCCCACGTGATTTCTGGGTGGGGCCCACGTGATTTCCGGGTGGGGCCCACGTGATTTCCGAGTGGGCCCCACGTGATTTCCGGGTGGGCCCCACGTGATTTCCGCGTGGGGCCCACGTGATTTCCCCGTGGGGCCCACGTGATTTCCCCGTGGGGCCCACGTGATTTCCGGGTGGGGCTCACGTGATTTCCGGGTGGGGCCCACGTGATTTCCGGGTGGGGCCCACGTGATTTCCGGGTGGGGCCCACGTGATTTCCGGGTGGGGCCCACGTGATTTCCGGGTGGGCCCCACGTGATTTCCGTGTGGGGCCCACGTGATTTCCGGGTGGTGCCCACGTGATTTCCCCGTGGGGCCCACGTGATTTCCCCGTGGGGCCCACGTGATTTCCGGGTGGGCCCCACGTGATTTCCGGGTGGGGCCCACGTGATTTCCGGGTGGGGCCCACGTGATTTCCGGGTGGGGCCCACGTGATTTCCCCGTGGGGCCCACGTGATTTCCGGGTGGGGCCCACGTGATTTCCCCGTGGGGCCCACGTGATTTCCCCGTGGGGCCCACGTGATTTCCGGGTGGGGCCCACGTGATTTCCGGGTGGGGCCCACGTGATTTCCGGGTGGGGCCCACGTGATTTCCGGGTGGGGCCCACGTGATTTCCCCGTGGGGCCCACGTGATTTCCCCGTGGGGCCCACGTGATTTCCGGGTGGGGCCCACGTGATTTCCGGGTGGGGCCCACGTGATTTCCGGGTGGGGCCCACGTGATTTCCGGCTGGGGCCCACGTGATTTCCGGGTGGGGCCCACGTGATTTCCGGATGGGGCCCACGTGATTTCCGGGTGGGGCCCACGTGATTTCCGGGTGGGGCCCACGTGATTTCCGGGTGGGGCCCACGTGATTTCCGGGTGGGGCCCACGTGATTTCCCCGTGGGGGCCACGTGATTTCCCCGTGGGGCCCACGTGATTTCCGGGTGGGGCCCACGTGATTTCCGGGTGGGGCCCACGTGATTTCAGGGTGGGGCCCACGGGATTTCCGGGTGGGGCCCACGTGATTTCCGGGTGGGGCCCACGTGATTTCCGGGTGGTGCCCACGTGATTTCCCCGTGGGGCCCACGTGATTTCCCCGTGGGGCCCACGTGATTTCCGGGTGGGCCCCACGTGATTTCCGGGTGGGGCCCACGTGATTTCCCCGTGGGGCCCACGTGATTTCCGGGTGGGGCCCACGTGATTTCCGGGTGGGGCCCACGTGATTTCCGGGTGGGGCCCACGTGATTTCCGGTTGGGGCCCACGTGATTTCCGGGTGGGGCCCACGTGTTTTCCGGGTGGGGCCCACGTGATTTCCGGGTGGGGCCCACGTGATTTCCGGGTGGGCCCCACGTGATTTCCGGGTGGGGCCCACGTGATTTCCGGGTGGGGCCCACGTGATTTCCGGGTGGGGCCCACGTGATTTCCGGGTGGGGCCCACGTGATTTCCGGGTGGGGCCCACGTGATTTCCGGGTGGGGCCCACGTGATTTCCGGGTGGGGCCCACGTGATTTCCGGGTGGGGCCCACGTGATTTCCCCGTGGGGCCCACGTGATTTCCGGGTGGGGCCCACGTGATTTCCGGGTGGGGCCCACGTGATTTCCGGGTGGGGCCCACGTGATTTCCGGCTGGGGCCCACGTGATTTCCGGGTGGGGCCCACGTGATTTCCGGGTGGGGCCCACGTGATTTCCCCGTGGGGCCCACGTGATTTCCGGGTGGGGCCCACGTGATTTCCGGGTGGGGCCCACGTGATTTCCGGGTGGGGCCCACGTGATTTCCGGGTGGGGCCCACGTGATTTCCGGGTGGGGCCCACGTGATTTCCCCGTGCGGGCCACGTGATTTCCCCGTGGGGCCCACGTGATTTCCGGGTGGGGCCCACGTGATTTCCGGGTGGGGCCCACGTGATTTCCGGGTGGGGCCCACGTGATTTCCGGGTGGGGCCAACGTGATTTCCCCGTGGGGCCCACGTGATTTCCGGGTGGGGCCCACGTGATTTCCGGCTGGGGCCCACGTGATTTCCGGGTGGTGCCCACGTGATTTCCCCGTGGGGCCCACGTGATTTCCCCGTGGGGCCAACGTGATTTCCGGGTGGGCCCCACGTGATTTCCGGGTGGGGCCCATGTGATTTCCCCATGGGGCCCACGTGATTTCCGGGTGGGGCCCACGTGATTTCCGGGTGGGGCCCACGTGATTTCCGGGTGGGGCCCACGTGATTTCCGGTTGGGGCCCACGTGATTTCCGGGTGGGGCCCACGTGTTTTCCGGGTGGGGCCCATGTGATTTCCGGGTGGGGCCCACGTGATTTCCGGGTGGGCCCCACGTGATTTCCGGGTGGGGCCCACGTGATTTCCGGGTGGGGCCCACGTGATTTCCGGGTGGGGCCCACGTGATTTCCGGGTGGGGCCCACGTGATTTCCGGGTGGGGCCCACGTGATTTCCGGGTGGGGCCCACGTGATTTCCGGGTGGGGCCCACGTGATTTCCGGGTGGGGCCCACGTGATTTCCCCGTGGGGCCCACGTGATTTCCCCGTGGGGCCCACGTGATTTCCGGGTGGGGCCCACGTGATTTCCGGGTGGGGCCCACGTGATTTCCGGGTGGGGCCCACGTGATTTCCGGGTGGGGCCCACGTGATTTCCGGGTGGGGCCCACGTGATTTCCGGGTGGGGCCCACGTGATTTCCGGGTGGGGCCCACGTGATTTCCCCGTGGGGCCCACGTGATTTCCGGGTGGGGCCCACGTGATTTCCGGGTGGGGCCCACGTGATTTCCGGGTGGGGCCCACGTGATTTCCGGGTGGGGCCCACGTGATTTCCCCGTGGGGCCCACGTGATTTCCGGGTGGGGCCCACGTGATTTCCCCGTGAGGCCCACGTGATTTCCCTGTGGGGCCCACGTGATTGCCGGGTGGGGCCCACGTGATTTCCGGGTGGGGCCCACGTGATTTCCGGGTGGGGCCCACGTGATTTCCGGGCGGGGCCCACGTGATTTCCGGGTGGGGCCCACGTGATTTCCGGGAGGGGCCCACGTGATTTCCGGGTGGGGCCCACGTGATTTCCGGGTGGGGCCCACGTGATTTCCGGGTGGGGCCCACGTGATTTCCGGGTGGGGCCCACGTGATTTCCGGGTGGGGCCCACGTGATTTCCGGGTGGGCCCCACGTGATTTCCGTGTGGCGCCCACGTGATTTCCGGGTGGGGCCCACGTGATTTCCGGGTGGGCCCCACGTGATTTCCGGGTGGGGCCGACGTGATTTCCGGGTGGGGCCCACGTGATTTCCGGGTGGGGCCCACGTGATTTCCGGGTGGGGCCCACGTGATTTCCGGGTGGGGCCCACGTGATTTCCCCGTGGGGCCCACGTGATTTCCGGCTGGGGCCCACGTGATTTCCGGGTGGGGCCCACGTGATTTCCGGGTGGGGCCCACGTGATTTCCGGGTGGGGCCCACGTGATTTCCGGGTGGGCCCCACGTGATTTCCCCGTGGGGCCCACGTGATTTCCCCGTGGGGCCCACGTGATTTCCGGGTGGGCCCCACGTGATTTCCGTGCGGGGCCCACGTGATTTCCGGGTGGGGCCCACGTGATTTCCGGGTGGGGCCCACTTGATTTCCGGGTGGGGCCCACGTGATTTCCGGGTGGGGCCCACGTGATTTCCGGGTGGGGCCCACGTGATTTCCCCGTGGGGCCCACGTGATTTCCGGGTGGGGCCCACGTGATTACCGGGTGGGGCCCACGTGATTTCCGGGTGGGGCCCACGTGATTTCCGGGTGGGGCCCACGTGATTTCCCCGTGGGGCCCACGTGATTTCCGGGTGGGGCCCACGTGATTTCCGGGTGGGGCCCACGTGATTTCCGGGTGGGGCCCACGTGATTTCCGGGTGGGGCCCACGTGATTTCCCCGTGGGGCCCACGTGATTTCCCCGTGGGGCCCACGTGATTTCCGGGTGGGGCCCACGTGATTTCCGGGTGGGGCCCACGTGATTTCCGGGTGGGGCCCACGTGATTTCCGGGTGGTGCCCACGTGATTTCCGGGTGGGGCCCACGTGATTTCCGGGTGGGCCCCACGTGATTTCCAGGTGGGGCCCACGTGATTTCCGGGTGGGGCCCACGTGATTTCCGGGTGGGGCCCACGTGATTTCCGGGTGGGGCCCACGTGATTTCCGGGTGGGGCCCACGTGATTTCCGGGTGGGGCCCACGTGATTTCCGGGTGGGGCCCACGTGATTTCCGGGTGGGGCCCACGTGATTTCCGGGTGGGCCCCACGTGATTTCCGGGTGGGGCCCACGTGATTTCCGGGTGGGGCCCACGTGATTTCCGGGTGGGGCCCACGTGATTTCCGGGTGGGGCCCACGTGATTTCCGGGTGGGGCCCACGTGATTTCCGGGTGGGCCCCACGTGATTTCCGGGTGGGGCCCACGTGATTTCCGGGTGGGCCCCACGTGATTTCCGGGTGGGGCCCACGTGATTTCCGGGTGGGGCCCACGTGATTTCCCCGTGGGGCACACGTGATTTCCCCGTGGGGCACACGTGATTTCCGGGTGGGGCCCACGTGATTTCCGGGTGGGGCCCACGTGATTTCCCGGTGGGGCCCACGTGATTTCCCCGTGGGGCCCACGTGATTTCCGGGTGGGGCCCATGTGATTTCCCCGTGGGGCCCACGTGATTTCCGGGTGGGGCCCACGTGATTTCCCCGTGGGGCCCACGTGATTTCCCGGTGGGGCCCACGTGATTTCCCCGTGGGGCCCACGTGATTTCCGGGTGGGGCCCACGTGATTTCCGGGTGGGGCCCACGTGATTTCCGGGTGGGGCCCACGTGATTTCCGGGTGGGGCCCACGTGATTTCCGGGTGGGCCCCACGTGATTTCCGGGTGGGGCCCACGTGATTTCCGGGTGGGGCCCACGTGATTTCCGGGTGGGCCCCACGTGATTTCCGGGTGGGCCCCACGTGATTTCCGCGTGGGGCCCACGTGATTTCCCCGTGGGGCCCACGTGATTTCCGGGTGGGGCTCACGTGATTTCCGGGTGGGGCCCACGTGATTTCCGGGTGGGGCCCACGTGATTTCCGGGTGGGGCCCACGTGATTTCCGGGTGGGGCCCACGTGATTTCCGGGTGGGCCCCACGTGATTTCCGTGTGGGGCCCACGTGATTTCCGGGTGGTGCCCACGTGATTTCCCCGTGGGGCCCACGTGATTTCCCCGTGGGGCCCACGTGATTTCCGGGTGGGCCCCACGTGATTTCCCGGTGGGGCCCACGTGATTTCCGGGTGGGGCCCACGTGATTTCCGGGTGGGGCCCACGTGATTTCCCCGTGGGGCCCACGTGATTTCCGGGTGGGGCCCACGTGATTTCCCCGTGGGGCCCACGTGATTTCCGGGTGGGGCCCACGTGATTTCCGGGTGGGGCCCACGTGATTTCCGGGTGGGGCCCACGTGATTTCCGGGTGGGGCCCACGTGATTTCCGGGTGGGGCCCACGTGATTTCCGGGTGGGGCCCACGTGATTTCCCCGTGGGGCCCACGTGATTTCCGGGTGGGGCCCACGTGATTTCCGGGTGGGGCCCACGTGATTTCCGGGTGGGGCCCACGTGATTTCCGGGTGGGGCCCACGAGATTTCCGGGTGGGCCCCACGTGATTTCCGGGTGGGGCCCACGTGATTTCCGGGTGGGGCCCACGTGATTTCCGGGTGGGGCCCACGTGATTTCCGGGTGGGGCCCACGTGATTTCCGGGTGGGGCCCACGTGATTTCCGGGTGGGGCCCACGTGATTTCCGGGTGGGCCCCACGTGATTTCCGGGTGGGGCCCACGTGATTTCCGGGTGGGGCCCACGTGATTTCCGGGTGGGCCCCACGTGATTTCCGGGTGGGGCCCACGTGATTTCCGGGTGCGGCCCACGTGATTTCCGGGTGGGGCCCACGTGATTTCCGGGTGGGGCCCACGTGATTTCCGGGTGGGGCCCACGTGATTTCCGGGTGGGCCCCACGTGATTTCCGGGTGGGGCCCACGTGATTTCCGGGTGGGCCCCACGTGATTTCCGGGTGGGGCCCACGTGATTTCCCCGTGGGGCCCACGTGATTTCCGGGTGGGGCCCACGTGATTTCCGGGTGGGGCCCACGTGATTTCCGGGTGGGGCCCACGTGATTTCCCGGTGGGGCCCACGTGATTTCCCCGTGGGGCCCACGTGATTTCCGGGTGGGGCCCATGTGATTTCCCCGTGGGGCCCACGTGATTTCCGGGTGGGGCCCACGTGATTTCCCCGTGGGGCCCACGTGATTTCCCGGTGGGGCCCACGTGATTTCCCCGTGGGGCCCACGTGATTTCCGGGTGGGGCCCACGTGATTTCCGGGTGGGGCCCACGTGATTTCCGGGTGGGGCCCACGTGATTTCCGGGTGGGGCCCACGTGATTTCCGTGTGGGGCCCACGTGATTTCCGGGTGGGCCCCACGTGATTTCCGGGTGGGGCCCACGTGATTTCCGGGTGGGGCCCACGTGATTTCCGAGTGGGCCCCACGTGATTTCCGGGTGGGCCCCACGTGATTTCCGCGTGGGGCCCACGTGATTTCCCCGTGGGGCCCACGTGATTTCCCCGTGGGGCCCACGTGATTTCCGGGTGGGGCTCACGTGATTTCCGGGTGGGGCCCACGTGATTTCCGGGTGGGGCCCACGTGATTTCCGGGTGGGGCCCACGTGATTTCCGGGTGGGGCCCACGTGATTTCCGGGTGGGCCCCACGTGATTTCCGTGTGGGGCCCACGTGATTTCCGGGTGGTGCCCACGTGATTTCCCCGTGGGGCCCACGTGATTTCCCCGTGGGGCCCACGTGATTTCCGGGTGGGCCCCACGTGATTTCCGGGTGGGGCCCACGTGATTTCCGGGTGGGGCCCACGTGATTTCCGGGTGGGGCCCACGTGATTTCCCCGTGGGGCCCACGTGATTTCCGGGTGGGGCCCACGTGATTTCCCCGTGGGGCCCACGTGATTTCCCCGTGGGGCCCACGTGATTTCCGGGTGGGGCCCACGTGATTTCCGGGTGGGGCCCACGTGATTTCCGGGTGGGGCCCACGTGATTTCCGGGTGGGGCCCACGTGATTTCCCCGTGGGGCCCACGTGATTTCCCCGTGGGGCCCACGTGATTTCCGGGTGGGGCCCACGTGATTTCCGGGTGGGGCCCACGTGATTTCCGGGTGGGGCCCACGTGATTTCCCCGTGGGGCCAACGTGATTTCCCCGTGGGGCCCACGTGATTTCCGGGTGGGGCCCACGTGATTTCCGGGTGGGGCCCACGTGATTTCCGGGTGGGGCCCACGTGATTTCCGGGTGGGGCCCACGTGATTTCCGGGTGGGGCCCACGTGATTTCCCCGTGGGGCCAACGTGATTTCCCCGTGGGGCCCACGTGATTTCCGGGTGGGGCCCACGTGATTTCCGGGTGGGGCCCACGTGATTTCCGGGTGGGGCCCACGTGATTTCCGGGTGGGGCCCACGTGATTTCCGGGTTGGCCCCACGTGATTTCCGGGTGGGGCCCACGTGATTTCCGGGTGGGGCCCACGTGATTTCCGGGTGGGGCCCACGTGATTTCCGGGTGGGGCCCACGTGATTTCCGGGTGGGGCCCACGTGATTTCCCCGTGGGCCCACGTGATTTCCCGGTGGGGCCCACGTGATTTCCGTGTGGGGCCCACGTGATTTCCGAGTGGGGCCCACGTGATTTCCGGGTGGGGCCCACGTGATTTCCGGGTGGGGCCCACGTGATTTCCGGGTGGGGCCCACGTGATTTCCGGGTGGGGCCCACGTGATTTCCGGGTGGGGCCCACGTGATTTCCGGGTGGGGCCCACGTGATTTCCCCGTGGGGCCCACGTGATTTCCGGGTGGGGCCCACGTGATTTCCCCGTGAGGCCCACGTGATTTCCCCGTGGGGCCCACGTGATTTCCGGGTGGGGCCCACGTGATTTCCGGGTGGGGCCCACGTGATTTCCGGGTGGGGCCCACGTGATTTCCGGTTGGGGCCCACGTGATTTCCGGGTGGGGCCCACGTGATTTCCGGGTGGGGCCCACGTGATTTCCGGGTGGGGCCCACGTGATTTCCCCGTGGGGCCCACGTGATTTCCGGGTGGGGCCCACGTGATTTCCGGGTGGGGCCCACGTGATTTCCGGGTGGGGCCCACGTGATTTCCGGGTGGGGCCCACGTGATTTCCGGGTGGGGCCCACGTGATTTCCGGGTGGGGCCCACGTGATTTCCGGGTGGGGCCCACGTGATTTCCGGGTGGGGCCCACGTGATTTCCGGGTGGGGCCCACGTGATTTCCCCGTGGGGCCAACGTGATTTCCCCGTGGGGACCACGTGATTTCCGGGTGGGGCCCACGTGATTTCCGGGTGGGGCCCACGTGATTTACGGGTGGGGCCCACGTGATTTCCGGGTGGGGCCCACGTGATTTCCGGGTTGGCCCCACGTGATTTCCCCGTGTGGCCCACGTGATTTCCGGGTGGGGCCCACGTGATTTCCGGGTGGGGCCCACGTGAGTTCCGGGAGGGGCCCACGTGATTTCCGGGTGGGGCCCACGTGATTTCCGCGTGGGGCCCACGTGATTTCCCCGTGGGGCCCACGTGATTTCCCCGTGGGGCCCACGTGATTTCCGGGTGGGGCCCACGTGATTTCCGGGTGGGGCCCACGTGATTTCCGGGTGGGGCCCACGTGATTTCCGGGTGGGGCCCACGTGATTTCCGGGTGGGGCCCACGTGATTTCCGGGTGGGCCCCACGTGATTTCCGTGTGGGGCCCACGTGATTTCCGGGTGGGGCCCACGTGATTTCCGGGTGGGCCCCACGTGATTTCCGGGTGGGCCCCACGTGATTTCCGGGTGGGGCCCACGTGATTTCCGGGTGGGGCCCACGTGATTTCCGGGTGGGGCCCACGTGATTTCCCCGTGGGGCCCACGTGATTTCCGGCTGGGGCCCACGTGATTTCCGGGTGGGGACCACGTGATTTCCCCGTGGGGCCCACGTAATTTCCCCGTGGGGCCCACGTGATTTCCGGGTGGGGCCCACGTGATTTCCGGGTGGGGCCCACGTGATTTCCCCGTGGGGCCCACGTGATTTCCCCGTGGGGCCCACGTGATTTCCGGGTGGGGCCCACGTGATTTCAGGGTGGGGCCCACGTGATTTCCCCGTGGGGCCCACGTGATTTCCCCGTTGGGCCCACGTGATTTCCCCCTGGGGCCCACGTGATTTCCGGGTGGGGCCCACGTGATTTCCCCGTGGGGCCCACGTGATTTCCGGGTGGGCCCCACGTGATTACCGGGTGGGGCCCACGTGATTTCCGGGTGGGGCCCACGTGATTTCCGGGTGGGGCCCACGTGATTTCCGGGTGGGGCCCACGTGATTTCCGGGTGGGGCCCACGTGATTTCCGGGTGGGGCCCACGTGATTTCCGGGTGGGGCCCACATGATTTCCCCGTGGGGCCCACGTGTTTTCCGGGTGGGGCCCACGTGATTTCCGGGTGGGGCCCACGTGATTTCCGGGTGGGGCCCACGTGATTTCCCCGTGGGGCCCACGAGATTTCCGGGTGGGCCCCACGTGATTTCCGGGTGTGGCCCACGTGATTTCCGGGTGGGGCCCACGTGATTTCCGGGTGGGGCCCACGTGATTTCCGGGTGGGGCCCACGTGATTTCCGGGTGGGGCCCACGTGATTTCCCCGTGGGGCCCACGTGATTTCCGGGTGGGGCCCACGTGATTTCCGGGTGGGGCCCACGTGATTTCCGGGTGGGGCCCACGTGATTTCCGGGTGGGTTCCACGTGATTTCCGGGTGGGGCCCACGTGATTTCCGGGTGGGGCCCACGTGATTTCCGGGTGGGGCCCACGTGATTTCCGGGTGGGGCCCACGTGATTTCCGGGTGGGGCCCACGTGATTTCCGGGTGGGGCCCACGTGATTTCCGGGTGGGGCCCACGTGATTTCCCCGTGGGGCCCACGTGATTTCCCCGTGGGGCCCACGTGATTTCCGGGTGGGGCCCACGTGATTTCCGGGTGGGGCCCACGTGATTTCCGGGTGGGGCCCACGTGATTTCCGGGTGGGGCCCACGTGATTTCCGGGTGGGGCCCACGTGATTTCCCCGTGGGGCCCACGTGATTTCCGGGTGGGGCCCACGTGATTTCCGGGTGGGGCCCACGTGATTTCCGGGTGGGGCCCACGTGATTTCCGGGTGGGGCCCACGTGATTTCCGGGTGGGGCCCACGTGATTTCCGGGTGGGGCCCACGTGATTTCCGGGTGGGGCCCACGTGATTTCCGGGTGGGGCCCACGTGATTTCCGGGTGGGGCCCACATGATTTCCCCGTGGGGCCCACGTGTTTTCCGGGTGGGGCCCACGTGATTTCCGGGTGGGGCCCACGTGATTTCCGGGTGGGGCCCACGTGATTTCCCCGTGGGGCCCACGTGATTTCCGGGTGGGCCCCACGTGATTTCCGGGTGTGGCCCACGTGATTTCCGGGTGGGGCCCACGTGATTTCCGGGTGGGGCCCACGTGATTTCCGGGTGGGGCCCACGTGATTTCCGGGTGGGGCCCACGTGATTTCCCCGTGGGGCCCACGTGATTTCCGGGTGGGGCCAACGTGATTTCCGGGTGGGGCCCACGTGATTTCCGGGTGGGGCCCACGTGATTTCCGGGTGGGTTCCACGTGATTTCCGGGTGGGGCCCACGTGATTTCCGGGTGGGGCCCACGTGATTTCCGGGTGGGGCCCACGTGATTTCCGGGTGGGGCCCACGTGATTTCCGGGTGGGGCCCACGTGATTTCCGGGTGGGGCCCACGTGATTTCCGGGTGGGGCCCACGTGATTTCCGGGTGGGGCCCACGTGATTTCCCCGTGGGGCCCACGTGATTTCCCCGTGGGGCCCACGTGATTTCCGGGTGGGGCCCACGTGATTTCCGGGTGGGGCCCACGTGATTTCCGGGTGGGGCCCACGTGATTTCCGGGTGGGGCCCACGTGATTTCCGGGTGGGGCCCAAGTGATTTCCCCGTGGGGCCCACGTGATTTCCGGGTGGGGCCCACGTGATTTCCGGGTGGGGCCCACGTGATTTCCGGGTGGGGCCCACGTGATTTCCGGGTGGGGCCCACGTGATTTCCGGGTGGGGCCCACGTGATTTCCCCGTGGGGCCTACGTGATTTCCGGGTGGGGCCCACGTGATTTCCGGGTGGGGCCCACGTGATTTCCGGGTGGGGCCCACGTGATTTCCCCGTGGGGCCAACGTGATTTCCCCGTGGGGCCCACGTGATTTCCGGGTGGGGCCCACGTGATTTCCGGGTGGGGCCCACGTGATTTCCGGGTGGGGCCCATGTGATTTCCGGGTGGGGCCCACGTGATTTCCGGGTTGGCCCCACGTGATTTCCGGGTGGGGCCCACGTGATTTCCGGGTGGGGCCCACGTGATTTCCGGGTGGGGCCCACGTGATTTCCGGGTGGGGCCCACGTGATTTCCGGGTGGGGCCCACGTGATTTCCCCGTGGGGCCCACGTGATTTCCCGGTGGGGCCCACGTGATTTCCGGGTGGGGCCCACGTGATTTCCGGGTGGGGCCCACGTGATTTCCGGGTGGGGCCCACGTGATTTCCGGGTGGGGCCCACGTGATTTCCGGGTGGGGCCCACGTGATTTCCGGGTGGGGCCCACGTGATTTCCGGGTGGGGCCCACGTGATTTCCGGGTGGGGCCCACGTGATTTCCCCGTGGGGCCCACGTGATTTCCGGGTGGGGCCCACGTGATTTCCCCGTGAGGCCCACGTGATTTCCCCGTGGGGCCCACGTGATTTCCGGGTGGGGCCCACGTGATTTCCGGGTGGGGCCCACGTGATTTCCGGGTGGGGCCCACGTGATTTCCGGTTGGGGCCCACGTGATTTCCGGCTGTGGCCCACGTGATTTCCGGGTGGGGTCCACGTGATTTCCGGGTGGGGCCCACGTGATTTCCCCGTGGGGCCCACGTGATTTCCGGGTGGGGCCCACGTGATTTCCCCGTGGGGCCCACGTGATTTCCGGGTGGGGCCCACGTGATTTCCGGGTGGGGCCCACGTGATTTCCGGGTGGGGCCCACGTGATTTCCGGGTGGGGCCCACGTGATTTCCGGGTGGGGCCCACGTGATTTCCGGGTGGGGCCCACGTGATTTCCGGGTGGGGCCCACGTGATTTCCGGGTGGGGCCCACGTGATTTCCGGGTGGGGCCCACATGATTTCCCCGTGGGGCCCACGTGTTTTCCGGGTGGGGCCCACGTGATTTCCGGGTGGGGCCCACGTGATTTCCGGGTGGGGCCCACGTGATTTCCCCGTGGGGCCCACGTGATTTCCGGGTGGGCCCCACGTGATTTCCGGGTGTGGCCCACGTGATTTCCGGGTGGGGCCCACGTGATTTCCGGGTGGGGCCCACGTGATTTCCGGGTGGGGCCCACGTGATTTCCGGGTGGGGCCCACGTGATTTCCCCGTGGGGCCCACGTGATTTCCGGGTGGGGCCAACGTGATTTCCGGGTGGGGCCCACGTGATTTCCGGGTGGGGCCCACGTGATTTCCGGGTGGGTTCCACGTGATTTCCGGGTGGGGCCCACGTGATTTCCGGGTGGGGCCCACGTGATTTCCGGGTGGGGCCCACGTGATTTCCGGGTGGGGCCCACGTGATTTCCGGGTGGGGCCCACGTGATTTCCGGGTGGGGCCCACGTGATTTCCGGGTGGGGCCCACGTGATTTCCGGGTGGGGCCCACGTGATTTCCCCGTGGGGCCCACGTGATTTCCCCGTGGGGCCCACGTGATTTCCGGGTGGGGCCCACGTGATTTCCGGGTGGGGCCCACGTGATTTCCGGGTGGGGCCCACGTGATTTCCGGGTGGGGCCCACGTGATTTCCGGGTGGGGCCCACGTGATTTCCCCGTGGGGCCCACGTGATTTCCGGGTGGGGCCCACGTGATTTCCGGGTGGGGCCCACGTGATTTCCGGGTGGGGCCCACGTGATTTCCGGGTGGGGCCCACGTGATTTCCGGGTGGGGCCCACGTGATTTCCCCGTGGGGCCTACGTGATTTCCGGGTGGGGCCCACGTGATTTCCGGGTGGGGCCCACGTGATTTCCGGGTGGGGCCCACGTGATTTCCCCGTGGGGCCAACGTGATTTCCCCGTGGGGCCCACGTGATTTCCGGGTGGGGCCCACGTGATTTCCGGGTGGGGCCCACGTGATTTCCGGGTGGGGCCCATGTGATTTCCGGGTGGGGCCCACGTGATTTCCGGGTTGGCCCCACGTGATTTCCGGGTGGGGCCCACGTGATTTCCGGGTGGGGCCCACGTGATTTCCGGGTGGGGCCCACGTGATTTCCGGGTGGGGCCCACGTGATTTCCGGGTGGGGCCCACGTGATTTCCCCGTGGGGCCCACGTGATTTCCCGGTGGGGCCCACGTGATTTCCGGGTGGGGCCCACGTGATTTCCGGGTGGGGCCCACGTGATTTCCGGGTGGGGCCCACGTGATTTCCGGGTGGGGCCCACGTGATTTCCGGGTGGGGCCCACGTGATTTCCGGGTGGGGCCCACGTGATTTCCGGGTGGGGCCCACGTGATTTCCGGGTGGGGCCCACGTGATTTCCCCGTGGGGCCCACGTGATTTCCGGGTGGGGCCCACGTGATTTCCCCGTGAGGCCCACGTGATTTCCCCGTGGGGCCCACGTGATTTCCGGGTGGGGCCCACGTGATTTCCGGGTGGGGCCCACGTGATTTCCGGGTGGGGCCCACGTGATTTCCGGTTGGGGCCCACGTGATTTCCGGCTGTGGCCCACGTGATTTCCGGGTGGGGTCCACGTGATTTCCGGGTGGGGCCCACGTGATTTCCCCGTGGGGCCCACGTGATTTCCGGGTGGGGCCCACGTGATTTCCGGGTGGGGCCCACGTGATTTCCGGGTGGGGCCCACGTGATTTCCGGGTGGGGCCCACGTGATTTCCCCGTGGGGCCCACGTGATTTCCGGGTGGGGCCCACGTGATTTCCGGGTGGGGCCCACGTGATTTCCGGGTGGGGCCCACGTGATTTCCGGGTGGGGCCCACGTGATTTCCGGGTGGGGCCCACGTGATTTCCGGGTGGGGCCCACGTGATTTCCGGGTGGGGCCCACGTGATTTCCCCGTGGGGCCCACGTAATTTCCCCGTGGGGCCCACGTGATTTCCGGGTGGGGCCCACGTGATTTCCGGGTGGGGCCCACGTGATTTCCCCGTGGGGCCCACGTGATTTCCCCGTGGGGCCCACGTGATTTCCGGGTGGGGCCCACGTGATTTCAGGGTGGGGCCCACGTGATTTCCCCGTGGGGCCCACGTGATTTCCCCGTTGGGCCCACGTGATTTCCCCGTGGGGCCCACGTAATTTCCGGGTGGGGCCCACGTGATTTCCGGGTGGGGCCCACGTGATTTCCCCGTGGGGCCCACGTGATTTCCGGGTGGGCCCCACGTGATTACCGGGTGGGGCCCACGTGATTTCCGGGTGGGGCCCACATGATTTCCGGGTGGGGCCCACGTGATTTCCGGGTGGGGCCCACGTGATTTCCGGGTGGGGCCCACGTGATTTCCGGGTGGGGCCCACGTGATTTCCGGGTGGGGCCCACATGATTTCCCCGTGGGGCCCTCGTGTTTTCCGGGTGGGGCCCACGTGATTTCCGGGTGGGGCCCACGTGATTTCCGGGTGGGGCCCACGTGATTTCCCCGTGGGGCCCACGTGATTTCCGGGTGGGCCCCACGTGATTTCCGGGTGTGGCCCACGTGATTTCCGGGTGGGGCCCACGTGATTTCCGGGTGGGGCCCACGTGATTTCCGGGTGGGGCCCACGTGATTTCCGGGTGGGGCCCACGTGATTTCCCCGTGGGGCCCACGTGATTTCCGGGTGGGGCCCACGTGATTTCCGGGTGGGGCCCACGTGATTTCCGGGTGGGTTCCACGTGATTTCCGGGTGGGGCCCACGTGATTTCCGGGTGGGGCCCACGTGATTTCCGGGTGGGGCCCACGTGATTTTCGGGTGGGGCCCACGTGATTTCCGGGTGGGGCCCACGTGATTTCCGGGTGGGGCCCACGTGATTTCCGGGTGGGGCCCACGTGATTTCCGGGTGGGGCCCACGTGATTTCCGGGTGGGGCCCACGTGATTTCCCCGTGGGGCCCACGTGATTTCCCCGTGGGGCCCACGTGATTTCCGGGTGGGGCCCACGTGATTTCCGGGTGGGGCCCACGTGATTTCCGGGTGGGGCCCAAGTGATTTCCGGGTGGGGCCCACGTGATTTCCCCGTGGGGCCCACGTGATTTCCGGGTGGGGCCCACGTGATTTCCCCGTGGGGCCCACGTGATTTCCGGGTGGGGCCCACGTGATTTCCCCGTGGGGCCCACGTGATTTCCGGGTGGGGCCCATGGGATTTCCCCGTGGGGCCCACGTGATTTCCGGGTGGGGCCCACGTGATTTCCCCGTGAGGCCCACGTGATTTCCCCGTGGGGCCCACGTGATTTCCGGGTGGGGCCCACGTGATTTCCGGGTGGGGCCCACGTGATTTCCGGGTGGGGCCCACGTGATTTCCGGGTGGGGCCCACGTGATTTCCGGCTGTGGCCCACGTGATTTCCGGGTGGGGCCCACGTGATTTCCGGGTGGGGCCCACATGATTTCCGGGTGGGGCCCACGTGATTTCCGGGTGGGTCCCACGGGATTTCCGGGTGGGGCCCACGTGATTTCCGGGTGGGCCCCACTTGATTTCCGGGTGGGGCCCACGTGATTTCCGGGTGGGGCCCACGTGATTTCCGGGTGGGGCCCACGTGATTTCCGGGTGGGGCCCACGTGATTTCCGGGTGGGGCCCACGTGATTTCCCCGTGGGGCCCACGTGATTTCCGGGTGGGGCCCACGTGATTTCCGGGTGGGGCCCACGTGATTTCCGGGTGGGGCCCACGTGATTTCCGGGTGGGGCCCACGTGATTTCCGGGTGGGGCCCACGTGATTTCCCCGTGGGGCCCACGTGATTTCCGGGTGGGGCCCACGTGATTTCCGGGTGGGGCCCACGTGATTTCCGGGTGGGGCCCACGTGATTTCCCCGTGGGGCCCACGTGATTTCCCCGTGGGGCCCACGTGATTTCCGGGTGGGGCCCACGTGATTTCCGGGTGGGGCCCACGTGATTTACGGGTGGGGCCCACGTGATTTCCGGGTGGGGCCCACGTGATTTCCGGGTTGGGCCCACGTGATTTCCGGGTGGGGCCCACGTGATGTCCGGGTGGGGCCCACGTGATTTCCGGGTGGGGCCCACGTGATTTCCGGGTGGGGCCCACGTGATTTCCGGGTGGGCCCCACGTGATTTCCGGGTGGGGCCCACGTGATTTCCGGGTGGGGCCCACGTGATTTCCGGGTGGGGCCCACGTGATTTCCGGGTGGGGCCCACGTGATTTCCGGGTGGGGCCCACGTGATTTCCCCGTGGGGCCCACGTGATTTCCGGCTGGGGCCCACGTGATTTCCGGGTGGGGACCACGTGATTTCCCCGTGGGGCCCACGTAATTTCCCCGTGGGGCCCACGTGATTTCCGGGTGGGGCCCACGTGATTTCCGGGTGGGGCCCACGTGATGTCCCCGTGGGGCCCACGTGATGTCCCCGTGGGGCCCACGTGATTTCCGGGTGGGGCCCACGTGATTTCAGGGTGGGGCCCACGTGATTTCCCCGTGGGGCCCACGTGATTTCCCCGTTGGGCCCACGTGATTTCCCCCTGGGGCCCACGTGATTTCCGGGTGGGGCCCACGTGATTTCCCCGTGGGGCCCACGTGATTTCCGGGTGGGCCCCACGTGATTACCGGGTGGGGCCCACGTGATTTCCGGGTGGGGCCCACGTGATTTCCGGGTGGGGCCCACGTGATTTCCGGGTGGGGCCCACGTGATTTCCGGGTGGGGCCCACGTGATTTCCGGGTGGGGCCCACGTGATTTCCGGGTGGGGCCCACATGATTTCCCCGTGGGGCCCACGTGTTTTCCGGGTGGGGCCCACGTGATTTCCGGGTGGGGCCCACGTGATTTCCGGGTGGGGCCCACGTGATTTCCGGGTGGGGCCCACGTGATTTCCCCGTGGGGCCCACGTGATTTCCGGGTGGGCCCCACGTGATTTCCGGGTGGGGCCCACGTGATTTCCGGGTGGGGCCCACGTGATTTCCGGGTGGGGCCCACGTGATTTCCGGGTGGGGCCCACGTGATTTCCGGGTGGGGCCCACGTGATTTCCGGGTGGGGCCCACGTGATTTCCGGGTGGGGCCCACGTGATTTCCGGGTGGGTTCCACGTGATTTCCGGGTGGGGCCCACGTGATTTCCGGGTGGGGCCCACGTGATTTCCGGGTGGGGCCCACGTGATTTTCGGGTGGGGCCCACGTGATTTCCGGGTGGGGCCCACGTGATTTCCGGGTGGGGCCCACGTGATTTCCGGGTGGGGCCCACGTGATTTCCCCGTGGGGCCCACGTGATTTCCCCGTGGGGCCCACGTGATTTCCCCGTGGGGCCCACGTGATTTCCGGGTGGGGCCCACGTGATTTCCGGGTGGGGCCCACGTGATTTCCGGGTGGGGCCCACGTGATTTCCGGGTGGGGCCCACGTGATTTCCGGGTGGGGCCCACGTGATTTCCGGGTGGGGCCCACGTGATTTCCGGGTGGGGCCCACGTGATTTCCGGGTGGGGCCCACGTGATTTCCCCGTGGGGCCCACGTGATTTCCGGGTGGGGCCCACGTGATTTCCGGGTGGGGCCCACGTGATTTCCGGGTGGGGCCCACGTGATTTCCCCGTGGGGCCAACGTGATTTCCCCGTGGGGCCCACGTGATTTCCGGGTGGGGCCCACGTGATTTCCGGGTGGGGCCCACGTGATTTCCGGGTGGGGCCCACGTGATTTCCGGGTGGGGCCCACGTGATTTCCGGGTTGGCCCCACGTGATTTCCGGGTGGGGCCCACGTGATTTCCGGGTGGGGCCCACGTGATTTCCGGGTGGGGCCCACGTGATTTCCGGGTGGGGCCCACGTGATTTCCCCGTGGGGCCCACGTGATTTCCCGGTGGGGCCCACGTGATTTCCGGGTGGGGCCCACGTGATTTCCGGGTGGGGCCCACGTGATTTCCGGGTGGGGCCCACGTGATTTCCGGGTGGGGCCCACGTGATTTCCGGGTGGGGCCCACGTGATTTCCCGGTGGGGCCCACGTGATTTCCGGGTGGGGCCCACGTGATTTCCGGGTGGGGCCCACGTGATTTCCCCGTGGGGCCCACGTGATTTCCGGGTGGGGCCCACGTGATTTCCCCGTGAGGCCCACGTGATTTCCCCGTGGGGCCCACGTGATTTCCGGGTGGGGCCCACGTGATTTCCGGGTGGGGCCCACGTGATTTCCGGGTGGGGCCCACGTGATTTCCGGGTGGGGCCCACGTGATTTCCGGGTGGGGCCCACGTGATTTCCGGGTGGGGCCCACGTGATTTCCGGGTGGGGCCCACGTGATTTCCCCGTGGGGCCCACGTGATTTCCGGGTGGGGCCCACGTGATTTCCGGGTGGGGCCCACGTGATTTCCGGGTGGGGCCCACGTGATTTCCGGGTGGGGCCCACGTGATTTCCGGGTGGGGCCCACGTGATTTCCCCGTGGGGCCCACGTGATTTCCGGGTGGGGCCCACGTGATTTCCGGGTGGGGCCCACGTGATTTCCGGGTGGGGCCCACGTGATTTCCCCGTGGGGCCCACGTGATTTCCGGGTGGGGCCCACGTGATTTCCGGGTGGGGCCCACGTGATTTCCGCGTGGGGCCCACGTGATTTCCCCGTGGGGCCCACGTGATTTCCCCGTGGGGCCCACGTGATTTCCGGGTGGGGCCCACGTGATTTCCGGGTGGGGCCCACGTGATTTCCGGGTGGGGCCCACGTGATTTCCGGGTGGGGCCCACGTGATTTCCGGGTGGGGCCCACGTGATTTCCGGGTGGGCCCCACGTGATTTCCGTGTGGGGCCCACGTGATTTCCGGGTGGGGCCCACGTGATTTCCGGGTGGGGCCCACGTGATTTCCGGGTGGGCCCCACGTGATTTCCGGGTGGGGCCCACGTGATTTCCGGGTGGGGCCCACGTGATTTCCGGGTGGGGCCCACGTGATTTCCGGGTGGGGCCCACGTGATTTCCGGGTGGGGCCCACGTGATTTCCCCGTGGGGCCCACGTGATTTCCGGCTGGGGCCCACGTGATTTCCGGGTGGGGACCACGTGATTTCCCCGTGGGGCCCACGTAATTTCCCCGTGGGGCCCACGTGATTTCCGGGTGGGGCCCACGTGATTTCCGGGTGGGGCCCACGTGATTTCCCCGTGGGGCCCACGTGATTTCCCCGTGGGGCCCACGTGATTTCCGGGTGGGGCCCACGTGATTTCAGGGTGGGGCCCACGTGATTTCCCCGTGGGGCCCACGTGATTTCCCCGTTGGGCCCACGTGATTTCCCCCTGGGGCCCACGTGATTTCCGGGTGGGGCCCACGTGATTTCCCCGTGGGGCCCACGTGATTTCCGGGTGGGCCCCACGTGATTACCGGGTGGGGCCCACGTGATTTCCGGGTGGGGCCCACGTGATTTCCGGGTGGGGCCCACGTGATTTCCGGGTGGGGCCCACGTGATTTCCGGGTGGGGCCCACGTGATTTCCGGGTGGGGCCCACGTGATTTCCGGGTGGGGCCCACATGATTTCCCCGTGGGGCCCACGTGTTTTCCGGGTGGGGCCCACGTGATTTCCGGGTGGGGCCCACGTGATTTCCGGGTGGGGCCCACGTGATTTCCCCGTGGGGCCCACGTGATTTCCGGGTGGGCCCCACGTGATTTCCGGGTGTGGCCCACGTGATTTCCGGGTGGGGCCCACGTGATTTCCGGGTGGGGCCCACGTGATTTCCGGGTGGGGCCCACGTGATTTCCGGGTGGGGCCCACGTGATTTCCGGGTGGGGCCCACGTGATTTCCGGGTGGGGCCCACGTGATTTCCGGGTGGGGCCCACGTGATTTCCGGGTGGGGCCCACGTGATTTCCGGGTGGGGCCCACGTGATTTCCGGGTGGGTTCCACGTGATTTCCGGGTGGGGCCCACGTGATTTCCGGGTGGGGCCCACGTGATTTCCGGGTGGGGCCCACGTGATTTCCGGGTGGGGCCCACGTGATTTCCGGGTGGGGCCCACGTGATTTCCGGGTGGGGCCCACGTGATTTCCGGGTGGGGCCCACGTGATTTCCGGGTGGGGCCCACGTGATTTCCGGGTGGGGCCCACGTGATTTCCCCGTGGGGCCCACGTGATTTCCCCGTGGGGCCCACGTGATTTCCGGGTGGGGCCCACGTGATTTCCGGGTGGGGCCCACGTGATTTCCGGGTGGGGCCCACGTGATTTCCGGGTGGGGCCCACGTGATTTCCCCGTGGGGCCCACGTGATTTCCGGGTGGGGCCCACGTGATTTCCGGGTGGGGCCCACGTGATTTCCGGGTGGGGCCCACGTGATTTCCGGGTGGGGCCCACGTGATTTCCGGGTGGGGCCCACGTGATTTCCCCGTGGGGCCCACGTGATTTCCGGGTGGGGCCCACGTGATTTCCGGGTGGGGCCCACGTGATTTCCGGGTGGGGCCCACGTGATTTCCCCGTGGGGCCAACGTGATTTCCCCGTGGGGCCCACGTGATTTCCGGGTGGGGCCCACGTGATTTCCGGGTGGGGCCCACGTGATTTCCGGGTGGGGCCCATGTGATTTCCGGGTGGGGCCCACGTGATTTCCGGGTTGGCCCCACGTGATTTCCGGGTGGGGCCCACGTGATTTCCGGGTGGGGCCCACGTGATTTCCGGGTGGGGCCCACGTGATTTCCGGGTGGGGCCCACGTGATTTCCGGGTGGGGCCCACGTGATTTCCCCGTGGGGCCCACGTGATTTCCCGGTGGGGCCCACGTGATTTCCGGGTGGGGCCCACGTGATTTCCGGGTGGGGCCCACGTGATTTCCGGGTGGGGCCCACGTGATTTCCGGGTGGGGCCCACGTGATTTCCGGGTGGGGCCCACGTGATTTCCGGGTGGGGCCCACGTGATTTCCGGGTGGGGCCCACGTGATTTCCGGGTGGGGCCCACGTGATTTCCCCGTGGGGCCCACGTGATTTCCGGGTGGGGCCCACGTGATTTCCCCGTGAGGCCCACGTGATTTCCCCGTGGGGCCCACGTGATTTCCGGGTGGGGCCCACGTGATTTCCGGGTGGGGCCCACGTGATTTCCGGGTGGGGCCCACGTGATTTCCGGTTGGGGCCCACGTGATTTCCGGCTGTGGCCCACGTGATTTCCGGGTGGGGTCCACGTGATTTCCGGGTGGGGCCCACGTGATTTCCCCGTGGGGCCCACGTGATTTCCGGGTGGGGCCCACGTGATTTCCGGGTGGGGCCCACGTGATTTCCGGGTGGGGCCCACGTGATTTCCGGGTGGGGCCCACGTGATTTCCCCGTGGGGCCCACGTGATTTCCGGGTGGGGCCCACGTGATTTCCGGGTGGGGCCCACGTGATTTCCGGGTGGGGCCCACGTGATTTCCGGGTGGGGCCCACGTGATTTCCGGGTGGGGCCCACGTGATTTCCGGGTGGGGCCCACGTGATTTCCCCGAGGGGCCCACGTGATTTCCGGGTGGGGCCCACGTGATTTCCGGGTGGGGCCCACGTGATTTCCGGATGTGGCCCACGTGTTTTCCGGGTGGGGCCCACGTGATTTCCGGGTGGGGCCCACGTGATTTCCGGGTGGGGCCCACGTGATTTCCGGGTGGGCCCCACGTGATTTCCGGGTGGGGCCCACGTGATTTCCGGGTGGGGCCCACGTGATTTCGGGGTGGGGCCCACGTGATTTCCGGGTGGGGCCCACGTGATTTCCGGCTGGGGCCCACGTGATTTCCGGGTGGGGCCCACGTGATTTCCCCGTGGGGCCCACGTGATTTCCGGGTGGGGCCCACGTGATTTCCCCGTGAGGCCCACGTGATTTCCCCGTGGGGCCCACGTGATTTCCGGGTGGGGCCCACGTGATTTCCGGGTGGGGCCCACGTGATTTCCGGTTGGGGCCCACGTGATTTCCGGCTGTGGCCCACGTGATTTCCGGGTGGGGTCCACGTGATTTCCGGGTGGGGCCCACGTGATTTCCCGGTGGGGCCCACGTGATTTCCGGGTGGGGCCCACGTGATTTCCGGGTGGGGCCCACGTGATTTCCGGGTGGGGCCCACGTGATTTCCGGGTGGGGCCCACGTGAATTCCCCATGGGCCCACGTGATTTCCGGGTGGGGCCCACGTGATTTCCGGGTGGGGCCCACGTGATTTCCGGGTGGGGCCCACGTGATTTTCGGGTGGGGCCCACGTGATTTCCGGGTGGGGCCCACGTGATTTCCGGCTGTGGCCCACGTGATTTCCGGGTGGGGCCCAAGTGATTTCCGGGTGGGGCCCACGTGATTTCCCCGTGGGGCCCACGTGATTTCCGGGTGGGGCCCACGTGATTTCCGGGTGGGGCCCACGTGATTTCCGGGTGGGGCCCACGTGATTTCCGGGTGGGGCCCACGTGATTTCCGGGTGGGGCCCACGTGATTTCCGGGTGGGGCCCACGTGATTTCCGGGTGGGGCCCACGTGATTTCCGGGTGGGGCCCACGTGATTTCCGGGTGGGGCCCACGTGATTTCCGGGTGGGGCCCACGTGATTTCCGGGTGGGGCCCACGTGATTTCCCCGAGGGGCCCACGTGATTTCCGGGTGGGGCCCACGTGATTTCCGGGTGGGGCCCACGTGATTTCCGGGTGGGGCCCACGTGATTTCCGGGTGGGGCCCACGTGATTTCCGGGTGGGGCCCACGTGATTTCCGGGTGGGGCCCACGTGATTTCCGGGTGGGGCCCACGTGATTTCCCCGTGGGGCCCACGTGATTTCCCCATGGGGCCCACGTGATTTCCGGCTGGGGCCCACGTGATTTCCGGGTGGGGTCCACGTGATTTCCAGGTGGGGCCCACGTGATTTCCCCGTGGGGCCCACGTGATTTCCGGGTGGGGCCCACGTGATTTCCGGGTGGGGCCCACGTGATTTCCGGGTGGGGCCCACGTGATTTCCGGGTGGGGCCCACGTGATTTCCGGATGTGGCCCACGTGTTTTCCGGGTGGGGCCCACGTGATTTCCGGGTGGGGCCCACGTGATTTCCGGGTGGGGCCCACGTGATTTCCGGGTGGGCCCCACGTGATTTCCGGGTGGGGCCCACGTGATTTCCGGGTGGGGCCCACGTGATTTCGGGGTGGGGCCCACGTGATTTCCGGGTGGGGCCCACGTGATTTCCGGCTGGGGCCCACGTGATTTCCGGGTGGGGCCCACGTGATTTCCGGGTGGGGCCCACGTGATTTCCGGGTGGGGCCCACGTGATTTCCGGGTGGGGCCCACGTGATTTCCCCGTGGGGCCCACGTGATTTCCGGGTGGGGCCCACGTGATTTCCGGGTGGGGCCCACGTGATTTCCCCGTGGGGCCCACGTGATTTCCGGGTGGGGCCCACGTGATTTCCGGGTGGGGCCCACGTGATTTCCGGGTGGGGCCCACGTGATTTCCGGGTGGGGCCCACGTGATTTCCCCGTGGGGCCCACGTGATTTCCCCGTGGGGCCCACGTGATTTCCGGGTGGGGCCCACGTGATTTCCGGGTGGGGCCCACGTGATTTCCCGGTGGGGCCCACGTGATTTCCGGGTGGGGCCCACGTGATTTCCGGGTGGGGCCCACGTGATTTCCTGGTGGGCCCCACGTGATTTCCGTGTGGGGCCCACGTGATTCCCGGGTGGGGCCCACGTGATTTCCCCGTGGGGCCCACGTGATTTCCGGGTGGGCCCCACGTGATTTCCGGGTGGGGCCCACGTGATTTCCCCGTGGGGCCCACGTGATTTCCGGCTGGGGCCCACGTGATTTCCCCGTGGGGCCCACGTGATTTCCGGCTGGGGCCCACGTGATTTCCGGGTGGGGCCCACGTGATTTCCGGGTGGGGCCCACGTGATTTCCGGGTGGGGCCCACGTGATTTCCGGGTGGGTTCCACGTGATTTCCGGGTGGGGCCCACGTGATTTCCGGGTGGGGCCCACGTGATTTCCGGGTGGGGCCCACGTGATTTCCGGGTGGGGCCCACGTGATTTCCGGGTGGGGCCCACGTGATTTCCGGGTGGGGCCCACGTGATTTCCGGGTGGGGCCCACGTGATTTCCCCGTGGGGCCCACGTGATTTCCCCGTGGGGCCCACGTGATTTCCGGGTGGGGCCCACGTGATTTCCGGGTGGGGCCCACGTGATTTCCGGGTGGGGCCCACGTGATTTCCGGGTGGGGCCCACGTGATTTCCGGGTGGGGCCCACGTGATTTCCCCGTGGGGCCCACGTGATTTCCGGGTGGGGCCCACGTGATTTCCGGGTGGGGCCCACGTGATTTCCGGGTGGGGCCCACGTGATTTCCGGGTGGGGCCCACGTGATTTCCGGGTGGGGCCCACGTGATTTCCCCGTGGGGCCCACGTGATTTCCGGGTGGGGCCCACGTGATTTCCGGGTGGGGCCCACGTGATTTCCGGGTGGGGCCCACGTGATTTCCCCGTGGGGCCAACGTGATTTCCCCGTGGGGCCCACGTGATTTCCGGGTGGGGCCCACGTGATTTCCGGGTGGGGCCCACGTGATTTCCGGGTGGGGCCCATGTGATTTCCGGGTGGGGCCCACGTGATTTCCGGGTTGGCCCCACGTGATTTCCGGGTGGGGCCCACGTGATTTCCGGGTGGGGCCCACGTGATTTCCAGGTGGGGCCCACGTGATTTCCGGGTGGGGCCCACGTGATTTCCGGGTGGGGCCCACGTGATTTCCCCGTGGGGCCCACGTGATTTCCCGGTGGGGCCCACGTGATTTCCGGGTGGGGCCCACGTGATTTCCGGGTGGGGCCCACGTGATTTCCGGGTGGGGCCCACGTGATTTCCCCGTGGGGCCCACGTGATTTCCGGGTGGGGCCCACGTGATTTCCGGGTGGGGCCCACGTGATTTCCGGGTGGGGCCCACGTGATTTCCGGGTGGGGCCCACGTGATTTCCCCGTGGGGCCCACGTGATTTCCGGGTGGGGCCCACGTGATTTCCCCGTGAGGCCCACGTGATTTCCCCGTGGGGCCCACGTGATTTCCGGGTGGGGCCCACGTGATTTCCGGGTGGGGCCCACGTGATTTCCGGGTGGGGCCCACGTGATTTCCGGTTGGGGCCCACGTGATTTCCGGCTGTGGCCCACGTGATTTCCGGGTGGGGTCCACGTGATTTCCGGGTGGGGCCCACGTGATTTCCCCGTGGGGCCCACGTGATTTCCGGGTGGGGCCCACGTGATTTCCGGGTGGGGCCCACGTGATTTCCGGGTGGGGCCCACGTGATTTCCGGGTGGGGCCCACGTGATTTCCCCGTGGGGCCCACGTGATTTCCGGGTGGGGCCCACGTGATTTCCGGGTGGGGCCCACGTGATTTCCGGGTGGGGCCCACGTGATTTCCGGGTGGGGCCCACGTGATTTCCGGGTGGGGCCCACGTGATTTCCCCGTGGGGCCCACGTGATTTCCGGGTGGGGCCCACGTGATTTCCGGGTGGGGCCCACGTGATTTCCGGGTGGGGACCACGTGATTTCCCCGTGGGGCCCATGTGATTTCCGGGTGGGGCCCACGTGATTTCCCCGTGAGGCCCACGTGATTTCCCCGTGGGGCCCACGTGATTTCCGGGTGGGGCCCACGTGATTTCCGGGTGGGGCCCACGTGATTTCCGGTTGGGGCCCACGTGATTTCCGGCTGTGGCCCACGTGATTTCCGGGTGGGGTCCACGTGATTTCCGGGTGGGGCCCACGTGATTTCCCCGTGGGGCCCACGTGATTTCCGGGTGGGGCCCACGTGATTTCCGGGTGGGGCCCACGTGATTTCCGGGTGGGGCCCACGTGATTTCCGGGTGGGGCCCACGTGAATTCCCCATGGGCCCACGTGATTTCCGGGTGGGGCCCACGTGATTTCCGGGTGGGGCCCACGTGATTTCCGGGTGGGGCCCACGTGATTTTCGGGTGGGGCCCACGTGATTTCCGGGTGGGGCCCACGTGTTTTCCGGCTGTGGCCCACGTGATTTCCGGGTGGGGCCCACGTGATTTCCGGGTGGGGCCCACGTGATTTCCCCGTGGGGCCCACGTGATTTCCGGGTGGGGCCCACGTGATTTCCGGGTGGGGCCCACGTCATTTCCGGGTGGGGCCCACGTGATTTCCGGGTGGGGCCCACGTGATTTCCCCGTGGGGCCCACGTGATTTCCGGGTGGGGCCCACGTGATTTCCGGGTGGGGCCCACGTGATTTCCGGGTGGGGCCCACGTGATTTCCGGGTGGGGCCCACGTGATTTCCGGGTGGGGCCCACGTGATTTCCGGGTGGGGCCCACGTGATTTCCGGGTGGGGCCCACGTGATTTCCCCGAGGGGCCCACGTGATTTCCGGGTGGGGCCCACGTGATTTCCGGGTGGGGCCCACGTGATTTCCGGGTGGGGCCCACGTGATTTCCGGGTGGGGCCCACGTGATTTCCGGGTGGGGCCCACGGGATTTCCGGGTAGGGCCCACGTGATTTCCGGGTGGGGCCCACGTGATTTCCCCGTGGGGCCCACGTGATTTCCCCATGGGGCCCACGTGATTTCCGGCTGGGGCCCACGTGATTTCCGGGTGGGGTCCACGTGATTTCCGGGTGGGGCCCACGTGATTTCCCCGTGGGGCCCACGTGATTTCCGGGTGGGGCCCACGTGATTTCCGGGTGGGGCCCACGTGATTTCCGGGTGGGGCCCACGTGATTTCCGGGTGGGGCCCACGTGATTTCCGGATGTGGCCCACGTGTTTTCCGGGTGGGGCCCACGTGATTTCCGGGTGGGGCCCACGTGATTTCCGGGTGGGGCCCACGTGATTTCCGGGTGGGCCCCACGTGATTTCCGGGTGGGGCCCACGTGATTTCCGGGTGGGGCCCACGTGATTTCGGGGTGGGGCCCACGTGATTTCCGGGTGGGGCCCACGTGATTTCCGGCTGGGGCCCACGTGATTTCCGGGTGGGGCCCACGTGATTTCCGGGTGGGGCCCACGTGATTTCCGGGTGGGGCCCACGTGATTTCCGGGTGGGGCCCACGTGATTTCCCCGTGGGGCCCACGTGATTTCCGGGTGGGGCCCACGTGATTTCCGGGTGGGGCCCACGTGATTTCCCCGTGGGGCCCACGTGATTTCCGGGTGGGGCCCACGTGATTTCCGGGTGGGGCCCACGTGATTTCCGGGTGGGGCCCACGTGATTTCCGGGTGGGGCCCACGTGATTTCCCCGTGGGGCCCACGTGATTTCCCCGTGGGGCCCACGTGATTTCCGGGTGGGGCCCACGTGATTTCCGGGTGGGGCCCACGTGATTTCCCGGTGGGGCCCACGTGATTTCCGGGTGGGGCCCACGTGATTTCCGGGTGGGGCCCACGTGATTTCCTGGTGGGCCCCACGTGATTTCCGTGTGGGGCCCACGTGATTCCCGGGTGGGGCCCACGTGATTTCCCCGTGGGGCCCACGTGATTTCCGGGTGGGCCCCACGTGATTTCCGGGTGGGGCCCACGTGATTTCCCCGTGGGGCCCACGTGATTTCCGGCTGGGGCCCACGTGATTTCCCCGTGGGGCCCACGTGATTTCCGGCTGGGGCCCACGTGATTTCCGGGTGGGGCCCACGTGATTTCCGGGTGGGGCCCACGTGATTTCCGGGTGGGGCCCACGTGATTTCCGGGTGGGCCCCACGTGATTTCCCCGTGGGGCCCACGTGATTTCCCCGTGGGGCCCACGTGATTTCCGGGTGGGCCCCACGTGATTTCCGTGCGGGGCCCACGTGATTTCCGGGTGGGGCCCACGTGATTTCCGGGTGGGGCCCACGTGATTTCCGGGTGGGGCCCACGTGATTTCCGGGTGGGGCCCACGTGCTTTCCCCGTGGGGCCCACGTGATTTCCGGGTGGGGCCCACGTGATTTCCGGGTGGGGCCCACGTGATTTCCGGGTGGGGCCCACGTGATTTCCGGGTGGGGCCCACGTGATTTCCGGGTGGGGCCCACGTGATTTCCGGGTGGGGCCCACGTGATTTCCGGCTGTGGCCCACGTGATTTCCGGGTGGGGCCCACGTGATTTCCGGGTGGGGCCCACGTGATTTCCCCGTGGGGCCCACGTGATTTCCGGGTGGGGCCCACGGGATTTCCGGGTGGGGCCCACGTGATTTCCGGGTGGGGGCCCACGTGATTTCCGGGTGGGGCCCACGTGATTTCCGGGTGGGGCCCACGTGATTTCCGGGTGGGCCCCACGTGATTTCCGGGAGGGGCCCACGTGATTTCCGGGTGGGGCCCACGTGATTTCCGGGTGGGGCCCACGTGATTTCCGGGTGGGGCCCACGTGATTTCCGGGTGGGGCCCACGTGATTTCCGGGTGGGGCCCACGTGATTTCCCCGTGGGGCCCACGTGATTTCCGGGTGGGCCCCACGTGATTTCCGGGTGGGGCCCACGTGATTTCCGGGTGGGGCCCACGTGATTTCCGGGAGGGGCCCACGTGATTTCCGGGTGGGGCCCACGTGATTTCCGGGTGGGGCCCACGTGATTTCCGGGTGGGGCCCACGTGATTTGCCCGTGGGGCCCACGTGATTTCCGGGTGGGCCCCACGTGATTTCCGGGTGGGGCCCACGTGATTTCCGGGTGGGCCCCACGTGATTTCCGGGAGGGGCCCACGTGATTTCCGGGTGGGGCCCACGTGATTTCCGGGTGGGGCCCACGTGATTTCCGGGTGGGGCCCACGTGATTTCCGGGTGGGGCCCACGTGATTTCCCCGTGGGGCCCACGTGATTTCCGGGTGGGCCCCACGTGATTTCCGGGTGGGGCCCACGTGATTTCCCCGTGGGGCCCACGTGATTTCCGGGTGGGGCCCACGTGATTTCCGGGTGGGGCCCACGTGATTTCCGGGTGGGGCCCACGTGATTTCCCCGTGGGGCCCACGTGATTTCCGGGTGGGGCCCACGTGATTTCCGGGTGGGGCCCACGTGATTTCCGGGTGGGGCCCACGTGATTTCCGGGTGGGGCCCACGTGATTTCCCCGTGGGGCCCACGTGATTTCCGGGTGGGGCCCACGTGATTTCCCCGTGACGCCCACGTGATTTCCCCGTGGGGCCCACGTGATTTCCGGGTGGGGCCCACGTGATTTCCGGGTGGGGCCCACGTGATTTCCGGGTGGGGCCCACGTGATTTCCGGGTGGGGCCCACGTGATTTCCGGATGTGGCCCACGTGATTTCCGGGTGGGGCCCACGTGATTTCCGGGTGGGGCCCATGTGATTTCCCCGTGGGGCCCACGTGATTTCCGGGTGGGGCCCACGGGATTTCCCGGTGGGGCCCACGTGATTTCCGGGTGGGGGCCCACGTGATTTCCGGGTGGGGCCCACGTGATTTCCGGGTGGGGCCCACGTGATTTCCGGGTGGGGCCCACGTGATTTCCGGCTGGGGCCCACGTGATTTCCGGGTGGGGCCCACGTGATTTCCGGGTGGGGCCCACGTGATTTCCGGGTGGGCCCCACGTGATTTCCGTGTGGGGCCCACGTGATTTCCGGGTGGGGCCCACGTGATTTCCGGGTGGGCCCCACGTGATTTCCGGGTGGGGCCCACGTGATTTCCGGGTGGGGCCCACGTGATTTCCGGGTGGGGCCCACGTGATTTCCGGGTGGGGCCCACGTGATTTCCGGGTGGGGCCCACGTGATTTCCGGGTGGGGCCCACGTGATTTCCCCGTGGGGCCCACGTGATTTCCGGGTGGGGCCCACGTGATTTCCGGGTGGGGCCCACGTGATTTCCGGGTGGGGCCCACGTGATTTCCGGGTGGGGCCCACGTGATTTCCGGGTGGGGCCCACGTGATTTCCGGGTGGGGCCCACGTGATTTCCCCGTGGGGGCCACGTGATTTCCCCGTGGGGCCCACGTGATTTCCGGGTGGGGCCCACGTGATTTCAGGGTGGGGCCCACGTGATTTCCGGGTGGGGCCCACGTGATTTCCGGGTGGGGCCCACGTGATTTCCCCGTGGGGGCCACGTGATTTCCCCGTGGGGCCCACGTGATTTCCGGGTGGGGCCCACGTGATTTCCGGGTGGGGCCCACGTGATTTCCGGGTGGGGCCCACGTGATTTCCGGGTGGGGCCCACGTGATTTCCGGGTGGGGCCCACGTGATTTCCCCGTGGGGGCCACGTGATTTCCCCGTGGGGGCCACGTGATTTCCCCGTGGGGCCCACGTGATTTCCGGCTGGGGCCCACGTGATTTCCGGTGGGGCCCACGTGATTTCCGGGTGGGGCCCACGTGATTTCCGGGTGGGGCCCACGTGATTTCCGGGTGGGGCCCACGTGATTTCCGGGTGGGGCCCACGTGATTTCCGGCTGGGGCCCACGTGATTTCCGGGTGGTGCCCACGTGATTTCCGGGTGGGGCCCACGTGATTTCCGGGTGGGGCCCACGTGATTTCCGGTTGGGGCCCACGTGATTTCCGGGTGGGGCCCACGTGTTTTCCGGGTGGGGCCCACGTGATTTCCGGGTGGGGCCCACGTGATTTCCGGGTGGGCCCCACGTGATTTCCGGGTGGGCCCCACGTGATTTCCGGGTGGGGCCCACGTGATTTCCGGGTGGGGCCCACGTGATTTCCGGGTGGGGCCCACGTGATTTCCGGGTGGGGCCCACGTGATTTCCGGGTGGGGCCCACGTGATTTCCGGGTGGGGCCCACGTGATTTCCGGGTGGGGCCCACGTGATTTCCGGGTGGGGCCCACGTGATTTCCCCGTGGGGCCCACGTGATTTCCGGGTGGGGCCCACGTGATTTCCGGGTGGGGCCCACGTGATTTCCGGGTGGGGCCCACGTGATTTCCCCGTGGGGCCCACGTGATTTCCGGGTGGGCCCCACGTGATTTCCGGGTGGGGCCCACGTGATTTCCGGGTGGGGCCCACGTGATTTCCGGGTGGGGCCCACGTGATTTCCGGGTGGGGCCCACGTGATTTCCGGGTGGGGCCCACGTGATTTCCGGGTGGGGCCCACGTGATTTCCCCGTGGGGCCCACGTGATTTCCGGGTGGGGCCCACGTGATTTCCGGGTGGGGCCCACGTGATTTCCGGGTGGGGCCCACGTGATTTCCGGGTGGGGCCCACGTGATTTCCGGGTGGGGCCCACGTGATTTCCGGGTGGGGCCCACGTGATTTCCCCGTGGGGCCCACGTGATTTCCGGGTGGGGCCCACGTGATTTCCGGGTGGGGCCCACGTGATTTCCGGGTGGGGCCCACGTGATTTCCGGGTGGGGCCCACGTGATTTCCGGGTGGGGCCCACGTGATTTCCGGCTGTGGCCCACGTGATTTCCGGGTGGGGCCCACGTGATTTCCGGGTGGGGCCCACGTGATTTCCCCGTGGGGCCCACGTGATTTCCGGGTGGGGCCCACGGGATTTCCGGGTGGGGCCCACGTGATTTCCGGGTGGGGGCCCACGTGATTTCCGGGTGGGGCCCACGTGATTTCCGGGTGGGGCCCACGTGATTTCCGGGTGGGCCCCACGTGATTTCCGGGAGGGGCCCACGTGATTTCCGGGTGGGGCCCACGTGATTTCCGGGTGGGGCCCACGTGATTTCCGGGTGGGGCCCACGTGATTTCCGGGTGGGGCCCACGTGATTTCCGGGTGGGGCCCACGTGATTTCCCCGTGGGGCCCACGTGATTTCCGGGTGGGCCCCACGTGATTTCCGGGTGGGGCCCACGTGATTTCCGGGTGGGGCCCACGTGATTTCCGGGAGGGGCCCACGTGATTTCCGGGTGGGGCCCACGTGATTTCCGGGTGGGGCCCACGTGATTTCCGGGTGGGGCCCACGTGATTTCCCCGTGGGGCCCACGTGATTTCCGGGTGGGCCCCACGTGATTTCCGGGTGGGGCCCACGTGATTTCCGGGTGGGCCCCACGTGATTTCCGGGTGGGGCCCACGTGATTTCCGGGTGGGGCCCACGTGATTTCCGGGTGGGGCCCACGTGATTTCCGGGTGGGGCCCACGTGATTTCCGGGTGGGGCCCACGTGATTTCCGGGTGGGGCCCACGGGATTTCCCGGTGGGGCCCACGTGATTTCCGGGTGGGGGCCCACGTGATTTCCGGGTGGGGCCCACGTGATTTCCGGGTGGGGCCCACGTGATTTCCGGGTGGGCCCCACGTGATTTCCGGGAGGGGCCCACGTGATTTCCGGGTGGGGCCCACGTGATTTCCGGGTGGGGCCCACGTGATTTCCGGGTGGGCCCCACGTGATTTCCGTGTGGGGCCCACGTGATTTCCGGGTGGGGCCCACGTGATTTCCGGGTGGGGCCCACGTGATTTCCGGGTGGGGCCCACGTGATTTCCGGGTGGGGCCCACGTGATTTCCGGGTGGGGCCCACGTGATTTCCCCGTGGGGCCCACGTGATTTCCGGGTGGGCCCCACGTGATTTCCGGGTGGGGCCCACGTGATTTCCGGGTGGGGCCCACGTGATTTCCGGGTGGGGCCCACGTGATTTCCGGGTGGGCCCCACGTGATTTCCGTGTGGGGCCCACGTGATTTCCGGGTGGGGCCCACGTGATTTCCGGGTGGGCCCCACGTGATTTCCGGGTGGGGCCCACGTGATTTCCGGGTGGGGCCCACGTGATTTCCGGGTGGGGCCCACGTGATTTCCGGGTGGGGCCCACGTGATTTCCGGGTGGGGCCCACGTGATTTCCCCGTGGGGCCCACGTGATTTCCGGGTGGGCCCCACGTGATTTCCGGGTGGGGCCCACGTGATTTCCGGGTGGGGCCCACGTGATTTCCGGGTGGGGCCCACGTGATTTCCGGGTGGGGCCCACGTGATTTCCGGGTGGGGCCCACGTGATTTCCCCGTGGGGGCCACGTGATTTCCCCGTGGGGCCCACGTGATTTCCGGGTGGGGCCCACGTGATTTCAGGGTGGGGCCCACGTGATTTCCGGGTGGGGCCCACGTGATTTCCGGGTGGGGCCCACGTGATTTCCCCGTGGGGGCCACGTGATTTCCCCGTGGGGCCCACGTGATTTCCCCGTGGGGCCCACGTGATTTCCGGGTGGGGCCCACGTGATTTCCGGGTGGGCCCCACGTGATTTCCGTGTGGGGCCCACGTGATTTCCGGGTGGGGCCCACGTGATTTCCGGGTGGGCCCCACGTGATTTCCGGGTGGGGCCCACGTGATTTCCGGGTGGGGCCCACGTGATTTCCGGGTGGGGCCCACGTGATTTCCGGGTGGGGCCCACGTGATTTCCGGGTGGGGCCCACGTGATTTCCGGGTGGGGCCCACGTGATTTCCCCGTGGGGCCCACGTGATTTCCGGGTGGGCCCCACGTGATTTCCGGGTGGGGCCCACGTGATTTCCGGGTGGGGCCCACGTGATTTCCGGGAGGGGCCCACGTGATTTCCGGGTGGGGCCCACGTGATTTCCGGGTGGGGCCCACGTGATTTCCGGGTGGGGCCCACGTGATTTCCCCGTGGGGCCCACGTGATTTCCGGGTGGGCCCCACGTGATTTCCGGGTGGGGCCCACGTGATTTCCGGGTGGGCCCCACGTGATTTCCGGGTGGGGCCCACGTGATTTCCGGGTGGGGCCCACGTGATTTCCGGGTGGGGCCCACGTGATTTCCGGGTGGGGCCCACGTGATTTCCGGGTGGGGCCCACGTGATTTCCGGGTGGGGCCCACGGGATTTCCCGGTGGGGCCCACGTGATTTCCGGGTGGGGGCCCACGTGATTTCCGGGTGGGGCCCACGTGATTTCCGGGTGGGGCCCACGTGATTTCCGGGTGGGCCCCACGTGATTTCCGGGAGGGGCCCACGTGATTTCCGGGTGGGGCCCACGTGATTTCCGGGTGGGGCCCACGTGATTTCCGGGTGGGCCCCACGTGATTTCCGTGTGGGGCCCACGTGATTTCCGGGTGGGGCCCACGTGATTTCCGGGTGGGCCCCACGTGATTTCCGGGTGGGGCCCACGTGATTTCCGGGTGGGGCCCACGTGATTTCCGGGTGGGGCCCACGTGATTTCCGGGTGGGGCCCACGTGATTTCCGGGTGGGGCCCACGTGATTTCCGGGTGGGGCCCACGTGATTTCCCCGTGGGGCCCACGTGATTTCCGGGTGGGGCCCACGTGATTTCCGGGTGGGGCCCACGTGATTTCCGGGTGGGGCCCACGTGATTTCCGGGTGGGGCCCACGTGATTTCCGGGTGGGGCCCACGTGATTTCCGGGTGGGGCCCACGTGATTTCCCCGTGGGGGCCACGTGATTTCCCCGTGGGGCCCACGTGATTTCCGGGTGGGGCCCACGTGATTTCAGGGTGGGGCCCACGTGATTTCCGGGTGGGGCCCACGTGATTTCCGGGTGGGGCCCACGTGATTTCCCCGTGGGGGCCACGTGATTTCCCCGTGGGGCCCACGTGATTTCCGGGTGGGGCCCACGTGATTTCCGGGTGGGGCCCACGTGATTTCCGGGTGGGGCCCACGTGATTTCCGGGTGGGGCCCACGTGATTTCCGGGTGGGGCCCACGTGATTTCCCCGTGGGGGCCACGTGATTTCCCCGTGGGGGCCACGTGATTTCCCCGTGGGGCCCACGTGATTCCGGCTGGGGCCCACGTGATTTCCGGTGGGGCCCACGTGATTTCCGGGTGGGGCCCACGTGATTTCCGGGTGGGGCCCACGTGATTTCCGGGTGGGGCCCACGTGATTTCCGGGTGGGGCCCACGTGATTTCCGGCTGGGGCCCACGTGATTTCCGGGTGGTGCCCACGTGATTTCCGGGTGGGGCCCACGTGATTTCCGGGTGGGGCCCACGTGATTTCCGGTTGGGGCCCACGTGATTTCCGGGTGGGGCCCACGTGTTTTCCGGGTGGGGCCCACGTGATTTCCGGGTGGGGCCCACGTGATTTCCGGGTGGGCCCACGTGATTTCCGGGTGGGCCCCACGTGATTTCCGGGTGGGGCCCACGTGATTTCCGGGTGGGGCCCACGTGATTTCCGGGTGGGGCCCACGTGATTTCCGGGTGGGGCCCACGTGATTTCCGGGTGGGGCCCACGTGATT